>NC_080574.1:121198476-121814612 GCF_029962835.1 Magnolia sinica | reverse complement strand
AAATGGGCTGCATGTGTGGTGAAGTACCAAACCAAATATGAGAAACACTGCCCAAGGAAAGTTTATAAAGTGACCCTTAAAAAAACACTTCATAAAATAATAAACATATATAACTTTAGGGGCTGTTTGGGAAGCTGAAAATGGTTGGAGGTGAAATCAATTTTTGCTAAATATGGTGTTTTCCACTGTTTGTATTGTAAAAAGTAGCTGTGAAAACTGACTCTCATTATTTACGCTTTTCCTCGGAAAATGAACGAATTGATTTCTCCCCAAAAAGCTAATCCACAGGGAATTATACGGTAGTGAGAGATGCCTCACCCTGTTGACCCTTGAACTTTCAACATTTCCATGAAAATCAACCATGCAAAACAGACTACATATATTGTATTCCCTGCCCATAGGATTCCACCTTGATTTTCTGTATTCAGGTTTTGGATTCTTCAGATCCAAACAGTAGTTCTGGGTTCATTAATTCATACTTGGAAAGAAGCAGAAATGATGTGAATATAAGAGATGGAAATTCCTTTACGTTAATGGTAACTCTAAGGGTGCCAATGGGCCGGGTACCCTGCCAAACCCAACAAGCCTGACCCAGCTTTGGGCTGGGCTTGCCTCGCATGCATGGCCTGATTAATTTTCAGGTCGGGTTTTAACTCAAGTAATTTTAGCCAGCCCAGCCTGGCTCGACCCAACTTTGTATGTACATGTGTATCTTACAAATATGCCATTCCAATTCTTGGTTAGGCCAGCCGCAATCCATACATCTCGAATATAGACCATTGGTTTCATTCATATATTCATATAAAATGTCTATTTCTTTGTGAGGTGTGGCCCTCTTGATCAATGGACAGATTAGGAACATCCGTGAGTGAAATAGGGATTTTATCAGTTTTTTGGGCCAGGCCAGGTTGGCCAGGGTCAGGCCCAGGCCCAACCAATTTCCAAGCTTGGGCTTTGGCCTGATGTGCTAGGCCCATGCCAGGTTCGGGCCTTGGTTCGTAGGTGTCGGGCAAGGGCTGGACCTAGACTATCCCGGCCCATTGCCACCCCTAGGTAACATATGGATATTCCTCCAGACCCCCTCTGGAAGACGACCAAGCCTTACCCGTGCATACCAATGCTACCTTCTTCCCCCACCTCACCAACATAGTAAGCTACAACATCTATGATATTGTAATTCATAAATCCTTTTATGAATCCAAACAGGAAGCAATAGAGAAACCTAGTGATTCCTTGTGTCCATCATCTTCATCAGCATCACACATCACTCAAGCTGCCTAAAAAATGCATGAATATTTGGTGGTCCACCATCAATATATCATCATTGATAGTCGCTCAAACATAACAAACCAATCGACGTGAAGTCTCAATAGCCTTTGGAGTTTTGACTCAAATGAACCATAGTACTCGCAACTATTGTACCGTATTTATGACCGTTCTTGAGAAACCCAATTGGAAAGGACATGTGTTATAGCGAGGGAAAGAGATTGCAGGCTATAGATCTTCAACGATGCTTGGAGTGATTTTTACGGAATCACAGCTGACATGATGACAAGATAGGGAGCAATTGAGAGGAATTCAAAGGCAAACCAAGTAGCCAACCAAGCGACCGATAGCTATCTAGGAAGTCGATCAAGCGGCCGATAGCCATCTACAAGGCAAACCAAGCGACCGATAATCATCCAGGAGCTCGACTAAGCGGTTGATAGTCATCTAGGAGCTCGACTAAGCAGCTGATCAAAATGCCGTCGAATCAACAAGGAGACCTGGAGTGATTACTAAGACAAGTGGCAAATTTAGAAGTAAGTCTCTAGAAGGCCATGTAATGCTCAAACGGTTACAGCAACCATCCGAACGTGGGAAGCATCCAGAAGGAAAGCAAGTAGTGTTGAAACAGTTGTAGCAACCATCAAAATGTGAGAAGCATCCAAATGGCCGGATTGAGGCTATAAATAGCAAATGAATTCAGTATGAAGATTTGTCTCATACCAACTCAATCAAACCCAAACATATTTCAATTACCCGTCATTTACATTCCTTAGTGTAACCACTCTACTTTTTCTGTAAGTCAATTACAATTCTTAGTGTAATCTTTTATTTTTCTGTCTGTTGTTTACATTCCATAGTGTAATCCATAGCGTTAATCAAATAACTGGTGACTTTAGCTGTAATTTGAGTCTACGCTCATAAGTTGGATACAATTCTTCACTCGGAAAAGTATTGCGCCGCCGTTCTCCGTGACTGACTGTATGAATCCCTTTCTCATTTTTATTTTATCTATACTAAAAAGTCTTTCTGTACGGAAGGCAAAGGTGTAACCCATCATCAGAGGACGAACTCTACCCTCTAAATATCGAATGATCCTATTTTAAACATTGAGCAAATGGCTGAATAGGCGGCCGATATCATCCATATTGTGTATCTACCTATCTCAAAGCTTGGGGCCATAGTTGTTCGATTTGAATTGAGCCGCAAACTCGATTATGGCACGCCCGCATTCCAACTACCGAAAATGAGCACAAACAAGTTTTTGGCACGCCCGGTGGGACCCATAACATGAGCCAGTATGAAAGTAACGAGAAAGCAAGATAGTCGACAAATCTTTCTGAGATAATGATGGCTTGGCTACATGATATGCAAATGGGGAATCAGCATATAGAAGAGCAGTTACAAGCTCAGGCTAAGCAGTTACGAATTCAGGATGAGACCTTCAACAGATGGATGGCCAACTAGGCCGAATATGATGTTTTCTGAAAGAACATCTACCATGCCGCAACAAAATGTGCATAAGCAATTGTTGATATTAGTTCTGTCGGAAATCTAGCGTTAGTACCACCAGCACCGCAGTTACCCCTTCCACAACAGAATATTCATCCGGCTCCAATCCAGGAGATATGGAACGCACCGCTATTCGTCAAGTTCAGGCGACCAGAGCGGAAGATCAGGAATTTTATCCCTGAAGAGGAAAATCAGGATATACCTAAAGGGGGAAACCATTCCTTAAGAATCCACTGTATCATGGAAGAAAAAAAATCAGATAGGCCCTGAACCACCTCCAATGGCCGAATCATGCCGTTTAAAACATGACCAGATTATTCAAATGGTTCAAGAAGTAACAGGCCAACTTTGCGGCCATATTACCACCTCTCCATTGTCATGGCCGAATTTGTCATTTCCTAATCATGATAGTCAAGTTCAACCAAGACGGCCGAATATACCGTTTTTCGATCACGATGGCCGAGTTCAACCAAAACGACCGAATTTGTTGTCTCTCGATCAGGATAACCAAGTTCGACCAGGACGATCGAATTTGCCATTTTTCGATCATGATGGCCGAGTTTGACCAGGACAGCCTAATTTACCAGTTTTCGATCATGATGGCCAAGTTCGACCAAGATGGCCAAATTTGTTGTCTCTCGATCAAGATGGCCGAGTTCGGCCAAGTCAACCAATTTTAATGTTTTCCAATCAAGATGGTCGAAATTGATAATTTTATATGCCCAATCAATCATATTTATTGTGTCAAACAACAAATTAACATCGCATTCACCTTTTACCAAAGGAGAAGTGATGTAGTAGGAGGGGGGCAATGTTGTACCGTATTCCTAACTGTTCTGAGGAAACTCAATTAGAAAGGACACGTGTTATAGCAAGAGAAAAATATTATAGGCTAAAAATCTTTAAGAATGTTTGAAATATTTTTTTACGGAATCACAGCTGACAAGATGATGAGACAAGGAGCGGTTGAGAGGAATTCAAAGGCAAACCAAGCAGCCGATAACCATCTACGAGGTTAATCAAGCGGCTGATAACCATCTAAGAGGTCGACCAAGAGGCCGATAGCCATCCAGAAGGCAAACCAAGCGGCCGATAGTCATCCAAGAGGTCAACCAAACAATCGATAGTCATCTAGGAACTCGACCGAGCGGTTACGTCAACAATGAGGCTTGGAGCAATTACTAAGACAAGTGGCAAGTTTAGAAGGAAGTCTCTAGAAGGCAATGTAGTACTCAAACGATTACAGCAAGCACCCAACCGTGGGAAGCATCCAAAAGGAAAGCAAGTAGTGTTGAAATGGTTATAGCAATCGTCAGAACGTGGGAAGCATCCAGATGGCCAGATTGAGGCTATAAATGGTAAAGGAATTCAGTAGGAAGATTTGTCTCATACCAACCCAATCAACCCAAACATAATCTTTCAATTACCCGTCATTTACATTTCTTAGTGTAATCACTCTACTTTTTCTTGCAAGTCAATTACATTTCTTAGTGTAATCCTTTACTTTTCTATTTGTTGCTTACATTCCATAATGTAATCCATAGAATTAATCAAGTAGTTGGTGCCTTTAGTTGTAATTTGAGTCTATGCTCATACGCTATATTCAGTTCTTCACTAGGAAAGGTATTGCGCAGCTGTTCTCCACAACTGACTGTAAGAATCCCTTTCTCATTTTTATTTTATCTATATTCAAAAGTCTTTTCGTACAGAAGGCAAAGGTGTAACTCATCATCAGAGGATGAACATTACCCTCTGAATATCGCATTATCCTATTTTACATATTGAGTGAGTGGCTGAATAAGCTGCTGATCTCATCCGATCTCGGTCATATATTGCGCATTTGCCTATCTCGGCGCTTGGGGTCATAGTTGTTCGGTTTGAATTGAGCCGCAAACTCAATTCTGGCACGCCCGCATTCCAACTGCCGAAAATGAGCACCAACATCAACATGCCAATTCTATCCAACTCAAGTAGCAAGCCCACTACAGCAAGTACATCACATAAAGAGGACCCTAGAAAAACATGGTTGGGATCGGTAGTAAAAAAAACTCCAACTAAGGAATTTGCTATTCTTATGAGTACATTGATGGCATCGGACATAAGCCTTGGTGAATCTAACCTTAATTATACAGCTTCCATTGCCAAAATGCTAGAGGAATCATTACCGCAGCTCAGAGGCCTATACAATAAATCAATTTTCAACCTAATGAAAAAGACACATCATGCAAAATCATGACAATAGAATACGTACATAATCAAAATGCATACATTCGTCTCATTTACTATTGGGATGGTGAGAAGAAATATGCTAACAGTAAAATCATATCCATTTAATTTTAGCCAGGATATAGATGGTTAAATGCAAGTATGGCTGTCTTCTGCTCAATAGATGAGCTGGTAGAGACCATAGTGTGTGTGAGTGATCGAGGGTTCAGTCCCTGGTGGTGTTACCTTTCCCAAACAAAAAAAAAAAAAAAAGAAGTCAGTATGGTTGCTGTGATAGCAACGTGCACGAGCAAATCCTAAAACAACAAGCTCAATCCAATATATTCAGACCAAGTTGTCAATCCCTAGATACCCACATGATGTATGCTATATGGGAAACAATGCTATGTGAAAACCCAATAAGAAATGCTTCATGGTGAATCACAGCACAGCACCAGCCAATCAAGACTGGATTCTAATGGGAAGTGGGCCACACTTGATCACAGCACCTCCTAAAAAGTCAAAAGCAAGTGGGCTTCACTTCATTCCCCACTTCTTAAAAAGTGAAAAGTGACAGGCCATGCTGACACCACTGCCTCCTAAAAAGATAAACCTTTTCATCCTCTTGGAAATAATGGATCTAGTCAACTACACCCTAGAGCATGAATATTGTACGTAGAAGAAACAATCTAATGAAACAACAAACTCAATCAATAAAAAGAAAAGAGCAAACAATCAAATATTTGGGAGGAATTATAATTCTCAGCCTGGGAATGTTGAAAGTATCCTTGGACCTCAAGTTCATAAAAGTCAGACAAGCAAGAGGCCGATGATCTCACTGATGGGCCTGCTATGGAAGGACTATGCCCCAAAGAGAAAAGCTATAGTGGTCTAAGTGAGGAGGGCTCAAAAAGGTGAATCGTGGCACACACATGCAGGATCCTGAGCATCTACAAGCTGGCGTTCTATGTGCCCTATATCAAAATCCAGATTGGTCTGCCCATTAGGTGGGGTGCGCATGTACTTTGAATACAGGGTCTTGGTCATTTCCTCTCTAACCACCCATTTTCCTCATATGAGTGTGGTCCATCTAATGAGTGGATCAGTCTGATTTATAAGGCAGGGCATGTTCACAGCCAGCCCCACTCAAATAACTGGTCAAAATCTTACACACATGTTCAGCACATGCCATGACTCACCTCTTTAATCTCTCCTAGCACAAATCATTGCTGCACTCCCTGCCCCAACAGTCTCCCAGATTGAAGGATCTTAGCCATCCTAACAGATCAACAGCCTTCTTTTTTGGTTGAATGTAGACCATCAATGTATTTTTCTTCTTATTTTTCTTTTTTATGATAAGCTTTTGTAATTTTTTTCTTAAAAGTTAATTATTTGACCACCAATTGAAGGGCAGGGACTGTCCCATCAAGGATCCTTTTGTGCATGTGCTATCCATTCCTCGGTAAGCCGATCACATCAGTGGTCTGCATCATTCAACCAATGGGACCCACTTCTACAAACTCAAGCTCAAGGATACTGCTCATGTTATCAGCCTGAGGATCATATCCTCTGTAAAGATTTACAAAATGGTTCCTTGAACTTAGATCCACAGACTAGCTGTACATAACAGCTGCTACAAAACAAAAAACCAAAAAAAAAATAAAAACAAAAACAAAAAAAACAAAACAAAGGACCCCAGAAAATTAATCGCCGGTTTAACGCCGTTAACCATTATTTAACAGTCGTTTTTCGTAATATAACACCACATAGAGTGACTGTTGCAGTCACAACGGCCGTTATACCAGATGTTACGACATATCTTAAACCTTCAAGCTTCTCATATTTGTAAAATTTCAAAGCTGCAAAAGAAAATACATGAATCTTTGAAGAGACAAAATAAAAGGTTAGTAATGACCTGAAGCATGCGCCAAGGTGAGCCCCGCCACGGCCCACCATCTGTAGCCCCAACAGACGACACTGTCCCCTGGTACCAAGCCATCCGTGCTGAGTCCTCCGTCTCCACCGCCATCTTAACCCTCATCCCCACCATCCAATGCACCTTCATCGCCACCTCCACAGCCTCCGCCCGCACCACGAAATCTGCAGACCCCACCCTCGGATAATACACAACCTTGAATGGCCTCCCTTTCCCTGCCAGCTGGACCGCCTCCGCCACCGTCTCCGCCATAGCCCTCCCTTGCCCGCCCCTCAAGAACCCATCTTCCAATTCCCGACAATGCCACCGTAGATACCCTCCCCCGCTGCCGCATGACCGCGCGGTCCGTCGCACACCCGCAAAGAGCTCCCCGCTGCGGCAGTTCCTCATGAAGACTACAGAATCGCCCGCGACGAGCTTCTTGCTGTTGACGAACCTGCTCCACCCGGTGGTCAGCAGATGTCGACGTGGCGTCCCACGGTAGATGTGGCGGAACTCGTAGGCAACTCCATGGACGTCTCTGACTGTGATTGTCTGCACCGGTGGGTCCGCCTCAAAGTTCAGAGGAGGGAAGATCGAGTCGGCGCAGAAGCGCGGGACCGAGAATCCTCCTCCGTTGTTGGCGTCGCTCGGGGTGAGGATTTTGGCGAAGGAGACGATGGTCTTCTCCGGCGGGGTGGGGTCGGCAGGTGGTGGGACGGGCAATGGACGGATGGATGAGTGCGGGAGGGATTGAAGGCAGATACTGACGAATACTTCATCGGTGTCAGGATCAGCAAGGAAACGGACGGCTGAGATTTGACTGAGGATGAAGGGGGAATGAGAGGGGGCATTTGGAAGAGGTGTGGAAAAATGCTCAGCGTGGCCTTGGGGGAAGTAGTAGACGGAGGAATCAACGGTGGGGATTTGAAAGGAGGTGCCCGCGATGGCTTGGAAGATTTGGGGGTCGAGAGAGGTGAGGTGGGCCATGAGAGAGAGAGAGGGACAGACAGACAGAGAGCGAGAGAGAGAGAGAGAGAGGGAGATGAGGGGGGTTTTGAAAGGGGCCTCGGTTTTCTTATAACAGAGGGGAGGAGCTCGTTGCCTCTGTCGCGACTCAGTGTCTAGCATTCGTCGCCGCCCACTGGAGCCCACATGCTGATCTATCTAAGAATCCGATCCGTACGTGTTGTTTTCTCTAAGGGAAGTGAAAGAAAATCACTGTGAACGGATTATTTACTCATAGACAGTGAAGCGAAATTTTCAATGGCTCGTATTCAACTCTAAGATTTAAAGGTTGGGATCAGCAGGAAAGCTTGATTATGCGGGAGTAGCTTATTAATGGTAGTGAGTAGGATATGGACAGTTCAAATCATCGGTCCATCTCAGAATGTGGGCCCATTGGGTGGCAATACACGCTTCGTCCTTTGTCGCGACTGAGGCAAAACGAGCTCCACTGAGAGACGGTAGAAATGCTAAGGTGATTCGCGCGAGGAGAAATTTGAAGATTCCATTATTATTCGCGGCACACGTTGGCACCATGACCCGTTACACGTGTATGCGATCAACACCGTTCGTTGGGGACACTGAGCATTCCGATTCTGCAGCCCAAAAGTAGCGTTGTGGTAAGATGGAAGATAGCGTGGAGCTGGAAATACGGTGGACATGAACACTGTTTTCTTGTGGTGTGGCCCACCAGAGATCAGGCTCTGCCTCAATTTTTTGGGCTCACACCGTAAAATAGCTGAAAAAATGGATAAACGGCATGGATAAAAGACATACATCATGGTGGGCCCCAATGCTCTGACATCAGCTAGCTGGCTCGTGCTGGGGTCATTAGCCAAGCCACGCCCGAATATGGATTGTTGAAAATAGAAGATTTAGATAGAAAATACGGTATCAATACACTGGCCACTCAAGTTAAGGTCCATCTTATCTACGGTTTAGACACTCTGATGTTTTCGGTATATGGGCTAGTTGAAATGAGCTAACCGGATCAACGGCATCAGTACATGGGCCAATGATGAATGGTTGAGATCATTAGCTAAGTTGGCAAGAGTGCGCGAATCGCCTCTTCAATCTCTCCTCGCGCGAATCGCCTCAGCATTTCACTAGAGCAAGCGGACACTTAGACGCGACAGTGCGACTGCGGGGTCCAACGACAGAACCTACCAACTGGCTTTAGGCGAGAACCGTGCCACCGGACTCGCGACTCCCGTGTGCCGCGGAGGCTACGCGTGCAAGATCCAATCCGTTCATCAGATGGGCCCATCCTTTGAAATATCAGGGCCCAAAAACTAGAGTGTTCCAATCATCCTGTGCCGACATTCCTCAAAAGGAACTGACGGTTAAAACTAATGGATGATATGCAGGCACTTAAGAATTTACTTAGAAATTGCATATCTTCAACATAAGAAATTCAAATTAAACTGTCCAAATGATCCTATTACAGCAAAAATGAAAAATATCAAATGATCCTATTACAACAAAAATGTGTCTACGAATCCGAGATTATGGCTAATCAACGACTCTGATTTTCAGACCATGACTTAGAGAGACTTGGTTCCACAATTCAACCTGTTAAAATTGAGTTACTATTTACATGTGTACAAGTTCCCAACTGCCTGCGTATCAAGCGGCATGCCCTGTCAGAGTATCAAATAACTTCCCTCAAAAGTAATAAACTAATGATCAACGCCCAATGTACTTGTGGCTGCCCAAACAAGAAGATTAGCATTTTTTTTAAAATAATACATTAACAACTTGTGACCAACCTAATGAACCGTTTGGATATCATTCACGTGTGCCAGGTAGGCACGTGTGAGCACACGAAATCTCGATTCTAGTGTACTCAGTGCGTCGGTGTGTACCAATTTCTTACAACATCTCCTCTCCACACGACGAATTGTCGGGTCCTGATGCATTCTGACATTATTGATGTCCTGAACGTGATGCCAATGGAAACGGATTGGCTACTCCCCCTGCCACCAGCCCCGTGGCTGATGGTGGATGATCCGTGGGCCGCACCATGATGTATGTATTTCATCCATTACATTCATCCATTTTTTCAGAACATTTTAGGGTTCATCCAAAAAGTTAGAGAGATATAAATCTCAAGGGGACCACAACACAGGAAAACAATAGTGATTGGATATCCACCATTAAAATCCTCCTAAGGCCCAATGTACTGTTTATTTGATATCCAATATGTTGATTAGGTCAAACAAGCCCTGATGAAGGGAAAAAACAAATATCAGTTTCATCCGAAACTTTTATGGTCCCTAAAAGGTTTTTAATTGTCGACACTCATTCAACACTGTTTCGTGTAATGTGGTCCATTTGAGATTTGGATATATTTAGTTTTTGGTTTCATATCATAAAATGATCTTGAAAAATAGATTGACGGCATGGATAAAATACATACATCATGATGGGGCCCTCATAAAATGATCTTGAAAAATAGATTGACGGCATGGATAAAATACATACATCATGATGGGGCCCACAGAGCACCGACCACCAGCCATTGGCTGGTGGAAGGGGGAGTAGCCAATCCGTTTCCGATGCCAATGGCTCGTACAAGTGGGCCCGCGGTTGGGAGTTCCCTACCTTGAGACCGTTGATATGATAGCCCGAGCGTATGTCTGAAGACTAACGGATGTTCCACGTTGGAAGATCCTATCCATCTAATCTTTAGCTTTTTGTTCTCGACCGTTGTGATGTTACATAATAACAGATTTTGAGATATCCCGATCCACGGTGAATCTCACCAGATGAACGATCTGGATCGCCAAATCAATAGACTCACTGGCATGAAAGACACATTGTTACACTTCATGTCCAAAATCCTTATAATAATACCTGATAATTCTTCGTATTTTCACAGATTTTTTTTTGCATTGAGAGTGGCGTAATGGGTTTGCCCAGGCCTATAGGACCTGTGGGGCCACAGTTTTGTGATTAAAACCATTAATCTGGTGGGTCTTGCTAGTGTGCCCCTCATAATGCCAAATCTCGTTCTTGGCAATTTCTCACGAGATCTTTAAATTTTGTAATTTTTCTCGTGATATTATCGAGAAAATCTCGCTAAATCTCACTTATTATGAGAAAAAATAAATATTTATTTCTAAACTTATATACATGTATAAATAATAAATAATTCAAAATTTTCAATACATTTCGCATTAATTTCTCAATAATTTCATAATAAAATTATAAATAATAATAATAATAATAACTTATAAAGATTTTAAAAATCTCGTGATATTAATACGATAATATCATTTAGTTTATGTATAGTGAAATACAGCAAAAATTTTAAAACCTCGGCACGATATTTGTCAGAGTAGTGACAGGAAAATCTAAAATAATTAATAGTTGCGACCATTTGTCTCCGCTTTCCTCCACTGAATTTGAACTCTTATATATTCGTATTTTTCCAGCGTTTGATAGATGTGATGACCGTGCATACGTTTTTAGAGAGTATATAGGTATTGCGCACTACTCAACTCATCCAAGTTATGGGACCTAATGTAAAGAAATCATCTTCAAATAATCAGTTTGATTGAAAAATACTTATCTCTGATTAATAAGCATTTATTTATTAAATGAAAGCTGTTAAATTTTATATTTTAGCCGTCTGTTGAATATTTATCAATCGATTTATTAGGAAGTTTAATTAGTGTAAAGTTTCATTTATGAGCAATCTAAACTAAGACCCATGATTTTGACCGTTTAATTTTAGTTATTCATATACCCTATGCATACTTTTTGAGTGACCGTATCAATCATTAAAACTTGTCGAAGAATTCAATTTTTTTTTTAAATTTCCTTAGCTATTTAATGCCTATTTTTAGGTTGTTGAATTGATTATTAGGATCTCCAAAATCTTGAGTATGAATGCCAATGGGTCGAGTAAACCCAACTATCAACGGATCAATGGACCGAATCCATTAATACACAAATTTAGACCCAGTGGAATAAGTTTGAGTACCAAATTTTAACTTAAATCACTAAATGGGTCAGGTCTAAAACTTTTCAAAAACATTTAGACTTGACTGGAACTTGACTTTTAAATGGGTCTGATTTGGGTCAACCTAAAATAGTCCTCAAGTCTCTAACCTATATTCAATTTGTGTCCGGACCAATGTAAAAAAATACTTAATTATAATAAGCATGGGTAAGTCTAAATGTTTGATTGATTAATAATGACTAGCGTAAGTGGAAGCCTATAAACCCTAAATGAAATCTAATAACCAACACTAAATCCATTTAGAGTTGAAAACTCAAATAATCATTTTGAATTTTAGAGGACAGAGCACATAGGTTCAAGATCCAGTCCATCCATCAATGTTGATCTAACCTTTTATGCATTTTTACAAAAATAAATCTAATCCACTCAACATGTGGTCTTCAATATTAAAAATGGGTGGACATGTTAGAAAATTTCAACTAAGTTTTTCAGAGTTATAAAAGCATTTTGCAAATTATAGCTCACCTAACTAGTGGATCATCCTACTTCACCGTCCAACCCATCAATATTGGGATTCCTTTCTTATGGATGGATTGGATATTATACCTATCATCTCATACTAGCACATGTGTGACGTGTACATGAACTTCATTGCACATGTGTAAGCACTGCGCAATGCATTGGAGGAAATTATGTTAAAACATTATTTGTGTGAAAACTCACTTATTTTTATACCAAACTTATTAGATAAATGGTTGTGTCAGATTTCTTCCATACTCAAATATGACCCATTAAATAAATGAATTGTTTTTTTTTTTACATTTTATTACTTAAACCCAAGTCTAACTTGACTCGAATTTTAATAGTTGGGATTAGACCAAAAAACAAATTATTAAATGGACTAGGTCCAGAACTTACCTTGTGCCAATGACTTAACCCTATAGTATCCTCATTCGTGGTGTGGCCCATCAAACTAACAATCTAGAGGACAAGATCATTGAACATGGTTGCCATGTGTTCATATCATTATAGAAGCCTACTATTCATCATTTTTACTTAATGAATAACCACGTCATAGATTACCCAAGTGGACATGTCTAACAACTCAATTTGCATAGAGCCTAAAGATGAGTGGTGGTAGGTTTTCTCAAATGAGTGGTTGGGACTGACCAATTGACCAGATTTTCAACCACATGTTGGATCTTGCACACATTTGACAAGTCTTCACAAGAATGTTCAACAAATAACTGACTAAAAATTAGCATTTTTACAACAACAACTATCATTAAACAATATATAGGTAGATAAGTGACTCCCTTCTTTATTGAGTGGTACACAAGTTCATTCCTCTATATGGTTGTCAGCGGACCTTTGGTAGACCTGATTGGATTTTACTAGTCGGGATCCAGACTCATTAGGTTTAGGTCCACCATTTTAAAGCCAGTTAACAATTAGGTTTAACCGGGCTTGGGAGGAGTCTACTATCTTGGACCCCATTAAAATCAGGCTAGGTCTACTTAACTTTACTAAAAATGCTATCTCTACTGTATATAATGCAAGTGGCTTTTAGCAATTAGTCTTAAGGATGGATATAAACTTTTAAATAAAAAATAAATAAATGGGATGTGGATGGCTCTTTAAGTGATGAAAATATTGTTATATCATATATTTCATGCAAGCTCTAATAATAGCTTTGATTAGGTAGCTTTTACAACAAATGCTTTGTGGAGCTCTCTATTATAACTATTTGACATATATTTCATGCATTTGTTGCAGCAGCTTATATGATGACGGCATCAGCTTAAAAAATAAAATAGTTCTAAACTTCAAGTGAGCATAACCTTAGAAAAAGTAAGGATGAATCTTCTCTCTCTCTCTCTCTCTCTCTCTCTCTCTCTCTCTCTTCTTTGCATATTGTACCTTTTTCATGTCTCTTTCCACTTTTCTCTCGTTGTCTCTTTACGTGTGTTGGAAGCACCATAACTTCTTTAGTATATATATTAAATGCATGATATATATTGTAATAATGAAATAAGGTTTGTTAAGCCAGATATATCATCCAGGGAGGCTCCTCAAGAATTTAACACGTGTTGTGCATGCAATGATGAATGCACGAGCATAATATAACAGTCGTAAATGATATATCATATGATCATTTTCATTCTCAGGTTTAAATCAAGACAATTCCATATTATCCAATGATATTGATAAGACATTCAACTCCTAAGTAGTATTGTATTAAAATCAGAACATAAATTACTTTGACATAGCAATCAACCTACAAGATACATTCATACATAAAATCAAACCATGAATTATATCAAAACATCAAATTAAATGATAAAACCAAGTATAATTATTAATACATTAATCAAACTAATGTCCAATCAAATCAAATTAAGCATTTAAACAGAACGAACAATTAGTCTATTTTAACTTAATGAAGATAAACATATTGGGATCACTCACCTTGATGTAGTAAAAATGATTCCGCGAAACAAATGGTTTGATTTGAATTAAAATTTCCTAAAATCATATAAATAAAATTATTTTTTAATCTCATTGGTTCACATGATGGGGCCCACCTTTAATTGATCGATCTAAATCCATTTAAATAATCTTACAACTAGATGTCTCATTTAAATAAAATTACAATAAAATCATGAATTAAGAAGCAATATTGTAAAACTTAAGATGTTGTTAGAATCTGGCCACTGAAATTTATGCAAATTCGGGTTGTTTTCAATAACAACTTGTAATTTGGATTTTTATAAAGTTTCGAACTGCATTTTGTAACATTTTAGAATTTATGCCAAAATCATCTAACTTAGTGAGAATTTCTATTCTAATCTTGAAATTCTGAATTTTACATAAATAAATCTATACTTTCTTACTTTCAAGGATATTATTAATCCAATAGTTCAGATTAGAACAATCCATTAGCTCCCACACGATCAATTTAGGGGATGACCAATCAACTTGAGACGTCCAATAGATCATCAAATATGAGTTGTCCAATCTTTATTTTTTTTATTATCTTTAACACCCATCTGTCGTATTAATTTAATTTTCTTTAATTAAAGTAAAACTTTTTGTAGATATATGATTGGTACGGTCCATTAGGATGTCGAATTGGTCTGATTCTTGAGATCACTACATAATTGGGTCTTGTAAAACATATGAACCATATAGATTAAATCAGTCATTTTACATATGACAAGAAATAAATCAATGTGCAAAAAGGCCAAGGCCATTGCGCATAATTCCATCAAGTAAATTACTTAAGGTGACTAATGAACGTATGACTAATCGAAGCCATTCACCATGTCATATAAAAACTAAATAATGATACTGCAAAAAAAAATAATCGAGAAATCACGTAGATACCAACTTAATAGAGTGGAGTTTAGGTTCCTCGAAGCCTCTCATCCTCTTTACGAAACCTTTTTTTCTTTTGATTTGATTTGTTTGAATTTTAGTAGGACTCTTCCTCTTGAGCTCCTTCCTTAATGAGGGTTTATTGAGGGATATGGGGAAGAGTTAGGATAAGGAGAGATGAGAGATAACAAGGACGAAAGATCCCGCTCTCTCTCTCTCTCTTATATTTCAATTTAAATTTTGATTTTTTTTTAAAAATAGTTAGGGGTTATATTCTACCCTCTTAAAGAAAAATTTATCCTCGAAATTTACCTAAATTCATTCCTCAAAGAGATGTGGATACTTCTCGCGAATTTCTCTTTCTGATTCCCAAGATGCTTCGTCTGCTCCATAATGTAATTATAAAATTTTGACTAATGGTATAGTCTTGGTATGTAAGACGTGTTCCTTGCAATCTAAAATATGATCTGGCTTCTCTATATAGGAAATGACTTATTATAGTTCAAGGTCTTGCCACTCAATTACGTGGGAAGCATCCCGTTCATACATCCACAATGTCGATATATGGAAAATATTATAAACACTTGCAAATTGAGGAGGTAAAGCGTGTCAGTATGTCATTGCTCCAACCGATTCAAGAATCTTAAATGATCCAATAAATCATGGTGTAAGTTTTCTTTTTGTATCAAACCGCATGTGTCCTTTATTGAAAAAATCTTCAAAAACACATGATCTCCCACTGCAAGCTCCAAATTACGTCTTCTAGTATCAGCATAACTCTTCTGACGACTCTGCATAGCTTGCAATCACTTACAAATAATCTCAACATTTTCAATAGCTTTTTGAACAATATTTGGCCCATTAAACCCTTTTCACCCACTTCATTCTAACAATTAGGCACATGATAAGGCCACCCATATAAAGCTTCGTATGGGGCCATTCCTATACTTGCTTGATAACTATTATTATAGGCAAACTCAACCAAATGTAAATTGTCATCCTAACTTGTTTTAAAATCGAGGGCACGAGCGTGTAACAGATTTTTCAATATCGGATTCACACGTTCAGTCTATCCATTGGATTATGGATGATATGATGTATTGTAATTTGCAGTGGTTCTCATAGCTTCCTATAAGTTGGTACAGAATCATGAAGTGGAACGAGAATCACAATCTGACACGATAAAACTGAGGATGCCATTGAGTCTTAACACTTTTTTAATATACAACTTTACAAGATCATCCAACGAGTAGTTGATATGGATGAGAATAAAATGTGCTGACTTTGTCAGTCGGTCAATAATCACTCATATCATATCATCTTTTTCTGTGTCTTGTGGAGACCAGCTATGAAACCCATAGAAATATAATCTCACTTCCACTAAAGTATTTTCAACGATTGCAACAAACTTGATGAATTTTGGTGGTCTGATAAAACATCGTGAAACATGATCTGCGATCTCCCTTTTCATGTTCGGCCATCAAAACAATTTCTTCACATTCTGGTACATCTTTGTGTTTTGAGGGTGAATAGTGAACTTGATTCAATATGCTTCTTTCAAAATCTTGTCCTTCAACTCTGGAATATTAGGTACATAGAGACATCCTTAGTATTGAATTCATTTATCTATCTTATTACTCTATTCAGACTCATCATTATCCTGATGTTTGGCTACCATTTTCAGCTACCTTTCATCATTAGCTTGCGTTTCGATAATCTAATATTTGAGAGTTAACTTCACCTTTATATTGCATATTTCAATCCTTTACTTTTAAAAGTTCAATTTGACCTCAAATTCTCTAATGAAGTTTAACATCTCCCATTCGTGAATCATAAGGTTATATATAATCTTATGCTTATATTCTTTCATCTTAGAGTGCTTGTCATTAAATTTGACTTTCTAGGATAATAAAGTAATCAAATCACTCTCCATATAAATAATGTCGTTATATTTTCAATGCAAACACAATGATAGCTAATTCCAGGTTATGAGTTAAGTAATTATGCTTATGCAGCTTAAGTTGCCTTGACGTATACACAATTACCTTACCACACTATATCAATACACAACCCAAATATTTTGTTGATGCATCTGTATATACTTCAAATATTAGTTCGTCTTTCGAAAGAGTAAGGATGAGAGTGAAGATTAGAAGTTAATTTAGCTCGGCGAAAGTATCTTCAACTTCTTAGTCCATTTGAATGGTACTCCCTTTCAAGTCAAACTTGTTAATGGTCCGGAGATCTTCGAGAAATTTTTTATGAACCTTTTATAATATCTGACAAGCCCAAGAAAATTTCTAACTTATGAGACATTTGTGGGTCGTTCTTATTTTACTATAGCTTTGATCTTTGCTGGATTTATGAGAATTTCTTTTTCTGAAATAACATATTCAAGGAACCTGACACTCTCATTCCAGAATTCACATTTTAAGAATTTCGTATACAATTGATTATTTTTCAGAGTCTATAATGTTGTCCTTAAATGTAACTCATGTTCTTCACTGGTTTTGAACTAAATCAAGATATCATCGATGAACACAATGATAAAGTTATCCAAATAAGGCTGGAATACTCTATTCATCAAATCCATGAACACTATTAGAGCATTGGTTAGTCTGAATGGCATAACTAGAAATTCATAATACCAATAGCGTGTTCAAAATATCATTTAATGGATGTCTTCTTCCTTGATTCACAGCTGATGGTATCCAGATCTTAATTTAATCGTGGAGAATTGCTAAGCACCCTTCAGCTGATCAAACAGATCATCAATGCACAGTAGGGGATACTTGTTCTTAATCATCACCTCATTCAATCAATGATAATCAATACATAAGCGACGAGTACCATTCTTTTTCTTTATGAAAAGCATTGGAGCACCCCACGGTGACATGCTTGGTCATACGAATCCTTAAGCCTTCATTTCTTTTAGATATTCTTTCAATTCCTTCATCTTGACAAGCATCATTTGATATGGAGACATATATTGATGTGGATCCTTTTAGAAGATCAATACCGAAATATATTTCTCAGTGGGGTGGTAAATCCGTTATATTTTGAAAATTTTCAGTATATTCTGCTATCAAAATTTGGTTCACATACAATTCTTGTGTCTCTCCATTCATTAACATCATAACACACCCGATATTTTCGTTCCTTTGCTTCCCTTGAATTATAAATGGCTCTCTTCCATGCACGAAAAAAATTAACCATGTTTTCATAATAGTCTAACTTAGCAGGATGAGGGGTAAGTCAATCCATATCGAAAATAATATCATATCCCGATATGTCCATGAAAACTAAGTTAGCTATTATTGGAATCTCTCCTATTATGACAGGAACAAACTTACAAATCTTATCTAATGCAATAGACTTCCCTATAGGAGACTCCACATAAATCTTCTTTACAATACTTTCTGTTTTAAACCCTAATCAAGTTATCACGGATGACGCTATAAAAGATAATATAGCTCTAAAATCAAATACCACAAAAATCAAAATGACATTCATATCAATTATACATTCCACTACATTGTGGTTATCTTATGGCTTCTCTGCTGGTGCAATAGAATGAACAAAATAAACATGTGCTCTCGATGAATGTGTTCTAGTTTGTTGATTTCCCTAGTTATGAGATCCAGGAAGTTGAGGCTTATTCTGTTGATTCTACAAACGTCTAAAAGGTAATGCATGCAACGCCTGACTCGATTGTTGTGTAGGTGCCGGAAGTTATAGTATATGAGGTATTTGCTGAAGCGGCATCACTCCCATGTCTCTAAGTCTGGTCTTGCACACTTGAGCTTTACGTCCATATTTTCATGATACGAACAATTTTTAAAAAAATGCTGGTCTTGATTTCCTTATGTTGATGCCTGAACATGAGTATGTTGTATTTTGTCCAGAGGCTGTTGTTGATTTGACGCATTTCTGCCTTGGCTTCCTATCTTCGATTTAAAAAAATGTTCACAATCCATCTTAGCTTGAAGGGCTTTATCTACAATCTCAGAGTACTTTTGAATATCCGCACAATAAAATCTTGTTCAAATATTATGCCAAAGACCTTCTTCAAATCTTGTTATTTTATAATCTTCATCTAGTCTTGGAATATATCTCGACAACTCAACGAACTTGACCTCATATTTACCATAGTCATCACTCCTTGTTGTTACTTTACGAACTTTGCCATCTCCTGATTTCAATATGCATTGGAAAAAATATTTCTCATGGAATTTATCTTGGAATTCTTTCCAGGTTCATAAGCATCTAGCTGGTACCATCCTCTTGATTGCTCTCCACCATACATCTGCTTCACCCTCCATGACAAACCTTCTAGTTATCAGGGCAGTCCATAGCTTCTAAAGTCTTATTGACATGTTTCAACCAATTTTTTACAATCGATGGACCAGAAGCTCATTTGAAAATTAACAGACAAAGCTTGATAAGTTTTTCGAACACATATTTCTCAAGATTTTTTTTGTTCTGTGCAGGCGAAGAATTTTGACGATTCTGAGGTGTCAGGTTCAAACTCGCTAGCATATCCCACTGAAACACATTGTTCGTGCCACTGTTTCATCATGATTATTATCTGAGTCACCAACCCAAATGCTGCATCCCAAAGCTTCATGTTGGGTCCATTAAAGTTAGTAGGTGTCGTAATTGGGGATAGTAGAAAATGAGTGCTCGTTCCTGCACTGCGCGCATTAACCGAAGGAAGATGCGTTGGAGGAACTTACCCTACATTGCCCACTTCATTTTCATTTACTATATTCTCATTCTGGTCTTCATGAGACATCCTAGACTCTTCGAGAATAGTTCGATTTGCTATGAGAATCTCAGGGAGAGGTGCACTTGCAGAGGGCAACAAATATCGGATGTTATGGGTCTTCTTGAGGACCATTTAATCTTATAAGAGGGAAATTATTTTAGTAAGAGGGTGAAAATTTTAAAATTATATTTTTATGCATGGGGTACTCATTTTACTGAATCACTATTCTGGAGTAAGAAGGTTTTATTTGATAAAAATTTGTCGATTGGGTTGACACGGTGCAAATTTGAATAGATTATTTTCATGTTTACTAAGTATTATTTTTGTCACTGTTTAATAACTTTAGTACACTTAAATTTCTCTCTATATTTTTTTACAAGTCTGTCTATAAGTCTACTAGGTTTTTATAAAATTTTAGATCATTCTGATAATTATAAAAATTCTTAAATTTGTTGGATTCCAGCATGTCTAGAAACAGGTGTAACTTGACTAGTCTGTACTAATTCACTAAATCAGTACATAAAATGACAGGTTTTAATTTTTTAATTTTTTTTACTTACAAATAAACTTTCTCAAATACTATTTAGATTTTGAATTACCACGATTGGAGTTTTATTTTAATATTTATGAAATTATGAAGTTAAGTGATTTCTATTGTCCATTGTTATCCAATACGACATTGTGACTTAAATTTCTTTAAAAATCTAATCAAGTCTAGATTCACATTTTGAAATTATGAATAATCTTAAGTAAGATTACTCTACACGTTAACATCATCAATCAAGGATCATAGGTTAGATTTCAAAGTTTCACACTTCACACCAACCAAGTTTCTTATGTGTGACCAGGGTAGTTGCATTCAAGAGATTTGCTCAAATCAAGGTTGTGTTTGCCCTAAGAAAAGCCAATGAGGTAGCCGATGGGCTTGCTCATCTTGACGGTGAATTTTAAGAGGACTGGATCTTTCTCTCCATTTCAGATCTTCCTCCCATCTGTAAGGGGAGGCCAAGGTTCGAGTAGAGAGGAGTTGTCTTGTAGGTAGTAGGGTGTGGTATATGATAGGTGGACCTGGGTTATTTTTATTCCTTTGGTCTACTGAAGTTAGTTCCTCGTGTATAGTTTTTTTTTTCTGTGAATAAATTTTTAAATTAAAAAATGATCTTTTGTGTGGCATCTCTCGACATGACTAAGTGAAAATTTCAAATTCAAACTGACAGACATGTAATCATTCATAGAATTTTAACCTTCAAATGAGAAAGTAGAATGATTTGAAATTTGGAATGTATATCACTATCTTGTGGATTGTCAAAAAAAGTTTTTAAATCAAAATCATTGCATTTTTTTTGGGTTTTCATCATTGCTTGGGGGGGGGGGTTGTCCAGGGTATGTATGTGACCTCAAAAAAAATTCTAGAAATTTTTGGACGCCAATTTGATCAGGTTTTTTTTTTTCAAGGAAACTAAGCTGGTCCAGATTTTCATCCTATGAGATGACAATTTATCAAAAAATTGGAAACACCTTTCCCCCGAACCTCGTTACTAACTAAAATTTAGGGGAGACATTATTCTAGACTTGAAAAAAATAATCCTAGTGAGTTTGAGATTTTATTCTCCCTTCTTTTTTTTTTTTAACAAAGTAATGGAGGCCTAAATTTGGCTCTTTAATTTTTGAAAACTTGCCAATTATTCCCTAGCCACAACCCACATGTCATTTTATTAGAAACTTTTTCTCCAATACCAAATTGTTATGACTTAGATTTTAGATACTGCCGTGTATTTCAGATTCGAGATCCACGTCATAACTTGTATACTAAGTATACATAAGTTATTTGATATGTTTACACTAGATCGCCTAACTAATAGTACTTATATAAAATCTAGGTTTCATTTATACTCAGTCACATCACATGAATTAGAAATCAACCACACGTTTCAATCATCAATTATTAATACATCTAAGGACCCTCCCATTTGGGGTCTTATGCAATTGAATGTTAAATAATTTAACAAATCAACAAAATAAATCTTGTCCAACAATTAAAAAATAATAATTCAAGAATATCAAATGGAACTAAAATGATAATCATGGCTAGTCTAAGGCATTAACTTCTTCATCTGTCAAGTAGAGTCATGTGTCCCTTGGGTCCTTTTCTGGCTCAACTATGTCCTCCTATTCTTGGGCCACTTATTTAACCTCAATCATATCTGTACGATTCTACATCAATACAGGGTAAGCTAGTCAGGCCTAGTGAGAAGTCCTGACATGGTTCTTCGTATCAAATTAGAATAGAATAACAACTATCATATATAATGTAAGTTCAAAAAGAAATAAAAATGTCATGCAATGTATGAATGCATGAATGCATCAAGTAGGAATTCGTCCACTTACTTGAGTTGGAAACCTATCAACCCACATCTACACATTAACAAGCTTCTACCACTTTGTAGGTATGGGAAAGGCTCGCATTTACTCATTGAGTTAGCTTCCACTGGTATAGTGAGTTTCTGGTAATGATTCTACCAGATATACCATATAGGGAGGTCCCCTAGGAATTCAACACGTATTGTGTATATAATGATGGATGCTATTTTCTCGTACCCCAATCGCTAGGTTATGAAGTAGTGATAATCTCGATGAGATCGAGGTCGAACCCACAAGGACTGAGTGTGTGTGATTGTCTGAAGTATTTAAGAATTAGAAATCGAGACTAAACTAAATATGAAATTTAAGAGAATGTTGCTGTGAATTGAAACCATCAAAATAATAAAAACTAGAGCATCAAGGATCCACTTGCAGTCATCTTAATGCATCCTTACTTGATCCAATCAATACTTCAACATGAAAAACTAACTATAATGGAGGATTTGAGATGATGGAAGAATCCTTGAAGTTCTCCAGCACCTTGCCCTCTTCCTTCTACCTTAATTCGTGCTTAGAAACTCTCAAATGACCCCTATTTAGAAGCTTTTCTCTAACCAACTTTGAAACTACTATAATTTAAGTAATCAAGTTACGCTTCAGCTATAACTGACCAATTTCGATTGCACCGAACTTTGAACTTCGATCGGACCGAATTATCTCACGGTCAAACTGAATTAACTTCTTTTCACACTTGAACTCTATTCTCTTTCGGTCGCACTAAACCTGACTTCGATCGAACTGAATTAAAAATTATTGTTCTTCGCTAGACTATTTTTTGCAACTTCGGTCGAACCAAAGGGCGAGCTGAATAGTCTGTTTCTTTTATTGCTTCTGTAATTTTTTTAATCTTTTCTTCCTCCTTCGCACTTGATTTTCTTAGATCTTTAACATGTAATTTCTTCATTCTTGACCTTCAAAATTTCAAGCTTCACTTAGTAATCATTTGAGTATTAATTCACTGCTTTTAGCGTCGTTTTCTCCAAAGCTCTCGAAATAACCTCGTAAAAGAAAACAAATGAAAATAGATCGATTAAGCACTATCATGTTCATAAAACCAAGGAATAAATAGGGAAAATATGTAATATTTCATACTCAATAGATGCACAAGCATAATACTATTAATGCACTTATGTGTGCATATGTTTGTCGATCACATGCGTTTGTATGTCAGTATGTCGGTTGAGCCCTTAGAAGTTGAAGACCGAAGACATGAAAACTTATAGAATCATGAAGGGAAGAACATGTAAATGAGGTGCCTTGATGACCATAATCTTAGACCCAAAACAACTCTAGCTCTATATGACCCTAACCTTTATAGGTAAAGCTTGTTTGATCATCACATTGCATCGGGAGCCTTAATGGACCATGATAAGTTAGGCTAAAAGAGGTGCAAGACTGTTGTAATCGTTTCTGCCCCAAACGACAGTTTTCAAGTGATCCTCGATCCCATTGCTAGTCTGTCGATGACTCTTAATGGCATTAAAGGACCATCTCGATGTGATCGAAGAAACATTTTGGCAACCTAACATAAATATTCTTGAATTTTCTTAATGGGATTGAAGGACAATTCGATCCCATCCAATGAGCTTTCGATCATATTAACAAAGCTATTAACTAGCAATTTTATAGTTGTTGTAATATGAACTCTATAAAATAGGCATTCAATTCTTGGGCATTATGCTGAGTTTTTGGTGCAATAAAAGCCTAGATGATTCTTTACTCATATCCCTCACCCTAGACTCTATAACAAAGAGGTTTATGCCAATCTTCTTGTGATTATTCAGTTTAATGAGCATTTCATGCTCTATTACGAAGATATGGATGAACTCTCCATTTTCAAAAGAGTAAGCATTAAGCTTATTGGTATATCATTGTCTAAATCATTTAGGAGACCCATCTAGGTGAATCCCTTAGGAAATTAACTATCCATTAGTTGTAGGAGATTCCAACACCTCCATTATCATAGTTACCTCATTGGCACATCATATGCAAGGTGAACATTTGTAGGAGCTGAAGTATTGGTATCAACGATTAGGGAAACAATTATAAAACCAATTCATACATGTGAGAGCATTTAAGAAGCATCTCAAGCAAGGCACTACGAAAAGACTCAATCCGACAAGTAAGTTATCATTTGTAGGAGTTTACACACACTCGTTCATTGCGTAAGAATTTATGACCCAAACGCGATAGGTTCTTATGTAGGATATAGGCTCTTTGTTAGGGCTGAATTCATTGGACACTGGTATATACGTGTTAGTCTCTATGAGGAGCCTCTGCTAGAAGTGTATGTAGGTCTTTGGATTAGGACCACTAGTGATTGTTGGTTAGCCAATAGAAAACTAACTTAGTCTCCATGGGAGCTATTGACATGGGTGGAAATGTGTTCCTCCGATACAGAAGTATACATGTAGGTTAGTGGTCAGCGTAGGAGAAACCATGTGAATGTTAAAGGTGAACCTGATTTAAAACATCCAATAGTGAATACCGATACACTTAAGGAGAGTGCATCCCTTGGGAGTGGAGTAGGGAAACCAAACAACTATATATGCTTGTGTTTGTGATTGCGAATTGCATACATTTCTATTAATGCTTATGTGATTGATTAATTGAATTATTTGAATATATGAGTTAGATTATATACTAGGCACTTAACTTCTTATCACACACAAGCTCACTATCTCTCTTATAGACTAGTTACATGATTTGTAAATCATTTGTAGTATATGTGATTGAACCCACTTTGGCTTACAGACCTTAGTGTTATTTTGCCTCACTTGTTTAAATTGATAAATTGTTTAAGTAGGCAATTACGTTTTTATTTGTAGAATTTCAATTAGTCATAATCACTCCCCATCTAGGACTTAACCTTACTTTCTAGCTCTTAAGGTAGTGGCTATTGTACTTAGATCGCAATTTTAAATATAACAGTCATGAATGATATATCATATGATCATTTCCTTACTTAAGTTTGAATCAATACAATTCCATCTTATCCAATGATATTAGTAAGACAATTAACTCCTAAGTTACATTGATTTAAAATCAGAACATAGATTTCTTTAACATAGTAATCATATCATAAGGTACCTTCATACAAAAATTTGAATGATGAATTATATCAAAACATCAAAGCAAATGATGAAACCAAGCATAGTTATCAATATAATAATCAAACAAATGTCCAATCAAATCAAATAAGCATTCAAACACAATGAATAATTAGTTGATTTTAACTTAATAGAGAGAAACACATTGGGATCACTTACTTTGGTGCAGTAGAGATGATTCCATAGAAGAAATGATTTAATTTGAATTAAAATTCTTTAAAATCACATAAATGATATTATTTTCTGATCTCACTAGTTCACATAGTAGGGCTCACATTTGATTGATTTAAATTCATTTAAAAAATCTTACAATAAGATATATCATTTAAATAAAATTACAATAAATTTATGAATTAGGAAAGAATATTACAAAAGATAAGGTGTTATTAGAATTTGGCCCCTGAAAATTATGTAGATTCTGTCTATTTTCAATAACAATATGTAATTTGGATTTTTCTGAGGGTTTGGGAGGCATTATGTAACATTCTGAAATTTATGCCAAAACTCATCGACTTAGTGAAAATTTATATTTTAGTCATGAATTCTGAATTTTGCATGAATATATCCATACTTTCTTACTTTCAAGGATGTTATTACTTCAATGGGTAAGATCTGAACCAGCCATTGGCTCCCACATGATCAATTTATGGGACGACCATTAGATCGTCAAATATAAGCCATTCAATCTTTGTATTTTTTAGATTATTTCTTTAACACCCATCTATCATATTAATTCAATTTCCTTCAATTAAGGGAAAACTTTTGGTAGATTTATGATTGGTATGGTCTATTGGGATGTCGGATTGGTCCGATTCTTGAGATCACTACATAGTTGGGTCTTAAAAAACCCATGAATTGTATAGATCAAATTAGTCATTGTGCATATGACAAGAAATAAATCACTATGCAAAAAAGCCAAGGCCTTTGCGCAGAATTTCATTAAGTAGATTACTTAAGTCAACTGATGGATGGGTGGCTATTCCAAGTTGTTCACCATGTCATGTAAAAACTAAATAATGATAGTGTAGAAAGAAATTAAGAAATCACGTAGATACCAACCTAATATAGTGGAATTTATGTCCCTCAAAGTCTCTTCTTCTTTTTATGACACCTTTTTTTTTTTTTTCCTTTTAATTTGGTTTATTTGAGTCTTGGTAGGACTCTTCCTATCGAGCTCCTTCCTTAAGAAGGAGGGTCTGTTGAGAGAAATGGGAAAAAATTAGGATCAGGAGAGATGAGAGATAAGAGGGATGAGAGATCCCGCTCTCTCTCAGATTTCAATTTAAATTTTGATTTGTTTTATTATTATTATTTTTTTAAGCAGATGGGTGTTACTATATATGCATATGAGAGAGCCCATCACATACCATGTGTGTGTTAAAGTGGCACATGCATTGTAATATAATCTATTCGTCTGTAGGGCCCAACCTTGCAATTGCCCTTATTAGACCTTGATCTAGACCTGAACTAAACTTGGCCCTAGATCCAGGCCTTCAAAAAATGAACCCATGAATACAAAATGATCTAAACTTAGGTAACACCTGAACCCGATTGAATGGTACAACACTCTAGGACAATACTAGAACTCGACTCATTGACAACCTTTTTCAATTGTAAGTCCTTATAGAGTAAGCTCATTCTACAAGGGTTGTGCGACAACTCACTATGGTGTGCATGGCATCCAACCAATACAAAAGGGTGTTGTTGAGGGTTAAATATTCTATATTATCCCTCATTTATATCTTGGTTTTATGAACATGATAATGCTTAAGAATGGATTTGATGCTTAAGAATCACCAAGGCAAGGGAAGGATTTTAGGAGACCAAGATTGAAGAATTCACATGCCAAAGATACAAGAAAACCAAGTAAGGAATAAAGAGAATCAAAGATTTGAAGTGAAAAAAAGGAATCCTGAAATTGTCCTGAAAAAGCGTATTCTAAAACTCTGGGTCATTTTGTGAAACTGCACACAGTGAAGTCTATTTTAGAAAATTGCGCAGAGTGAAGTCTATTTTAACAAACTGCATAAATTTGAGCCGGTTTCTAGAGTTTTCCAACTGTGTGAAACTTGAAGTTCCACAACTATAAATAAGACTCTCTAGGATGTTCCTAGGCATCTTCTAGGGTTTAAGGAGTGGAGTAAAATGGTAGAAAAGCCGTTACCAAGAGTTTTTCTTCTTCTTCCTTAGTTGTTTTCATGCTTTCTTCTAGGGTTTTAAATCCAATCATGTCTATGGTTAGCTAAACCTATTGGATAGGGCTAAGCGGTGAAACTTGTAGTATGATGGGATGTTTCTATTGCTTTGATTTATGTTTGTGTTGAACTCTATGAATTTTAATTTGATATTTAAGGAATACTTTCGGTTTTTAATGGCTTATTGTGACTCAAATTATAGTAGATCTGTAATAGCTTTGAGTATCATCTTTTCCTGATTTGAGATTGTGAAATCAATAAGTCTTGTTGCTCACCATCGTCCCTTAGGGTGATGAAATCCTTCATAATCTTCACAATTCTCCTGCTTTGAGATTATGTGATTGGTAAATCTTGTTGTTTGCCATTGTCTCTTGGGCATGATTTGGTGATGGAATCTTTGCCAATTATCATAGTTCTCCTTCATTGAGAATTAGGTCAATGGAAGTTCAGGTTTAATTTTATTGATATATTTTCCAATTGGATAGGATATGACTCTAATTCTAATTGTGTTACTTGAATCAAGCAAGAGGGCTCCCTAATCACTACAAGTGGACCCTTAACACCCTAGTTCTCACCTTTAAATTCTTTGTTTTATTTACTTAATTCACAAATACTCTTTCAATCACTTCAGAATTAGTTTTATATCTTCTTATAGTTCTACTTCTAGTTAATTTTAGAAATGCACAAGATCAGTCCCTGTGGATTCAACCTCGGTCTTACTAAGATTATTATTATATTGCGACCCTACATGTCACGCTCCAAACTTGGAAACTGGGCTCACAAAATTTTCGATCGCCTAATTCAGTGTCGACAGCCTCCGTAGTACCCCATTCTGGACTCCCGGCGTCCATATGCTAGATTCTGATCCTGGGATCTTACATGGAGGATTTTTTAATGTACATTTTACTCGTAAGAAGCATAACCACAAGTATACCCAAATCACAAAGGTAACATCATCATCACATATCCACTAATATAAACATTTGAATACAGTTCTGAAAGGGAAATACATATATCAAAAATAAAAACCCCAAAAGACGGCTGCACGCTTCGAGCTCGACGCTGCTGCAACCTTATGCTACCTACATGCATCTATCGTGCATAAGCTTATAGAAAGCTTAGAGGGTGGTGAAAGTGTGTGCACAAGTTAAGTGCTAAGTATGCAATACAATGCCATAAATCATACGATATCAGGGTAAGTGGAAATACTGGCAATCCATAAATCGTACAATAACAGAGTAATGCGAAAATATACTGGTAAGTCCATGAATGTTATCAGCCATATCAAGGATATGCGATGTAAAAACATAATAAGCCAATATCATATACTGAGGAAGCAACATAGATCAGCTATGCAAATGAAGAGTCATAAAGAACCATATATCAGATGCCAAGGATTCAATGCAATATGCAATTCCTAATGAGTTCACAAATATCGTCAGTCGTATCTAGGCCATACAGAAATATAGTAACCCAAAATGCCATATGTTACGGATGTAATGCAATATGTGGTGCGAATGGAATGACCATGTTGGAGTGTGAAGTCGGAATGATAGTATGTAGTATTGCAGGCTACGAGATCTACCACAAAGGACTTCTATCCAAACCAGTCACATACCTAAATTTAGATAGTCAGACTCAATGTGGTAAACTCCTGATCTCAGGTTAGTCGCGCGCCCTAACCGAAATCCTGACCATTGCGAAGGTACACGTAACAAATAATTGCGCACCACCAACCCGAGTGGATTGTGAATGAATGAATGAATGAATGAATGAGTATGCAACTCCTGCTCAATAAGCCCACGTATCAGTACTGTACATCTCTAGGATCATCACCGGGGTCTAGTACACTCTATGCCAGCTTACCGCCCAATACAACTGGGTAAGTGGAAGATACCTCACTCCCCGCTTACCAATATCGGCCCGGCTTGTCGATAGCGGACCCATTTAGGAGCTGGTTAGACTCAGCCTAGCTATGCTACTCCCTCAGGCGGATAGGTCACACCCTCTCCCAACTGACCACGACACAGTGAGAGATGCGGCCACCAGTATACGGCCCTCATGCGCTCATATATATCCACTCGGTCTCGACGTTAGGGCGTCCTCTAGTACCAAGAGGGTTTAAAGATTTTCACCCAGGGCCATCTATGGTGGCCCGATGCTAGTAATAGATTTTCGGTATCCCATCTGGCCATGCACGATATGAATGTGGAGGCTACGACCCTGATGTCGCTAGGGCGTACAGTAATCATCGTCACACAATGTAAGATGCATGAGTCATGCAGTCCAATCATGCATCAATCCTATGCATACCGTGTGCTCATGTGGGATAACTTCGTCTATCAGGAAGTCTCATAAACCACCTACACTATGGCATATGCAATGGTCAATCACATCTCATAACAAACATGCACATAATGCGTATGAGCATGTATCATGATTCTATACTGTCACATACTCATAATCGGTATCATAACTGGCCTCGATAATCGGCATCAACGATCGGCCTCGACAATGTGGACATTTAACTAATATTGCCCCAAAGAGTGGCCCACATAGAGTCTAACGTATAGTGGACCTAATATACAACACCATGGGCCCCACTAAAGGGCTTAATATACATCACAATAGGCCTCTCCCATGGGCCTAATATACATCACAATGGACTCCATCGCCTAGCCCTCAAATGCATCGCAATGGGCCTCATCACATAGGCCTAATATACATCACAATGGGTCTTTAACATGGGCTTAAATACACATCACAATGGGCCTCAAATATGGGTCACATATACATCACATTGGGTCTCATCAATCGGCCTCGACAATCAGAATCGGCCTTGGTGGTCGGCCTCGACAGTCGGAATCTGCCTCGACAATCAAAATCGGCCTCGATGATCAACCTCAACAATCGAAATTGGCCTCGACAATCGGAATCGACCTCGATGATCGGCCTCAACAATCGGAATCGGCCTCAATAATTAGAATCGGCCTCGACAATCAAAATTGGCCTCGATAATCAGAATCAGCCTCGATAATCATAGTCGGCCTTGATGATAGGCCTCAACAATCGGAATCAGTCTCGATAATCATAATCGGCCTCGATAATAGGTCTCAACAATCGGAATCGGCCTCGATAATCATAATCAGCCTTGATAATCAGAATTGGTAACCAGCCTCTACGCAAGGCAGGATCCATGGATGGACAGCCGATGATGGACCAAGCAATATTAATGGGGCCTAATCGTTTGGGGTAACCCACTAGAGAATGACGAGAATGGGCCTAACCAGGCCTAAGGGAAGGTCACAATATGGACGTTTAACCATCATTACCCATCAATGTGGACCTTTAACCAACATTGCTCCCAACGAGTGGCCCACATAGGGCCGAACATATACTGGGCCCATGGCCTCACATAAGGGCCGAACACACATCGCGATGGATAACATCCATAGGCCTCTCATACATCAGGTAGGTTGCATCATATGGGCCACATATACATCACAATGGGCATCTGACACAGGCCTATTATACATCACAAAGGGCCACATCCCGTGGGTCTCAAATATATCACAATGGGCCTCTACCTATGGGCTCCAAATACATCACAATGGACCTTAACCCATGGGCCCCAAATACATCACAATGGGCCTCAACAAGGGTCTCATATACATCATAAAGGGGGCCTCTCATATGGGCCCAACATACATCACATCAAGGTGGGGCCCACACATCAATTAGAGGTCATTAAAGACCATTTCCCAAAAAAAAATCCCATCGAAAGATCATTTGGACCATACCACAAATAACAGTGGAGATAATGATTTTCACCATTAAAATGCATAGGGCCCACCACAGAAAATCGAGGGAGTAGCCACACCCACTATTTTGAATGGTGGGGGTCCACTTGAACTTTAAATCTATCTGATTTCTTTGTGATGCCATTAAATGATCTCTAACAATGGTTGGACGGTATAGGTATAACACATGCATCATGTGGGCCACACTTATCCAGATGGATGGCATGGAATACAAAACATATCACGGTAGGGTTCTACAGATGGATAGATGGCATGATAAACACAAAGATCAAGGAGGATACCCAAGGCTCCTGTCCATCCTAGCCAAATGGGATGGATGGTTTAGATAAAACCATACATCACAGTGGTCTCCACATGGCATCGTCTAGATTGGACAGTGTGAGTACAACACTACATCATGGTGGCGTCCCACCGTCCAGCTGGATGGTGGAGACACAACATAGACATCATGGTGGGGTCCACACGTGACATCAAGGCAGGCCCCACCTCTAGCTAATGTCAATAGAACAGCTACATAGCTGGTGCGTGGTAGCCCAACCAATCCATCTCCACCGTAAGTGGGTCCCACGTGGGGCGCACCATAACATTTATTTCCATCCAATATATTCATAAGGTCACAAAGACTTGAGTTAAGAGGCAAAAAAAATTTCATATAGATCCGAAACTTCTGAGACCCAAAAAGAATTTCAATGGTAGGCGTTCAATCTCTTATTGTTAGTGGTGTGGACCACCTGAATGCCATGAACGGCTGATTTTTGGGATGTCCCAATAATTAAAGGGGACCCATCAAGTGCATGGTGTTGATATTCAACATACATAATGGTGGGGCCCGTGGTGGGGGCCACCGTCCCACCTTCCCACCTTCACACAGAGGACGCTAGCAGCAACAACATCTTTAATATATTATTATTTTTTGATTTCTCGTGGTTTTTCATAGGTGGGCCCCACATTATGATGATCCAGTCCGCCTGCTGGGTTCTATAGCCTGGGACGCATCTAATAAGCTCAATATTCAGCATGTTTTGATGCACAGAAACATCATAGCAAACCCTAATAGATTTAACAATATGATACACTATTTTCTATGATATGGCCCGCCAGAGATTCAGATTGGCTTCATTTTTTGGGCTCAACGCCTAAAATGAGCTGGGAAATAAGGTGGATGGTGTGGATACATTACATATATCAAGGTGGGCTTCACATGAGTGTGACCCATCCGCTTTGAGTCAAAGCTGATATCCATGTTTTTTCCTCCAGCAACGTCTTGTGCTGGACGGTGAATAACAACACATATGCTATGTGGACTCCACCATCCCTTACCGATGGATAGCATGGGTGAAACACATATATTATGGTGTGGACCATCAGATAGACGGCTTGGACCATACATCACACGGGTCCACAATGCTAAAAAAAAGGAGAGAGAGAAAGAGATGGAAGGACCCTGCCACTATGGGTCCCTTAAGATTACAACATATACATCAAAATGGGTCCCACATATAAGTGGGCCCTTAAATGAAAATCAACGGTAGATCACCCACCTATCGGCCTTCTTCTTTAGCTCCTTGGACTCCTATGCTCATTGCCTTCAATTTTGATGGAGGTTGATGGAGATTAGAAGGTTGAGATGAGAGATGAGAAAGTGGGAAAGTGGGACACACTTGGCTTTCGGAGAACTTGGAGAGCTTGGACGTTGGGTGCTTCTCTTGGGAGTTTGGAGAGTTGTTGTTTAGAGAATGAGAGAGAGAGAGAGGAGTGATAGATGAAAAGAGATGGATGGAATAGGTGTTGTAAGGAATGGGGATGGAAAGGTATAGGTTTGGTTGAAATCGAGTAAAGGAGGAATGGGTGGGGAGAGAGAGAGTTAACTTGGGGAAAAAGAGGGAATGGGTGCTTGTACTTGTAATAGGGTGAGGTTGCATGTGGTATGGATGATATAATTGACTTGATTGATGTGACGGATCGTAGAAATTCTCTCGAAATTCGTAACGCACGGCGTTTCTTCAGAATGAACGCGGGTCCATATCTCCTGGCCTGGGTATCGTATTGGCGCACGAGATCCGGTGTTGGAACCTCGGTGACGACGCGGTCATTAAGGTACAAGTTTTGGGTCAAGTCAACTCCGGTTTGCAGGACTCAGCTTAGGATTGCATCCAAATGTCGGATATAAGTCGAGGGTTACCAGAATTCGACCGGGAGGATCGCGGAAGCCTACAGAACGGTATAGTCTAAGATACGAGCCTTACACTACACTTGGGGTTGTGAATAGGTGTTGTCTAAATGTCTTCAATTTGTGTAAAAACAGAGGAGTTCAAGTGATCGAATAGGTTGTACGATCGATTAAGTGAACTCCAGATTAAATAGATTGGTCTCTAGATAGTTTGGACAAGTTCGATTGATCGACCTTGGGGTTCGAGCAATCGACAAAATTTGAAAAATTCATATAAACTCTCTGGACACTTTTGAGCATATTCGACTAACCGAACATGTGGGGGCTCGATCGATCGAGGGTTTCTCGATTGATGTTAATCGATTAATGCTCAGATTGACAACTTACACATTTTTGAGTAATTGAATAAGGAGGGCTAAATCGATTCTAAGGTTTTGAAGGGAGAAAATGTGGGTTTTCGCATCTGTAACTTCACCTAATCTCTTGTAATTCATTTTCATAGTGATCATCATCGATTTGTGCTATGGTTTTTTCCTGTAAGGATTTTTCCACTTAAAGCCTGTGTGTTCATGTGCATGCTTTGTTGTGCTTGTTTTTCATCTGTTTGATTCGAATTTGGGGTTAGGTTTTGTAACTCCCAACAAGTGGTACAGAGTTATACGTTAGGATTCGAGTTAGAATCTAAAACATGTTGATGAGGAGGGTCAAACGTTATGTATGAAACTAAAAATTTCATTGGGTGAAATAACTTTAAACTATGGAAGGTAAAGATGAGATGCCTTTTAGTTCAACATGGATTGCAATGGGCACTCGTTGGTGTAGTGAAGCATCCTATAATTATGAGCAATAAAGAGTGGGAAAAACTAAATTAGAGAGTGAGATCCTCAAATCAATTATGCCTTCTCGACAAGGTCCTTTATAATGTCCTTATCAAAAGATCACCACAGGGCTTTAGATGAAGTTAGAAAGCTTGTACATGAAGAAATCTCTAAGTAATCGTCTGTATCTAAAAAATAATTATATAATATAAAGATAGCAGAATGATATAATATTAATAAACATATCAGCACGTTTAATCAGTTACTTTGCAAACTAACAAGTATAAAAGTGAATATTGGCGAGGAAGACCAAGCCCTAATTCTGTTGAACTCTCTTCCAAAGTCTTACGAGATTCTCGTAGACACTATGTGCCACGATAGGGAGACCATAGACGCTGAAGCCATCATATCGGCCCTTCATTTGAAGCAGTTGAGAAAGAAAGACAGTGGTAATGGTTCCTCTATGGATGCGTTGGTTTCTAGTGGAAGAAATTTTGAGCGGTAGAAGGGAAACTCACGATCTCAGTCCAAGTCTAAGAGTAAAAGAAAGATGAAGTACTAGAATTGTGGGAGACATGGGCATATGAAGAAGGATTGTTGGAGTCCTAAAGCCTATACATGAGAAAAATTAGATGAAACATTGAAGGATACCAATATAATGGAATCTAGTGAGGAGGTGGTGTTTGCTGTGACATTCTTACCGCATCCAAATCTAGATATCTCAACAATGAGTGGATCTTGGATTCAGGGGCTTCATACCACATGACTTTACAGTGGGTTGGTTCAATAATTACAATAAGTGTGATGATGGTCAGGTATTTATGGGCAATGACTTTACATGTAAGGTTGTTGGTATTAGAACAGTGAGCATTAAGATATTTGATGGAATGGATCATATCCTATCAGATGTGAGACACGTTCCTGAATTGAGGAAGAATATGATATCCCACTGATCTCTCGATGCACTTAAGTGCAAGTTCACTAGATTTGATCGTGTCCTGAAGATTTCAAAGGGGGCACTAATGGAATAAAAAGTGCAATTAAGTAGTAACCTTTAAAACAGATCGAGAATATTGAAACGGGTCAAGCTGCAACGTCTATAGCAGAGTCCACATCGACATGTTTATGGCATGCGCGCCTAGGCTACATGAGCGAGCACGGTATGAAGGTATTTTCTAATTGTGGCTTAATTCCTACTTTTAAAAGTGTTGGTTTTACTATATGCGACCATTGTATATATGGTAAACAATTATGGTTAGCTTTTAAATCTAGAAAACATGTAAGGGCATTCTAAATTATGTGCATCGGATATATGGGACTCGTCGCCTGTTGTTTCTGGAGGGAGTTATGATTTTATTGTCTCATTTATAGATGATTACTCTAGAAAAGTTTGGGCTTACTTTATAAATCATAAATTTGATATTTTTGCCACATTTAAGATGTGGAAGGAGGTGGTGGAAAAGCATACATGGCGAAAGTTGAAAATATTAAGGACAGACAATGGTGGAGAATTCACTTCAAAGGAATTTAATTAGTTTTGTAAAGATGAGAGAATTGTACGACATGACACAATTAAGCCTACAACAGAGCAGAATGGTGTGACGGAACAAATGAATTAGAATCTCTTGGAGAGAGCCCAAAGTATGTTGAACGATGATGGGTTAGGCAATGAGTTATGAACTGATGTTGTTAACATGACTTTCTACTTAATGGATCAATCTCCGTCTATGCCAATCGATTATAACATTCTAAAAGAAGTGTGGAGTGGTCATGGTGTAGACTATTTAGGACTGCAAGTATTTGGTTGTGACGCTTACTTTCATGTACCGTCAGTAGAGAGAGATAAGTTAGTCAAAAGGGTGAAGAAGTGAACCTTTGTAGACTATGTTGATAGTGTTAAGGGATACGGGTTGTATAACCGGGTCATATAGAAGATCACAATTAGCTGTGATTTTAGGTTTGATGAGGATTTATTATTCCATAAGCATAAATTTAAGAAAAAAATCAATGGTTATTGATGTCGAAGTAGAAAAAGGTGGGACATAGGAAGAAGTTGAGCCGCAGGAAGAGGTATAGGAATAGGTGGAGCATCCACTTGTGAAGAGAAATCCACAAAGAGATCGTAGATTACTAGCAAGTTACAGAGATGACTCGAATATTTCATTCACTCTCATTACGGATTAGGGTAATTCTTCTACCTTCCAAGAAGCACTAGATGACCTAGATACTGAGAAGTGAATGACAATGATGTATGACAAGGTGGACTCTTTATAAAAGAATGATATGTGAGAGCTAGTGAAGCTTCTCATTGGGTATGAAGCAATCAGATGTAAGTGAATTTATATGAAGAAATAGGACAGACACAATGCAAGATTGGTTGTGAAGGGGTATGCTCAGAAAGAATGTCTTCAGTAAGATCTTCACACCGGCTGTCAAACAGGTATCCATCACATTTTTGTTGGTGTTGGTTGCTCAATACAATCTGGAACTGGAACAAATTGATGTAAATACTTCTTTCCTATATGGAGAATTAGAAGAGCAAATCTACATAAGGTAACCAGAGGGGTTCGAGGTGCAGAATGAAGTCTATAGGTTAGAAATATTGTAAGGCCTGAAACAATTGTCTAAACAATGGTATAAAAAAGTTGATACTTTTATAGTGAGTTAATGCTTTACCAAAAGTAATAAGATCATTGTGTTTACTTCAAGGCACTGAATGATTGTGAATTCATTGTAGTGGTATTATATACTGATGACATGCTTATTGTCAGCCATACCATGTCTTAGATCAATATAGTGAAGACTCAATTATCAGGGACATTCGAAATGAAATATTTATAGGCTGCAAAGAAGATTGCTGGCATTGGTACACATAAAGATATGGAGAGGAGTAGGCTAAATACCCTGAGAAGGCATTGCTCAAGTTTGGGATGAACGAGGCTAAACTAGTTAGCACATACCATGCTGCTCACTTTCGACTTTTTTTTCAAAGTAATGTTCCATTATAGATGAAGAAAAACAGTTTATATCTCGTGTGCCCTTCTTAAGTATGGTTGGTAGTTTGATGTATGATGTGGTCTCTACGGGACCAGATATTTCACATGTATTTGGTGTTGTGAGCAAATATATGTCAAACTCCAACAAGCAACATTAGGAGCCAATGAAATGGATACGTTGTTATCTATGAGGTACCATGGACTACATCCTAACATTTAAAAAATTAGATGAAAAATTAATAGGTTATGTGGATGCCAATTATGTAGGAACACGGACAACAGAATGTCAAATTTCAGTTACTCATTTGTACTAGCGGGTGGAGCGGTCAGTTGGATGTCAAAGCATCAGTCTTTGGCTGCTCTTTCCACAACTGAAGCTGAATATATGACAGTGATGGAGGTTTTCAAGGAAGGTGTTTAGTTGCGTGAAATGATGAATGAGTTGAGTCTTTAATATGAGGCCGTGCTGGTTAATTGTGATAATGAAAGCAGGATCAACTTGGCAAAGAATTTGGTTTACCATTCTAAAACTAAACATATTGATGTTCGTCATCATTTTATCCGACATATGCTTGAGGAAGGCAATGTTACTCTCAAGAAGATCCATATGAGCATGAATTCAGTGAATATACTTACAAAGGTGGTTTCCACAGAGAAGTTCAAATTCTATTCGATTTCTCTGGGTCTAACAAAGATTTGATGAAAACAAAGTATACACGAGAAGCGACGATGATGGGGAAGTTATGATGGAGATGATTAGAGATGGAGCCTGGAGCTGTGGATCATGATGGCTGAAGTCATGATGGCAATTATTGTTTGGATGTCTTCAATTTGTGCAGAAATAGGGGACTTTGAGCGATCAAACAGGCTGCTCGATTGATTGAATGAACCTCGGATTAAAAAGATTGGTCTCTAGACAGTTTTGGACAGGTTCGATCAATCAACCTTGGGGGTTTAAGCGATCGACAATATTTAAAAAATAATTCATGTAAACTCTTTGGACACTTTTGAGTATTTTCGATTAATCGAACATGTGAGGGCTCGATCGATCAAGGGTTGCTTAATTAATGTTGATTGATCGACAGCGCACATAGTTTTACATAATTGTATGATTTGTTTCCTATTCTGGGTGTAACACTACACACACACACACACGTGTAATTGCGGGATTAGGGTAGAATAATGAGTGATAAATTGATTCTAGTATTTTGAAGGGAGAAAATGTGCGTTATTCACATCTTAGTGGATCATCGTCGCTTTATGTCGTGATTTTTTTTCCAAAAGAGTTTTCCATATAAAACTCATGTGTTCTTATGCATGCTTTATTGCGTTTGTTTTTTTGTCTATTTAATTCAAATTTGGAGTTTGCTTCTGCGGCTCCCAACAAATGGTTAGTCATGGTGAAAGTTGGATTCCTGAAAAATCAGGCCAACCCAATTGAAGTAGATTGCCTACTAGGTAGCTTAATACGCTATAACATATCGAGTAAACTTTGAGGCTCACCATGATGTATGTGTCCTTTCCACATTGTCCATCCATTTTACCAGCTAATTTTAAGGCATGGGTCCAAAATGAAGAATATCCAAAGCTCATGTGGACCACACCACAAGAAATAGTGTGAATTGAACATCTGTTGTTGAAAACTTCTTAGGGGCATAGAAATTTAGAATCAAGTTAATATTTGTGTTTTTCCTCTCATTCATGTTGGTGTGACCTTATGAAAAGGTTAGATGACAAATAAACATCACCATGGACCCTAGAAAGGTCTCAATAATGGATGTCATTATCTCCACTGTTTCAATTTTGGGCTCATGCCCTAAAATGAAATGAAAAACGGATGGATGGCCTGGATAAGGCACATACATCCATGGTGGGCCTCCACGGAGTTTACTCAATACATAGTCCGTTTCTATACCCAACAATCATGTGGGACACCACTTGGATTTGAAAATTTTTGAGTGGCTGTCAGTGTTTTCTATGGTTTAGCCCACCTAATCGTGGGCTAGACCTAATTTTAATTTGCAGCATCCCATCATCATGGTGCACTCACCTTGGGTGTGGACAGTATACACACAATACCATGGGCCTCACATAAACAACAATATATGAACACATGAACATGCAAAACACATAGCATAAGATCTAAAATTAACGTTAAGGTTTAAAATATTTGAAAGTCAGAATATTTCTGGCCAACACATAAGAAAGAGAAAAAAAAAAAATCCATTGCTCTAGCAGCACTAGTAGCACTATAAATTACAGTGCTCCTAGTTACATAGCATAGGTACAATTTGAAGCGTAATGGACAAATCTCGACTATCCTTTAGGTCCATAATACATTTCAAAGGTGATGGTTGCTCCAATGCATCTCAATGTATTGCAATATGATACCTCAAAACTTTAGCTCTTTTATCTAGGTTATCTTCCAAGGATCCAAACTATTTATACCACGAATCTTAATAAAGTAGGAAATCAACGAATATAAACTCTCAATTGGATTATTCTAACCCTTTGATGATTTGGCTCCTCTTGGTTTTAACATGAAGGGTCACAATAAACTTTGTACATCTTCTTCAGAAGGATCCTTTTGACCCGAATGCATTTGTTTGGCGTGCTTTCAAGGATTCTTCTAACAGATAGGTGCAACTCTATCGCGATAGGTCTGAATGGTGAGTTCTGGGAGTAGCTACCTAAGTGCCCTTGTCAAAGAGCCGAGAGGTGGTAATCTCTGGATCTAATTCGGTAGCCTAATTGAGGACAGGCTAGGGGTTTTATGTCCCAACTCACTAGGTTATTCAACTTCAATCAAGTTGGTTAAATACAACTTCACCAACAGTTTGTCAGCTAGTTCAGGAGTAGTGTCCTTATAATCTAAGTGGGGTGTCTAAAGGGGTTATCAAAGTTTTGAATCAAAATGATGTTTGTGTATTCCCTTCATCCATGTCTTGGTGACTTTATGAACAAGTTAGATATCAAATAAACATGACGGTGGGCTCTACATGCACATCAATGGTAATTATTCCCATTGCTTCATGTGGTGAGGTCCACTTGAGCTTTAGATCTACCTCAATTTTTGGGTTCATGCCTTGAAATGATCCAGCAAAATAAATGGACTATAGATAAAACACACATCACGGTGGAGCTCACATGGTCTACTCGTTTTTGGAGTTAAGACCTACCCAAAAGCTTTAGCTATCACCATCATAAACCCTAATTTTTATGATAAGTAATTAATGCTGAAAATAACCAAATTCACAGTAATTACTTTGAATCAAATAAGCCCAACACAACGACTTTTCATCATGCAAGCAAAAGTTAGTCGGCTTGTTTTTTGCACGTTAGCACATGATGTATGCGATATGCATGGTCCAAAGAGATGAATTTGATTGTCCAAGTGTCCCATTGTAAAAAGGGAGCACTATAAAATACACTGCTTTAAGAGCACCGTATCATTCCTATAAATTAATTAAGGGGACGTTTTCTATTTTGCCTTTTACTCTTTTGGCTGATTCCTATACGACGTTCATAGAATAAATTATTCATATGTGAGTCATAGTGATGTGTGCATGACATCCAACTGGTCCTCACGGAAGACCCTCATGTTCCTCTTAGAGCGAAAAAAGTCTAGCTAATTCAAATCCCAGGTGGGCCACACCATTTAAAGTGAGCATGGCCCACCTAAGTTTTTTAATAGCCCTATATTTTGGTTTTTTATTCATGCTGATGGTGTGCATCTTCCTCATTAATTAGATGACATGTACATGTACAAAATTAATATGAAAGGTTTCTTGTGGTGGGACCCACCTGAGCTTTGGATGGGCTTGATTTTTATGGGCATGTTGAATGTGGGCCGTACATCAAGGTGAGCCCTGCACTGTAGAATAATCTTATTGGATTAACGGTGTAGAGGATCCGGCCCGTTTATGATTTTTCTTTTTATTGGGCCGGCTATACTTATTTGTCTTTTGGGAGGATTTGTCTTTCAGGAAGGGAGCATAGAAAGAGCCATGGACGATCCAACACCGTGTATTTGTGTATGAGGACAAGATCTGACCCATTCATCAAGTGGGACCCACCTAATAATTATATCATTGGAGTATTCTCACTGTCCGACGAGGGGAATTTTGGCGGTTGCAAGCGTACTTTCACTCTTGTCCGTTAACGTGTGCTTAGAAGCACATGGATCTATTTGTTTTGGTGGGAAGCGGATTAGGTGTTACCGGGAGCGGATTGCCTGTGATCCCGGGCACAGAGATATAGATGTACCTAGGGATGTGTGGGGTCCACATAGACGTACATGACAAATCCACTCCGTTCATCTGTTTTGAAAGACCACAATAAGACAGAAGTATAAAAAAAAAAAACGAAAAAAAGAAGAAGATTCAAAATTCAGGTGAGCCACACCAAATGAAACAGTGGGAACGGAAAGATCCATCATTGAAACAGTCCTGGAGCTGACCATGTTGTTTATATGCCATCAAAACCGTTCATGGGGTTTTAACCACTCAGATAAACTGTAGGCATAAATGTATACAAAACTTCTGTCACCCCAAGCATTCGATTCCCACTTTTTCATGTGGTGTGGCCCACATGAGTTTTGGATCAGTCTGAAGTTTAGATTCCTGTCATACTGTAGTATTGAAAAACAGATGGGACGGAGTGGATTTGTCACGGACATCTCTGTGGGCCCCACACGGCCCTGGCATAGGAATATCCCGTGCCCTGGGTCAGAGGCAATCCGCTGCACTAACACGCTAGTGGATGTTTACCTCCGTCCATCAGTTTTTTTCCATTCCATTTTAGGGCATGGGCCAAAAACTGAAGAAGATACAAATCTCAAGTAGAAGACAGATAAGGATTGAACGCCCACCGTTAAAAACTTATTAGAGGGTAAGAAAGTTTTGGTTTAAGCTGATATTTGTATTTTCCCTTCATAGGTCTGTGTGAGCTTATCGACAGGTTGTATGGCAAATAGACATTACAATGGGCCTGAGGAAGTTTTTAATGGTGGGCGTTTGATGACCAATGTTTCCTGTAACGTGGTCCATATGGGATTTGGATCTGCTTCATTTTTAGGACCATGCTCTAAAATGATCTGAAAAAAAGAACTGATGGAGGGCATGGATATACATAAATCAAGGTGGGCCCATGGTCAAGGAAACACCCAGTAACATCTTATTTGGGTAAAATGTAATCCAATCCTTGATTTGGTGAAATTTTTCCCACCGTGAATCTCACATTTCACCCATCCGCTTTTCTGAATGCTCCCAAACTTTACTTTTCAAGACTAAATCATTGTCTTTTTCTGGACGAAAATACCCTTTCAATACAAACTCATTTTTTTGTAATCTTCTCTCCTCTCATATTCTGCAAAAATTCATTTTCTGCAAAAACCCATTTTCTGGATTCTTCTCTCCTCTTCATATAACAATATACCTCTACCTAAAATCCATTTTTCGGAATCTTATATCCTCTTCATATAACAATATCCATCTACCAAAAACTCATTTTCTGAAATCTTATCTCTTCTTCATATAAAAATACTATTCCACCAAATCATTACTTCTTTATCTTCGTTTTAGTTTGTTAAGAAAGGACAAAAATCATGCCTCCATCGAAGAAAACACGCACTATAGGTAATGCTCGGTCAAATTGCCCTAAACCCTAAACCGAAAAAATATCTTGTGGGCCATAGAAGTTTTGAATCAAGTTTGTATTTGTGTTTTCTGTTCATCCATGTCTACATAATCCTATGAATAGGCTGGATGAAAAATAAACATTACTATGGGGCTTAATAAAATTTCAACGGTGGAAATCATTATCCCCTTTGTTTGTTGTGGTATGATCCACTTGATATTTGGATATGCTTCAATTTTTGAATCAACCCCTTGAATTAGATGGAAAAATGGATGGACGGCGTGAATAGACCACATACATTCAAGGTGGGCCCAAATCAGTTTACTCAGTATGATAAGAGCGTACTAAGCAATCCGATTTTCAGTTTGCTAGAGTTCTCGGTCAATTTAATCTACTTCTCGACCAATTTTCCCGAGTTGTTGGTGAAATTGTCGATGTATGATTGGTGAAATTGCCTGAGCACTTAATAAAATTGATAGAGAAGTCATAAAAAATTGACTAGGAACTTCTACAAATTGATGTAATGATTAGTTAACTTCATGAAATGCTCAGTCAATTTTAGGAAGTACTTAGTGAATTTCGTGTAGTGCTCGCAAATTTCATGTAGTGCTCGTTCAATTTCATGTAATGCTCAACCAATTTCATGTGATGTTCGGCCAATTTGATGTGATGCTCGGTCAATTTCATATGATGCTTGATAAATTTCATGTGATGCTTGGTCAATTTCATGTAGTGCTCGGCCAATTTCATGTGATGCTCATTGAATTTCATGTGATGCTCATTCAACTTCATGTAGTGTTCGGTCAATTTCATGTGATGCTTGTTCAATTTCATGTAGTGCTCGACCAATTTCATGTGATGCTCGTTGAATTTCATGTGATGCTCATTCAATTTCATGTTGTGCTCAGCCGATTTCATGTGATGCTCGTTCAATTTCATGTGATGTTCGTACAATTTCATGTAGTGCTCGGCCAATTTCACGTAATGTTCGTTGAGTTTCATGTAGTGCTCGGCTAATTTTATGTGATGCTTGTTGAATTTCATATGATACTTGTTCAATTACATGTAGTGCTCAATCAATTTCACATGATGCTTGTTGAATTTCATGTGATGTCGTTCAATTTCATATAGTGTTCGGCCAATTTCATGTGATGCTCATTCAATTCCATGTAGTGCTCAGGAAATTTCATGTTATGCTTGTTGAATTTTATGTAATGCTCATTTAATTTCATTTCATATGGTGCTCGACCAATTTCATGTGATGCTCGTTGAATTTCATGTGATGCTCGGTTAATTTCATAAAGTGTTCGTTCAATTTCATGTAGTGCTCGGCCAATTTCATGTTCTGCTCGTTGAATTTCATGTGATGCTCATTTAATTTTATGTAGTGCTCGTTCAATTTCATGTAGTGTTCGGCCAATTTCATGTGATGCTCGTTCAATTTCACGTAGTGCTCGGATAGTTTCATGTGATACCTGTTGAATTTCATGTGGTGCTCCTTCAATTTCATGTAGTGCTTGGCCAATTTCATGTTATGCTTGTTGAATTTCATGTGATGGTCATTTAATTTCATTTCATGTAGTGCTCAGCCAATTTCATGTGATGCTTGTTGAATTTCATGTGATGCTCGTTCAATTTCATATAGTGCTCGGCCAATTTCAGGTGATGGTCGTTCAATTTCATGTGATGCTCGTTCAATTTCATATAGTGCTCGACTAGTTTCATGTGATGCTTGTTGAATTTCATTTGATGGTCATTCAATTTCATTTCATGCAGTGCTCAGCTAATTTTATGTGATGCTAGTTGAATTTCATGGGATGGTTGCTCAATTTTATTTCATGTAGTGCTCGACTAATTTTATGTGATGCTCGTTGAATTTTATGTGTTGCTCGTCCAATTTCATGTGATGCTTGTTCAATTTCATGTAATGCTCGGTCAATTTCATGAAGTGCTTGGCCAATTTTATGTGATGCTCGGTCAATTTCATATAATGCTCGTTCAATTTCATGTAGTGCTCGGCCAATTTCATGTGATGCTCGTTGAATTTCATGTAATGCTCATTGAATTTCATGTAGTGCTCGGCTAATTTCATGTTATACTCGTTGAATTTCATGTGATGGTCGTTCAATTTCATATAGTGCCCAGCTAATTTCATGTGATGCTCATTCAATTTCATGTAGTGCTCGGCCAATTTCATATGATGCTCGGATAATTTCATGTAATACTCGTTGAATTTTATGTGATGCTCGGTTAATTTTATGAAGCTGGAGTACCTCCATTGGGTTTAGGGTTTATCTTGATCACCAAGACTATGCAGTCATTGGTCTTATCTGAATCACTGAGGCTATGCATTTGCCTTACGTACACATCATTCATCCGTTTCACACACACACACACACACGCATACACACACACATGAAGGAGAGCCAAATCTCATATGAACCACACCATAGAAAGTGATGATTGAATACTCACCATTAAAAACTTCTTGAGGCCCACCATAATGAAGAGACCACACATATATCAGCTTGATCCAAAACTTTTATACCATAATACGTTTTTAATGGTCAATCACCATTATTCTCTGAGGTGTGGTCCAACTGCAATTTAGATTTCCTTTATTTTTTTAATTAAGCCCTAAAACGAAATGAGAAAATGAATAAGGGTGTGGATGTAAGGCACATACATCAAGGTAGGGATTCTCCCACCTTTGTGCAATGGCCTTATCTTGATTGATGTGTTAAGTCTGGATGCATTTTTGAGGAGTCACGTGGAAAATATAGACGAAAACATTTCCGAGTAATGCTCACGTAACACTAACGAGGCTTGAGGATCGTATCACATTCATAATCATTTATTGGGCCCTCTGTGATGTGGTTCACAAATCCAACCCATCCATTATTTGTGTCCCACTTGGATGAGGAGTTGGCTACATTCAAAACTCAGGTAGGCCCCACTTAAGTTCCGTATAAGGCTGACAGATGTGATATCTCATAAGGGGACCTATTCAGTGTTGACCACACTTGGTTAGGATATACCAAAGCAGTTGAATAAGACTTATAAACACAAGAGATGTCAAATAGAAGGTAAGTAGTCCCATGTTGGTATATTTCATGTACAGGTCTATTACCGGTAACATTTTTGGCATTTTCAGTCACCGATTTATTTTTATAATTTTTTCTTTTTTTCATCATCATGTATAATTTAGCCTCATGAAATTTCATTTCATTTAGAATTTCAAAAAAAAAAAAAATTAAAAATCTACAAGTACTAGTTGCCTAAATCTAATAGTTTTTTTATTTTTTATTTTTTTATTATATAGTTTCTAAAATATCCTAAAATTAACATCCGTTGAGTTTGATTTTTATTTTTTATTTATTTTTCTATAAAACTATACTCATCAAGGTTCAATCTGAATTTTGAATCGTCTCAATTGAAGTCGTAAAAAAATAGATACAAAAATTTGAAGTTAATGCGCTGAATCTGTCCACAACTAACCATTGCTGACCAGCAGTTTGGGGTTGACTAGGTCTTGACCCGGTCGGTTTGGATGGGCAGCAAGACGGGTTGTGTCATAAATCTCTCTTTTATCTAAGACCGACATTATCATATCATTGTCATAAGGCAGTACTGTACTAGACTAGAAATAGAAAGTAGATTACGTTCGCCAGCGTGATGAGCTTCAACACCTTGAACTACCACAGGTACAGCTTGACCAAACGATCGGCCCTTGCATCTCCTACCCTTATGGCAAGGAAAGAAAATCCAGACACACAGAAAACAAAGAAAGAAACATAAATCACAGACCTAATAAGAAAATAAGCATGTGTTAAGCATATAGCAAAACTCTCACAGATGAATATTGTTTCGGTCTAGGGAACACCCTTGATGGGGGAACCGGGTTGGACGGGCAGGTTGGAAGCGTATTTTCATCCGCAAACGGTATATCCGTACAACCATGGTTTAGTTGGGGAAAGTAAAGTTTCCCGGTGGCTCTGAAAAGCTGATGTGTAAAAGATAAGATTTACAGTTGGAAAAGTCTCCTGATTTGGTGGCTACGCAGACTCGCAATGGACCACCAAAAGGACCCTTTCTTCTTGGGAAAATATGCATTAAAGATCACCAATACATGGTGGTATCAAAGAACTGTTGCACACATATCTCCCACCGTGTAAAGATGGCTGCAGGTAAGGGTGGCCATTGGCCGTGTAGCCCACGCAACCCGACTTGGCTTTTGGGTGGGCTGGGATGGCAATGGGCCAGGTAGCAAACCCGACCCGACTTGCCCGATCGAGCTCGCTTTCGGCTGGTCTTGGACCCACATGAAGAGCTTGTGTCTCAAATGCATGGCCTAACCAAGTCAGCCTTCGGCTCAATTGATTTTAGTCCGACTGGACCTGTCCAGGCCAACTTAACCCGACCTTATATGTACATGTGTAATATAATAAAAATATGTCATTCCAATCCTCTATTAGAGAACCATCCATCTTCAATGTGGACAGTTGGTTTCATTTTTTCTAAAATGACTATTTCTTTTTGCATGCGTGGTCCACTTGATTAGGAATATATTAGAAACATGCAGGTGGGAAATAAGAATTTTGTCAATTTTCAGACCACATCAAGTAGGGTTATGTTGGGCCCACCTTTTTTTTTGGGCTTGGGCTTGGGCGTGAGTCGGGCTCAGGACTTGAGTGTTGGGCTCAGAGCTTGGGTCTTCAATCCACACACGTAATATCCTATTCTTCAAAGGTGGTTGCAATCAATAAAACAAGAACTTCAAATGCGAATTTTCAAACATCTGTTTGAAAGGTTTGTCAAGATATCCTGCCATGGGCTCTGTGGGGCCCATTGTGATATATATGTTTTATTCATACCGTCCATCTATATTGATGGATTATTTTAGAGCCTGAGCCTAAAAAGGAGGCAGTTTGAAGCCTCAAGTGGACCACACCACAAGAAGAAGTGCAAATTGAAAGCTCACCGTTGAAAGCTTCCTGGGGGCATAGAAGTTTTGGATAAAGCTGATATTTATGCTTTCCCTTTATACAGATTTATGTGATCTTATGAGAAGGTTGGATGGCAAATAAACATCACGGTGGGCCCTAGGAAGTTTTCAGTGGTAGGAATTCAATCCCCACCGCTTCCTGTGTTGTGGTCCACTTGAGCCTTCAATTTGCATTCTAATGACCTAAAATGATCTTCTAAAATGGATGGACGGTGTAGATAAAACATATACATCACGGTGGACCCCACAGATACCCTGACAGGACCCTCCGTATCTAACTAGGTTGCTGTGGGGGTAGTACCCAATCCGCTTCCAATGGTTGGAAATAAGTGCGTACCGACTCGCACTGTAGACACTATACAAGTTCCACAATGCCTTGGTTTCTTCTTTATGAGAAAGTAAAAAGAAAATAAAAGAAAAAGAAAAGTTGAAGCTGAGCATTGTGGGGCTCACATTATCTGTGGATGACATTCAATGCTCCAACAGTTACACGTACAACAAAAAAGCCGATCTAATAAATAAGTGGGCCACACTATGAAAAGGAATATACACCATTCACTGATCTCCAAATTCAAGTGTAATTCGGCTCAATGATTGGATTGACTGATTTATTTCTTGTCTCATTATCATGATAGGTGGTGCACCTGTTGGATAGCTTGGAGGTACAGACACTCCCACCCATGCTCTAAAATAAAGCCACATTAACTACTAACCAGAAGTGGAATTCCAATCAATAAGTGTCAGGAGATTGGAAGTGGAAATTAAATTGTTACTTGTATGAAGACCCAGTTATAACATCGTTTCCTCCGTTATTTTAAATTGCTTATCATTTCCTCTTCATATAAGCTATTTTTAAAGCCTTTTGTTAAAAAATCCTCAAGACAAAATTACTTTACATCTCCACCTGCAAATTTCAGTCAAATTATAAATCTTACCACCCAAAGAACTCATTGAGAAGAAATCATGTATCCAAAAGCTTCTTAAATTCAATCACAATAAGCTACTTAGTATTTTAACCCCTATATACCCACAAATAATTAAAATGTTATCACCTACCTATTTAATCAAATTAGGCCACACATGTAAGCGAGGGCTTGAATTGGTTGTTCGTGTGGGGGTAAGATGCGCAAGCATGGCAGAGTTTACTCGACTAGAGATTTTGATTGAATCACTGGTGTCCCCCACGTTGAGATCGGTAAATTCAAAACTAGACTGGGATCTAGTTATCCTCTTGACTACTGGTTTGCAATCTATTCAGGCGATTTTTCAAAATGGTAGGGGTTAGCCATTGTGAATGAGTTTTTCTTACATCGTGACAATAGATGTGAGTCTGTGGCCTTAAGGACTCTCTTTTGCCAATCTTTAGATTTGTATACCTTTCAAATGAACAAGAATGTACAAATAAGCAGAACAAGGCTAAATAAATATCGACTTTATTGATATTGAAATATGTGATCTATTACAATCGACAAAAATAATTATCAACAAAATAAATAAACAAAATGGAAACTAAACTAAGATAAATACCTAATTCACTTATCGGAATAGATGACCAAGGCGCATGATCAATAGGATATGATCGGGTTGGTATGAACAACTGAATCGAAACTCAATTTAATATGATTCTACAACTTAATGTTGATGGTATTTACTTCTATTCCTAAGGTACTGTAGTGGGAGCCGCTATACATTAGCCATCTATGTTGAAATATACTAAAGAAAGATAAATGAAAGGTACATAAATGTGTTTGGCATGGGACCTTGGGCTCTTCTTCGTGTGCTCCTTCTATACCTTGTCTAAGCAATGAAATCCTTGATGGGCTTCATTGTTACTTCTGGATCCCTCGTGCTCATTTCGTAATTTTGGATGTGGGAATCGTCTTGATTGCTCCAGAACTGGCTACTTGGATTGTCATGCCCCGAAATTCGATACTCAGGTTAGCTAAGCCTGAATTTGATTTCCATACATGTGAACTTCATTAAATCAAATGTAAATTTCAATTCACATAGTTTTCGTTCTTTCACCCAGGCAATCATAGCCAACTAAAGGGAAAAAAATTGAAGTCATTCTCATTAATAAAATGTTCACTAAGTAAACCATCCAACCTTAAATAAATCTTATTACATTGATATTTAAATCAAATTAACCTAATGAATAATAATAATAATAATAATAATAATAATAATAATCTAATCCTAATAAACTGAAAGGAAAACTATCAATATTGTCAATCTTGCACGTATTGATCCAACCATGTACTTGCAAAATAGTATAAGAGAGTATGAGTGCGACGACATGTAGGGTCACATCATTCCCAAAGTTGAAAATTCTACGATAGTATATTACATAAAAATACATAATAAATGGTCGAGTCATAATCCGTATTATCACGAGCCGGTGGAGGCCTTGCACGAAGGGTCAAAACCCACGTTAGTCCCATACCTGATGTGTAAAGTGATTCCAGTATGATAGACTCTCAATCCTGAATAGTCACATACTAGTGGAGATTGTGGTCTATGAATATGTACACCTATACTATATTTACACATTTATAATCACGAATATAGGAAATCAATATATCCACAAGACACGTTGCGCTTGATTATCCACATGTCAAATGAAAGAAATAATTTAGCATCAACACTTCCATAATAATACTAATTGAAATCACGATAACAAAGTCAAATAAACAAAATAACTTATTATCCTTTTTGGACTTTGCTGAGATAGAGCACCCGTTAATTAATGTGATTCTTTTAGGGCAGAGCACCCCTAACACAAACACGATCCTATTAGGGCAGAGTACTTATAAAACTAATGATCCTTTCATAGTAGAGCACCCGTAACTTAAATCAATTCCACTAAAAAAAACTTATTCTTCCCCACGTAACGATAATTAATTAAATAATAATCAACTAAATTCCATTTGTAATACATATTAATAATCAATTAAAATCAATTAAATTCAATCTAAAAACACATAGCAATTAATCCAATACTTTCATTCTACATAACGATACAATAACTAGGCAAATTCATTCTACCATCATGGAAATTAACATCTCATGTTAACAACAATAAAATACTACATCTACCAACCACAAGTAAGGATGATAAGGTCTAAACTAATATAGGTTTTCATCCGGGAAGATCACCTACATGGTCTTGATGTGCATGGTTCTAATCTATGCATGGAGTTAGGCATACATAATTTGGGTTCGGTCCCAGTTAGATCCAGTTCAACTTAGTCCAACACAAGGTAATTTGGAAAGCGTTTTTTCATGAAATGATAAAGATCTCTACAAGAACGGACATGTTGATAATACATCTCATATTTTATGGTATTCTTATTTACTGGACTAAGATTTTAATGAATCAACAACCCAACTCGTTGAGTCAACTCAATGAGTCATGATTGCCAAATTACAATTATACATTATTTTCAAAACAAGGAATTTGTATGGGTGGTTTACTAGTAGATTGGTGAATATGGGCTTGAATTAGCCCTAGGATTAGATTAGAGGGTTGGATTGTTGGACACCACGTTAAGTTGACTCAGTGAATGTCGCTCCTCACTCGCTTTCTTCCTTCCTCCATTCTTTTTTTTTTCTTTGATATACCTTTCCTTCTTTCCTTCTATTTTTTCTCCTTCTAAAACATTCAATAGATAAACAATGGAAATTGGTGGCTTGGTGAGTCAATGGCTAGCCGGTTCTTCTCTCTCACCCAGCCTCTCTTTCTTTTGATCTTTTTCTCTCATTTTGTCATTTTCTTTTTCAATTTCTTTCTATGGTTCTAATCTCCCTGATCTTGCCTTTTTAAGCATTAAAAGGGCATTTTATAAAGCTACTGGTTCCAGAATCATAATCGGAAGGAAGTTGTAATAAGTTATGGAGAAAAGCTTAGAATGTACTGATCTTATGGGCTTACTATGACACATTGGTATTTCTAATATTTACTGGAAATTAACAACCAGATGCTCATCAAGTGAGCTTTGCAATTGATGGTTTGGATCTTGCTTCCGGCGCTCTGCGTGCATCTATGGTTGGAGTTTCTCGATAAGGAAGTTGACGTACTCCAATTGTGGATTTGCATTCCGAGTAGATCCCGACGAGGTGCTTCTTCTGGATGATGTAGATTGGCTGTAGGAAACTAGGGGGGCCCCTCTTTTGAAGGTCTAGATTAATTTACCTAATGGGTTCACGGTTTGAAGGATTCGACTTTCCGTGAGCTGTTTGAGGGAGAATCTACAGAAAATGACGCTCAAATTTGGTTCTCTTGAATAGGTTTCATTGTTTGGGAAGTAACAGTTATGGAAAATGTTTTGGTTAAAAATTTTTTAAATAATAATCTATTAGTGTTTGTGAAAAGAATTGGTTTTTTTTTAAAATTTTTTTAATTTTATTTTGTGCTTTGAGAATAGTCCCATATCAAAAAGGAAAGAAGATACATTTCTCTTAATAAGTAGGGCATTGAGTACCTTACTATTTGCTTGGTGAGACAGAGGAGTACCAAGATTTACATATTCTAGTGCAAAGCACTAGAACACACGAATGTGCGCACATGCACGGGCATGGGCTTAGGCTCGATGCGAGGGCTTGGGCATGTGAGGCAGTGTGGTTGTAGAGGTGCTAGTGGCGCACTTCGCACGTGTGTATCACGTCGCTCCCTCGTGACCTTACGCAAACCGGCACAAGGCAGGTGCAAGTCGCAGTGTGACAATGGATAAGAGAGATGGGTTAGGTGGCTGGGTTCGAAAGGCTATGGGTAAGATGTTTAAGAGAGACCTCTTTGCCTTATGTAAGAGCTAAACTAGCCATTTAAAAGGCCGGGTGTAACTACTCATGCAGTAATTAACCAGAAAATGCAGAAACTGCTACATGTGTCTAGCCTAATAACTATAAACGGCTAGCCACTGTGTCTAAATGGCTAGCATACATCTAGTCTCCCACATACAAAACGGTCAGAAATTGCTAAATAATGGTTAGTTTCTCATCAATAGTTAGAAACGGTTCATTGCAATAATGACCTTAGATCAAAATGTCTAGCCACTCTTGCCTATATAAACCAAGCTTGGCTGGTTCATTTCAACATCACAAACCATTCGACTCATCCTCTCATATGAACCAATAAGCTCCAAGTGTTCTCTAATCAAGCCAGCAGGTTCATTACGAACCTAAGCCCGTAAGCCACAAGAACTAGACCAATGTAGTGGTTTAAGCCACAACAACCGGACTAGTGTAGTGGTTTAAGCCAACAAGAACCAGACTAGTGTAATGGTCTAATCCAGAAAAGCTAAACTTCTTTTTCTATCTCTCTTTCTGATTTGGGAATTTTTGTTTTACATTTCATTTGTTGGCAAAACTGTGTTTAAAGAGTTCCACCAGTGGTTCCTTCGTGCTTACTGAACGCAGAACCACACACAGGCTTATCGTATCCCAGAAGCTATTTGCCTGCAACCTTTCAGCAGTCTCAATTACTTTGAGAAGGGGCAAATAATGCTTTAAGGACAACGTAATCACACGTGCTTTAACCTATCCTTAATAATATTTTGTTTTTAATTTTCTTCTATTTTACAGTAGTTATAAATATGTAATTAGAGATTTTCAAATTCTCAACAATCTTAAAGCATTATTGTAGTGGAAATTGAAGGCGTGTCTTCCATCAAACTAATGAACCTAGATCTGATTCGTCTTGATCAGTTCGATGGAGGTAACTTTACAAGTTAGCAAGATAAGATAAAGTTTTTACTAATGGCATTGAATATTTACTACATTTTAGATCCTGATATTCAACCATTGCCTGAGGTAATCGATGAAGACACACTCAAACAAGTTGTTACATACAACAAACGGGCTGAAGATGAACTGATATGTCATGGACATATTTTGAACGTGCTATCTAACTGGTTGTATGATTTATACACGCAAACTACGTCTGCAAAGAAATTTGGACCGCCATAGAGTTCAAATATAAGACCAAAGAAGAAGGTACCAACAAGTTCTTAATAGTCAGGTACTTCGACTTTAACATGTTGGATAATAAACCATTGCTACCCTAAATCCAAGAATTACAGCTAATTGTAAACAAAATTAAAGCCCTTAAAATTGATCTACCTGAATCATTACAAGTCAAGGCTATAATCGCAAAATTGCCCCTGATGTGAAAAGATTACTTGAGGAAGTTGCTGCATAAGACCAACGACTACACGTTGGAACAAATTTGGAAACATTTGGGAATTGAGAAAGAATCTTGAAACTGTGATAAGAAAACTGAAAATAAAAATTTCCCGACTAAGTTATAAGTAATAGAAAAGACCAAAAACAATAATCGAAGAATGATGATTCTTTGAAACCCAATAAAGGTGTAACAGAATTACAGAATGGTGTAACATGACTTAGTATACTAGTGCACTCCACCATACACATAATTAAAGAATGGTGTAACAGAAAGAAAGAACATGACCTTACTAGAGATAGTCAACTCAATGCTAATGCAAGAAAAGTTGCTACTAAATCTATGTGGTGAAGTATTGCTTACAGCGTGCCACATCTTAAGTAGGACTCCATCTAAGAAAAGTAAAACTTTACCATATGAGGTATTGAAAGGTAAGAAACCTAACCTAGGGTATCTTAAAGTGTGAGGGTGTCTCATGTATTAAACAACACCTAATCCCAAAAGAACTAAGTTAGGACTGAGAGGAGTTATCAGTGCACTTTTGTAGGGTATGCACAAAATAGCAAAGCCTATAGACTCTTACACTTAGAGTCTAAAACTATCATAGAATCTATAGATATTGAGTTCTTTAAAAAATTATTATCCTTAGAGTCAAAGGATAATGAAATTCGAACTTCTAAAAAGTGAACAAGTGAGTAAAGCTCCTTAAGAGGTTTAAGCTCCAACCGAACCTCGTAGGACCCAGAGGGTAAGGGTAGAAAAAAGTCTTGACTCTGAACAGATAAACTCTCAACGTATCTTTTTTCATCTTATAAAAGGTGATAGAGAGAATATTATCAAGAAGATACCTATAGTAATGACTATAGAAGATGACCCTAAAACCTTTTGTGATCCCGTCTTCTATATACTTAGCTTTTTGGAAGAAAGCCGTCAACGATGAGATTGACTCAATAGTGTCAAATCAAACATGGGAACTGGTTAATTTACCTCAAGGTTTTAAACACATAGGGTATAGGTGGGTATTTAGGAAAAAATACCATACTGATAAGACTATCCAAACCTTTAAAGTTAGATTAATAACTAAGGGGTTCAGATGAAAAGAATGGATAATTATTTTAACACATATTCTCCAATACTAGAATAACATTCATTATGATTTTATTTGTACTGGCATCCATACATTATCTTCACATCCATCAAATGGATATAAAGATAACTTTCTTGAATGGTGACCTTAATGAGGATGTATACATATAACAACCCAAAGGGTTTGCTCTACTGGAAAATGAGAAGAAAGTTTGTAAAGTGATTAAATCTTTACATGGACTAAAATGAGCATCCAAATAGTGGCATGAGAAGTTTGATTCCAAAATACCATCTCATGGTTTCATGCATAATTTAGCTAACAAATGCATATATTTTAAAGTTAGTAGTAACTATATAATTATTATTTATTTATATATTGATGGCATGTTAATAATAAGTAATAAAATGAAAGGTGTAACTGGAACAAAGAAGTTTCTGTCTTCCGTATTCAAAATGAAGGATCTTGGACAAGTGGATACTACTATAGGTATCAAAGTTAAGAAACACAGTGGAGGTTTGTATTGTGTTAGTCGCATTACATTAAGAATATACTAAACGGAGCGGATTGGGTTCAACCCGATCAGATCCGAAATGGCAATGGTTTGACCCGAACTCGATCAGATCCGGAATCAAATCCGGGTCACCTAATCCGAACAGATCCGATACATGATTCACCTTACCCGAACCGAGTTAGACTCGGTCAAAGAAACCGAGTCGGATCGATTTGGGTACGATTCGGATCTGTGTGTATTTAATTTAACTTTTCATATAATGTGGTCTACTTCAACCTTTAATATATGCTATTTTTTTGCTCAAGGCCTAAATTGATATGTTAAAATGGATGAACGGCTTAGATAAAACATATACATCAAGGCAGGCCCCACATAGCTTTGAAAGAGCTTTTCAACTACGTATTCAGGTTTTCACTGGACATTACTTTACGTGCACGGCAAGATATTGCAAGACTTGCTTTTAACACAAGCACATGCACAGTTTTGATTTTGTATTTATATTAGCGAGTTGTGTGGGTTTAATCATGGGGTATGTGTTATATCCAAACCGTCCGTCCATTTGGTGACCTCATATTAAGACTTGAGACGAAAAATAAGGCAGATCTAACTATCAAGTAGATCACACGAATTGTTTAACGGCGAAAATCATTCTCTGCTGCTATTTGTGGTGTGGTCCAAATGATCTTTGGATATTATTCATTTTTGGATAATACTCTACAATTATATCTAAAAATACATTGAACGGTTTACATATAATAAATACATCGATTGGCCCATATAACTTTGATATCCTTTAAACTTTCATACAACTCGGAACTCGAGGAGAGTCTGGCTCATCTTCGCACGTCCCCGGCCAACTAACACATCCTAAGCGGATACGATATCTAACTCGACGCTATGTGTATCGAGTAAACTTTGTGGGGTCCACCATAATTTGTATATTTTATCTACTCCGTCCATCCATTTTAATAGATAAGTTTATGGTTTCATCCCAAAAATGAGATATATACAAATCTCAAGTGGACCTCACCACGGGAAATAGTGTGAATTGAAATTCTACCGTTGAAAATTTTTTGGGGCCCACAGAAGTTTTGGATCAAGCTGATATTTACTTTTTTACCTTCATCCATGTTGCGTAATCTTATGAACAGGTTGGATGACAAATAAAAATCATTGTGGCCCTATCAAGGTTTCAACGGTGGAAGTCATTATTTGCATTGTTTCTTATAGTGTGGTCCACTTGAACTTTGGAAATACTATCTAGTGTTCGTCTTCGCATGACACGTACCTACTACAGCAGGTATACAGCTGGAGTGGATGTCAGACAGACTGATAGACATCGGATTGGCTACTCCCCCTGGCACCACCCCAGTGGGTCCCACCATGATATATGTGTTTCATCCATTCCGTTCATCCATTTTTATAGATCATTTTAGGGCTTGATCCCAGAAATGAGAAGGATATAAATGTAAAGTAGACCACACCACAGGAAAAGAATGCTGATTGGATATCCACCATTAAAATTCTCTTAAGGCCTTTGTACTATTTATTTGACATTCAATCTGGTGATTAAGTCATACAAACCGGATGAAGGGAAAAAACAAAGTTTAGCGTGATAAAAAACTTTGTGGCCTTTAAAAAGTTTTTAATGGTCGACGCTCATTCGACACTGTTTCATGTAACATGGTCCATTTGAAATTGGGATATACCCAAAGGGTTTGCTCTACTGGAAAATGAGAAGAAAGTTTGTAAAGTGATTAAATCTTTACATGGACTAAAATGAGCATCCAAATAGTGGCATGAGAAGTTTGATTCCAAAATACCATCTCATGGTTTCATGCATAATTTAGCTAACAAATGCATATATTTTAAAGTTAGTAGTAACTATATAATTATTATTTATTTATATATTGATGGCATGTTAATAATAAGTAATAAAATGAAAGGTGTAACTGGAACAAAGAAGTTTCTGTCTTCCGTATTCAAAATGAAGGATCTTGGACAAGTGGATACTACTATAGGTATCAAAGTTAAGAAACACAGTGGAGGTTTGTATTGTGTTAGTCGCATTACATTAAGAATATACTAAACAAGTTTAACCATCTAAAAATAAAAGAGGCAAAAATTTCATTTGATCCAAGTATCAAGCTAAATGAGAATAACGGAAAAGTATTTGCACAACTTGAATATGCAAGTGATAGGCAGTCTAATGTACCTTGCAATGCACTAGACTAGATGTTACATGTGCTGTGAGTAACCTCAGTAGGTTTACTAGTAACCCTAGTGTGTAACACTAGACTGCAATCAGTAGAATTTTGGTTACTTGAAAGAAAATAAAGACTTAGGATTATTTTACTCAGAGTTTCTTATCGTATTGGAAGAATATACCGATGCGAGTTGGATATTGAGTACAAGGAACAATATGTCTACTACAGGGTGGGTCTTTACCTTGGGAGGTGCGATTGTATCTTGGAAATCTAAGATACAAACCTGCATAACTCACTCGACTATGGAGTTTGAGTTCATAGCCTTGATTGTGACAAGCAAAGAGGTTGAGTGACTTAGGGATCTTTTATTAGAAATCCTATTCTGTGTGAAGCCTATATCGGCTACTTTACTATATTGTGATAGTGAGCTACATTAGCTAGAGTCTACAATGGGACTTATACTGAAAATTTTATACATATAAGTCTACGACATGACTATGTAAATAAATGATTCAAAATATAATTATTGCAATTTCTTATATAAAATTGAGTAATAACTTGGCTGATCCTTTTACTAAATCTCTAACGAGATAAGTAGTGAAGACAATATATAGATGGATGAGGTTGAAACTCTTTAGCCAAAGTTCTAGTGATAGAAACTTGAATCAAAATTAAAAAATCTCTTAGTTCGAGTTCAATGGGTAAAAATAAGTTATTGATCGATATATGAAAAGTTTTAGCACTAAAATTTATATAACCTCATTCAGAATAAATAGTGATGGGCATTATTGATAGAGGGTTGAGTCTTAGAGCTATTAATGAAATTCAGTTTAAAAAGACAAGTGTCTTAATAGTAACGGAGACACTGGAAGGATTTCACCTATATAAACATAGAGGTGGTGCCGTCTCTCATGAGAGTCAGAGTTTCTCTCAAGATCATTCATAAAACAGGATAAGTACATGACCATCAAGTATGCTGAGTAAGATTTGTGAGAACTTAAATAACACAAAGTAAGTATGTGTGTGGTATTTTCGGTTCTGTCATTTAGAAATAAATGGTTCAAAGTTGTAGCTATTAAAAATTCCGATAGAACTTTGAGATACTTACACTTAGGAAAGATTCAAATCGAAAAATATCTTCTTTTATACATATAAGTTGTATCTAGTCTGGCAGATGTCTTTTATTTAAAAATAACTTTAAACCAAGTGGGGGATTGTTATGGAAAATGTTTTAGTTAAAAAATATTTTAAATAAAAAAAAATATAAATATATAAGTGTTTGTGAGAAGACTTGGTTTTTTTTTTACTTTTAGGAATAGTCTCATATTGGAAAGGAGGGAAGAAAATTTTCTCTTAATTAGTAGGGTGTTAAGTACCTTACTATTTTCTTGGTAAGACAGAAGAGTATCGTGTTCACAACCCCAAGTGTAGGGTCGCAATGTAGTAATAATCTCGGTAAGACGGAGGTTGAATCCATAGGGATTGAAACTTGTACATTTCTGAAACTAATTAGAAGTAGAACTAGAAGAAGATGTGAAAATAATTCTGAAGTATTTGAGAGAGTAATTGTGAATAGAGTAATTAAAACTAAGAATTTAAAGGTGGGAACTCGGGTGCCAAGGATCCACTTGTAGTGAACAGGGAGCCCTCTTGCTTGATTCAAGTAACATAATTAGAATTGGAGTCATATCATATCCAATTGAAAAATATATCAATAAAACCAAATCTAAACTTCCATTGATCTAATTCTCAATGAAGGAGAACTATGATAATTGACAGGGATTCCATCACCAAACCATGCTCAAGAGACAATGACAAACAATAGGATTTACCAATCCTATAATCTCAAAGTAGGAGAATTGTGAAGATTAGGAAGGATTCCATCACCCTACTATGCCCATGGGATGATGGTGAACAACAAGACTTACTAATTTTACAAGATCAAAGCAGGAAAGAAGACACTCAAAGCTATTGCAAATCTACTATAATTTGAGTCACAATAAACTATTAAAAAAATGAAAGTATTCATTAAATATCAAATTAGAATTTATGAAATTCAACATAAACATAAATCAAAGTAATAAAAATATCTCATCATGCTACAAGCTTCACCTCTTAGCACTAGCTAAGAGGTTTAGACAACCGTAGACATGATTGGATCTAAAACCCTAGAAGAAAGCATGAAAACAACTAAGGAAGAAGAAGAAAAACTCTTGCCGACAGCTTCTCCACCCTTTTGCTCCACTCTATAACCCTATAAGTTGCCCAAGAACATCATAGAGAGTCCTATTTATAATTATGGAACTCCAACTTTTGCACCTAGTTGGAAAACTCTAGAAACTACCTCAAATTTACGCAGTTTGCTAAAATAGACTTCACTCTTCGTAGTTTTCTAAAACAAACTTCACTCTATGCAATTTCACAAAATGACCCAGAGTTTCCAAATATGCTTTTTCAGGATGATTTCAGGATTCCTTTTCTTTACTTTAAATCTTTGATTCTCTTCATTCCTCACTTGGTTTTCTTGGATCTTTGGCATGCGAATTCTTCAATCTTGGTCTCCTAAGATCCATCCATTGCCTTGGTAATTCTTGAGCTTAAAATCTATGCTTTTAGCACCCTTTTCAATCCATGCTCTTAAATTCACCTTACAACACAAACATGAATAAAATAGAACATTAAGCATTATCAAGTTCATAAAACTAGGATATAAATGGGGGATAATATGCAATATTTGACCCTCAACATACCGAGACTTGTGTGTCTAGTGCGAAGCACCGAAACACACGCGCGCACGCATGAGCTCGTGCTCGAGCATGGGCATAGGCACAAACTTGGGCTCACTGTAAGGGCGTGTGCATGTGAGGTAGTGTTATTTTAGAGGCGCTAGTGGCACACGTTGCACTTCTCACTTGTGCATCGTGTCGTAGATAGGTCGCTCCCTCACGACCTTATGCTAACCGGCGCGAGGCAAGTATGAGTCACAATGCGACTATGGCTAAGAGAGATGGGTTAGGTGGCTGGGTTTAGAGTGTTGTAGGTAATAGGTCTGATAAAGATCTCTCTACCTTATATAGGAGCTAAACTAGCCATTTAAGAGGCCTGATGTAACGGCTCATGAAATAATTAACCAGACCATGCAGAAACTGTTACATGTAGCTAGCCCAATAATTATAAACTACTAGCCACTGTGTCTAAATGACTAGCATGCAGCTAGTCTCCTACATGCAAAATGGTCATAAACTACCAAATAACAGTTAGTTTCTCACCAATTGTCAGAAACAGTTCATTGCAATAATGACCCTAGACCAAAACATCTAGCCACCCATGCCTATATAAACCGAGCTTAGCTGGTTCATTTCAACATCACAAACCATTTGACTCATCCTCTCATATGAACCAATAAATCTCTAAGTATTCTCTAATCAATCTAGCAGGTTCAATATGAACCTAAGCCAATAAGCCACGTGAGCAAAATCAATGTAGTGGTCAAAGCCACAAGAACCAGACTAGTGTAGTGGTCTAAGCCATCAAGAACCAGACCAGTGCAGTGGTCTAATCCAACAAAGCTAAACTTCTTTTTCTATCTCTTTTTCCAATTTGGGAATTTTTATTTTACTTTTCATCTACCTAAAAAATTATGTTTATAGAGTTCCACTTGTGGTTCCTTCATGCTTGTTGAACGCAAAACTACACACAGGCTTGTCGTATCCTGGAAGCTATCTTTCTACAACCTGTAACCAGTCTCAACTACTTTTAGAATGGGAAAATAACGCTTTAAGGACAGTGTGATCACATGTGCTTGAGTCTGTCCTTAATATTTTTTAGTTTTTAATTTCCTTCTATTTTACAATAATTATAAATTTGTAATTTGAGATTATCAAATTCTCAATAGGTCCCACATCCATGAACAGTTCAGATTACACAGTTTTAGAGTTCTGCTACAACTACCTCTAAAGAAGTAGGAGAAGATAGAGGATAGAAACAGAAGTGGAGACGTTGGTCAAATGGGTTGTGATGTGGATGGTCTGAGGAAGTTGATCAAGGCTTTGGTGGGATCCATTATGAGGTTTAATGGGTATCTAACCCATACATTAGATTTTGTTAGATCTAGTTAGGACGTGGGTTCAAACAGAGATATATATGGAAGCTTTATGGGTTGCATGATAAGGAATAGTGGGGATGGAAATCCGGTGGTTCTCGAGGCTGATGGGTGGTCTGGATCATTTGGTGGGTCCTGCTATGATGGAGGAATGGAGGTCATTGGTAGGTTTAGGACCCACCTCTATAACACAGAGAAGGAGAGAGAAGACGAGTCAGTGGGGTTGTTTAATGTGGTGACGTGCTGACGCACGTCATTGTAGTCTCTCTCTATCTCTCTCTCTATTTTTAAATGTTGTGGGCCCCGTAGTGACAACCTGACAAATCCACTCCATCCATTAGTTTCACCCAACCATGTTAGTACATGGGCCTAAAAATGAGCTGATCCAAAGTTTAAGTAGGCCACACCATAGGAAATAGTGGGATTAGGTACACACCATTAAAGGAAAACAACAGGTGTTACATTCTACCACCCTTAATAAAAATTTCATACTCAAAATTTACTACACATTCCACTACACTCGAATTGGGTGGTGCATATGTGAAGGCGTGACATTGCATTGGCGCTTCCTCTTCCGGTGGTTCTTCTTCAAGTGTGATTCTACATCTTTTTGTTCAATATCTCGTGGAGTAAAATTCTCATTGGTACGAGTCAAGGGAATGGCTCCCTGTCCTCTGATTTCCATATAAAGGACAAGACGAGGATAAAGACCCTCTTTAACTTCCATTCTGATTGACTGGATATTTCTCATATGGAATTGAAGGAAGATATGATGATTTGTTCTAGGAAATCCCCAATGAAAAGTACACACTGTTCCTTCTTTTCTATCGAAAAGATCATAACCACTATCTACATTCCATGAAAATTTGCACCACAAATAGGAACTAATGAACAGACCAACGATCCCATAGAAAGATATCATGATTCCTTAGAAAAAATAATTTGACTTGTATACTCATATACTGAACTTGGCTCTTCCTTTGGTCGTGCTACTACATATCCTTAAGCTGACAGACGAGATAACAGCTTCCAAGCTTAGGTTGTTGTTGATGAGGTTGAGTCTATTGAATTTCAGATAGTTGCGAATGTTGATGTTGTTGGGCAATTATCGCAATTATCGAGGTGATCCTTAATACAATAATGATGGTTACTTGCGAAGGTCTTTTAAATGTTACGACTGCCTGTTGGGTTGATCGGTGCTATCTTTACTTGATTTATTGCATGACAATTGGTGTGATCTTGTTCTAGATTCTGACTTCCTTCCTTGACTACTTCCGGATCACTCGAAGTTCTCATGAATTTTCATTGATATAATTATGGGATCAACTAGTAGAGTTCTTTATCCTCTTTTATGATAGGGAGGTTCATATGTCTAATCTAGGTCAAATAATCCACTAAGAGATCACTAGTATTAATTCTATCATGTGATAACTTAGAAAGCATTTCAAACCATATAACTTATCGTATAGATAAAGATGTAAGTGTGAAACCAGTACCTTTAGAATTCTCGGTGTCAAGTTATGGGGCATAATTTGCTGATGGCGCTAGGTCCTCGCATGGTGGTGTAGTGGCATCATACTACTGCATTGTGTCTTCCTATGATGGTGCTCGATCATCGCAACTCTGAGCAGGGTCCTCATTTTGCTAGGGTGCATACTCCTGAGGTTGGACTGGATCATTTATGGATGATGGTAGGGCGTAGATGCACCTTAGAGCTGGCAGTCATGATTCTGAATTTTTGGTCCCATTGTTGATGTAGGGGAGACTTAACTTATTGTTACATTTGTTGAGGCTGCATGCCTCTTTATAGATACGGTTACAGTGGTGTCGGAGTCAGCTATGTACCCTGAGAAGGTAGTGGAGGTGACTGGTACAAAATTGACTACACAAACAATGGAGGTGGTTGGTAGAACTATTGTGGTGGTCCCTAATTTTGCTACTATTAGAAATGGGAAGGCCGTCAGCAGAGGCGGGTAGGATGACATATGCGTCCACAATTATAATAATTTCTGGTGAAGAGTGGTGGAGGTTTTGTAGTGGTGTGCTTAGTTTTTGGTGTGAGCATTATGTTCTGTCTCTTAATAGCTTTATGTTGCAAATGGTATGCATGATGTGCGGTCCTAAACCCACTCTTTAGATCATTTTTGGGCCCTCAGTTCTTCCAATGCTCATTCAAGTCCTCTATCACGATGGCGCATTCTAATGCTTCAGCATAAGTCTTCATGAGAAATGGTGCTAATCGGCTATGAGTGGAGGGTCTGAGCCCATTAACAAACTTCTGTGTTGTGCAGAGTTTGTCAGGTATAAAAAATGTCATGAAATGAGATAACTTGGTGAACTTTACATCGTATTGTCATACCATCAAGTCGCATTGTTCCAGCTTTGTGAATTTCGTCACTTTCTGATTGTGTATATATGCGGGAAAATATTTATCGTTGAACTTTGCACAAAATTGTATCCATGTCCAAACTTTTTGATATCGGGGTTCTCCTTAATAGTCGATTCCCACTAATAGTTAGCTTCGCCCTTAAGCATTTATACGACTAATTCTACCTTCTGGTGTTCGTCGCAATTCGTTGTCATGAATATTTTCTTTATCTGTCTCTTCCATCCTTCAGCTTCGCTTCGGTCAAGCCCACCTTTGAATGTACACGGCCTTTATTTCTTAAACTTCTCGAGCAATGATCTCATTCCTTCATGGGACGAGGGGGGATGGAGGTGGGCTGCTGGGCCTCAAGCATTTGGGTTCCTACGAAGGTTATGAATCCTTCCATCACCCTGAGGATCTTATTAATAACTTCGCTCTACCTAGCTCCATCGGGGACGAAAGTCTCTGATTTGGCTTCATCGTTCACATTCGGGTTCAACATGACCTACAATTAATAAGAAAAAAATATAAGTAGACTGGATAATATACTAAGTTGTAAGAAGATCAGATGGGCTAGAGGAAATTATACATGAAGATTTAAGAGAAATTGAGCAGAGATATGTATCAAAGGTCAAGTGCAGAAAATTTAGGTTCTGAGGTTGTTGTTCCCACTATTGTTTCTGATATTTAAAGGGATTGGATTAATCTAAAAAAATATTATGGAGATATGTCATTGAATTTACTATCACTATGTAAAATTTCATCAAACTCTAAGGTCTATAAAAAATTCTAAAATTCGTATAATGAAGATTGTCTAGAAACTGACAATTCTTGACCATTTTTGTTATAATCTGCAGTTGGTATAGGAAAATTCTAGGTTTTCATTTCTTACTTTTTTTTCCCTTAAAAATAAACTCATCCAACTTTGATTAAGCTTTTGAATCACCTCGATCAGAGTTTAAATAGTTATAATTTTTTAAAATTAGGTATTTTTTGTAGACTTTTGCTGTCAAGCAAAATGAGGGGAGCTAAAATCCTTAGAATTTATCTGGGATCCATATTTGAGTGTCTAATATGATGCATAACCTAAATAGAGTTAGTTTCCATATTAATATAGATATAAAGGGATCCTGAGTTTGGATTTATAGTTTTACTCATCACAAAAAAACAAGGGGTCTAAAGTTTGGATCTCTAATTTGATCGCTACCCTTAGAGCTGGGCACAGGAAGAATTGACTTGGAAGACTCGAATCAACTCATTTAGACCTGACCCAACTTGACTCGAATCGAATGGGTGAGTAGATCTGAACCGAGTAGACTTTGCCTAATCCGACCTCAAATTGAGTTGAGTTTGGGTCACCCATTAACTCGACTCGACTCGAGTTGAAATTCGACTCAGTATTGACTCAACTCAATCTCAAACCCGACTCGACTCAGGTTCAGGTATTGTGTGTGTGTGGGTGGGTGTGTGTGTGTGTGTGTGTGTGTGTGTGTAACCTAATCTAACCTACCTACCCATTGCACGCTCATTGCCTGCAACTGACCTGACCTCTCTCCCTCCATCCCTCCTTCTCTCCTAAGCCCGACAACCACCCACCACCACTTGGCCCCCCTCCCCCCCCCCCCCCCCCCCTCTCTCTCTCTCTCTTCACTCCCTCTATTCTCGTACGACCTGACTATCCGTTTGTCCCAACCCGATAGCCACCACAGCTTGGCCAGTTGCCTTAACTCAAGTAGCAGCTCGTTCGCACCCACCCGACTAATTGTCTAATCAAGGTTATTTTCATGATTTTCTTCTATTTATTTCTAATTTGGGGGGCTTTGTGAAATTGAGGTCGAGTAGGGATGAATGTCTAAATTGAAATGGGTCGGTTACGTCTGGACTAGCTGTGGTGCGTCCGAGCTAGCTCAGGTGCGGTAGAGCTAGCTCAAGCTGAGCCATTTCTAAACCTTAACCTTAAACCTAAACCCTATACCTAATCCCCAAACCCTAAACCTAATCCCTAAACCCTAAACCTAAAACATAAAGCTCATTTTTTAGAAGGTACGGACCATTATCTCCAGGCTATCTTTTGATCGAACTTTGAGGGTCTCATTCAATGATTAGTTGCTTGTAGATGATATTGTGCATGCTAATATGTTCATATTTTAATTTAGCTATATGGTAGTAGTTGGATATGGATGCTCACATGTTTGATGAAATGCCTAAGTGTGGAATGTGTTGCTTTATCGATGCTCACATGCTTGATTTAATGCTTAAGTGATTGTACTATTCTATGCATACTCACATATTTGATATAATGCATTAGTGAACATATTATCCTATAGATGCTCACATGTTGGATAAAATGCTTAAATGGTTGTGTAGTGGAACCTATGTTATGATTGCGTGACATAGTATTTAGTTTGTGGCGATACTTAGGGATTGCTACGATGTTGGGTTAGTTGGCTAACCACCCGAACTAAGGGGGTGGCCTGAGTTAGGGTTGCCACCCCAGACTTATTCAGTTGACCCATGTCGAACACGGATGACTGATAATAGCTGGGTTACACGGGTTGCTCGCACCTAATGTCGGTTAAGTTGGAGTTCCCCAAGCTAATCAAATTAGCCTAAGAGTCAACTGATCACGTGTGTTCATCGTATATGACAACGACAATTAGAATCTAGGATACCTCATTCCTCCTGAATGAGTTTATACTTATAACCATTAGAGGTACAATCCACCAGAATTATGGGCCAGGCATGGTGGGATGGTATACTATGTCCAACCTGTCGGCCTACGCTGGGGTGATGAGCCTCCCCATAGTAACTAATGAGCGATCAAGAAGGCTACGAGCCTATTACATCAAACTGGAATGATAACACGACCACCCCATAATTGCATTTCGGTGATGACTCTTACATCAATTATGGACGTCCTCCACATGTCGATGGGGTGCCTAACCCTGTGAGTCCAGGCTGTGTCATTTAGGTCTTTCGTAATCAGTCATGCCAGTCTTAGTCCCTTATTGGCTGGGGAGTTTTCGCTTGAGTGGCTATAAGCATATCAAGGGACACAGGTAAGGAGTCACTTCGGCTAGCCCGAGCCTCATGATTCGATTGAGACAATGATAAAATGAGGGCACCCTAGCTTCCCCAATATGCTTGATGAATGTAACTTAATAACTACTCAGCTAACGTATGCATTCACCGCATTGCATTATATAGGATTTTCGATTAGGTGGTTGTGTCACTTATGAGAAAGTGTTGGCATATATGAAATAAATGTTGAAGTCACTTGTGAGAGAGTGTTGTTGGAGAGGTCATGCATCATAACTTCATACATTCATTTAATAAGAGTATTTAAGAAGTGATTGATTTCTTATTTTATCATTACTTACGCTAATTGAGTTGATAATCTGCGTAACTTAAAATTAATGGAACCACTGAGTTAGTTACTCACTCTTGCCTAGGAAGATGCTTTAAAACACCAAACAGGTGATGTTGTTTATACAGGTGCTATCGAGATCTCTAGCGGGTAGGCTTGAACCGACTTGCACTTTTGCTATGAAATCTTAGGAGCATTAGGCGAAATTAGAAAACCTTACATTTATTTCAATTTTGTGCATATATATGTTGGAGTCTTCGACTGGGTGTGCTTTGTGTGTTGATTTTATTGTATGTTCATTATGGCTTGTGTAATCCCCATTTTAGGCGATCACCACTACTGGAATCATATATTTGACAGTTAGTCCAATATTTCTTGAATTTGTTATATCTGCTTTACTTTTGATGTCACTAATCTAAGGCTAGTCTGATAATTAATCATGGCTGAACGTTAACCAGATTGTCCAAGTATGTGGGAACTCGTCCATGTGCATTTATTTTGTTAAGTTACTACCTAGGAACTCAGGATCAGAGTCTCCGTACTCGGGTGCCGATTTTTGGGGCATTATATAAACTCTCAGAAATAGAGTATCATGCATAAACTTTTATGTTTTTCAAATTCTACTTATATTATGTGTATGCACATGTATTTGTAAGATAGTTTTAAAATTCCAATAGTAAAACTCACTGACTTCCAATACCCAAGTATTGGAAAGTTCTAAGTGTTACATTAGATGGGTGGGCCCATCACGGGTACCTTATTTTGGTGATTGACAACTTAGATTGTGTGGCGAGGTGCTCACCACTTGTTTATGTGGTGTGAGACTTTGTGAGGCCTTATATGATGTATGTGCTTTATCTATGTTGTCCATCCTTTTTTCTAGCTCATTTTAGGGCATGAGCCCAAAATTAAGGCCTATCCAATGCTGAACTAGACCACACCATAGGAAAAAGTGGGGATGATGACAACCACTGTTGAAATCCTAGGGCCCACAATAATGTTTATTTGTCATCCAACCCGTTCATAAGGTCACGTGGATATGGATGAAGGGAAAACACAAATATCAATAGGGTTGTCAACGTCCAGGCCTAGGGTAGGTCTCGGCTGGGATTTTAAACTGTTTTGGGCCAGGCCATCGCCTATTCAAAATTTTGAATTTTCAGGCTTGGTCCAGGCCCATTGACACCCCTAAATATCAGCTTTATCCAAAACTTGTGGCCCAAAATTTTTCAACGGTAAGTGTTCAATTCCCATTGTTTCCTATGGTGTGGTCCACTTGAGATTTTCATTTGCCTTGTCCACGAAGATGAGCTGCCAAAATGGATGGACTGCATGGATAAAACACATAAATCATGGTGGGAACCACGTAGCATTGGCTAGGTGTTAATAGACAATCCACTTCCCACTCAAATTAATTTTCAAAGTTAGAAGTAAATTGCCTTTGATCTCATATGGTAGGATTTGATTGGGCAGGTGCCGCTGTGAGAAGAAAGCTTAGGCCAAGTATGTTTTAAAGTTTTCAGTGCTCAGCTAGTCCATCTCAGACGGCTGCACGTAGGCTAATCAAATCCAGCTATATATATATACATATATATATATATATCATCTGAATTTTTTTCCATTGAGTTATTGGATATTCTCTGGATAAAATTCAAAACATATGGCTCTTATGAATGATTTAACAAAATATATGCCAATTATTAAAAAAAAATAAAAATTAATTAGGTATTCTTTCTCTGTGTTATTTCACCTTTTATTTATTTCTAGTCCAAATATCAAAATTTTAGAGCATATTTGGATTGCCATTTACTTTTATTAAAAGGATATAAAAGCTTAATTATTATAAATATATAATATTTGTTTAAAGATGTAAATTAGCATATACTTCAATGGTTAATTGCATATGAAAAGAACAAAAGTAAATAAATGAGCAATCCTTACAAGTTTTATTTATATTTCATTGGAAACTCTCCGACCAAAAGGAGAAACAATGTATTTTTTATATTGACGTGATATTTTAGTAGCGGTCAAATACAATTGTATTCTATTTGGGATTGGAAATCGGCTCAAAATAATGAGATTTGATATTTGTAATCGTTAGTCCTTTACATGCATTTACCATTTTAATAATGATCAAATACAGTCATTATGAGTATACTATTTGGCATTAGAAATTGGGTCAAAATAACTTAATATAGTGAAGACAAGATTTGATAATTGTAATCATTACTTGTTTACATGCATTTATAGGAAATTGCAATTGGAACATGCTGATTTGCTATAAATATAGGAACTTGGACGAAAATAAGTAATAATTATTTACCTTGGTATTTCACCCCATATGTTGACTTGTACCGCTTCTAAAAAACTTGATTTGTGTGTGTCCAAAATCTATGAGCCCGCCATGATGTATATGTTTTATCCAATCATTTTGCTATATCATTTCAAGGCACCATCCCAAAAATGAGGCAGCTGGGACCCTCACGTGGAACCCAATGTTTTTTGTGGTGTGATTCACTTGAGGTTTGGATTTGTCTTTTTTTCAGGCTCATGCCTAAAAATGATCTCAAAATATGAATGGATGGTGTGGATATAACACATACATCATGGTGGGGCCCACATAATTTTTGCTTCATTTTTTTAGAGGTGAAATTTCACCCTTCTTTCAAACAGCCAACATTGACCATCGCTACGCTTTTCCTATTGCTTGAAAACTATTCATTTTAGCCTTGTTTACCAATAGTTACTCAGCCAAACAAACCCTTAATGATAGTTAACTGCATTCATTGATTTTTATCATAAGAGTTTGATGCATAGTAGGATTCCTTCAAAATTGTTTGGTGGAGGGACATGGATTGCATGACGACCCTAACCCACCAACTTCCATGGTGTCTTATTATAATGGGAGGTTGATTGGACTACATGCTACTGTCAAAGATAAACCTACTCAAGCATCTAATAGACCAAAGGACTTTTGAACATGCGTTGTGTATGCTCCATCTCTAATATTAACCCTCAATCTTGCCATGTCAGGTTACCATTCAATCTATGTCCTTAGTTGAGTATGTACTTGACTAGGCCCTGGCTGTGGATATGACCTGATCAAATTCTACTGTCTGGTCACCACAAAGCTCAGAGGTGTTAGGATCATTGTTAGAAAAGTTCTTTTGGATATACCGAAAATAAAAAATAGAAAAAATAAAAATTATCACTAGGCTGAATCACGTATAAAATACGTTGTCCTTAAAGCGTGATTCGCCTCCATTATCAACTGTTGATGGATTACAGGCGACTTGCTTCCAGGATAAGACAAGCCTTATCTGGATCTAGCGTGCAGCAATCACGATAGGTCCACTATGGAACAATTTTAACGCAGTAGATTTATTCTGGCAGACTTAGACGATGGAGATGATAACAGTATTCTAAAATGAAGCTATGGACTATATCTGATTTGATGGGAGAGATGGTGTGTTGAGATGATGAAATCGAACTGGAATGGTCCACTTTATATAGGCCTCAAGTTTAGACCCGTTGCTGTGTGGTATTCAATGGTCCAGAATGTTTGAAAAACATTTCTGGCCGTTGTCCATTAATTCCAGACGTTTCTGGTCATTAGATCTGTAAATCTGACCGTTGGATCATCCTGACCCGTCCGTTTTCGGACCGTTGTGGCTTTTAAGGTAGCCATCCGTTTAAGAAACTGTCACGCCCCAAACTCGAAAACCGGGCTCACAAAATTTTCGATTGCCAAATCCGGCGTAGACAGCCTCCGTAGAGCCTCATTCTCGGCTCCCAGCGCCCATTCGCCAAGTTCCGATCCTGGGATGCTACGAGGAGGATTTTCAACATCAGTTTGATTCGTAATAAGCATAACCAAAGGTATAACTCACAAACAACAACCAAAAACTCCATCACATTTCCATTATGATAAAAAACTTTATAAGTACAATGAGCATAAAGGGAAATACAATGATGATGAACAAAAAGCTCTAAGATGATCTGCAAAGAGCTCCTGCCTCAGTGCTGCTGCGCTCCAACGTCACTTGCACACAACGGTCGTGCATAAGCTTATGGAAACCTTAGAGGGTGGTGTAAGTGTGTGCGCAAGGTAGTAATTATGCAGTATCAGAGTAATGCGGAATATGCTGATGAATCTATGAATATCATTAGCCGTACCAAGGCTATGCGATGCAAGATATGAATGATGTCAGCCATACCAAGGTTATGCGATGCGAGATGCAAGCTCAAGCATACGAATCCTCATCTAAGTCCACATATCAATACAGCTCAACTCTGGAATACCACCGGGGTCTAGTACACTCCAACCAAATTGCCGCCCCATCGCGCGCAATAAGGTGAGTGGAATAAACCTCACTATCCGCCTGCCAATATCGGGCTCGACTCATCAATAACAGACTCATTCCTCGAGTTGGTTAAACTTAGCCTAGCTTTACCCCCTCTTCTCGGACGGGGTAAGGCCACACCCCCTTCTAATCGACCACGACACAATGGAAAGCGTGACCGTCTGGTAATCGGTACTCGGCGCTTATGCACCCACTTGGTCTAAATGTTGGAACAACCTCTTAGTACCATATGGGTTTAGGGACTTTCACCCAGGGATAACTATAGCACCCCATGTAAGATAAAATTTCTGGTATCCAATCCTGCCAACCACAATACGTCTGTCGAGGCTACGGCCCTGATGTCGCTAGGGTGTACAGTAACCATATCACACAGTGCGAATGCATGAATCACACTATCTAGTCATACAGCAATCCTGTGCGTATCGTGCGCTCATGTAGGGCAACACCGCCTATCCGGGAGCCCCTAAATAATTTGTTTGAAGGTATATGCTATGATCAGTCACTTCTCATATCAAGTATACATATGATGCGTATGATAATGAATCATGAAACTATACTAAACATGTTATATGGTGATAGACACTGTTCATAATGAAGATGGGCCTAGACGGCCTACACGTTACATGCACGGGCCTATCAATGGGCTCTAGGGAGAGTCATAATGCAGACATTTAACCAACACTATACTTGCAATGCGTTAAACTAACATTGCTCCCAAGGCATAGCCCGTCGTAAACATCCTTACACATACTATGGTAAAGTCACACATTGTAATAGACTTGTGTACATCCTATTGGGCCTCGACCCATAGGCCTTAGTTACATCAAATGGGCCTCCTAACATGGGCTTCATATATATCAAGGTGGGCCTCAACGGATGGGCCATAACTACATCAAGATGGGCCCAAACATATAGGCCAATCAAATGAGCCAAGTCGAATGGGCCGAATCATTTGGGCCAAATCAAATAAGCTGAGTCAAATGGGCCTTAAGTATATCAAATCGGGCCCACCCTCATATATTTTTGAGATCCGACCTATTCACAAGTTAACATAGAGATAAATGAAGTGAAAATAATATCAGCTCAATTGGAACTACCACGGCCTTTAGAAGTTTGAACGGTGGATGTTACGATCCACTATTTAAACGGTGGGTCCCACTTGAACTTTAGATTTGGCTCATCCCTTGCTCACGCCATAGAATGGTATTTCAAATGGTTGGACGGTTTGTACACAACACATGCATCATGGTGGGTCCCATCGGTAGACGGCATGGATGGAAAAGGTGGGACCCACGAAACTTGCTACCGTGCATAGCAGCTGGAGGTGGGGTCCACTTGTTGCCGAGTACAGCAGTGGTCCTGCAGACCTGCTGACGTCTAATAGGGCAGTCCTTTATTGCATTTAAGATAACAGTGGTGGTCCCACGTAGGGCCCACCCTTATGCATTGAAATATAATACAATATATATATAATATGTATATATATGCATAACACGTGCAGCTTCTGTTGTTTTTTTAAAGTAGCATAGGTGGAGCCCACCACAACGTTAAATGCATATATGCTATATTATATTATAATATATAATATACCATATAATATATAAACATGATATGATATAATATAATATATTAATATCATACACATACTATCCCGGACGGACACATGCATACACCAAAGTGGCCCCACACGTGGGGTGTGATTCCCACCGTCCAGTGATAGTGGACGGTTTGGATCAAACACAAACACCAAAGTGTGGCCCGCCAACTGGAGGGACGGTGTGGGTGGGTCCCCTGGACCCCACGCCCGTTCACATATCACTGGCAGCCACCCTCTGCCAGGACCTCAGTGTTAAACGAGGTATCTTTCACTCTATCTACCACGTGAGCCATGGGGGCCCACCGTTGAAATGAGGTATCTCCACTCAGTCTGCCAGCGAGCCATGGATTTGAGCGTGGAAATAGGCCCCACACGAGCATGGTCCACCGTCCAGAGCGATGGACGGTTTGGATAAAACACATACATCATGGTGTGTCCCACCAAAGTGGATGGATGACGTTGGTGGGTCCCATGGACCCCACCGTCAGCCCACACCCATGTCAGTACACAGTCCATGTTAGCCACCTCCACAGGGATCAATACCAAGACGCCTAGTATTGAAACGAGGCATCTTTCACTCAGTCTACTACCTGAGCTATGGAGCTGGGTGCGTCCAGCGTTGAAACGATGTATCTTTCACTCAGTCCACCACGTGAACTATGGAGCTGGGCCCACGTCAGATCACACTTCAATGGCAATCACACCCACGGTTAGCCATATCAAGGTAGGCTCCCTATGGACGGTTGGGATGACCTATAAACATCATGGTGTGTCCACATGGGTGGGGTCCGCTGGTAGGTGGCTTGGATGCCTGCATCATAGTGGTCCACGTACCTCATCATGATCATTACCATACAAAGGGAAAAGAGAGAGAAGAAAAGAAAAGAACAAAAAAAAAAAAAAGCGGATGGCGGTGGAGGGGCCCCGCCACTATGGGCCCTCCATGATCACAATACATACAAAAAAAGGGGGGGTCCCATCACAAGTGGGCCTTGTAATAGTCAATCAACGGTGGATAACCCACCTTAGATCTTTTCTTCTTAGCTCTAATGGCTTCTTTGCTCCTTAGCTTCGATCCGAACGGAGGAGATGGAGTTTGGATGGTTGAGATGGAGGATGAGGGGGGTATGAAGTGGGCCACAAACAAAGCTCTCTTGGAGGTAGAAATGGCTTGGACGTGTGATGCTTGGTTGCTTGGAATGAGTTGAAGAAAAATGGGAGAGAGGGTTATAAAGAGAGAGGGATGGGTGATGGATGTGGTGGTGATGGGTGTGTAAGAGTTTTTTGACTTTAGGGGTAAATATTGTAAGAAAAGCATGGGTTTGTAAGAAACTTTTTGACTTTGGGGATTGCTTGGGGATGGGTGAGAGGTGATGTGTACCTGACATGATGGGATTGATTGATTGATTGATTGAGGTAACATCTCATAGAGATTTTCCTTGCACCGAACGCTGGCCCACATCTCCTAACCAAGGTATTGCCTTGGCGCACGAGTCGCGGCCTCAGAACCTTAGCGATGGCGCGGTCGCTATGGTACAAGTTTTGAGTTGAGTCGACTCAGGTTGACGGTAGTGAATCAGGGTTGCGCATAAATACCGGTTAAGGGTCGAAGGTTGCCGGAATTCGACTGGGAAGACTGCGGAAGTCTACGGAATGGTACGGTCTAGGATACGAGGCTTACAGAAACGGTTGGACGTTTCGGATTTAAGATCCGACCGTTCTCAGTCACCTATAAAACTCAGGCTCATTTCCAACATTTTAAATCCACACCGCCCTAAGGCTCTGACCAAACCCATCGCACCAAGGTCGCACCGTCTTGTGCCGGTTCGCGTAAGGTCGCGAGGGAGCGACCACTCTACGACACGATGCGCACGTGCGAAGTGCGCCATCTAGCGCCACTACAGCCACACTGCCTCACTGCCCACACCCACGCCCTCACCCTCGCCCACACCCACGCCCGTGCCCGTGCCCGTGCCCGTGCATGTGTTCCAGTGCGAAACCCGTGTTTCATCTCCTCCAAAAAGCTCCAAGTAAGAATACCCTTCTCAACATCTCATATAAACCACAAAACTATTCTTTGCATTTCTGATGTGGGACAAAGCACACACACCGCACTTTTTAATTTAAAAATTCAAAAAAGTATTTTGGCGGGAAAATCTCAAAATTTTAAAAATTTGAATTTGAATTTTTATTATTTTTAAACTACTGATTTTCAACAATCCCCCACTGGTTTTTAAAATAATGAAAAATCTGTCAGAATAATAACAGTTATTATGCATAAAGAAAGATATCTTGCGATTTGAATCTTTCCTTAGTGTAAGCATTTTAAAGTTATTTCAAAATTTCTGGTTGCCGCAACATTGAACCAGTTATTTCTTTATGATATAACTGAAAATACTACACACATAATAGCTTATGTGTTAGGTGTTCCTTTATAATCTCGCTTAGCATTTTTAATGGCCATGTGTTTATCCTGTTTCATGAACGATCCTGAGATAACTCTAAGTCTCATGAGAAGCGGCACCACTTCTACGTTCACATAGGTGAAATCCTTCCAGTGTTTCCGTTTAAAATACTTGTCCTGTTTGACTGGATTTCATTAAGAGTTCAATACTCATCCCTCTTTATAACGGCCAACACTATCATCCTGGATGAGGTTATCAATTTATTTAGTGCTGAAACTTTTCACTTATCAATGAATTGTTGTCACCCATTAAACTCAATATTTAGAAATTTTCTAATTTAGGGTTGAGTTTCTTTCACTGGTGAAACTTTAAGTAAAGAGTTTCAACCCCATCCCTCTAGATGTTGTCCTTACTACCTCTCTCGTTAGAGGTTTAGTAAAAGGATCAGCCAAGTTATTACTTGACTTTACATATGAGATCGAATGATTCCATCTTGAATCAATTGTCTTACATAGTCATGTCGCAAACTTATGTACCTGGACTTCCCATTATAAGTACCACTATAGGCTCTTGCTAGAGTAGCTTCATTATCACAATGAAGTGAAACAGCCGGTATAGGCTTCGCATAAAATGTGATTTCTAAAAGAAGATCCCTTAACTACTCAGCCTCTTTGCCTGTAGCAGCTAAAGCTATGAACTCAGATTCCATAGTTGAGTGCGTTATGTAAGTTTATTTCTTGGATCCCCAAGATACAGCTACACCTCCTAGGGTGAATATCCACCCTGTAGTGGACTTGTTGTCCACTGCATTCGATATCCAACTTGCATCGGTATATCCTTCTAACACTGCTAGAAATTCTGAGTAAAATAGCCCTAGTTCTTTGATTTCTTTAAGATAACCTAGAACTCTACTAATTGCTTTCCAATGTTCAACACTTGGATTACTTATAAACCTACTTAGTTTATTCACAGCGTATGCTATATCTGGTCTTGTGTATTGCATTGCATACATAAGATTACCTATAGCACTAGCATACTCTAGTTGTGCAACTGCTCTTCCACTGTTTTCTTTTAATTTGATACTTGGATCAAACGGGGTCTTTGTCTCTTTAATTTTCAAGTGATTAAACTTGTTTATTATTTTCTCAATATAATGAGACTGGCATAATGCAAAACCTCAACTATGTTTTTTAACTTTGATACCTAATATGGTATCATCTTATCCAAGATCTTTCATTTTGAAAACCAAAGAGAGAAACCTTTTGGTTTCAGTTACACCTTCTATTTTATTACTGATTATTAACATATTATTTATATACAAGCATATGATTACAACATAATCATTACATACTTTTGAATATATGCATTTATTAGCAATATTGTGTTTAAAACCATAAGACAGAACTTTATAATCAAATTTATCATGCAACTGTTTTGGTGCTTGCTTTAATCCATACAAAGACTTAACAAGTCTACATACTTTTCTTTCATTTCCTAGTAGAACAAACCCTTCTAGTTGCTCCATGTAAACCTCCTCATCGAGATCACCATTCAGGAATGCTGTCTTCACGTCCATTTGATGGATATGAAGATGATGTATAGATGCAAGAGCGAATAAGATCCTAATCGATGTTATTCGAGCTACCGGTGAATAAGTGTCAAAATAATCAATTCCTTCTTTTTGTTGAAAATCCTTAGCAACTAATCTTGCTTTAAAGTTTGAATTGTACCATCTGTGTGATATTTTTTCTTAAATACCCACTTACAACCTATTGGTTTAGAACCTGAAGGTAGATCTACCAATTCCCATGTTTGGTTAGATATTATAGAATCCATTTCATCATTAATGGCTTCTTTCCAAAAAGCGGAGTCTCTTAAAGACATAGCTTCACTAAAGGTAGGTTCATCTTCTATAGTCAAAACTATAGGTATTTTCCTAATCACCTGCTCTCTATCACCCTCAACTAGATGAAAAGAGAGTCGTTGAGAGTCTATTTGATCAGGATCAAGACTCTTTTATATTCTTGCTCTTTGACTCCTACGAGGTTCACTGGGAGTTTTCTCTTCTATTTGTGTTTCTTTTATATTTTTATTAGGAGATTGAATCTCAGCATTCTTTTTCTTCGTGAATACAGAATTCTCAAAGAACTCTACATCTGTAGACTCTATGATTACATTGGATCTAAGTCTAGAAGTCTATAGGCCTTACTATGTTGTGCATATCCTACAAGGATGCACTTGATAGCTCTTGTCCTAATTTAGTTCTTTTAGGTTCTGGAGTTCTGCAATATGCAAGACACCCCCACACTCTAAGATACCCTATGTGTGGTTTTCTTCCTTTCCATATTTCGTACGGAGAGGTCTTGGTTTTCTTAGATGGAATTCGGTTTAAAACATGACATGCAACCAACAGTGCTTCTCCCCATAGGTTTAATGGCAACTGTGCTTGTATTAGCATTGAGTTGACCATTTCTACTAACGTCCTATTTTTTCTCTCTGCTATACCATTTTGTTGTGGTGTATAAGGTGCTGTGCACTGATGTATTATGTCGTGTTCTTCACAATAGTTAGAAAATTCATTAGAGAAATATTCTCCTCCTCGGTCACTATGAAGGATTTTAATATTTTTATCTAATTGATTTTCTACTTCAACTTTATAGATCTTCAATGCATTAAATACTTCATCTTTTGATTTTAACAGATATATATATACATATCTTGAACAATCATTTATAAATGTTATAAATTACCTTTTACCTCCACGGGTAAGAATGCCATTTAGTTCACATATGTCAGTATGCACTAGGTCTAATATTTGAGATGATCTCTCAACGCTAGGGAGTGGTTTATTGATTATTTTAGACCGTATGCATACTTCACATTTATCTTTGTCACTATCATTGTATGGTATTAGGCCATTCTTAGCCATGAGTTTTATGGTACTGTAGCCAATATAGGCTAGTCTACCATGCCATAGCGTTACAGACTCAATCATGTAAGCAGAAGAATTCTTTTCATTTAAAGAGAGTTTGATCATCCCATTACAAGCGTATCCCTTACCCACAAAGTTTCCATTCTTAGACAAGATCAGCTTGCCTGATTCAAACACAACCCTAATCCCAGGCTTGCTTAAGAGATCCCCTGAGACAAGATTCTTTCTTATGTCTGGAACATGCAGTACGTTGGTCAGGATTACCTTCTTTCCAGAGATAAAGAGTAATTCCACGGTTCCTTTGCCTACAATTTTCAATTGTCCTTCATTTCTCATTTGAACCTCTTGACCATTGGTCTCATCTTCATAGGTTTTGAAAGCAAATCGATCATTGCATACATGGACTGTGGCACCTGTATCATACCACCAACCAGGGATTTTCTCTTGAACTAGGTTCACTTCTGCAACCATGGATACGATTTCATCGTCTACTACATTAGCCTCTTAGACTTTTTTCGGTCCCTACAGACTCGGGCGAAATGTCCGTTCTTGTCGCAGACGTAACAAGCTCCCTTAGGTTTGCCATTTTTCTTTTTTTGGGTTTGTTTGAATTTTCCTTGATCTTTGTTAGGTTTAAGGGAATCAGCTTTCTCATAGGTATTATTTTGGGATGTCTTTTCCACTGCGTTCACCTTGGATGAGGATGCACCATTAGCATCATCCTTTTTGTCTCGGTTACGAGATTCTTCTTCAATACGAAGATGCTTCTGGATTTGTTCTAGGGTGAACTCTTCAGATTTATGCAGTAGTTTCTTCCTGTAGTCTTTCTAGCTCGGAGGTAACTTTGTGATTATAACTCTAACTTAAAAGGATTCAGGAAGATCGATTTTTATGGCTTTTATTTTATTTACAATAAGCTGCAGTTCTTGGATTTGGGCAAGCAACGGTAGATTGTCTACCATCGTGAAGTCGAAATACCTGGCAATTAGAAATTTTTATGTACCTTCCTCTTCATCCTTGTATTTGTATTCCAGTGCGCTCCAAATTTCTTTCGCTGATGTGGTCCCCATATACAAATCATACAATCGATCAGAGAGAGCATTGAGGATGTGGCCACGACACAGCAGTTCATCTTCTTATGGCTTGATCCTAGCAGCGATCTGTTCTGGAGTGTCAGTGTCCTTTGCTTTAGGCAGAGGCTGGAGAGTCGGGTCCAGGATGTAGAAGATCTTCAGAGCGGTCAGCAGGAATTTCAGCTTATCCTGCCATCTAGTGAAATTTGAACCATCGAATCGGTCCAATCGAATCAGATCCTGGTTCATCAGTTTGATTGATGCAACACTTTTGGTGTCCATAATCATGCTTTAAGATTGTTAGAAAAGTTCTTTTGGATACACCGAAAATAAAAAATACAAAAAATAAAAATTATCACTAGGCTGAATCACGTATAAAATACGTTGTCCTTAAAGCGTGATTCGCCCCCTTATCAACTGCTGATGGGTTACAGGCGAATTACTTCCAGGATAAGACAAGCCTTATCTGGATCCAGCGTGCAGCAATCACGATAGGTCCACTATGGAACAATTTTAACGCAGTAGATTTATTCTGTCAGACTTAGATGATGGAGATGATAATAGTATTCTAAAATGAAGCTATGGACTGTATCTGATTTGATGAGAGAGATGGTGTGTTGAGATGATGAAATCGGACTGGAATGGTCCACTTTATATAGGCCTCAGGTTTAGACCCATTGCTGTGTGGTATTCAATGGTCCAGAACGTTTGAAAAAAAATTTGGCCGATGTCCATTAATCCCAGGCGTTTCTGGTCATTAGATCTGTAGATCTGACCGTTGGATCATCCTGGCCCGTCCGTTTTCGGACCGTTGTGGCTTTTAAGGTAGCCATCCGTTTAAGAAATGGCTGGACATTTCGGATTTAAGATCCGACCGTTCTCAGGCACCTATAAAACCCAGGCTCATTTCCAACATTTCAGATCCACACCGCCCTAAGGCTCTTACCAGACTCATCGCACCGAGGTCGCACCGTCTCACACCGGTTCGCGTAAGGTTGCGAGGGACCGACCACTCTGCGACATGATGTGCACGTGCGAAGTGTAAAGTGCGCCATCTAGCGCCACTACAGCCATACTACCTCACTGCCCATGCCCTCGCCCTCACCCTCGCCCACACCCATGCCCATGCCCGTGCTCGTGCTTGTGCCCGTGCTCGAGCGCGAGCGCGAGCGCGCTCACGTGCGTGCGTGCGTGTGTTCCAATGCTTCGCACTGGAACACGCAACCCGTGTTTCATCTCCTCCAAAAAGCTCCAAGTAAGAATACCCTTCTCAACATCTCATATAAACCACAAAACTATTCTTTGCATTTCCGATGTGGGACAAAGCACACACACCACACTTTTTAATTTAAAAATTCAAAAATGTATTTTGGCAGGAAAATCTCGAAAATTTGAAAATTTGAATTTTCATTTTTATTATTTTTAAACCACTGATTTTCAACAATCACCATTCAATCTGTGTCCTCATTTGAGTACGTACGTAATGGGGCTTGATAATGAACATTGCCCAATCAAATTCAATCATGTTGGGTATCTCAATAATCCCCATCCATCCAGCCAAATGGCTGTTTTAAGTCTTGAGTTCTCAAGGCAGATATTAGTGTTAAAAAGCAAGTGTGAACTTTTGACTTGAATTTTCTATAACAAAAGCTCCACACCAAAAGGTGGGCCTGAAATAAGGTCGTTGGAAAGCCCAACTTGGCTAAACTAGATGGGATGCCTACCATTGTCTTCTTAAGGCCCATCAAAGTGGAATCTCTGGACAATGTGTTGTGGCCCACTTAAGTTTTAGATCGGCATGATTTTGAGCTAAAATCTTGTCATGAGTGATGAGGTTGTCCTCCTCAGTTCAGAGGAGAGGTTGTGCAGCGTGGATGTCCTAAATCTTGCTGGACCGCGCTGCTCGACCGGTCGAAGGGGTTGCTCGACCGGTCGAGTCACCTACATGACCAGTCGAAGGGGCCTGACTCAACCAGTCAAGGCCCTGACTCAACTAGTCGAGGATTACGTAAATTTAGTTCGGATTTGGTACGGGCTGCGTAAATTTGAGGCAGTTTTTACAGAGGTACGGAAAAGAGTTTCCTAAACTATAAATAGGGGTCCCTAGGGATATTCTAGGGTATGCTAAGACTTTCTAAAGTGATTCCAGAGGAAGAAAGAGAGAGAAAAGAGAAAGAGGAAGCTTGTGGAATGGAGGGTTCTACTCGTAGAAGTGATCTACTGCGCAGTCGACGTCTCAGCGCTTCTATGTCCTCGTGATCGGTGAGATCTCTCCGTTTTCTTTATTCTCTTATTATTCATCCACTCTTGCGTGAGTGAAGAAGGTTTGATCCAAGTTATGTGTGCTTGTGATCGGTTGTAACGTTGTACTTCATAGTGAATTGTTGCTCTAGACTAGGTCCCGTGGTTTTTACCTCTTCGAGGGTTTTCCACATAAAATCTCTTATGTCACATGGTTTGTGCTTTGATTTATTTCATTGGTTATTGTATACCATAATTCTAGTGTTTTGGGAGGCGAGATCCTAAGGATTTTGTGGAACGCTCCCAACAAAGTGGTATTAAAGCGTTTAGGTTGATTGAACGGAGTGGGATCAGTTTTGAATTATGGAAGGTAGCTCATCAAGGATGATCAGTCTCAATGGTTCTAACTGGATCATATGGAAGGCTAAGATGGAGGACTTGCTTTATTGCAAGGACTTGTATGCTCCAATTCTAGGCACATCAGCAAAGTCAAAGGATATGTCAAATGATGATCAAAAGAAGTTAGACCGGAAGGTGGTAGGGTTTATTAGACAATTGCTGGACAATTCCGTATTCCACCATATGTCTATGGAGACCTCAACAACTAGCCTATGACTGAAATTACAAGGGTTAAATGAGAGGAAGACAACCAGCAATAAGATTTTTCTGATAAGACGACCTGTGAATCTCAAGTTCAAAGATAGTGGTTCTGTGGATGAGCACATGAATGAGGTCAACAACATATTAAACCAGCTCTCCGCTATGAAAATAGTCCTGGACAATAAACTACAGGCTTTGCTATTGCTTAGCTCATTGCCTGACAGTTGGGAGATATTGGTACTGTCTCTGAGTAATTCTGCGCTAGACGGAAAGGTGTCCATGGAACAGGTAACTAGTTGTCTCTTCAATGAGGAAACAAAGAGGAAGTCTCAAGGGTCTACTCAACAAGAGGCCCTTGTGACACAAGAACGGGAGAGAGGAAAGAACAAAAATGGCAGGAAGGCCCGATATAAATCAAGAGGCAAGTTGAGTGTCGAGAAGAATGTTGAATGCTGGAATTGTAGTAAGAAGGGCTACTAAAAGCATGAATGTCATAAGAAGAAGAATGATAAGAAAGGAAAAGGAAAGGAGAAGGAAGATGAATCAGACTCCACTGCGGTTGTTTCAGATGATGACATTGTAATTATTCTTTCAGCAGATCATGATGTTTGTCTCACGGCTACGAGTCAGGACACCGACTAGGTAATAAACTTGAGAGCCTCATTTCATGCGACTCCATGCAGAGATTTTTTCACAAGCTACAAGTCAGGTGACTTTGGGATCGTGAAGATGGGAAATTCTGGTGTATCGAAGATCATAAGGGTCGGTGATATTTGTGTGAAGACCGATGTAGGCTGCACATTAGTTCTCAAGAATGTGAGGCACAATCCAGACCTTCGACATAACTTAATGTCGACGGGAAGGTTGGATGATGATGGCTATGAAAGACAATTTATTGGTGGGTGCTGAAAGTTCATTAAGAATTCATTGATCGCAGCCAAAGGAAAGAGGTGTTGCACCCTTTACAAGGCAAGTGTCAGTGTGTGCAAGGGTGGGTTGAACGCAGTGGAAGATTCAGCTACTAACATGTGGCACAAGCGTCTAGACCACATGAGTGAAAAATGGCTTCAGCTACTAGCGAAGAAGTGGCTCCTTCCAGAAGTGACAGGTATACCTCTCAAAACCTATATTAACTGTTTATCAGGGAAACAGCGTAGAGTTTCATTTGTTAAATCTGTTTCCCATGTTAATAAATTGCATGTATTGGATTTAGTTTATTCTGATGTTTGTGGTCCTATGAGGACAAAAACCATGGGTGGAGCATTGTATTTTGTCACTTTTATAGATGATGCACTAGGAGGGTTTGGGTTTATGCTTTGAAATCCAAAGATGGGGTCTTTGTTGTGTTTAAAATATTTCATGCTATGGTCGAGAGAGAGAGACAGGTAAATCATTAAAGTGCATCCACACTAACAATGGTGGTGAATACATTGGTGACTTCCATGAGTATTGTAAGTCCCTGGGTATACGGCATGCACAGACAGTTCCCAAGACCCCTAGCATAATAGTGTGGCTGAGCAAATCAATTGCACCATTGTATAGAGAATCAGATGCATGTTATTCCATGCAAAGTTGCCCAAGATGTTTTGGGGAGAAGCAATGCACACGGCAGTGTATTTGATAAATAGGTCTCCATCAGTCCCATTAAATGGAGAAGTACCTGAGAAGGTGTGGACTAGACAAGATCTATCATACAGTCATCTCAGGGTGTTTGGATGTAGGGCATCTATTCACGTACTAAAGAACAAGAGGTCTAAGCTCGATACGAATATCAGGCAATGTGTATTCTTGGGGTACGGTGATGAAAAGTTTGGCTACAGATTATGAGATTCGACTGAGAAGAAGCTCCTTAGGAGCAGAGATGTGGTCTTCTTTGAAGATTAATGTATAGAAAATATTTGTAAGCCAGAGAAGACCCAGCCTAGTTCAGGTGAGCTAGAGAACATAGATCTGGTTATTCCTCCTGTGGTGCTGATGACGAAGGAATATAGCAAGGTGTAGAGGACGAGGGAGTTCCTACAGAAGATGGATCGGGGGAGCAGCCTCCACTTAATCCACCTATTGAGCCACAGGTGAGGAAGTCATCTAGGGACAGACATCCATCCAAGAAGTACTCGCCGCATGAGTACATTATGCTCACTGATGGGGGAGAGCCAGAAGATTATTTTGAGGCCCTAGCCGATAAGCATAAGGGGGGAGTTGAAAGCCATGCAAGAGGAGATGAAATCCTTTTATAAGAACCACACCTATGATATAGTGAAATTGCCTAAGTGCAAGAAAGATCTAAGCAACAAGTGTATGTTCAGAAAGAAAGTTGAGCAGAAGAATTCACAAACAAGGTTCAAGGCCAGACTTGTGGTGAAAGGGTTTGGTCAGAGGAAAGGTATAGACTTCAAGGAGATATTCTTACCAGTGGTGAAGATGACATCTATACGGGTGTTACTTGGGTTGGCGGCTAGCATGGATCTGGAGATAGAGCAGTTAGATGCTAAAACTATTTTTCTCCATGGTGACCTAGAAGAAGAGATGTACATGCACCAACCAAAGAGGTTCGAAGTCAAAGGCAAAGAGTATATGGTGTATAGGCTAAGGAAGAGTTTGTATGGGCTAAAACAAGCTCCAAGGCAAGGGTACAAGAAGTTCAACTCATTCATGTTAAAGCATGGATATGATAGAACGGAGTTGGGCCACTCTGTGTTCATGCACAAGTTCTCAGATGGTAATTTCTTAGTTCTATTGTTATACATTGATAATATGCTCATCATGGGTAAAGACAACAAGAAGATTGACAGGCTAAAACAAGAGTTGGGCAAGTCGTTTGTGATGAAAGACTTGGGCCCGGCTAAATAGATCCTAGGAATGGAGATAACCCATGACAGAAGCAGTAGAAAGCTTTGGTTGTCACAAGAGCGGTATATTGAGAAAGTATAACCCCCTGAAAATGGGGGTCGAGCACAAACTCGACTCCCGAGTTCCAACGCATCACTTATGCAACATAGATAATGATGATTAAATGTTGTCCATATTAGTGCATTAAACATGAATGGGATTATACCAAAACAGTATGTCATACTCCAAAGACAAATGAATTTTGCGAGCGGAAGACTGTATTAGATGTATATGATATATGAACTGTAGTAAGTCTCCAAAGTATGATCGGGTTACTAGGTTAAACATATACATGTATACTCCCAAAATATACAAAAAAAAATATACATGTGTGCTCCAAAATACAATCATAACGAGTGTAATGATATCTAGTCAGCATCCCTGTAAGCCCCGTCAATCAGAACACGGTCTACATAGACACGCCTGATAGCTGCATATAGGAGAAACCCTCCTCATCATCCTCAAAGTCTGGCTTCGCCTCGCAGGCTACGCCATCATCTGAACCTACAACATGGTCTGGTTGGTGTGTACAACACCGTCCCATAACGTGGGAGTGAGTGATCAACTCAATGGAATAATAAAGCAAAGGTTGACATGTTCTCAATTCAGTCAAGCAGTAATGATAAAGTAGACATATCAAACATTCCTAGATACTCTTATTAATACAAGGATGAAATGTAAGCATGATGCATGCTCTCGCCTACACTCCCTCGTGCGACACCATCTTACGGTCGCGGCATGCTTTCTTCCCTCTATGCTCTTCAACCCGGGGCACATGCAGTGCGATGAAATGAGCATGATTACCGAGTTATTATTAGTCCCTTTCATAGAGCAGGATTGGGAATCCAAGGTACCTCCCTTGTATCATTCCCAAACAAGGATCCATTCTAGGGTCGTCAGTCCTATGTAATCTCATATGATGTTGCAGTTCTAGGTCATTGCAAAGGGCTCGTCACCTTATCAGTGCAGGCCTAGTGTACTCTTGTTGCTACGTAAGGGCTCGTCGCCTCTACGCCGTCTTAGCGTACGTTCGAGGTCACTACAAAAGGCTCGTCACCTTATCAGTGTAGGTCGATAGCTCGAATACAGTGTCTCATACCACCATATTCGACTCATGAGTCTGGGTTGCTCACTGGTCACTACGGGGAGGCTCGTCACCCCAGCGTAGGCTGACAGCTCGACCACGGTGTCCCATACCACCATGCCCTACTCATGAGTCTTAGCGGATCGAGGTACCAAGGTTAACGAGATTTCACTGGTAAGTTTGGTACCTTAGGTTCAAACAGTAGCGTCCATACATGGTGAACATATAATAGGGCCAATCGGGTTACTTGACGAGCTTGACTAGTACGAGCGCACGTTGAGTTAATTGACATGACCACTGCCGACATCCCAAGTACGACTCAGATTCATCAATCACGTCTTATATGACGAAACAACCTCAGCCACCTATTCAAAGCCCGTTACCGATTGCCTAGACTATTCCGTAGTCCCAAACACATTCAATTGTAACAGATAATCATCTAAGCTAATCAGAATAATAATGGATCAACAATTCCAATCATACAAGCATGTGAGCATTTGATGGATTTCAACTTAAACATGAATGCACACATATACAGTCCCTAAGTAAAATAGACAAAGAATATAAGTTACATGGAGGAAATCATACACATCGTTAAAATAGTTGAAAATCTCTTCTCAACGCCCATATATCGTATAATTTATTACACACTTGATCATTCAGACATTTCTACAAACACTTAGACTACACATTCCAACATACATGACGTATGTTCGTGATAGCACGTCTTAGGGCAAATCCTTTCGCAAAGGAGTTATTACACATACAACTAGCATAAACATATGACAATTCATCATGGCAAACACACATTCAAATTTCATACGTATACGATACTTTCTACATATACATGGAATACACTAAACTCTATATAGTTCATATATATCAGAAACGTGAAACAAACATCGCATTTGGCATGTGAAATAGCACCCACATCAGTAATAAACCATTAACCAACATTGAAAGCCTTGAAAACCATAACCTATACGTCTATAGTCCGCACCTTTCGCCGGTAGACTCGTAACGAACTCAGTTTTAAAGCTAAGTCTTTGTCTACGGCAGATTGGCAACCTATAGCATAAATTAGGTTAGCTAATTCATAACTTACACTATCTGAAACCCTAAAACAGATTAGGGTTAGGTTTTCTTACCTAAGAACAGGATTGGTATCGCCCGTATAGCGACACAGGAGTGGTGGCTAAGCACGTGGAGCGTCAGGGAAAGATCCCAACATCTATCTCTCACACTCTCTCTCTTCCTCACTTTCTTCTTCTCTTTTCTCTCTTCTTTCCCTTAGGGTTTGCAAAAATTCGTATGGCATATGAGAGAGAGTGTTTAAGGTCTTTATATAGGCCCAGGTTTGATGGGAATGGCCCCATGGCCAAGGTTTACTTAGGTTATATACAAATATGGACTGTTCCGGTCCAACGGAGCACTTCTGGTGGCCCCTTTTTCCACGTGCGGTTGGACTTAAGCTCCCTGACCATGGATCTAGGTCAGGCTGAGTTTTCGTTCCAATCAGATTTACAGATCAGCTGTGGCGGACCAATTTCAGTTCAACGGTCATGGTCACTCGATCAGGGCCACAAGTACATCGACATATGTGAGACATTTCTCCTGATCCGAGGGTGTATTTGGGTCAGATTCTGATAGTCTAAATCCTTATATTTGGCCCGCAAGCGACATGACTCAGATTACTTAAATTCAAATTTTATTTCTAAATATTTTCACGTTTCTCACATTCTTCGCTCCAGGCTCAAGTTGTGCGGTTCTAGACACAATTAAAACTCGATTTTCGAGGGGGTTGTCAAGTCCAGTATTGCGGTCATAACTGTATAGTTTTACGGTTATTGGACAGAAAGTCCTTAAGCGGTTCAATATGAATGCAACGAAGTCAGTCAGTACTCCACTGGATGGTCACTTCAAATTGAGCAACAATCAGTGTCCAAAGACGAAGGCAGAGGTGAATGAGATGAGGAAGATACCCTACGCGTCAGCAGTAGGAAGTCAATATATATGCAATGGTGTGTACGTGCCTAAACATAGCATATGCAGTTGGTGTTGTCAGCCGGTATCTTGCCAATCTTGGCAAAGAACATTGGGCAACAGTGAAATGGATATTGCGGTATCTAAGAGGCTCATCCAGGTTGAGTCTATGCTATGGTGACGAAAAATCTGTATTAGAAGGCTACACAAATGCAGATATGGCAGGTGACATAGACTCTAGGAAGTCTACATCTGGGTTCATGTTCACGTTTGCAAGAGGAGTGGTCTCTTAGTAGAGCAAGCTACAGAAGGTCGTAACATTGTTGACGACAGAGGCCAAGTACATTATCGTCACAGAGGCATGTAAAGAGATGCTTTGGATGAAGAGGTTCCTATAGGAACTTAACCTGAAGCAGGAGCAACACGTGGTCTATTACGATAGTCAAAGTGTTATACGCTTGAGCAAGAATCTAAGTTAGCACTCCAAGTCGAAACATATAGAGATTCGGTATCACTGGATCAAGGATACTTTGAAATAGAATGTGTTACAACTTAAGAAGGTCCACACGGATGATAATGGGTCAGACATGATGACTAAGGTATTGCTTAAGGGCAAGTTTGAGGTTTGTAGAAACCTGGCTGGCTTAAAGAGGGTGAATTCCTCCTAAGTTGAGAAGGAGGAGATTTGATGGGATTTTTCTCCTCAGTTTAAAGGAGAAGTTGTGCAGTGCAGATGTCCTAAATCTTGCTGGACCACGCTGCTTGATCGGTCGAGTAGCCTGCTCGACCAGTCGAGGGTCGCTCGACTCAAAGTCTAGCAAGCCATGGTTTTTTACCTCGACCAGTCGAGGGCCTGGCTCTACCAGTTGAGAGTCTGCTCAACCAGTCGAGGCCCTGGCTCGACTAATCGAGGGTTACGCAGATTCAGTCCGGATTTGGTGTGGACTATGTAAATTTGAGAAAGTTTTCGCAGAGGTACGGAAAGGAGTTTCCTAAACCATAAATAGGGGTCCCTAGGGCTATTCTAGGGTATGTTAAGGCTTCCTAAAGTGATTCTAGAGGAAAAGAGAAAGAAAAAAAAAGGAAAGCTTATGGAAGGGATGGTTCTTCTCGTAGAGGTGATCTACTGTGTAGTCGATGTCTCAGTGCTTCTACGTCTTCGTAATCGGTGAGATCTATCTGTTTTCTTTATTCTCTTATTATTCACCTACTCCTGCGTGAGTAAAGAAGGTTTGATCCAAGCTGTGTATGCTGATGATTGGTTGTAACATTCTACTTTATAGTGAATTGTTGCTCTAGACTAGGTCCTGTGATTTTTACCTCTTCGAGGGTTTTCCATGTAAAATCTCGTATTGTGTGGTTTGTGATTTGATTTATTTCATTGCTTTATTATATCCCATAATTCTGGTGTTTTTAGAGGCGAGATCCTAAGGTTTTTGTGCAATGCTCCCAACAGTGAGATGGACAAAATGATAGATAGAGTGGATGTCACATACCCATCACTGGGAACATCACGGTGCTTTGTTTTGCATGACCTCGTGATTGATGACCCGGATTGTGCAGTGAGGTGATTGCACCCATTTTTTTAAGGTGAGCTAACTCCAAAAGCCTGTCCTCAGTTCGGATCGCAGGTTGCAACTCACCTGCGTGAAGTCGGAATCATTAGTAATCGTCGGTTAGTTATATAATGGTGAATTCGTTCCCGATCCTTGTACACATGGTCCGTCACACTATGGAAGTTGAGTAGTGTAAACATTATGTAGGACCCACCGATGATGTATATTCTCTGTAACACCTCGAGTTTTTAGGGGTCGTGTAGGAACTCGGCTCCCGAATTCCCATGTGCCACGGGTACACTAATGGGCTTCAACTTTTAATTACATTTAGATGATGTCATAAATAATAGAGAGTTTAGCAAAGCATGAAGCATAAGTAATTCATAAAGCAGTATCAAGTGTCGCTAAATATAAAAATATCCAAACCATAAATCTCAAATCATCTAAATAGGGAACTAGTCTCACCCATACATGTCCCAAAGTGACTAGAGCCCTGACCCATACCCCGTGATAACCCGAACTCAGACTAAAAGGATCCGCCGAAAGTCTGGAAGTGGGGAAGCTCCTCTTCCTTATCCATGCTCACCCCGCTCGGCTCGTCGAGCTCCGCCTCACCTTCATCTAGTAAAGGGTCTGGTTGGTGTTTTAAAGCACCATCCCAGAGTGAGAGTGAGTAGCTAACTCAGTGGGTGTCATTAGCTATAAGTTACATCAAATAACAATTTCATAATGAATTTAATGAAAAGCATAAATTCATAAATCACTAACTAGTCTTTGTTAACGCATATGCATGAGTTATGTATGATGCATGACCTCACTTACAACACTCCCTCAGCGACTTCGTCTCAGTGTCGCGCATGACCAACACTCCCTCATTGTGACCTCAACTGCCGAGTCGCCAAATCCTAGTTAATGCAATGCATGGATAATGTTAACCGAGTATTTAGTTAATTCCGTTCATCCAACAGCTTGGGGAAACCGGTACACCCCGATGATATCAATGCCCTCATCCATTTGCGAGGCCAGGACCCCTCAACGTGCGAGACCAAGACCCCGCGATCCTTTATCCCATCGGAGTCCCCACCACCGATTGCAAGCACGTAGGGAGTGCTGGGAAGCGGGATGGCTCGCGGTCACTACGGGGAAGCTCGTCACCCTAGCATAGGCCGACAGCTCAGACATAGTGTCCTATTCCATCATGCCCGGCTCACGAGACTGGATCAGTTTCTAGTTGTTGTCAGTGGGCGTCAGTGAGCGAGGGGTGTTCCAGGTTCTAGACAGGCATGAATAAACATGGTTAGCAAGCATGGTTGGTCAGTCAGTGGACTAGACCACTCAAATTCAGGCGAACACTTAACGCACGACATTGGGTGCAAGCAACCCACGTAGTCCCACTACTGTCGCCCATTCACATTCGCCCAAACCAATCAGTTTAGTCACGGGACGGCCCAACCAACGGGACCACCCTCACAAATTACAGATACCTAAGCAATCTAGAGAATGGGCTATGTTCAATAACACTTCTAAGCAGCTAAGAGTTCATTTTCAAGTTTAGATGGAATTAAACGTGCAATACATCAAGGATAAAATTTCAGGATATTAAGATGAATGCAACTACTCTTAACAACATAAATTAGACATATGTGTGGGTGGTGGTGCCGGATTTCCTAAGAGCTAAAAGATCACACATCATCCATAGTGCAGGGAAATACAATCATACATTCAACAGGGAAGAATATGCAAATATCAGATGCAAGAATGAACATGCAGCACAAATTCTATGCCCAACAGTTTGGAGATTAATCAAACATCAATACATGCAGCACAAATTCCATGCCCACACAACTTGAAGACTAATCGAACATCAATTTACCATCGCATGCATGTTGGGTAGATGTATCATATAGGTTCCTAACTAGGTTTTCTCTAAATTATATATGCATATCAATCTAGCATCCACAATCATTAAATTTATCCTAGAATGGGTACTTGGCCACCTAAGGATAATGGTGCGCACCTTAAGAGGAAATTTTCATTCTTTGAGATCTTAGGGTTTGGGGATTTGGATAAAACTACCAATTCCTAAATCAAAATCAAGAAAAACAACATTAATGACTAGAAATCTACACTATGTTGCTTAATTAAAGGGAAAATATACCATTCTTACCTCTGATTCTTTACATAGGTAGATTTGGTGGAGGTTTTATAGTAGCCACCGGTTTGGTTGAGGAAATACCAACCCTACAAGCATCAAGATTCTCCTCACTCGCACAAATACTCTCTCCCCTATCTTTCTCTTTCTCTTCTCCTTCACCCAAGGTAGGGCATGAAATTCATATCGAAGAAGGGGGTGCCCAAATGAGGTCTTTTTATAATGCCAAATTTGGTGTAAATGGTCCCAAGGGTTGGGTTTTTACTATACTAGCCCTATGGGAGAGTTTTTCTAACCTCTAGGGCCCACTATGGGGTGTACATATTGATATACATCGTAGGATAGTTAGCCTTAACAATAATCTATATATGGACATGATCGGCCCACCATTTAGATGCGTCAATCGACAGATATGATTAGAAGTCTGTTCAACGGTTACCGATGGTCGATTGAGGCCACAACTATACAGATATGGGTAGAGAAATATCCTTACTCTACGTGTGAAATTTGGTCGTAAACTGACGGTCCGAAATTCTCAACTTTGCATTAGAGTGGACGACCTAATTCACTTAAGTTTTAGCTTCTTCCTTTAGGGTATTTGCACTTCTCATGCACTCGTCCTTCGGCTCAAATTGAGCGGTTCTGGACACTACCCACGTCCAACTCCCGTGATAGACATCGAGCCCAGTAAGACGGACATTATTTTATAGTTTTGGAACTAGTGGCCCACTAACGAGCAGTCTAGAACTTGTTCAGAAAATCGGGGCATTTCTGGAATGAATTAGGTATTGAGATTTCTCATAAGCAATGATTAGGGCTTGGATTAACTATATTTATAGTGACTATTTATAACTAGTGAAAGTAGAGGTTTGGTCATAATTACTCTAAACCGTCGGTTTTAGGCTAAAAGAGTAACGGGGTTGATTTGGTCTATTAGTCAAGATTCGGACCCTATCTAACTCGGTTTCGACTAGATCTTTTAATTTGTTACATTTGTCTTGATTAATCAGTGGTAGGTCGGTTAGATTTGAGCTCTGTGTGAGCAAATCATGTGGCTAAATTCGGTGTTTAAGTGATCGGGCAGATTCGTTGGCTTCCTACGGTTGATTAATCAAACTTATACAGTTCTTTACTGGTACCACCTGTGTATAAACTAACATTGAGTGCTAATGATCAGTAAGTGATATTATAAGTTAATTTTAAAAAAAAATCAAAGATTTTTGAAAATCCAAGACAGTGAAAATCCAAGATGTTACAATATTCAATTTGTTTTTCCAGCTCATTTTAAGGTAAATTGAGGATCCTTACTCTTGCTCCAGTGGTAGACTCCCGGGAATTTCAAGACCTTGTCAAGGGTTTGACCATCCATAGGTGGTCAAATTCCACTACGGTGTGAGTGTGTGGGGGTGTGCGTGTGTGTAAAATAATAATAATAATAATAATAATAATAATAATGAAGATAATGACAACCACCGTTGAAACATTTCTAGGGCCCACAATGACGTTTATTCATCATCCAATTTGTTCATGAAGTCACATGGACTTGGATGAAGGGAAAACACAAATACCAGGTGGATCCAAAACTGTTGTAGCCCCCAAAAGTTTTCAACAGTAAGTTTTCAATTCCCACTATTTTCTGTGGTGTATTTATGTTTTCCCTTCATCCAGATCTGTGTAACCTTGTGAGCAGGTTTGATGGAAAATACACATGCAATGTGTCTGGGAAAGTTTTCAATGGTGGGATTGTTGTCACCACTGCTTCCTGTACGTGGTGTTGTCTACTCGAGCCTTCGATCTGCCTTCTTTTTGAGATCACGGATTAAAATGATCTTTCAAAATAGATGGACAGCTTGGATAAAACACATATATCATGGCGGGCCTTGCAGAGCCCCTGATAGGACCATTCATCTCTAATTAGGTCCTGATGAGGGTAGTACTCAATCTATCTCCAAGGTTAAAATATTCTAACGTATGAGTTTTAATTTTTAATTTTTATTTATTCCCAAGAAAGGTGAGATCCATCGTATCAACGGATTGGATCACTGAAAGATTATGAGAAGGTTAAAATCTTGACGCATACTATAGCGATTGGTCGCAATGTATGGTAGAAAAGCTTCATAATTCAGCGTAAGCCTTTGGCCTCCAATAATATAAGATCTGCTTAGCTGTTTAGAGAAGGAATAAAAAACAGAGGGTATCTCTTGTTGAGCAGCTTAGATCTTGAACACGTGTGGCATGTTTCCACGTAAGCTAGATGAGGCAAAAAGGGACTGGATTGCCTGGTGACACAATCATTATGGTTATCCTGGGGTCGGCATGACGAAAATTGATTGGACGACTCGCGGCTGTCAGATATAAAGTCTCACCTAAAATGATGCCTACAGTATTCTACATGTCCTACAATGGCTTATGTGTTTTATCCAGGCTGTCCATTCATTTTGATCGTTATTTCAGGGAATGGGCCAGAGAGAGAGAGATCTAAATCTCAGGTGGACCATGCAGTAGGAAAACTGTGGTGATTGAACAACAACGTTAAAAACTTTCTAAGGTCCACTGTAATGTTTATCTGCCATCCAATCTGTTGATTAGATCACAGAAACACAAATGTGAGCTTGATTCAGAACTGTTGTGGGTCTCAAGAAGTTTTTAATGGTGTGTTCAATAATCACTGTTTATGTGGTGTGATATGCATGAGATTTTGATCTACCTCATTTTTGGGCTCATGTACTGCACTGAGCTGGGAAAATGGATGGACAGCAGAGATAGGACACATAATCAAGGTGGGGCCACATTGCATTGTCGGAGCTACTTGTAATGTCCATGCAAAATATGTTTGAAAATTAGAAATGAATTGTCCTAAAACAAGTTGGCCTGACATGATGAGATTTGATTGGGCAGGTGTGGCTGCATAGAAAAGTCTACGCAAAGCATGTTTTAAAGTTATTTGGTACTTGACCCGGCTGATCTTGATCTCTAACTGCTACACATGGGTCATTCAAATCTTGTCATGTCCTGTGATCACATGTATATGTCAATGAAATCCATTGTTTGATATTTCCTTAAATAAAAGTCAGAGCATGATTCTCATGGGTGGTGTAACAAAATATGTGCCAATTATAAAAATTAAAATTTTATCAAGTACACTTTTTCTGTATGTATTCCACAAATTACTTGTTTTTGTCCAAAGATGAATTTTTTTTAATGATAGTTAATTGTATTCATTCATTTTTTTGATGATAACTTGTTCTTCAGTAAGATTCCCTACATATTATTGAATGAAGGAATCCCATTGACCCAGCAATGACCTGATATGACGTAATTTGATTGAGCCATGTGCTGTCGTAAAAGCCGTACTCATTGGGTATGTATCAGACATAATAACTTTTGGCCTGCATGTTTTCCATATCTAATGGGAGGGTTTGCCACATCACCGTGAGGTCAGTGGTGTACCGGTCAACATGCAATCTATGATTATGTCCTAGGTTGGTTCTGATAGCAATGGCCCAATCAAAGCCCACCTTGCTAGGTCTCTGGGGAATTCCTATCCAGCCAAATTGCAAGCTTGTGCTAAAAAGCAAGTGTTAACTTAAGACTTGAATTTGGTGCAATTGTTATTTACAGGAGTCGATGTATGTATGAAATCCACTTTGTATATTTTATTTTAAAATCTGTGTTTATACACCTATGCATATTTTAAGCCCATCCAAATATTGAATCAGGTTAATACTTGGTTTTTCTCTTCATCTACGTGAGAATCTCTCTATGAGCGAATTGGATGACATATAAACATCACGGTGGACCCCACGAGGGTTTCAATGGCGGGATTCCCTATCATCACTGCTCTTTGTGGTGTGACCCATCAGAGTGTTGGATTGAACTGATTTTTTAGGCTGAAATCCTGCCATGAGATAGACAAAATGATCATAGGAGTGGATATTACATATCACATACGCATCACTGTGGGCATCACAGTGCTTTGTGTTGCACGCATTGCACGCCATTCCTATTTGTTCTAGGAAATTCCATCGCCTTTCAGCCAATTAATTAGATATGTCCCACCACTGCTACCCTACTTACCGAACGTGGATCTCCTGCGAAAGCCTTTTGATGCTAGGTGGGAGCCACCGCTATGTTTGTAAGAAATCCACTCCGTCCATTCGTTTTGTGAGTTCATTTCATAACATGCGATAAAAAATCAAAAGGATTCAAAACTCAAGTAGGTCGCACGAGAGGAAACAATCGGTTTTCCGCGAGCACCGTTGAAACATTCTACTGGCCTTGAAAGTATTGTATCAGCCTAAATTTGATGTGTTTTTACTTCATCCAAGTGGTAATAACCTTATAAGCTGTTTGGATGACATAAAAACATCAAGGTGAAGCCCAGGAAGATTTCAACGGTAGGAATTTCTTTCCCCAATTTTCCATCTCGTGAGACCCACTTGAGTTTTGAATTCTCCTAATTTGTGGTCGGATGTCATGAAATGAGCTCGCAAAACGGATGGACGGAGTGGATTTCTCACAAAATTATCAGTGGGTCCCACTCGCCAGCCTTTGGCAGGAACTTCAGGAAGTTCCTTCGCTGGAAACCTAGATGAGGCCCACCAGGATATTTGTGAGAACTCTACCCATTCATCGGTCTTGTGAGCTCATTTTAGGAGTTTAGACCAAAAAAGAACAGGATCCAAGACTTAAATGGTCCGCACTAAATGAAAAGGTGGGTAGAAAAATTCCTACCGTTGAAACCTCCCAGGGTTGATAGTGATGTTTACATGCCATCCATACCGTATATAACGTCATTTCTACTGTGATGAACAAAAACTTTTGTGGCCCCACGAATATTTCAAATGTGGAAATTAATCCTCACCTTTTCGGGTCCACTTGGGTCTTAGATCCAGCTCATTTTTGGCTTCATCCCCTAAAATGAGCTAAAAAAACGGATGGACGGGGTGGATTTCTCACAAACATCACGGTGGGCCCCACCTAAGTTTACGGGCCTCGAACAGAAGGCTTTAGCAGGAAATCCGCGTCCCTACTTATGTTGGTGATTGACGACCGGGATTATGTAGCGAGGCGCTCACCACCTCCTTACTGTGGTGCAAAGATTCTTTAGGGCCCACTGTAATGTATGTGTTTTATCCAAGCCGTTCATCCATTTTTCTGGCTCATTTTAGGACACGAGCCTAAAATTGAAGCCTATCCAAATCTCAAATGGACCACACCAAAAAAAAAAAAAAAAGATGGGATGACGAGGACCACCGCCGAAACCTTCTTAGGGCCACAATGACGTTTAGTTGTCATCCAACCTGTTCATAAGGTCACACAGACATGGATTAATGGAAAATAAAAATATCAGCTTGATCCAAAACTTTTGTGGCCCCCAAAAGTTTTCAAAGGTAGATGTTCAATTCCCACTGTTTTGTAGTGTGGTCCACTTGAATTTTGAATATACTTCCATTTTGGTCTCGTCCCCCTAAAATGAGCTGAAAAAACGGATAAAACACATACATCATAGTAGGCCCCACTAAGTCTTCACCACCACAGTAAAAGGGCGGTGAGCGCCTCACTACACAGTCCGCGTCCGGTAAAGCCACTGTAATAAGGTTGGTGTCCCATCCATCTCCATCACGCATGTTCGTCCATCACCAACAACCTGACACGCCAGGTGGACCCCACTGCGAAAATTAAACTGAACAGACGATCCTGATTGTCCGATCGTTGGCTCGCAGCAAAAGGTTCTCAATTTATGACGGTGGGGCCCATTGTACAGTTATCCAAACCGTTGATATTGAATAGCGCCTTCTGGATGGTTGACATACCAGAAATCTCCCAGATGGGGAGAATACTAATACCCACCGTTGATTTGAGGGCCAGCAAATAGGCCGTAAGGAAGAAAGCAAGTCTACATCCAACCAAAAGAAAGGACCAACCACTATGAGGCCTATCGCATGAATGATTTGGATCACTGAAAATGGGCCCACAAGAAAATTCCAGGCAGAACATTACAGAATACATCCACACCGTTGAAATTTTCGAATAAATATCTCAAAAGACGCTTTCATGTCCCACGCGTACGGATATCGCTGTTGGGGTCATGAGACATCGTTTTCACGTACCCACCAAAACATCGTTGAAATAATTATTTTGTCCATTTGAAAAGTGAGGCCCACCACTTAATAAACTACGTTATTGGAGTGCGTTTGGCAAAACTTAATTTTATAACTGAAAAATATCATTTTCAATGATTTTGATAATTCATACCAAAGACATTCAAGACATTCAATGCTTAAAATTTATTATTTATAGCATAAATGCATTTTTTTTATTTATTGAATTTTGACTAAAATATCTTAAAATTAACAAAATTATCCTTGAAGATATTCCCGTTCGAGAAAAAATTTCCCAAAGTATTCGAAGGTCAAATCCTTCTCAAATCATTACTTTCTTCGTGTTAATTTCCATTTGATTTATTGTAAAATTTTGATTTTTTTATGCCTTTGTAGGACCTATCATGATATTTATTTTCCATCCATACCATTCATAAAGTCACACAAACTTAGATGAAGGGAAAACATAAATATCAATTGATCTACAACTTCTCTGGTCGCCAAAATTTTCAAAAAGGTAGACGTCTAATCTATTTGCTCTATATGGTGTGGTCTGCTTAAACTTTGTATGTCTCATTTTTATGCCCATGCCCTAAAATAATCTCAGCAAATTGATGAATGGTTTAGATATAACACACACACACACATGTGTATGTGTGTGTATATACATGTAGGCCTAATGATATGTGCATCAGTTTGCACGGACTCCATCATACCCAATGTAAGTGCAAAAATCTGACAAGCACCTCATGAAACCCCTGGTGCCCAAATTTTATTTTGATCCAAAACTTTGGTGGGTCATGCAAAAATAATTTCTTCACTTGATTTGCATCTCTTTGCTATGGTCTATCAGAGTTTTAGATCAAGGTGAAAATTGGTCTCTTGGGTTTCATGGGATGTTGCATCACATGGACCGTTCGGATTATGTGTAAAGATGCACACGTGCATAGATGAGCATGCCTCAAATAGTTGAATGCTCAACTGCCCACAAGTTCGCACGGACTCGTGGGAACTTTTTTAGAACTCATCGTACGTCACGCAAGTCCAAAATCTTAACAACCCACGTGATGCAACACCCCAGGGAACCCAATGACTTTGACTTTTACTTTGATTCAAATCTTTTGTGGGCCATGAAAAAAATCGTTTCCTCCCTTGATTTGCATCTCTTTGCTGTGATCTATCATAGTTTTAAATGAAGGTGAAAATTGGTCCTTTGGGATTTCAAAGTACCTTACGTAAGTCCAAAATCTTAACTACCCACGTGATGGAGCCCCAAGGGCTTTGACTTTTACTTTGATCCAAAACTTTGGTGGGCCATGAAAAAAAATAGTTTCCTCCCTCAATTTTCATCTCTTTATTATAGCCCACCATAGTTTTAAATCAGGGTGAAAATTGATCCCCTGAGGTTTCATGGGATGCCACATCACATGGACCTTTTGGATTAGATGTCTATGGCACGTGTGCACCCTAAGTTGAAAATTGAAGAATGCTGCTTAGGTTGTTCATGGGCATGTTGACCATCCACATGGCACCCACTCGGATTTTTATGCCCATGACACGTATAAAGATGCACACATGCTTAGATGAGCATGCCTCAAATAGTAGATTGTAAACTCAACTGGGCCCACCATGATGCGTGTCGAACATATAAACCGTGCATTTGATGGGTCCCCTTTAAATTATGGGATATCCCAAAAATCAACCGTATACAAAACTCAGTTGAGCCATACCATCTAAAATCATGTGAAGACATGCCTAAAACATATAAAAGCACTTGGTGGGGCCCACCTGAAATTTAGATGAGTCTAAAACTTGGTCTAACTCCTCATCCAAGTGGGACACACATAATGGATGGGTTGGATTTGTGAACTACATCTCGGTGAGCCCAAAAAAATGATTATGAATGTTTTAATGGAGGGTTACCCCTCTCAACTTTTGTATGTTGTGTGGCCCACACAAGTCACAGATTGACTTTATTTTTAAGCCCTAGGCCCACCATGGAATGGTGCATCTAACTAATGGGTAGATGTTTGACACGCATCATGGTGGGGCCCACATAGCTCGACCTCATGGGGAGTTCCCATGAGCTCGACCATATATATATATATATATATGAACACGTTCTATGCGGTCGAGCTGTGTGGACCCCACCATGATGCGTGTTGAACATCAACACTATGTATTTGATGGGTCCCCTTTAAATGATGGGATATCCAAAAAATCAGCCGATATATGGAACTCAGGTGGGCCATACCATCTAAAATATGGACCTGGACCTGGACCTGATCTCAGATTTTCTTGTGACCGAGATGAGCCCGAGAACAAGACATTTTTCATGTTAGTGGATGGGTTGGGACTGAAATCAACGACCTGATCAGTAAGTGGGCCCAACCCAATAAGATGAAAGCCCACTGTACGTTGAAGGCTGTCCTGCAAAAGGTCCTAAGAATGTATTTTAGAAATTGGTAAGCATGAATGCATGAGCGTGCTTTCGCACATGTGACCTGGTGACACAAGTGCAGGATCCAAACCGCCCGCATGCTAAGCCATGATGTGAAAGTAACATGTTTCAAATTTCAGGTGGTGGGGTATTCAGGTGGGCCACACAAGCCCACATCTCCTAACCATTTGCGCCATTGGCAACAGACTCTATCAACTGCACTAACGCCGATCAGCTAAAAATGACTTAAAATCATTTTTTAGTGGCAGCCAAACAGACCCTTGTAATTAAAATAAATCCTTGTAATAATGTTAAAGCAGAGTTATTTTGTAAGGTTAAGTCCTAGTAACGCGCTGCCCGTTGATCGTTTTTTCAATGAAGCACAGCAAGCATAGACTGTTATATTATTTCAGCCGCTCAAGACAATACAGTCTACTAGAATAGAACTGATTCCGAAATTCACGGAGTTCATGCTATACGAAAGGAGAACACGGTCACCATTGGAACATTTAACTTTTGATCTCCTATGAGAAAACAGCTTATTTCAATGGTCATTGGAATCGGGTTTTGTACATGATCACGTTTCGAAGAGAAACTAATAATGATGCTGTTATGCATTCCCCATTCCGCGAGCTAATTAATAATAATACTAGAATTTCTGTTCTTTTAACAATCTAACAACCATTTGAATAGCGAATGGAGGCATATGACAAACAAATGGTAGGAAGAAGGCAAAAAGAAATCACCCAATTCTTGCTACCACGACTTGTGAGAGCGCTCTGATACCAAGTTGATTTGAAGGAAAGAAGGAAGAGAGAGATTCAGCACGGTCCATTGCCACAACTGTGGCTAGTGTAGGAATCATAGAGGGTGCGTCAAAAAAGCCCAAGGAGATGATCTATACCTTGTCTAGCAGAAGAAAGGTGAGTGATTATCTTTCCAAAAATACAAACCATATAACACCAATCACGGAGCCACAAACCGACGACGAAGATAACTTCACAGTGAGGATCTGATCAAAGCTGGCAAAAGTTTTGCATCATATATATGGGGTAGGTTCCCATGTGCAGGTTCACATACAATAGTGTGCATGCACTAACACACGTAGTCCGAGTTATTACTCTAATGGGGCATGCAGCTATGCAACTATTCGATTTCTCCTGGGCAAACCTCACAACTTGTAATTGTAATTCATGTCAAAAACCATAAAATTTCAGAAATAAACATAATGGAAGAGAATGTCATGACATGGAAATCACATCTACTTAAGTTCATATTCAGAAGAAGACATGGCTCCACACTATGTAAAGAATTTCTATGCACTGAAGAAAAGCATCATATGGGGTTTAAACATAAGAGAGTTTCAAGGCTAATTAATAGGTAGGGAAGTCATGGTGCATCGGAACACGAGTAGCATCCTGGTGCACCATTCTATGCAAATGAGGACCATCCAAAATTATGATCAGATGGGCCTCACGATGGATGGCAGGTTCCCATAAATCTCCCAAATTAGAGGTTATTTACCCTTCATCACAAGTCTACAAACAAACAGTTAAGAGAAATCATATGCAACAGTTCAGAGAAAAAGGCTCAAGATCAGACGGACTTCAATCTGGAAGTCTTTTTGGGTCATCCCTCTAGGTCCCATATGATCAGTGTTCCAGACCAAAGAACTGTGGGGCCCACTTGTTCAGAGCATATGCATTAGGACACTATACATGTTATCATACATGGAGACTATAATTCTTCTTCAAGAGACAATGTTCAACAAGTTCAACTACTGCTACAATAAGGGCAGATACTTCATAACCATGAAGAATGAGTAAATCTTTGTATAAGTACACAGTCATTTTAATGGCAAGAACAGAGGCGGAAGGAAACTTTGTTTACAACATTGAGAGACTATGTTCATACCAGAAAGCAATACACAAATGTCATATGGAAGATTTCAGATCCTCAGCATACACGAGTGAATTCCATGATGGATTCCGAGGAAGAAACGTGTCCTGTGGTGAAAAAAAAAGATAATTCAGCAATTCCTCATCCAACAAAAGGGAAGTATCCCTTCTCACATGCAAAGAAATGAAGTAACAAAACAGCAACCAAAGCTATTAGAGAGAGAGAGAGAGAGAGAGAGAGAGAGAGAGAGAGAGAACTGTTCTTCCCAATTTCCTATTTACATTTTTATTTTTTTTGGGTAGTTGAGATTTAGGTTCCATGCAGTCTCATAACACGAATGCAGACTCAATTCATTCTAGTGATTTTTGAGCAAGTACTATCAGTTGTCCATGTATCCATCAAACCATCATGCAGACATCCATGCATATGTACGACATATCCAGATCCGACTGTCTTCATTTTAGGTCAGAACTATGAACAAGGGCAAGAAAAAGAATGCCAAAAGTAGGAAAAATAGATGAATATAAAAAAGATGATATTATTTTCTTACACTATTTGTCCTCGTTTTGAAGTTCTAAAAATGATCCATCTCCTTTTCTTTCAAAAGAGTTAATAAAACAAAATTTAACGAGTTTGCCTTCCGACATTGAAATCTCAAATAATTCCATGAAAAATATGTTTCATGTGTTGTTTTTCCTTTTCTAGACAATTTCCAACAAGACGCCTTCACTGGCAGATTTAACAGCTGATCACCTTGGTTTTAGGGGTGGGGCAACATAAAGAGATTCACAAACGCTTTTTCACTTTGGAGTGCCTCCTGGTATGCCTTGATGCACCATCCAATCGAATTGATTATTAATATAAAAAGTGGAAATGGCCGAATTGAAAAGGATGTTGCCCAAAGAATTCAATCTGGGTGGAAGAAGTGGAGACGTGCATCTGGAATTTTATATGATCGTTGCATACCACTCAAACCGAAAGGGAAGATTTAAAGAATAGATATAAGACCAGCAATGCTTTATGGGACAGAATGTTGGGCAGTTAAAGAACAACATGTTCCTAAGTTGTGTAGCTGAAATGAGGATGCCGAGATGGATGAGTGGCAAAACGAGGAAGGATAGAATTCGAAATGAATGCATTCGAGAGAACTTAGGAGTAGCACCAATAGGTAATAAGATGAGTGATGGAAACATCTCGCACACACCCATGCCCCTTATATGCACATATGCAAGGAGGAGGAGGGCCCCACCATCGATCTGAATCGATGATGACGTCCAAAGAGGGCCTCCTAGTTAGAGGACTGTGTTTTGGTTCCTTGGAGTGGACCCGATCGTCATGTGAATCCGACCATTGGATCTCATGATCGTGGCCCACTACTCTAGATGATCTAGTACTTTGAGTTTTGCTTATTATCATTAGTGGAAACATTATGAATGATTTTGATTGCGTTGATTAGTTGCTATTTTTGTTACTTCGTTTCTAAGTATTAGCATGCGCACATGGCGCGGCTTTTGAGGTTTAGGGTTTTCTTATAAATAGGCAACGCCATGTAGGCTTTTTTTTCATTGAAGTTTATGAATAAAATTCCGTGTTTTTCCTTCTTCTCTAGTTCTCTAAGTTGAAGAATCTAATTGGGTGCGAAACCCTCCCTTCTTCGAAGGGCTAACTACCATAGTGCGAAGCCACAACCATCTCAAACCGTCCTCACCTCCTACACCCTACATCCATCATCTCCCACAGCTATCCCATCTTCATATCCACCCTTTTTTGTACCCAAGTTTCCCCCTACAGCAGATTTTCAGATTCTGGCCTTCCAGGGGGCTGAAACTTCGGCGGAGCACCACGCAAAAACCGGACAGCAGATCAACGTGAAATCTGCGCACTTGCGTCTGGACCCCGCTAATGTCCACACGTGTGGAACCTCTCGGGTTCATCTCTCCTCTATGTCACTCCTCTAACCTTGTTTCCCGAACCTGAACCCTAACCGTAGATAATCTTAAATCCCATGTTCTATTCCACTTTTGCAAACCCTAGGCATTCCTGATTTGAAACATGTGAATCCCTTGGATTGAGAAGTAATCTTTTGCATGTGTGGATGAATCTACTCTCCTTTGAGCATTGTTTGGTCTATAATTTTTAATTGATCCGGCCCTAACATGTGTAGGCTTGGACCCTCGTAGATTCCCCTTGTTGAATGCTTGACTTTTTTTTGTGAGATGTGGAAATTTGTGATTATTTCAAAATTAGTATGATCTAAAGCCTGAAATCTTGCATATCATAATTAATTTCATGTCCTGCATCAATGAGAGAAAGTAGACTTAAATGGTTTAGTCATTTGCAACGGATACCAAGAGCCACAACAATTAGGAGTGAGTTGGTACAAGTTGAAGGCTCTAAAAGGGAAGGAGAAGGCCTAAAAGGACATGGATGGAGGTAGTAAGAAAAACTCGATGACCTATGGTCTAACTAAAGGTCTGGCCCTTGATAAAGTAGAATAGCATAATAGGATTGATGTAGCCAACCCCAATTAAACGGTATAAGGCTTAGATGATGATGATGATGATGATGTGAAATGGCCAAATTTCAATTGATTTTCGTAGCATTAATATTAAGGGATTAGGCTTAGATGGCAACAATGTCTTTTAAGTTTGACTTGAGAGGAATGTAACTGCAACTTGAGGGCTCTTTACCCTTTCAAGAAAGAAGAAGAAAGAAGAAAGCAAAAAAACAAAAGTGACCACAAACTTGAGGGCTCCTCCTCATCATGAGCATTGTGACAACTACTGCTAAGATTTTTAAAATCTTGCGGTATTTTAACAGAAAATCAATTAAATGATATTAAATGATAATATCGCAAGATTTTCAAAATCATGGTAGTTATAAATTTTCACAATTTTAACATAAAAAATTATTCGACAGTTAAAATATTTAAAATTTCACACATTTAAAATTTTGAATTTATTTATTAATTCATAATACATATTTTTTAAAGATTTTTTTGCGAGGTATTTCTGTAAAGGCGATAATAATGTGAGGAAAACACCAAAATCTGAAAGTCTCCTAAGAAATTCTCAGACTGAAAAATTGCCAAGAACAATATTTCCCACTATGATTACGGATACTAAGAAACTTCATTACAATTTGACTAGGTCCTCTTGCTTGAATTGACACTTTGCAATTCGATTCTTGTGCATCCAAACAAAGCCCAAGCATTTGGAACCTATTAGAGATCCTTGTTGGAGGGGAGTTGCAAAGGGCTTTCTCTAAAGCCACTCTTTCATATTTGCAAGGTGGAGAGAAGAGATAGGACAAAGTATCCTTATGATTCTTGTGCTTGCAAGGTAGAGAACAAAGATGAGATGGTGCATCACCAATGTTTTGTTGCTTGTTAAGGTGAGGAGAGAAAGCAATATAGTTTATCCTAAGGTTCTCTTGGTTGCAAGGTGATGAGAGACCCTTTTCTTTTTCTAATTGTAAGATAGCTTAGCTACTCTTTACATTGTGACAAACCACGTAAGTTGTGAGTTAGAGGTGGCAATGGGCCGGTGATGCAGGACACATGATTTAATGCTATCATGCAACGTGGATATTATGAAAGAGTCCATAAATTAATTCAATTAACAACAGATGCTAACCTACTAAGTAATTAAGAGTAAACAATAGAAAATAAAATCTAATTTAACCTAACTCACATGCCCGCATGCTAAGAAATCACATAAATCAATTAAAACTAAGACCGATGGAAGGATAGAACTTCCAATTTGGCATAGGCACATTTCACACTCAATAGACAAATTTGTATGTTTTACGATTAGGGTTAGGAAGGGAAAAATCTGAAATTTGAAAAATTAGGGTTAATGGAAATTGGAGATTTTGGAATTAGGTTTTTTTTAGAAATTGGAGAAGGAGAAAATATCAAGTCCTGCCAAAGATGGCTCTTCAAGAATGCATCTCCAAATATATGGGACATCAAGTGCTCCAAAAATCTCAAGGATAGCGAGGCTGATGAATATATGGCTCTTCAAGAATGCATCTCCAATTATAAGCCTACTCCCTCCCAACATGACAGCATTGTATGGCTACTGGAAAAGTCATCGATCTTCTCAGTCAGGTCCCTCTATGCAGCTATTTATCCTGCGGCCCAGCCTCAAAGTGAGGTCACCCCCTTTACTTGGAAATATCAAGTCCCGCCAAAGATCAAATGTTTCAGGTGGCTCGCGGCTCGAAACAGAATTCTTACTATTGATAATTTAACCAAGAGAGGCATGCAGATTGTCAATATTTGCCTCTGTTATATGCGCCAGGCGGAATTTGTGAATCACTTGCCGGTTCACTGTTCTTTTATCTCGCCTATTTTGATGGAGTTCTGTCAGCTTTTTTTGTCCTGGTGTGTTTCGAAAATGGTGGATAAACTGTTGATTGCGTGGAATGGGTTAAAGTTGGGTAAAACCAAATCAATTATCTGGTGCATGGCCATCCTTGCCATTTGGTGGGCTGTATGGGAGGAAAGAAACGACAGATGTTTCAACGATCGATCATCTTCGGCAAAAAGGGTGGGTTCTAGGGCTAATTTGATGATATTAGAATAGGCGGGCAATGTAAAGGATTTATCTAGGTCTTATCTTTCATTTTTAGGTCATTAGGAGTCGTCTGCTATCTCAGTAGTCCTCCTTTTTTGTTTTTTTTTCTCTCTTCTTTGTAGTTTGTTTCCCCTCTTTTAATGAATTTCTTCGTTGCTTTAAAAATAAAAATTAAAAAAAATGGAGAAAATAGGAAATTGAAGATCTAGGGTTTAGAAGGTTGTAATGGAAGGAAAAAGAAGAATATGAGAAGAAGAAGAAGAATACCTTTCGAAGAAGTGAGAGAATGGATGTAAGAAGAAGAATACCTTGGGGAATCCACCACCAAACAAGCTTCTACCCTTCCACAATTTAATTGGAATAGAGGGTTTTTTTGAAAAAAAAAAACCTTGAAAAATAATGAAGAAAATTCATTCACACAAGAGAGCTTCTCTCTTTTTTCTTTCTTCTCAACAATACCACTGGGGTTGGAACTCCACTCCCCTTGTGGTTTTATAAATTAAAAATTCAGAATTAAAATTCAACATAATTACAATTATGCTACTCACTTAAGTAAAGTGGCCTATCGTCCAAAATAAGAAAACTAAAACATTTATTATCAATTCCAATCATCAAAAGTCTACGCAAAGCATGTTTTAAAGCTATAGAAAGCAAGATCAGAATCCAAGGGGCCCAGATCTAAAAAATCTGATCTTCCCATAGCCTGATTGACAATATCCAACGGTTGGATTGACACTAAATAGAAATCATATTACTAAAATGATCTCCTGAGCAGCCCATATGCATCATCCCAAAGTGAGGTCTTCTTGATGCACGTCCAATACATATGGGGTCTTCAAAATGGCCCGGCGGGCTCTATCTGGATCTCATCTCCCATCAACAAAGAAAGTTGCAGTGATGTGGGTGGTCATTTTCGTTTCTGGTACACCCGAGTAGGTCCTTTGATGTCCCCATCAATTTCCCTCTGCTGAAGAGATTTCGCCTCTAACGAAATAAAGCTACAGTAATGCTCAAGGAGATCCAGGTCCCGTTGCTGAAGCTCTGCCTCTGTGATCCATGTACTGTCTAACTTTAGTCTGCCCTTCCACTTGACAAGGTACTCTTAGTAACTGCCATGTCGTGTAGAAACCACTTCTTCATCCAAGATATCTTCTATTTCCTCTCTTCTCATAGGTATAGATGGTACAGATGAAATTAGTTGATAAGAGGGGTAAGGTAATGGTCATGGGTCTTGGGACAGGTCAGTGGCATCATCATCAAAGTTCATGTGAGGATTAGAGGAAGGTCCTTGAAACGGTACAAGATCTTCCACATTAAATGTGGAACTGATACCCATGTTAGGTGAAAGATCTATCAAGTAGACATTCGAACCCAGTCTTTTCAAGATTTAAAATGGTCCAGCGCTACGGGCTTGTAATTTTATTATGATTCTCTGTGAAAACCTTTTTGAACGTATTTCAATCATGACCTCATCACCCATAACAAACTCTTTAAACTTATGGTGTGAGTCAGCAATCATTTTGTATGTTTCATTACTTATATTGATTCTTTTTCTATTCTCCACCTGCAAGTCATGCATATGTTGTGTAGATGCATGTGCAAACTCTGAAGGCCTGTGGAACACAGACATGGGTATGCAATCTCTAGGGGTCCTAGGCTCATCTACATGTCTTTCCAAATTCACTTCCTCCCCCTGACTCATTTAATCGTGATGAAGGTTTGGTAGAGTCAATGCGTGAATGTTTCGTACGAGTGTAAGCTCATTGGGTATGTCCTTTAGAATAACAACACTGGCCTCCTCCAATACTTGACTCACCTCAGATGGTAACTCTACACTACCCTTGAGTGCAACCTCAGGTGGCATCTCCATAATAACCTTAGGTGTGACCGTCAAATCAGTTTTAGTCTCTTTCAGAATCTTTGGCATTAACTATAGGAGAAGATTCAAGTTGAAGTTTTGTCACACCTTCAGGACCATGTTTCTTAACGTCCTCCTTTTCTGAGGTGCTTTTGAGCGGGAGAGGCTTCAAAACAATCCGTTTTGCCTCTATACAGAAACGAATACGTATTCGAGCGACCGAATAGTGTTGCATCTCTGTCATACAACCAAGGCTTGCCCAAAATGATGTGGCCTATATCCATAGGCAAAACATCACATCACAACGTGTCCATATAGGAAGCAAACTGGATGGGAATGGGACAATGCTGAGAAACCAGAATCAAAGATGCGTCAACCCATGAGACTCGATAAGGCTAAGGGTGAGGAATGGCTAGTACACCTAAGCAGTCCACAATGCGAGCAGATACTACATTGATGCAACTGACACTCTCAATGATCACCATGCAGTTTTTGCCACCACAATTAGCATAAGTGTGGAAAATTGAATTCATGCGCCAATCATCACTTTCTACAATTTAGCTTAAGGCATGGCTAATAATTCGAAGTGGCACAGTCTTAACTCCTTCAATTTGATCCCCAGCTTGTGATTGGACATCTTCTCCAGTATCAGGATTTGCCTGAAGGGAGGCTTCAAGCCGATTGATACACAAATTAATTACGGTCAATTGAGTCGCAATGGTCTTATTGTACACTTCAATAGCTGTCAGACGATTGTTAATAGCATTAAGGACCTCAGCAATCTGTTCCAGATTCATAGTGGGATATAGGCCAAAACCACATCCTGAACGAGTGGGCATACACAAGGACACTCTAAAGAAAACCCTAGGTCCTAGGACAATGTGATGCAATGATAGTACTAACCTAGAAATCACGCTAGACACACTAACCAGAAAATTCAACAAGTCGTTATCCTCAAATCTTACGTTGAAAATTCAGCAAGATAGTAATTCGAGGATACCAAACTGAAAATTCAGCACGGGTGTAACCTGAAAATTACAAGTTGACAATTCAGCAATGTGACAACCTGAAATTACTATGCTGAAATTTCAACAATAGTAAAAGTGGAAACGCTAACTGAAAATTCAGCAATAGGATACTCCAAAAATTTAGCAATATGATCCTATATGCAACGAATGCTCTACTAAACCTAGATGTGACTCTAACCTAGATGCAACACAAAAAACCTATGCTAAACCTATGGTCTCTTATACCAAATTTGATGCGGGATACATGATTCAATGCTAGCATGTAACGTGGAGATTATGAAAGAGTCCATAAAATAATTTAATTAACAAAAAATGCTAACCTACCAAGTAATTAAGAGTAAACAAGAGGAAATAAAATATGATTTAACCTAACTCACATGCTCATATGCTGAGAAATCACATAAATCAATTAAAACTGGGACCAATGGAAGGATATAACTTCCAATATAGCATAGGCACGTTCCGCACTGAAGGGACAGATTTGTATGTTTTATGATTAGGGTTAAGAAGGGAAAAATCTGAAATTTGAAAAATTAGAGTTAATGGAAATTGGGGATTTTGGAATTAGGTTTTTTTTTTAGAAATTAGGGAAAATAGGAAATTGAAGATCTAGGGTTTAGAAGGTTGTAATGGAAGGGAAAAAAGGAAGACAAGAGAAGAAGAAGAAGAAGAAGAAGAAGAATACATTTCGAATAAGAGAGAGGAAAGATGTAAGAAAAAGAATACCGTGGGGAATCCACCACCAAATAAATTTTTACCCTTCCACAATTTAATTGAAAGGGATGGTTTTTTAAATTTTATATATATATATATATATATATATAAAACTAGAAAATAATGAAGGATGATGGAAACTATCCTACAATGCAAGATGAGAGATCAATTACACATTAATTTCAGCAATCAACATGTAAAATCAAGCATATCCTCATAATAGATTTTAAAATTCAGAGTTATTACATGAAGATCCTAGGTTTTCACATACACGGTCCACGAAAATATAAAATAGTTCAAGAGTGGCCCACTTGGCGGTGGGGACTTCCAATCTAGTGTAGGCACGTTTCACACTTAAGGGAATGACTAGTAGGTTTTATGATTAGGGTTAGGAAGGGAAAAATCTAAAATATAGAGAATTTGGGTTCATGGGAATTGGGGATTTTGGAATTAGAGATTTTAGAAATTGAGAAAAATAGGAAATTGAATATCTAGGGTTTAATAGGTTATAATGGAAGGGAAAAGAGGAAGACAAAAGACGAAGAATACCTTTCTAAAAAGAGAGAGGAAAGATGTAAGACGAAGAATACCTTTCGAAGAAGAGGAAGAGAAAGGATGTACCTTGGAATCCACGACCAAATAAGCTTCTACCCTTCTAGCCAGACGGCCTGGCCCAGTGCCGCAGGGCTAGTGCCTGGGCCCAGGCCCCTAAACCACTTAAGGCAATGGGCCCCTAATCCAAGACTGATGCTCAGACCAAGCCGGGGCAAGGAAAATGATGAATGGCCTAGCCCGGCCCTAGAAGGAGGCAAAGGAGAGACGTGATTGATTCTATTAAATATCTAAGGATGCATCAAGCAAGTGGGACCTGTAGCCCGTCATGGCACACATGCTTGCGTCAGGAAAAAAAGAAGAAGAAAAAGAAGAAGAAAGAAAAACAGCCCCGACAAACTTGGCTTAGGTAATTCCCACCCCCGTGAATCTAAATAACCTAGTACAGTGGTTTTATAGAAGAGAGGTCAACAGGAAGCAGCCCACACACTCACACAACATGTTTATATATCAACCCTGATTGCACCTTCAGGACGATCCAATGACATACATATGGTTGTTTTCTCAATCATAAAAGACAAAGAAAACTAGAGAATACACGGCCGTATTTTTTTTATGTACTTCGTGAGAAGACTCGGCTATATATAGGCCATAGCTTGGCCTCTGAAATGGTCAGGCAATTACAAGCAAACATTCACTGATGTAATTGAAAAGGTAATTTAAGACTTCGCAATGTTTGAAAAATGGTTAGATCAATAAAAAGGATTTAGATGATTAATAATATACATATATATATAAGCTTAGGCCTCATTGTAGCCCGTCATGGCACACATGCTTGTGTCAGGAAAAGAAGAAGAAGAAGAAGAAGAAGAAGAAAGAAAGAAAAACAGCCCTGACAAACTTGGCTTCATGCATGTGGATTGCCGACTCGTCCGAGTCGAATGCAACTCCTCCAAATTGACTCATACTTTCTCTCTCTCATGAAAGAATCAAAGAAATTATATTGGTTCGCAACCCTGTTCTTTTTCTTTTTAAAGGGGTCGATTTCGGTGAAAAGAAAGGAAAATGGTGAAAAGAAAGGAAAATGAAGCACTTTTTCATAACGAGATGTTTCACAATGTGTGATTAACAAAGAAACTTATGGATTCCAAATACCAATCATTACACTTTTCAATAGTCAAATTCTTTTCCACACATTCCAAGCAACCATTGTCTCACAAAATTGAGATTGCCACTTGCTATAAAACAAGACCCTAAAAATGGAATTCATGTGAATCCATGGTTCAACAGTGCTCATGGTATTAATGGATTCCATCATCGGATAATCATTACACTTTTCTTTTCTTTTTCTTTACTTTCCAATGAATCAAACATGCCTTACAAAGAGTATTAAAACCCAAGGAAAATTTGCAAAAATACAAAATCTTCAATTAAATTAAATTGGAAAACAAACTAGATGTATTCCTATGGATTTCTACCTATATGATTAAGAATAACGCATTCTTTTTTTATACAATATGCATTGTATGGTATCCTTCCAACCAACTAGATGAATTTTTATTTTTTATAATCCCACAATTATTAGATTCAAACGGATGATTTACACACTCCACTTGTTGCCTACTCCACTCGTGACCATTAAAAGATGAAGCCAGGTGAGGAAGAAGGGACTAGAATTAACACCTGCTCCTCAACAAACACATAATTTGCTGAGTTGGATTTCATGCATGTGGGCCCATGGTTTGATGATCCAAACCACCACCATTGATGGTGGATGCTGTGTAGATCTCCCGGTATGAAGATCCCAACCCCTTATATTGTGGCCTAAAATACACCCATGAAAGGGAGGAAAAAAAAAAAAAAAGTACAGCAAACGTCCAAATCTACCAGAGAAAATGCCAAATATTAAAGTGGTATGATGTTTCAATCGGGGAGGAGATTATCAAGGCATCCCCCAACCATGCCGAGATGCATCATTTCAACAATTTGGATTATTGAACCATGGGCACTGAATCCTATAGGTTAGCTAAGATGTGGTCCTTGATGGGTGGATAGGCATAATAGAATTTGTGCAGCCATCCCAAGTATTTGGTATAAGGCTTAGATGATGATGATGAACCATGGGAACAAACTTATCAGCATGCAGGCCACAATAATTCCTCATTTACAAACAAGCAGAAAGATAAAATGGGAAAGATTGAATCATCACAGCGTTTAATCAATGAAATAAGGTTCACTTGGAATAGAAAAAGGATCGTTTTCATTCAACCTTAAATGAAAAAAGGACTCGTGTCTTGTTTGGTAGTCAATGAGACTGCCAAGGGCCCTTGGAACATATTGGTAGGGAGGTCCATGGGTACCCAGATCTATAGATACTCGAAGTATATGACATGATTGATCAGATCCTGGTCCAGATTTTGGGTGCTGGAAATTGAATTTCAAATTAAATGAGCGATACATATATTCACAGTAGAATAGCATACATGCATCCTCCATAAAAGCAAATGCATATATCCACCAAAACAGATACAATGTATTTACCACTATTCATGTATGTGCAATAATTGTTCAATGCATGTGACTTTTTACTAAGAGTGTTTTTTTTTTTGGTTAGCTTGTTAGTACACCCCACTGTCAGTTCACACTTCACTGTTAGCCACCCCCACTAGGGAATCGATACCATGACCTCTGTGTTAAAACGAGGTATCTTTCACTCAGTCTACCACTTGAGCTATAGATCAGGGTGTGACGTTTTACTAAGAGTTACCTAAGAGCTATATACATCAAATTTAGCACATTTGTAAACACACAAAAGCTTCTCTCATCATTCTGTGAGCTTTTATATGTTTGAGTTCTGCTAATGTCTTCAAAAGGTTTAGAGATGATGGCATATCTTCCTGGTAGAGCAAACTAGAAAAAACACCATTCCGGTATTGAAACTAGATACAGACTTTGTGAGAGCCTAGGCTTGGTTGAATCCCAGGGATGGTACGCAAGAGCTTTCTTGCATCTTTGGGAAGCGTAAACTGCCTTCAAGAAGAGGCATTGCAACGCCTTTGAGCCAAAATTCTTCAAGTGGGCTATCCTTTCATCATAAAAATTAACATTGATAACCTTCCTTATATGGGTATGTTTAAGTTGCAACCATCTCGATTTTCCATTGTGCTTTACACAAAGCAACACTGTTGTCAAAGTATATGGGAATAACAGGCCTTGGGTTGCTTCATATAGGTATGTCCGTAAATATTCTTTGAAGCTATTTTGCTGCCTCTTGCTGATGTTAGGCGATGAACTTAGACTTTATTAAGTTGCAACTATTTTCCATTATATGACCCACCATATAGTTTGAACAAAGCATTATTGTTGTCAAAGTACATGGGAATAGCAGGCATTCAGCTTGTTCCATAGAGGCATGTCTACCAATATCTCTGAAGCCATTTTGCATATTCACCTCCTAATAGTCGGCATTTGGCTTGTTCCATAGAGGCACTTGGCTTGGACTTCTAAGAAATCATTATGCCTCTCAAGGTGGAAATCCAACCACTTGAAGAGTTCAAATTCCAAGTGGCATCATTGTAACCTTCAATTACAACCAGATATCTCTCATCACAAATATCACACTAGCTCAGCTCATGAATGCATGCATCTACCATGCCACCAATGCTACTCATGCATGCATGCATCTACCTTCCTCCCGTGCACACATGCATGTCATACATGTGTTAGAATGCATGAACATATCTCAAGCATATGTCCAATCAATCATCAATGCAAGTGCACGTGACTCATCATACAAGAATCACAGCATGCATAATAGCCAACCATGCATCCTTATGTTCATGCAATCATATCCACCTATACATATCGCGATGCATTCATGTGATGTAATATCAACGTGCATTTCTTGTATCATCCACATTCCACACGTGCTATCCATGTTCCGGCCCATATAGACAGGTTAGCTAACTGCTATCTCATGTACACGTGTCGCACGTGTGACAAACCTTGTTGGCGGCTTATACATATTGAGTTGTATACTTGTGCCACACATGTAACAGTCCTTGTGCACGTGTCACCCGCTACATGACTAGCCCATCATACAACACAGAAAACATAACTGCAGCTTTCACAGGTAGCGAATTGAGCAATTTGTGGCCTGCATGTGTTGTGCAAGCAACAGCATGTGTGGCTAACCTAAACTACATTGAATGTAGGTAAAGCAAAGGTGGTCCCAATAAGATCCACACGCGCACACACCAAAAATACACAGTAATTTCAATTTTCCCTGCCCATTGTCAGTAACTCTCCTCATCAAAGCAACCAAGTCTTATGAGATCAGGATGGACCAGACTAACACACACTAGAGTGGCCATTTGGGAATTAAATTGTCTTTGAATTGTTAATTTCCATAAGGAAGGGATGTCCTACTTGAAGAATTTCGACTCATGTATGCATCCCCAAGGTGTACGCATACTATCCCCAGAATTCAACCGAGTCCAGACTCTCACAGTCTGTATTTAGTCTCAGTACTAGAATGGTGTCTATCACTGGTTTGCATTACCAAGAAGATATATTATCCTCTCTAAACCTTATTTAAGACACAAGAACTCAAACTCCAATACTCTTAGAATAAGGACAGAAAAAAAAAAAAAAAAAAAAAAGTAATCTACAAATGGACTAAGGTGGGGTGTATATATAGCCCTTAGTGATTCTTGGCGAAAGGTCATATACACTGAACAATTATTGCACATGCATGGATAGTGGTGAATACATCCTTATATCTTTTATGGTGGATACATGTATATGCTTTTATGGAGGATACATACATGGTACTTTAATGTGGATACATGTATGGCATATTTAATTTGAAACACAATTTCTAACATTGAGAAGATCCAATATTTCAAATTTGTATCTAGAATGAGCGGAAAAGTAAAAAAACAAGACCAGATATGATTTGCTCATTATGAGAAAATTCAAAAACTTTATTGACCAAACCAAGCATTAAGCTTCTAAGTAGGGGTGTACGCGAACCGAGCTAGCTCGGTTAGCTCGCTCGACTCGACTTGAAAAAGCTCGATTCGACTTGGTTCCAAGCTGAGTTCGAGCCGAGTTGAGCTGATTTTTTGAGTTCAAAAATGAGTTCGAGTAGGCCCCAATTCGACTCAACTCGGATCGAATCCAGCTCGAATCGAACTTGGATTGAACCAGTTTGGTGACTCAGTTACTTTGCCATTGATGTTGCTCACCAACTGTTTGATAAAATGACTCAACCAAATGTGGCTGGTGGCAAGGAAGGTTTGGCTAGTGGCAAGGAAGGTTTGGCCGGTGGCAAGCAAGGTATGTACATTAAACAAATACCTTTTTTCTCTTCTCTTTTTTTTTTTGGAGTTTTTATGTTACTTAGAAGGTGTTTGATAAAACACCTGTAAAACCATTGCCTCTGTTTTACATATTTAATTTGAAACACAATTTCTAACATTGAGAAGATCCAATATTTCAAATTTGTATCTAGAATGAGCGGAAAAGTAAAAAAACAAGACCAGATATGATTTGCTCATTATGAGAAAATTCAAAAACTTTATTGACCAAACCAAGCATTAAGCTTCTGAGATCTCCTTTATCCAAGTTTCTAAAACCAAACGTACATTCATTTTATAAATAATTGAAAGGGTTGGTGGAGTTTGATATGTGAGGCCTGCTACATATCGCAATAAGATACAACGGGACTCTAGCTGTTGGATTTTGTTTTGTTTTCTTTTCTTTTCTTTTCAATGACCCAAACAGTTTATGCGATGGGGCTCCCCTTGGATGGGGGATGCCTGAAAAAGTTCCTGGATTGTATATTTCAACCCACTGATGATACAAAGGTTATGGCGACTGTTCATGTTCAAATTAAAAGAGGCAAACTATCAAAGGGTTGAAATAATCCAATTGTGAGCTTTTATTGGTCAACTTTGCACCATCCAAAGTGGGACTGATCATATAAACAGTTTGGATCAATGGAAGATGACACAGATTCTAATGATAAAGTCCCAATGTATCAAATTGCCATACATCAGAATATATTTGAGCAAACCTCCCTATATGTTTGCAAGTGAGATAATTATTCCACTCTCGAATCCCTGAACTGATGATGAAGTTTTGTTTCTGCAGTGACAGATTTGGGTCCATGTCTAAGATCCAATTAGAGGTCAGTTTGGCTGCCCAAAGATTCTAGAGATGATTTGAATCATCCAATATGTGGAACCTTTTGTGCATAGACCATCTGAGATAGGACCCAGCATATCAATTGGCATTGGTCACCATCCCCACAAGGCCCGCCAGACAAATGGTCCTAATAACCAAGGATAGCCCTGCATGACGGTGGAGGTGCTGCAGGCTACAGTTTCCTGAAGTCCAGCGAGCTGGCAAAACCTTATTGAAAAGGTGAGTTATTTGATACTCCGGGCCACGTGTGATGCTTGATACACAGGTACTTGGAAATGGTACACATGGCATATATTAACACAAATTAAACCAACTAAATTCTGGAAGCCAACTGTCGTCAATTCAATATATAAAAATCAGATTGTCTTAACAATTCCTGGATCCTTACTCTTGCTCCAGTGGTAGACTCTCAGGAGTTTCAAAACCCGATCAAGGATTCAAGTATCCATAGGTGGTGAAATCCCACTAGGGCGTGAGTGCGTGGGGTGTGTGCATGTGTAAAATAAAAAATAAAAAAATAAAATAAAATAAAATAAACAATTCTATCCTCTGATTCTTGGGATGAGGATTGCCTTCCTGTGACGTGAAGCAACATGGCGCCCACTGTGATGTTTGTGAGAAATCAACCCCACCCATCCATTTTGCCAAATCACATTAGGACATGGGACCAAAAATGAGGCAAATTCAAAACTCAAGTGGGCCACACCACAGGAAAAAGATGATCCAAAACTTCTGTCACCCAACGAATGTTTCAACGGTGGACGTTCAATTCTCATTGTTTCCTGTCATGCAGCCCACTTGAGTTTTGGATCTGCCTCATTTTTAGGCCCATGTTCTAACATGGTCTGGCAAAACAGATGGCTGGGGTGGATTTCTCATAAGCATCACACACCTAACTTCCCCTCGCAGGAAGTTATTGCTGAAGCCTTTCGTTTGCAATTCATGTAAACTCTTTAAAAATAATAATAATCATAAGATCAATGGATATTTTTCAATTCTAGCGGTCAAATAAATGTCCACGAATCGATTAATAAGATAATCAAGTAATTTTTAGTTCATGATACATTTAACATGGAACCCACAATTTGGACCGTTTGATTTGAATTATCTATATCCCACGAAAGCAATTTCTAAGTGCCTGCGAATCATCCATTTCACTCTGACAGAATATCAAATTATTTCTCTTGGTAAAAAAAAAAAAAAAAAGGAAGGAAGGAAAGAAGGGAAGGGGAGCGTACAGAGACGTAAGAACAGGTAGGGATGACGGACATGGAGTGGGCCTTGGCATGATTTAAGGCGGAGATGCAGAGATGGGAGGCGAGACCTTGGCCCCTCTTGCTAGACGGCACGAACGTGTGGAGGATATCCATCACCTTCCCTCCATTCCTCACCTCGTACTCTAAGAAAGCCTTCTTGTCCTCCGTCTCGAACCGATTCTGGCTCTCGTTCCACACTATCTTGGCATTCCCGCCCCCTCCGACGGCTGTCGACGATGGTGATGGTGATGTGGCCATCCCTCTCTCTCTCCCTCTCTATAGAAATGATATGATATTTACACCCGTTCTTTTTATACTTCGACGATCTTCTCAGTCTCAAAATGATAGGGGAAAGTTATTTGCTAGTCCGGAACATATAATGCTCGATAAGCAGGCCGTCAGAAATTGTATACGTGGAAGCCCCCGTCTCCAAGATTTGAACCAATGACCACTGTTTCCTGTGGTGTGGTTCACCGTTTCCTGTGGTGTGGTTCACCTGAGATCTGAATCACCTTATTTTTATAGACCATACCCTAAAACGAGCTGGCAAAACGGATGGACGGCGTGGATAGGCCCATGGTTAAGGACTCGCTAAGCTACTACCCCTCAACTTATCCAAGCCCTCCGCTAAGTGCACACGTGTGTGCAATAAAGCTCATGCACAGGCCCACCATGTGGTAGCGCGGCACATCGGTGCGAGATCCAATTCAGACCAGATTGCTCCAACCTTTGCATGTTTTATTCCAAAAACAAATCTGGTCCACTCAGCATGTGGGCCCCATTCTTGGAAAGGTGAGATGGGTTAGAAAACTTCAGCTGAGTTTTTGAGCCGTGCATCTGTCCTGCAGCACACCTTATCAGTAGATCACTTAGGGCATCAAGATGTGATAGTAACTTTTTAATGGATGGATTAGATCTTAGACCTACTTTGCCATGTTGGCACATTTGAGGTGCCAACTTACCATGAGGAATGCTCACCTGCGCACCTTTTTACCTGAGCACCCATGCACACCTCTGCACATGCGTCGTGGGCAGATAATCTGAACGGTACACGTGAAGTGGCACCCATTGAAACTCACTGGGCACAATTTTCAGCTTGATCTAAAACTCCCGTGGGTTATGACAAAGAGAAATGCAAATCAATGGAGGAAATTGTTTCCTTTTCAATAGCCCATCAAAGTTTTGTATCGGGGCTAAAAGTTAGGTTTGTTGGGGTGCTGCATCATGTGACCCGTTCAGATTTTGTGCCCATGACACGTGTGCAAAGGTATGCATAGGTGCTCGCGTTAGAAAGTGTGCGACATTCATCAACTTACCTCCATTGCATGGGGGTGTACACGAGTCAAGCCGAGTCAAGCTTGCCACAACTTGACTTGGCTTAGCCACTAGTTGACCCCAGCTCAAACTCAGCTTGGCTCGGTCCTCGAGCTTGACTGGCCAACTCAGCTCCGTTTAGTCAATAACTCGAGCTAGTTCGAGCCAAGATCAAGCCTCTACGGCATTTTCTCAAACACATGGAGTGCATCTTTAAATTCTCACGGAACATGAAGTACCAACATCGGTTTACAGGTATTTCATCAAACACTTAGCAGACAACATAAAAATCAAGATACAAGGGTATTTTGTTTCATATTCATACCTTCATTGCCACTAGTCGACACTTCGTTGAATTATTTCATCAAACACTTGTTGAGCAACATCAATATCAAAATAACCGAGTTACCAAACTGGTTCGAACTGAGTTCAATTCGAGTTGGGGTTCAATCCGAGTTGAGTCGAGCTTGAGCAAGCTTGAACTCGGCTTGGAATTTTTTTCGAGCTAAAAAAATCAGCTCGAACTGAGTCAGCTTAAGCTTTTTCGAGTCGAGTTGAGTCAAGGAGATAACCGAGCTAACTCTTTTCATGTACACCCTTACTATTGCAAGTGTATGGACTTAGCAAAGCTCCGGTAAAATATATGCACAGGATTATTTTTATTTTAACCATCCACCATATGTCCACTAATTAAATAATCAGATAATTAAAAAGCTGATGGTAAGGCCCACTTTGATGCATGTATTCTGTATCCACGCCGTTCATCCATTTTGCTATATCATTAACCCAAAATTGTAGTAGGATGCAGCTGTCAGGGGATCCTAACTATAGGAAACAAAGGTCAATGAACTGATTATACATTTTGCAAATTTCAGACTAATACAATAATGTTGATCTTATGTTGATTTGCCATGTCATTCTTCCATAAGTGTCTACGGGAGAAAATTTCCTGCAAGTGCCCACGTTAATGCATTCTGTGTTACATCCATGAAATCCATCAGTTTTCGACAATCTAATGACCCATCTTTAAATGCGTGTAAAAAACATAATAGAGTTAAGGGGCCCCAAGAGTGCCGTCCAGGACCCATACAGAATTAAACAACATAGAAGAAATTGCAAGGATATATAAGATATATGACAAACCATGAGCATGCAGGTGAACTTCGCATCGAGATATTTACATAATATGTTTCGTAGAATTGACATTTTGAATTGTTAAACAATTACGTGTATTGGTCAAAGCACTATCCAAGATGCAGGAGTCAGCAGTGCATCATTTCCATCTATTTTAATATGGTCGTTACAATACGTAATACTATCTGTTTTTTTATTACGATAAATAACACTTCATGGTTAGAAGATATGCCGGTATATGCATTCCATCTATTGCATTAATATATTCTTAGATTAATAAATTACATGGGTAAGAGGAAAACAACTACATTACAATATCAATGGACAAATTATAAAAACAATTAAGCATGTATATTATCTCACCTAGAAGTATATAATGACCTGTATTTCTTTATACTCGATTTTTAAATGTACTCGAGTGACAATAGAGACTTATCCAATGCATTAGGTGAAAATATATGCATACGTCCGAATGAAGACTTGAAGATATCGAGAATCAGTATATGAAACTTTGACTCTGGAAATCCCGACGTCATCGGAACTATTTAGAATCCTTGGATACATAAATATAATTGTACGACTTTGATTTAGCATCCTTAGAAAGTCAATGATTTTGTGACATAGGGGAGGATGTGATGAGGTTGATCATCGTCTTCCTTGATCGATAAATACCTTAAATATAGAAGGTTCTCTTGAATCCACGAGAGCTTTTTTGAATCCACGAGAAAATTAAGAAATTTTTTAAAAAGTTTATTAATTGAATTAATTATAAAAATGAATTTAACACCCTTTAAATGATCCTAAACAAATCTTTAAAATGTAATCAAAGAGTCCTAATCAAAATAGGAAATAAATTCAGAAAATTATGCAAATTTCGTATGTCCGTCAACCTATTGTCGACTGGTCGAGTCAACCGGTCGAATATAACCAAAAAGTGTCCATGGATTTAAACTGAAAAATCTATGATTTTCGATTTGTCGACCCAACCTATCGACCTGTCAAACTGGATTTCAACCGGTAGATCTGATCTCGTCGACCTGTCGAAATAGGCAAAAAACATCTAGTGAAAATATGCAATTTCTAAAATTCCAGTGGAACTTCGATCTATCAACCACAATGGTCAACCGGTTGAACTATGCTAAGTGTGTTTGATCCTTCTTGGCTTCTTTTCTTCAATCCATCTTAGCCATGAAGGAATCCGCGACCCGTTCTACATCAATCCACTCCACTTCAAAAGAACTATTCCCCGAGTTATTCTTTGAATTTGGTTCATGATACTTGTACAGGTCTGCAACATCAAAAGTACGCGAGATCTCCATGTCATCCGGAATATCAACAACATAAGCGTTGTTATTGATCTTTCGGAAGATCAGTACCAGCTCAATCTTCTTGCTCTTTTTTTTTGTAGCTCCCAGTTGAAAATCTCTCATTACGTAAATGAACCATAATTTGATCGTCCACGTTCATACACCTTTTTACCACTGATGCTTGTCGGCTTGCTTCTTGTACTTATCATTCGAAGCTTGCAACTTGGCTTGCAGATCCGTATAAATGTCCACGATTCGGTCTACCATATATTCTGTTGCAATACTCATACCCGGGAGCTTAGGCAAATGGACCAAGTCAAGTGTGTAGTGCGGCACTCGACCATAAACGATCTAGAATGGGAACTTTCTTCTCGAGTAGTTCATCATATTGTTGAATGCAAACTCACTTGAGATAAGGCCGAATCTGACTACTTCAGTTTGGAACCTGAAATACAGTGGATGAGGTTTTCAAACGTGCGATTCACAACTTCAGTCTGCCCATCGATATACAAGTGGTAGGCACTACTGAACTGAAGTCGCGTACCAAACTAATTCCATAAAGTTCACCAGAAGTGGCTAATGAACTTTGTTTCACGGTCGAAGTAATGGTCTAGGGAACCCCGTATAGCCGCACGACCTCTTTGAAGAATAGATTTGTCATGTGTATTGCATCGATGGTCTTCTTATATGGGATAAAATGTGTCTATCTTTGAGAAATGATCTACACCACAAATACCAAATCCATACTGTGATGTGTTCGTAGGAGACCAAGCATGAAGTTCATAAATAAGTCCTCCCAAGGGGACAGCCTCCGTACTTCCCCATTCTCAGCTCATAGCACCCATACGCCAGATTCCGATCCTGGGATCCTACAAGGAGGATTTTTTAACGTACATTTGTCTCATAAGAAGCATAACCACAAGTTTACCCAAATCACAAAGGCAACATCATCATACATATCCACTAATATAAATAGTTGAATACAGAGCTGAAGGGGAAATATACATATATCGAAAATCAAAGCTCCAAAAGACTACTGCATGCTCCAAGCTCAACGCTGCTACAACCTAATGCCACCTGCACTCATCTATCGTGCATAAGCTTATAGAAAGCTTAGATGATGGTGTAAGTGTGTGAGTAGAATATGCGTGCTCAGAATGTAGTATCAAAGTAAATGGAAATACTAGTAAGTCCACGAACCACACAATATCTGAGTAAGTAGAAATACTACAAGCCCATAAAATATCATCAACCTCGTCTAGGATACGTGATGAAAAGACAAAGCAAGCCAATGTCGTATACTGAGAAAGTAATGTATGTTGGATATGTAATGCGGAAACATAATGATCCAAATATCAAATACCAAGGATGCAATACAATATGCAATTCAAAAGAGCTACGAATACCATCAGCCTCATCCGGGTCATATAAATACAGAAACATAGCACCTAAAATTCCATATGCCACGGATGTAATGCAATATGTGGTATGTGGTGTGTATGAAATGACCAAGATGTAGTGTGAAGTCAAGATGATAATATGTGGTATCGCTTGCTATGGGGTTTATCACAAAGACTTATATCCAAACCAATCTCCATACCTAAATTTGGATAGTTAGACTCAATGTGGTAAATCCCGATCTTAGGTTAGTCGTGCGCCCAACCGAAATCCTAGTCATACGAAGGTATATGTAACAAAATAATTGCGCACCACCAACCCGAGTGAATAGTGAATGAATGAATGAATGAGTATGCAATTCTCGCTCAATAAGTCCACATATCGATACGGTTCCTCTCTTGGGATCATCACCGGGTCTAGTACACACCACACCAGCTTACCACCCTAGCCGCACAGCCCAGCGGGTGGAAGAAACCACACTATCCGCCTGAGGAGTCTGTCAATACCTACCCGGCTCGTCGATAGCGGACCCATTTACGAGTGGTCAAACTCAGCCTATTACAGCCCCTCACTCGGGCGGATAAGGCTACACCCCCTCCCAATCGACCACGACACGGTGGAAGACGCGGCATACTAGTATTCGGCGGTGCTCATGTTCCACTAGGTCAGACGTTGGGGCAGATCCCATGGAGGTTTAAGGGCTTTCACCAATGGACATCTAAAGTGCCAGATGCTCGAACCAAATATTTTGGTGTCTCATCCGGCCATCCATGACATACCCGTGGAGGCTACGACCCGATGTCGCTAGGGCGTACAACGATCATGTCACACATATGCGAGATGCATGAGTCACACCGTCTAGTCATGCAGCAATCCTGCACGTACCGCGCGCTCATGTGGGTAACTCCTATAATGAGTCCCATGAATAGTCTACCCAATGACATATGCTATGATTAGTCACTACTCATATCAAACATACTTATGATTGATATGGCTTTATTCATGGATGTATACTAAGCATGTTATATGGTGATGAACTATCCTCACAACGAAGATGGGCATAGACGACCTACACATAACAAGTATGAGCCTATCAATGGGCCCTAAGGAGAGTCATAATGCGGACATTTAACCAACATTATCCTTATAATGTGGATGTCAAACCATCATTGCTCCCAAGGCATGGCCCGCCATAAATATCATTACACAAACCATAGTAGAATCACACATTGCAATGGACCTTAAGTACATCCCGTTGGGCCTCGACCCATGGGCCACATATGCATCACATGGATCGCATCCACAGGCCGCACCAATGGGCCTCATATATATCGAGTCGGCCATATCACATGGGCCGCACCAGTGGGCCTCATGTACATCAAGTGGACCGCGTCCATGGGCCGCACCAATGGGCTTCATAAACATCGATTGGGCTGCATCAATGAGCCGCACTAATGGGCCTAATACATATCACAATGGGCTTTGTCCATAGGCCTCAAATTCAAGCAGGTGGGTCCCATCACATGGGCCTCAAATATACATTACAGGTGGGCCTAAAATATAAATTATAGGTGGGCCTCAAATATACATCATAGGTCGGCCTCAAATGGGCTGGAAATATATCACAATGGGCCTTATCAAATGGGCCACAAATACATAACAAGTGGGCCCTGCACATGACCCTCAAATATATCAAGTCAAAAGATATCTGGACCATACCACGGCTGGATTGCACGGTGTGGCCCACCGTGATGTATTTGAGATCCAACCAATTCATAGGTTAACATAGCGATAGATGAAGTGCAAACAAATGTCAGCTTTATTTAAAACTACAGTAGCCCCTTAGAAGTTTGAATGGTGGATGTCACTGTCCTCACTATTTCCAATGGTGGGTTCCATGTGAACTATAGATCTGACTCATTCTTTTCTCATGCCATGAAATAATCTCTCAAAATGGTTGTAAGGTGTGGATACAACACATGCATCATGGTAGGGTCCACACATGTGGCCCACGGAACTTACTGACGTTAATCAACAACTCAAGCTGCTGGAGCCCACTGTCCCTTGGATGGTTTGAATACAACATTACATCATGGTGGGCCCACACAGAACTTGCTGACATCGGTCAGCTATATAGCTAGTGTGTAGTAGCTCAGCCAACCTGTTTCCACAATAAGTGGGTCCCATGTGGGACCCATCATAACGTTTATCTTCCATCCCATCTGTTCAAAAGGTCATAAGGACCTGGACTAAGAGGAAAAACAAATTTCATGCAGATCCAAAACTTCTGGGACTCAAAAAGGATTTCAGTGGTAGATGTTCAATCTTCTACTGCTTTGTAGAGTGGGCCACTTGAGTCCCGTGTATGGCTGATTTTTGAGGTGACCTGCTAATGAAAGGGGACCCATCAAATGCATGGTGTTGATGTTTAACATGCATCAAGGTGGGACCTGTAGTGGAGCCCATAGACCCTACGTCCAAGCAGCGGACATTGCTTGCTGTAGCGTCCTGTGGACGCTGGCAGCTCCCTAATGTTTGCTATATATATATATATATATTGTATTTCAAAGGAATTTCATAGGTGGGGCCCACATCGTGAGGATCCACCCCGCCCACTGGGTTCCCGGGCTCGTGACAAGTCCAATGAGCCCAATATTGGGTATGTTTTGGCATGTAGAAACATCAAGGTGGGTCCTAGTCTATACAATCAATATCATTGTTTTCTATGGTATGGCATAATCGGATTAGCTTCATTTTTTGGCTCAACGCCTAAAATGAGTGAGAAATAGGATGGACGGCGTGGATCATATTCATACATCAAGGTAGGGCTTGCATGAGCGGCCCAACCCAAGGCTTTGAAACAAAGCTAATATTTTTGTTGTTTGGTGGTCGGTTTGGGACACTGTCCATTCACACTTCATTGCATGGCCACGTCCAAGCATCCCTGACGCTGGACGGTTTTAATGCAACACTTATTTAAGGTGGACCCCACCTACGAACGTCTGCCTGGTGGGCCACCAAATGGCTGAATGGTGTAGATAAGACACACATCAAGGTGGGGTCCATCCGGGTGGGCCAAACGGCCACATCATCACACCAAAAATATGAGAGAGAGAGAGACACGTGCGATGGAGAGACCTCGACACTATGGGCCCTCCCTTCCATGCATTTAATCATACATCAAGTGGGTCCCAATACATGTGGGCCCACCAAATCAAATCAACGGTGGAGATTAATTTTCCACCAAAATAGAAGGTCTAGATGACCCTTATTAAACTAGAAAGCAAACATCATGATGGGGTCCATTGAGAATAGCCCTATCATGGAATGATTAGGACAATCAAGGTGGGTCATCGGCCACATCTAAGCTCCAAAGTGAGATCCATACCATCAATTGGTAGGCCCCACTTGACCCATTATCAAAAGAATTAAATCTAGGCCTATAGAACACCCACCTTTAATCTCTTCTTCCTTCTTCCCCCAATGCATGCTACAGCTCTATAGGAACAATTTCAACGGTTGAGATGAAACTTGGATGGTGGAGATGGGAGATAGAAAGTGGGCCACACATAGCTCTCTCATGGAGCTTGGACATTGGATGCTCTCATGGGGTTTGCTTGAAAAAAATAAAGAAATGAGAGAGAGAGGATGGGTGAGTGAGTGATGGGTGATGGGTGAGTGATGTGTATTTGACATGTAAGGGAAGGGTAGCTTTGACTTTGGGGTTGTTTTGGAGATGGGACATGTACTTGACATGTGAGGTGATTGATTGGATTAATTTAACATATTGTAGAGATTCTCTTCGGATTGCAAATGTGCATTTTTTCTCGAATCGAATGCGGGCCCACGCTCTTGCCTAAGTATCGCCTCGCACGTAATACGCAACGCCGAACATGCAGTAGCAGCGGTCGCAATGGTACAAGTCTCGGATTAAGCCAACTCGGATCTATAGGATATGACTTATGGTCTTCTTATATGGGATAAAATGTGTCTATCTTTGAGAAATGATCTACACCACAAACACCAAATCCATTCCGCGATGTGTTCGTGGGAGACCAAGCATGAAGTCCATAAATAAGTCCTCCCAAGGGTCGTCAGGCACATGTAACGGGGTGCAAAGGCCTGTATTCTGAGATTGCCACTTGGAGGTCCGACAAACATGATAGCGCTGCACCGCTTTACCCACATCACATATCGATTATAGCCAATAATACTATTCCTCAACAAGAGCCCGCGTCTTGTCTCGCCCAAGGTGTCCATCAAGGTCTACTCCATGTAACTCTTGAATAATCTGCTCCCTCAAAAAACTTTGGAGGATGCACAATTGATTTCTTTTGAAGAGGAAATTGTCTTGCATATGTAAGTCACTAGGATGACGCTCTTAGTACGTCATTCATGCATCCTTATAGTCCTCATTCTCGGCATACAACTCTTTGAGACAGTCGAAGCCGACCACCCCATTGTTTATCGTAACCAATAATGATGCATGACAGCTAAGTGCATCACCCACCTTGTTCTGCTGCCTTGACTTGTGTTTTAAGATGAACATGAATTTATATAAAAATACGACCCATCTACTATGCACATAGTTCACATTAGCTTGACTATTAATAAACTTTAAGGCTTGATGATTAGTGTAGAGAACAAACTCTCTTTGAATCATATAATGTCACCAATTTCGCAATACTTGAACCATTGCGTACAGCTCAAGCTCATATGTCCGCCATTTCTTTCGGGCTTCTCTGAGCTTCTCGTTGTAGAAGGCTACCAACATTCTGTTCTATGATAAAACTCTAATTCTGATATATGAGGCTTTGCACTCAACCTCAAACAGTTTGTTGAAACTGGGAAGAACCAAGACCGATTTTGTAGACAATCGATGTTTGATTTCAATAAAGCTCTTCTCCGCCTCATTGGTCCATTGAAACATCCCCATTTTCATGCAATTTGTTGTGGGTGCAACTATAGTGCTGAAATTCCGCCCGAATCAACAATAGAATGTCGTCAACTCTTGGAAACTCCTTACTTCATGAATGTTCATTGGAATCAGTCATTCCCTGATGACTCGCATATTTTCATTGTTCACACAGATGCCCGTGGACGTCACAACAAATCCTAAGAGCAACAAGTAATCCATTAGGAAACTACACTTCTTTAAGTTAAGGTACAACTTGTTAACTTCCAGGACCTGTAGCACATGGCTGAGATGTTTCATGTGCTCCGTCTCACCCTGGCTATATATCTGTATATCATCAAAATATACTACCGCAAATTGGTCAATGAACAGGAACAGCTTCAACACTTGATTCATCAGACACATAAAAGTATTTGGTGTGTTCGATAGACTGAAAGGCATAACCAACCACTCATACAACCCTTCATTGGTCGTGAATATCATTTTTCACTCATCACTAGGTCGGATACAAATCTGATGGTACCCGCTCTTTAGATCTAGTTTAGAGAACATCTTGTCACCTTTTAGCATATCACGAATCTTGTCCAACCGTGGTATCGAAAATTGGTATTTAATGGTAATCTTGTTAATTGTCTGGCTATCGACACACATGCACCAACTTCCATTTTTCTTCAGCATTAATAAAGTTGTCATGACGCATAGGCTCATGCTCTCTTTCAGAAGACCCTTATAGAACAATTTCTCCACATTTCCCTGAAGTATCTCACACTCTTTCTGTCACGCCCCGAAAATTGACATCGAGTATAGAGACCGCGGTCTCGAGTTCCCGGGTGTGAACCAAATGAAAATGTACGTGTAATCTCGTTTAGATTCACATTCATTTCACACATGAATAATCAAAGTAACGCAATTCAAGTTAGTGGATCCAAAGCAAGGTAGAGATAACGAAAAATTCAGAAATATATGGCTAACAATAAAAAATACAATTCTAATAGTAGTAGTCGCCCAAAATGGGGATTATACAATCTATAATGAACATACAACAAAATCAACATACAAAGCACACCTAATCGAGCACTCCAAGATATACAAGCATAAAATTAAATAAATGCAATGTCTTTTAGTTTCGCTCGATACTCCCAGGATATTACGATTAAAGTACAAGTCAATCCAAGCCTACCCGCCGGAGGCCTCGATAGAACCTGTATCAACAACAATGCTTAGTTGGTAAAACACCATCCCAGGTGAGAGTGAATAGCTAACTCAATGGTTCCATTAGTTCTAAGTTACACATGTTATCAATACAATCAGCACAAGCAATGATGAAACAAGAAATCAATTACTTCACAAATACTCTTATTAAATGCACATATGAGATTATGATATGATGCATGCTCTTTCCAACCAGCACTCCCTTACAAGCGACTTCAACGCCTATTTCGCATATGCCAATACTTCCTCACAAGCGACACCATCGCCCAATCGTAGAACCTTATCTAATACAATATGGTGAATGTGTATGTTAGCCGAGTAGTTATTAAGTTTCATTCATCCAGCATATTGGGGAAGCTATGGTACCATCATTTTATGGTCTCAGACGGATCACGAGGCTCGAGCAGCCGAAATGGCTCCTTACCTGTGTCCCTTGATCCATTTCTGAGCTTATCACCCAAACGACAACTCCCCACTAATGAGGGACTAACACTGTCCCGACCGATCACAAAGGACTCGGATGGCACAACCAGAACACACGGGGTTAGGCACCCAATCGACATGTGAAGGATGCCCACAATTGATGCAAGAGTCATCACCCAAACGCAATTGTGGGACGATCGTGGTATCATTCCAGTTAGATGTAATAGATTTACAGTTTTCTTGATTGCTCATTGGTCACTATAGGGAGCTCGTCACCCCAACTTATGCTAATAGCTTGGACACGGTATCCCATACCATCATGCCTAGCCCATGAGTCTAGTGGATCGTAACACTAATGGTTATAAGTAGATTCATTCAGTGGAAATGGAGTATCCTAAATTCTAATTGTCATTGTCAACATGGTGAACACACTCGATCATTCGATTCTTAGGCTAATTCGCTTGGCTTAGAGAACTTTGACTCAACTGGTATTAGGTGCGAGCAGCCCGTGTAGCCTAGCTACTATCGGTCATCCATGTTCGACCTGGGTCGATCGAACAAGTCTTGGATAATCGTCCTAACTCAGGCCACCCCCTTGGCTCAGGCGGTTAGCCAACTGACCCAACATCGTAACACTCCTAAATATCGTTACGGACTAAACACTACGTCATGCAATCTTGACATAGGTTCCACTACATAACCACTTAGGCATTTCATTGAACATGTGAGCATTCGTAGGGTGATATATTCACTAATACATTAAATCAAACATGTGAGCATGCATAGAGTAGTACAATCACTTAAGTATTAAATTAGCCATGTGAGCATCGACAAAGTAACACATTCCACCACTTAAACATTCCATCAAAATGTGAGTATCCATATCTGACTAATAGCATATATTATCGCTAAATCAAAATATGAACATATTAGCATGCACACATTCAGTTACAAGCAACTAATCATTGATCGAGACCCTTAACGGTCAATAAAAGATAACCTAGAGATCATGATCCGCACCTTATGATGATTCATCCAATTCACGGTGCTCTTGGGATTAGGGTTTTAAAGAAAATCTTTGAAAGTCCTAAACAAGCATACCAGCTTGTGAGATTAGGGGCAAACCACTCTTAAAATTGTAGATTACAAGTTAGATTCAACACTTACTTCTAAATGTTGCCGAGAAGCTCTGACGACGGCTCCAGTTATGGCGAGGCAACAAGAGAGGGTATGAGAGGGTGGAGGTGCACCAACACTCTCTCTTCAAGCTTTCTCTCTTCTCCTTTCTCCTCTTTCTCTTCTCTTTCCCTCTATTTTTCTCTTATTCTAGGGTAAAATGGGATGGGAGCAATGGATGCCTCCCAAAATCTCTATTTATAGCACCAGATTTGGTGCAAATGGCCATAAAGGCTAGGTTTTTACTATAATAGCCTTAGGAAAGTGTGTTTCTAACCTTTGGGGTCCACCATAAGGTGAGGGGTCGACATACACTATAAAATAGGTGGCCCTAGTGATGATCTGCATATGGATATGATCGACCTGCCATTTAGAAGCATCGATTGACGAGTATGATCATAAGTCAATTTGACAGTCATCGATGGTCGATCGAGGCCACAACTATATAGATATATATAGGGTATTAACTTAGGTCGTTATCCTAAATTTGATCATGATCTAATGGTCCAAAAGCCACAACTTTAACTAAGACCGGATACAAACAACTAACTTAAGTTATTGATTAATTTCAAGAATATTCACACATCTCATGTACCGGCCTTGCGAGTCCAAGTTAAGCAAATCGAGACGTAATTTCGGGTCAATGTTCCACGAGGATGTCAAGCCTACTAAGAAGAGAACATCTTTCTATAGTCTTGGTTTTAGTGGCCCACTAATGAGCGATATAGAGGTTGCTCAGATAATCAAGGCATTTCATGATTGAATTGGGTAGCGAGATTTCTTGTGCGTGATGATTAGCGTGTGGATTAGCTAAGTTAATAGTGCGACCTATTCACAACTAGTGAAAATGATGATTCGATCATAATCCCCCTTAAATCATTCGCTCTTAAGCTAAAGGAGTAATTGGGTTAATTTGGTTTATTAATTAAGATCTGACCCCCAGTTGTCTCGACTTTTGGTATATCTTTATTTAGTTATAGTTGTCTAGATTAGTCAATGATGGGTCAACTAGATGAACAAATTACGAGGATAGACTTGAGGTTTACATGATCGAGCGGATTCGTTGGCTTCCTATGGTTGGTTAATCAGATTTGTGGGGTTCTTTATTGATAACACCCACGTATAGGCTCACCTCGAGCGCTAAGGATCAGTAAATGACAACGTAAGCTAGTTATATCAAAAAAATTCTTGGTTTTTAAAAATCCAAAATAGCAAAAATCCAGGATGATACACTTTCAGACTCATTCGATAATGAGGGTGTTTGGGCAAGCCAGCCCCGAAGACCAAGTTTATAGGATGTTGGATGTCCCGCATAGGGGGCAATCAATCAAGTAACTCTTTGGGATAAATTTTTTTTTGAATTCATTTAGCAATGGCCTTAAAGTTGGAGGAATGTTTAAGGGCTCAGATTCCTCATTATTTACCACCATAGTGTACACTTCGCCGGTTTTCTTGGATTCCTCCACGAAATTCTAAATGGTCAGGAGGGAGCTCCCCTCCACTTTAGAAGCTTTGGGATAGTTCTCTGGTGCCATAAGGGCAAGGATCGTCTTGCGACTGTGTCACGCCCCAGACTCGGTGTCTCATCCTCAATGGGTCGTATCACGGTCTGATTATCATGGTCGATCGAGCAACATTTGATATACTTTCATCTCGTCTACGTCACAAAGTATTTCTCTTTATAATTCCCTCCAATTGAAAATGAGATGGTGCATTATTTAGTTACATTGGTCTCATACACTATTTTATCTAACCAATCGAGTAAGGGAAAGGATGTTTTGTCGTAGATAGCTGTAACTTGTCCACAATCACCTTTGAGACGATGTTCTTGCTACTGTCATTGTCTATGATTATATCATATACATTGTCGTTGACGGTACACCGCGTGCAAAATATATTGTGTCATTGCGAGTGCACCTCCTTCCTTGGAGTGTACAATAACCGTCTCATGACTAAAGAATCTTTATGATCCTTGGCCATACATTCTTTATCATAAGCTCATTCTTCAATGTCTTGTTCATTCTCATCAAATCTAAGGTCTTCTTTTACTGCCTCACCTTCAACGTCCCTTCAATAATGGTTAATTGGGTTGTGGGGCATTGATGACAGGTGTTTAATAAGTGGTACGGTTGGCCACAATGAAAATAATGGCCCGACCTTAGCCGATCATAAGGATTTGAGATCTTGCTCGAACCTGCTGCTATGGGCACTACACGTTGAGGCCTAGATGGACCACTCCTCGTGTCACGGTTTGTGGTTGTGGGAGGTTGAGGATGCCCTCCTACTGGTTCCTTTCCTTTGGCCATTGTCGAATCTTGCGTGAGACCTGTTATGGGGACCCGAGTCGAAGGATAAGGCTGAGTAGGGACCCTTACAAGCTGCATTTTTGCCATACCAACCAACTGAATCACTTCATCCACAATCTTGACTGGGTGCTCTGAACTCAATCCTGAATTATCGGTCATAAACCGCCTATGAATTGTGCTACCTTTTACGATTTGATCTCCAACAAATCATTCTGCGCTACCAACCGCTGGAATTCTTTGGTGTAATCTGTGATGGTCTAATTCTCATGCCAATAATTTTGGTATTACTGGAATAACACCTATTCATAATCACTTGAGAGGAATTGTGATCAAAGAAGGCATCTCATCTACAGCCATGATCAGATGGCGCCGTGTTCTGTCGAGCGCTTAAGAGTTGTAATTGCTCCCATTATGTAGGAGCACCGGACTTCAATTTAAACGCAACCAACTTCACTTTCTTTTCTTCCGGCATGTCCATGTAATCAAAATACCGCTTTACTTCGGCTAACCAATCAAGAAAGTCTTCTACATGCAGTAAGCCATTAAAAATGGGAAGTTCAACCTTACCTCGATAGTCTCTTTCAACACAATCTAGTCGATTGTCTCTATGAACCAACTGTAAGGTAATGATGCCACCGATGTCCTCGTCATTGGAGCTCGACTCATCTGGGATAGTCTTCGGTTTTCCTTCAAAAGAACTCTAGGAAAATTGGGGTTGTGTTCTATAACAATCATGGGCGGTCGAGTATCGCCTTGGGCTCAGGGCAGAATTAGTACATCCGTAATACGGTCGAGAGTTGCCTACAACCCTAGCATGGTCAACTGACTCTTCTGGTGGAAAACTTCCATTCTTTCCGATAGATAACGAATCCATGGATCATCGTCCACAGGATTTTGGTCCATTCTGTTGTTAGTCGACACCAATTAAAAAATGGGAGGACGTGATGAGGTCGATCACTGTCTTCCTCGATTGATAAATACCTTGAATCCACGAGGCTCTCTTGAACTCACAAGAGCTTTCTCGAATCCTAAGAAGTTTATTAAATTAATTAATTATAAAAATGAGTATAACACCCTTTAAATAACTAATCATAAAATCCAAAACAATAGAGAACATCAAAAATCCAAAAACATTCAAAAGATTTCAAAAACCCAAAAAATTAGAAAATCTTCAAAAACCTTTACAAAATCCAAGCAATAAGGTATCAAACTTATTCAACGAGCTGCATGAGTTCGAAGTCAACATCTATGATTTTGACATAGAACTAATCTTTGAACTCATGTGATTGGAAGAAGTCAAGGACAAGGGAAATAATGACCTAACGCTCAAACTTGAGGAACTTCTCAATAAGTTCGATTCCAAAGCCAGCGTTGTACCCGTCAACTTTGAGATGTTCAATCTAGGATCCCCCGAGACTCCTTGGAAAGTATGCATTGGAAAGAACTCGTCCCATGATAATAGGCAAAGGATGATCGAGTTATTGAAACCATGATTGTTAAATTTTTCCTTCTCCTATGAAAACATGTCAAGACTCGACAAAGACCTGGTTGCACATCAACTACCCATGAAGCATGAAATCAAGCTAGTCAAGTAGAAGTTAAGAAGAATGAGACCAACATAGATCCTAAAAATATGAGAAGAATTGATCAAGCAATACAATACGGGTTTTATGGTAGTATCCAACTACCCGGATGGCTCACCAACATCGGCCCAGTTTTCAAGAAAGATGGCAAGGTTTGAATGTCCATCGATTTCCGTGACCTTAACAAGGCCAGTACAAAGGACTTTCCACTAGCCCACATTATTACTCTAGTTGACAACACAACAGGGTATAAGATCTTCTTTTTCATGGGTGGATTCTCTGGTTACAATCGAATCAAGATGGTCATGGAAGATCGTGAAAAGACATCATTTATTACGTTGTGGGGAACCTTTTGCTACCGAGTCGTGTCGTTCAGATTAAAGCATGCCAGAACAACATACCAGCAAGTTATGATGATGTTATTCCATGACATGATAAACAAAGAACCCAAATTTTATGTGGATGAGATGATCATCAAGTCTTGAAGCATTGATGTGCATTTTAGAGATCCCGAAAAGCTCTTCAATCATTTGAAAATTTTCAAGCTCCGCCTCAACCCACAAAAGTGTATCTTCGAGGTAACTGGAGGCAACTTACTCGGATTCATTGTCAGGGAATATGGCTTTTGGGTCGACGAGTCGAAAGCCAAAGTAATCATCAAAATGATATCTTTGAAGATTGAGAAAGAAATCCAAGGCTACTTGGGCAGGATCCAATATATTCGTCGCTTTATTGCCTATCTCACGCCCATATGTGAGACCATATTGAAGTTACTCTACAAAAACACACCCAAAGAATGGAATGAGGACTATTAGAATGCCTTCGACAAAATCAAGGAGTACTTGTAGATCCACCAATACTACTCTCTCCAGTATTAGGACGATCGTTGCTACTCTACATCTTAATAGTTGTGGACGCTATCACATGCGTCTTTGGTCAACATGATGACACGGGAAGAAAAGAGAAAGCAATCTACTATCTCAGCTGCCAATTCACAAATTACGAGTTTAGATACTTCCCAATCGAAAAGACATGCATTTCCCTTGTTTGGGCCACTCAACGCATGCGTCAATACATGATTGATTATCCAATCCTCCTACTCGCACGTATGGATCTATTGAAGTACCTGTTTTAGAAATCGATACTAACTGCCACAATAGAAAAATGGTAGGTGTTGCTTTCTAAGTTCGACATTTCTTATGTCACTCAGAAAGCAATCAAGGGGAAAGCACTAGCCGATCATTTAGCGGCACACTCTTTGCCCGACTACCAACCATTAAAGACTTTCTTCCATGATGAGAATATCATATTCCTCAAAAGCCAAGTACCAGAGGTAGACGAGCGGACCTTATACTTTGATGATGCAACTAACACCAAATGAAGTAGAGTTGGGGCAATTCTCTACTCTTCATATGGCATCTCGTCCCTATCTTAAGAAGGCTAGCTTTTGGATGCACAAACTAGGTACCCGAGTACAAAGCAAGTATAAACAGGCTTAAAGTAAGCAATCATCTTGAGAGTGAAGAAGTTGAAGATCTTTGGTGATTCGCAACTCATCATCAATCAAACAAACGGTGATTGAAGAATAAAAAATGAAAAACTGGTTATGTATTGTTTCTATCTCGAAAACCTCACCGATGAATTCCATTGAGTCACTTTTACATACATGTCATGTCGTACACACCAAGAATCAATTTGCAGACGATTTGGCTACATTGGCATCCATGCTAGAAATTCCTAAAGTAGCTACCCAATGGGAACTCACAATTGAACTTCAATAAGAGTCGACATTTTGCCTATAAATCGAAGAGGCCCAAACACCCCCTGACAGACGTCATTGGTACAGGATATTTAGAAAATCGAGTATACCTAGAAAATGCCACACCAATGGACCGCCACACAATTCAACGATCGGCCGCATAGTTCACGATTAACGGTGACATTCTATACAAATGGTCCTTTAATTAGGTCCTACTATGATGTGTGGATGAGACAAGCTGAAAAAGTCATGTCTAAATTCCATGATGGAATTAACAGTTACCATATGAAGGCACACATGATGGCCAAAAAGATCCTACGGCTGGGATACTACTAGCTCACTATGAAAACAGACTCCTGCCAGCACATCAAGACATACTTTAAATGTCAAAAGCATGCGGATTAAATACACCTCTGTTGAATGGGAGCTGGGAGATAGGAGGTTGAAGAAATATGAGATGATAGAACTGAACGGCCCAAGCATCTAGCAGAGCAAGAGATATCACTTTAAAAAGAGATTGGAGCTAGAAGTAGTGCACTTTTAAGGGGCCTATAAGTTTTGTAAGTGGTACAAGTGGTATTTAGGAGTGTTGAATGGGAGCTGCGAGATAGGAGGGTTGAAGAAATATGAGATGATAGAACTGAACGGCCCAAGCATCTAGCAGAGCAAGAGATATCACTTTAAAAAGAGATTGGAGCTAGAAGTAGTGCACTTTTAAGGGGCCTATAAGTTTTGTAAGTGGTACAAGTGGTATTTAGGAGAAATTCACTTGTAAGTCACAACTTCACAGGAAAAAGTGACCGAAAACTTTATAGGACTAGGGCGAGGAAGTCACTTCCTCGTAAATAACTAACAGCTAAAAATCATGAAATTAGTTACAACTTAAAAACTTGCAGTCATCCAAACAACCTCTAAAAGAGTTGAGACAAATTGAGACTACATCACAGGAAATTACAATATAAAAAAGTGAAGGATACGAGGAGTAGCATAAACATTAGAAAGGATCCATGGTGAACAAGAGAAGACCATGAGTGGGTTAGACTAGGGACGAAGTGACAATGTTAGGTGTCCTCTTTCGGAGAAAGGCAATCTTGTGGCTAAACTGTAAATGGAGCGAGTAAGAGTAACGGGTATGGAGCAGATGCTAAGAAGGGAAGTGCGAGTCCCCCGGGCAGGAGAAGATCCATCTGTGTGTCCGATTGAAAAGCATTTGGATGGCCCATTCTTAGATATCAAGCTTGATTAGGAGCTCTGAAAGGGGACCAATCATAGTACCCCGCAAGCAGCAGATTAAGAGATCCAGGTTCACGCCTGCCAATCTAATTTCTCCATTGCATTTCAGCCACAGGACTGCCTTTCTCCGGAGAAAAACCGTCCATTAAATCATCGCTGCTAAGTCACTGTTTCAACCCACCAATTATCTTCATGTTCGCCTACTGATCCTAATAGCTACATGCAACTACTTGTTTTCCTTCACCTTTTTACTGTTAAGTTCCTTCTCCTGATGAAATCTCCATCCGCCTTTCCTCTGTTATTGTGCACTCCCAGCTTCCACAAGTTTTCTCAGAGATTAAAGTTCTTTGCTTTTTTGGCTTCTTCCATCCTCATCACCACTTCATTCGCCATAGATCCAAATGCATCAGTATATTTCTAGTCTCCACTCCAATCAGCAACTGTGGGCCAGGCATGGTGGGGACTGTGTGGACTATAATTTGCCTATAGAAAAAAGTAATCCATCCAACCCAACTATATCGTGGTCATGACCCATAAGATACACCAACCCAATATCTTTAACCAGTCGGCCAATGGGTTGAAATAAAAGATATTCAACAACCACATGAACATCCATTAATAAGAGGCAAGGATCTGTTTTTTTTTTATCGGTTTGATTTTCGGATATGACCTATCACCAGTATTTGGTCAGTTCCTTTGGAGTAACAGGTAGCTTCGAACAGGTATTAAAGATCAACACTGCAGGAATATTGAATAACTCTTCTTTTATCATTCACTGGTAAAATTGGTACTTGCAAGGGCAAATAACCACAGCCTACATGGACTGGGTTCTGGTGAGAGCCCAACCCCAACCATGGGCTACGGGCCTGAAAGCTAGGCCCACACCTGGCTGATGCCAGGTGCAAACAACCGTAGATTCTGGCTCAGGTAGGGCCTTGAATAGATAATGCTGTGGGATTCGGTACAATAATACCGGTTATGTTACTGAGGCTGCATCCCACCATTTGCTTTTGTATGGAATCCATCCACGTCCGAAAGGGCCACACCACCATGAAACTGGTAAGACCCAAAATAAGGCCGAAACAACCAGCACGTAGGCCACCACATGAATTTGAAAGTTCTTGGGGGTGGATATCCATTGTTTTCTATGGTATGGCCCACCTAATGATTGTATAGACCCCATTTTGGAGAATCCCAGCAATCATGGTGGTTTCACTTGATAGATGGGTTGAATGGCACCCACACATCAGTGGTGTAGACCCCAGAGAATTAAATAACATCAGCATGCAAGTGAATAAGCTTCCACGCATCTCTGGCGTCTTAGCTGAGCTGGTAGAGACATCCCTACGAGGGACTAATCCAGGCTCTGCGCCCAACTTGCCTTACCTTACGGACGCCTTGGAGGTTCCAACTTCCAACGCTTCACCAAAATGAATAAAGTGAACAAGAATTTAAGTATCCACCCAACTATATAGAGCAACTAAAGGGCCAAGAGGCTAGTTAAGAGATTAATCAGAATGAATCTGTCATTTACGTCTAAAAGAAACATGCTCAAGCTCTCCCCATTCCGAATGATCCTCCAAAATATCTTGGTGTTCCTATCTTAGAAAGAAGACCCAAAGCCCGTGATATGATATTCTTAATTGATAGAATAAATGATAGTCATCCCATTCAGAAAGGTACAGTTCCGACTCCAGCAGCTGGACAAACCTTGAAATCTGTAATTGTGGGAATCCCAAATTGTGCCATCAGTTTATAAACTTCCTCAACCAGCATGGAAGAACTTCAAAAGAAAAAAAGAAAAAAAAAATCAATGTGATCTCCTACAGAATAATAACAGCATTAACTTTTTTCAAAAACATGGTTAGAACAGATCTTTTTTTGTTCCTCTACAACTCTGCAAGTCCTATTGCCCTTAGATTTCATTATGCAAGAATAAACATGGTTGGCAAGGGCCTGTTTGGCTCTGCTTAAAAACACAACTTTGGACGATTCTAATTCCTGAAACTACATAATTAGTTATCAATCACAATTGGTTAGGGGTGGGTGTTAATTGCTTGTTAAAAAAGCAATTAACATAAAATTGATCATCCGATAAGCAACTTGGAGACATTTCCAAGAGCACTTTTGCTAGCGGACCTCACTTGAGGGAGGCAGAACACGTGTCAGATTAATGTGTACAACACATATTGGAGATCCGGGCCATATATGGAAACCATAGCACACTTCAACAAAAAAGCATCCACAAATCAGAGGCTAGGATTGTTCAACCAATCTAATCATTGGTCTGACTTAGCTATGTTGGGTTCCACAACCCAGTTTAATTTGAATTAATAAAGCAACATGTACAACATCTGATAACCAATGTATGAAGCACAATACCCTCACCAAATTATCAAATAAATCTGTCTACACGTATCGGTACAAAACATGTGTCAGATATCAGACGGACAATGCACATGTCAGAGATCCAAGCCATTCATCAAGTAGGGTACACCGTGAACACGCCACGGACCATAAATACTGTTGGTCCTCTGATCAGGCAGGGAAATGTCATTATCATGATTATGTACACCTTATACCAAATAATTGGGGTTGTCTTCATGAATCCCATTCCACCATTCCACTCTATCAAGGACCATGTCATCAGTTAAACCATATGTCATCAAATCTTTTCTTACCACCTCCACTCATGTCCTTTTGGGTCTTCCCCTTGCCTTTTTAGAGCCTTCCACTTGAACCAATTTACTCCTTCCTAGGACCGTCAACAGGTCTGGTTCAGACTAGGCCAAGGTCAGTCCAAGCCCGACCTGAGCCCATGATGGACCAAAATGGACAGGCCCGAGTCCAGCCTTGTAACTTAATAATCGGCCCAGCCAAGCCTGATCCTAGCCTAAGCCTATTTACCACCCCTGGAATTGAAATAGTCATCTAAGATAATGTTAATTGCTAGAGGAATTGGAATAGTCATTTACGAGAATATTAATTTCTATAAATAATTATGAAAAAGAATACTAATTGCTACTGGAGCTGGAATAGTCATCCAAGGAGAATGTTAATTGCTATTAAAAAGTTGTTGAATCTAAGATCACCCATTAAATATTTTAAAAAATATATTGAAAAAAGAAAAGAAAGAAAGAGGTGGAACTTTTGAATATACCCTTGGAAACCATAAACAGGCCAACCTAACGGGGCCTTTATACATAGCTCAAGCCTATCCCAATTAATAAATGAGCTTCATTTTTAGGTCCACCCCAACCCTTGGGCCACATATGCCAGCTCAAGTCAAGCCCGAAGCAAGCCAACCCATGGAAGACGAGCCATCCAAGCCCATTGACAGCCCTACTCCTAATTATTGTAGTTCTTGGTTTCATTGCCAATGCCCAAACAATACAAATCTATTTTCCCTCATCTTATTACCAATTGGTGCCATCCTAAGTTCCCCCAAACACATTCATTTGCAATTCTATCCTTGCTCATCTTGACATTCGTCCATCTCAACATCCTCCTTTCAACAACACTTCATCTTATGAACATGCCATTCCTTGACTGCCCAACATTTTGTCTTATAAATCATGGCTAGTCTTATAGCTACCCCATAAATTGTTCTCTTCAATTTGATCGGTATTTGGCAATCGCATAGAACTCCAAAGGCACACTTCGCTATATCCATCCAGCTGTAATTCTATGACCAACATCCTTCCCAATCTCCTCGCTTTATGAATTATCAACCCAAGACATTGAAAATGGTTAGGCAGGTCTAATTTGTATGAGAAAAGCGATGATGAAAATGATCATCATCAACTAAGCATTAACCAAGTAAATTGGGCAGGCTACATGCAATTCCGTAGTTCTACTGTACTAGGGTTGCTAATGGTTGAAGCTAGCCCATCTGGCTCCCGGGCTTGGCCCGCATCAGGCTGGACTCGGGTTGGCATATGCAGTCCTCAGACCTAAAAGTGAAGCCCATCTATCAATCAGGTCCAACATCCTTCTGGACTCTGGTTGGCATATGCAGTCCAAGGGCCGCACCTAGACTTAAAAGTAAAGCCCATCTATTAATCGGGTCCAACATCCTTCCCAATCTCCCCACTCCATGAATTATCAACCCAAGATATTGAAAATGGTTAGGCAAGTCAAATTTGTATGAGAAAAATGATGATGATGATAATCATCTAAGCCTAAACCCAAGTAATTGGGGTCGGCTACATGAATCATGTTCTACTGTTCCACTCCATTATAGATATTAATAGGCCAGGCTAGCTTGTTTGGCTCCTGGACATGGCTCACTTCGGGCTGGACTCAAGCTGGCATATGGAGCCCAACGCCAAGCTGGGCTCGGGTTGTTTACAAAGGCTCATCAACTCGGCCCGAGTCCAACACCGACAGGCTCGTTTATCATTTCCAAGGATATATTCAAAAGTTCCAGCTCTTTTTCTTTCTTTTTTTCTTTTTAAAAGAAAACGTATTTTTAAATTATTTAATAGCTAATCTATATTAGACAACTTATCAATAGTAATAAACATTTTCCTAGGTAATTATCTTAATTCAAATAGCAATCAACGTTCTCTTAGATGACTATTAATATCGTCCTAACTGACTATTCTAATTCCAATAGCAACTAACATTCTCCTAAATGACTATTAATAGCAATTCATATTCTCCTAGGTAACTATTCTAATTCCAGATATGGCAAATAAGGCCTGAGTCCAGCGCCGACAAGCTTGTTTATCATTTCCAAGGGTATATTCAAAAGTTCCACCTCTTTTTTTTTTTTCAATGTATTTTTAAATTATTTAATAGCTAATCTATATTAGACAACTTATTAATAGTAATAAACATTTTCCTAGATAATTATCTTAATTCAAATAGCAATCAACATTCTCTTAGATGACTACTAATATCGTCCTAACTGACTATTCTAATTCCAATAGCAACTAACATTCTCCTAAATGACTATTAATAGCAATTCATATTCTCCTAGGTAACTATTCCAATTTCAGATAAGGTAAATAAGTTTGAGCCTAAGCTAAGGATCTAGCTGGGCCAGTTATTAACTTACAACAAGGTTCCTGTCCATTTTGGTGATGATAGGAGAACTAAGAAATGATTTTTAATAGCTGACTTGACCTTAAGTGGCGTCTATACCACTCGTCCCAAATTTCTCCCTGCTTACAATTCATAGGTCAACTTATTACAACATCATGGAATATTTACTCTAATCAAGTACTTGAGAGGACACACACTCTCCCTCCCTCCCTCCCTCTACCAAAACTCGCCTATGCTCCAATAGAATTGCTCCACCAACATCAGAAGCAAGTGCCAGGTGCCTATCCATCCCAGCAATGTCCAGCAGTCCCCAAATTTGGTAATTCTCCTCTAATGTTTTCAATACAGAGTTAACCCCTACCACTTTCCCTAAGGGCCTGTTTGATTTTCCATGATGCAGGTAAATTCCTGGTAAATAAGTAATTATTATTTTTTCACTTGTTTGAAAATAGGTGAGTAATTCCACCTAGAAAATCGGTCCAAAAATATTGACTAAAATCCGTGGGCCCTACCGTAATGTGTATGATCTATCCGTGTCATCCATCTGTTTTATTAAAATATTTTAGGGCATGAACCGAAAAATGAGGCAGATCCAATGCTCAATTGGCCCACATGAAAGGAAACAATGGACTTAATTTGTCCACCGTTGAGAAGTTGCTTCTTGTACTGGACCCACATTGAGGTTTATTCACCATCTAACCCGTTCATAGGGTCACATAGACATGGATAAGTGAAAAACATAAATATAAGCTTGATCTAAAACTTCAAAGGGCCCCAAATTTTTTGTTTTTATGGTAGGCATTCGATTCTCACACTTTCATGTGGTGTGGTCCACTTGAGCTTTGGATCTGCCTAATTTTTGGGCTCATGCCCTAAATTTAGTTGGCATAATGAATGGGCGGTGTGGATATGCCACACACATTACGGTGGCCCCCATATTTATTTTACAAATTTCTCCATTTAAGTATTTAAAAAGAAACCGGTCAAGTCAGCATCTGGAAAGATGCAGTAATTACCTTGGTAAATAATGATTACTCATTTATAAGGTAATTACAGTTGAGCCAGAAAATCAAGCCCCAACGCAGCTTCTGACTGGTGGGCAAAATGGACTCTTTAGAAAATGCCACTCCCCAATTATGTGGCTAGCCATTTTACCATATACTATCCAGAGCATCTGGTGAACTTAACAATAGAATTTTCGACAATTGCAACTCCGAGACTCTAAAATTGGCCTAATGCTCCAAAAGAATCGCAATCCCCAACCCAACCAAAGAGAAAAAGACAAAAAGAAAAAGAAAACCACACATACACGCATTGAAAGCACTGGAGAACCATCCTAACAGCTCAAGGCTCCTCCTTCAGCACATACCACCTAGTAATTAGAGAGCCAGCCATATTTTAGCTTATGCTATTGACTTGTTGAAGACCTCTTGGCCAAGTGTGCAGTTTCGCCATACGAAGAGTGGATAGATCATCTCCTAGAAATGATTTTGGATGTTGTAAATATAGATAAGTCTAGCTATGCATTTGTTAGAACTTTAACTTAGTTTCTTTTACAAATTTTAGCATTTACAGAAAAGAAGAAAAGGTATTCACACCACGGGCATTTTACAATGCACAAGGCATAGTATCATCCTCTTTGTCACTAAGCCATTGTCCAACATACAACCCTACGACCATCCATATCAAGTGTTTTCAGAAAAGAACTATTCATATCAAGGAAGAAATTAAGCACCTCAGTTTTAGAGGAATGTCATTAGGGGGACAATAACAAATATATTGGAACTCCTCCATACAGAAAAGGTCCTTAATTGAATCACCAGGAGAATCAGAAAACTAAAAGTAATTGCAAGTTTAGCCGTATTCGATGTTCTATGTAGACATACCAAAGGTTTCCAAAAAGCCATGGGGCTTGATTTTCAATCCGCTCGAGATTGGCCAGCTCGAGACGAGAGAATAATACCAACAATCAGACCGTAGAGAGCGAGTGCTTCTGCAAAGATGAGTATAAGAATCATGCCCACGAACAGCTTCGGCTGCTGAGCATTGGCCCTGCAAAAAAGGAGAACGCAAACTTGTTACCATGGTCATATGCTCTATTTGCCAACAAATATCTTTTTCCCAAGTGTCAAACTAGCATTTGGGTGCATCACCACATTGTGGTCGCAAGGCTACAAGGTACCTAATCCTAGGACACTAGGTGGTGTGGAAAACAGAACGGCATTATGCAGCCCCACAGGCAAAACTGGAATTGCATTCAGATGAAAATAAACATTTTGAGAAATTCCTTTTGTCGATTATAAAAACCAGTGTAACATATTCTGGACACAAAGGCCAAGCAGTACTGGAGATTGTAAGATGAGCCTTCCAACAAGCACAAAATAGTCCAGTTTTAATAAAAGGAGACAACAAATTTTATTTGACCTGATATTCCTGAGTCAAGGATAAAGATCCTCGAGCTGAGAAACTGCACCATACACTTTTCAGTTCTGACAAATGGGCCTCATTTGTCGGAACACTCAGAAACAAGACCACAAGCATGCTATGCAGAGCCTGAGGCTGAGGATTTGAATACATCATTTCCTGACACTGCTGGTTGATGGGCCCCCAACATTTGGAATTACTGTGAACTAATAGAAGAAAGAGTTTGGACATCTCCTCAAAACCAAAAAAATTAAAACATGCAAACCTCGAAACCTCCCGAGTGAATGTCCATAAATTCACTGGGCCTCAAGTGAGGCAAGAAAACTTGGGTTTTTGAGATAATTTCTAAAGCCAACCAACTTCTCCAAGAGTGGGATACTACACTAGGCCTACATATGGCTAGTGTGCTAAGTTCCTTTCCCAGCATGCCCAACTTAGTCAAACCAGATAGTATATGCATACAGACTCGGAAGTATGGAGAACTGCTCAGCTGCTGATTTGACTGATTACACATTTATCACATAATCCAACCGCAATTAGTTAGATAAGCCTTAGATGATGATGGCACAGTGCCATTTATCACATAATCGAGTAAACTATTTTGTGTTTGATCTGATGAATAAATCTCATATAAAGCAGAATAAAACTATGGCTGCATTCAGAAAATGCACTCAAATAAGCATTCCATCCAAATATTCATGGGACGGATGTTGGTTTGAATAGAAAATCCGAAAATGGCAAAGCAGACCAAAGTTGCATGCATACTTGTCTTCCAATGGAAGCAATCCAATATTCTGAAGGCCATCTCCAGAATTGCAGCAGTCCTCCATGTATAGTATATTTTGAAAAAATTTAATACTTAAAAATCCAAAATGGCCACTTTTAATATCTTGGGTTCATAATTCATAAAAGTGGCAAGATTGGGAAGGATGTGACCCATAGAATTCAAGCTGGGTGGAAGAAATGGACACGTGTTATCATTGTGTACCAATCAAACTGAAGGGGAAATTTTATAGGATAGCTATAAGACCAGCCATGCTTAATGGGACAAAATATTGGGCAGTAAAGGAACAGCATGTTCTTATGATAAGCGTAGCTGAAATGAGGATGTTGAGATGGATGAGTGCAAAGACGAGGAAGGATAAAATTAGATATGAATGCATTCGAGTGAACTTGAGAGTAGTACCACTATGTAATAAGATGATGGAAAGTAAAATGGTTTGGTCATGTGCAATAAAGATGAAGAACTACACTGGTTAGGACTCGGGAGTGAGTTGGTAAAATTTGAAGGCTCTAGATGGGCAAGGGGAAATCTAAAAAGGTCATAGGTGAAGTTATAAAGAAAATACTTGATGACATATGGTCTAACCAGTGTTCCAAATATCAGTGATACTATCGGTATCCCCAGGACTATAATACTAAAACCCCAAGTGATATAGAAAATTCCAAATTTGTTAAACATATCTAATTTTGATATTATCCGAGATGTTTGGCAAAACCAACCGAACCAACGATATTTTGGACTCTGGACAGCATAAAAGTTCACTGGTATCAAGCAATACCAATGATAATATCGTTGATACCAAGGATACTTCCATAAAACGAATGAAATTCACAAAATAAAACCCAAAAATTGAAAAATCGGAAACAAACCGGAACTCAAAACTGACAATAAATCCATAGAAACTTCATTTTTAAAGTGTCAGCATAGATTGCATTGTCTATGCCATAATTCTCATGCATTGACATGGATTTGTAGCAAATAAATCAATATTTGATTGGGTAAAATGGGGAAATTTTGGAAAATTTTCAATTCCCTCCATTTTTACCCCTAAAATTGAGAATGAATGTTTAATTACTTGAGTGGGTAAATAAATCTATATTTGGGTAAAATGGGGAAATTTTGGAAAATTTTCAATTCCCTTTTTTTTACCCCTAAAATTGAGAATAAATGTTTAATTACTTGCATCTTACAGTATTTGAATGATATGAACTCATTCTGGAAATAATTGCACTGCTTTTCTCTGAAGACACATGGTTTAGGCCCTCGTAAAATGAAAACTTATTATGTATGGTTGTTTTTTGCAATACATTAATGCCTAAAAGTGTACGTGTCTTTTAACATCTCATGAAGTTTCACTGAAAAATTCCACCTTTTTCCCAATGTTTCCCTCACCTCAGTCAACAATATTTTTCCGAGTATCAATGATATCAATCATGTTCTTGCATCCCCAGTCATCAATACATGCAATGATACTGATACTCCAAACATTGGGTCTAACTGAAGTCGTGGTCCGTGTAAAATGGTGGAAAATGAATAATGTAGCTGACCCCAATTAGTTGGGATAAGGCTTAGATGATTATAGCGGTGGTGGTGATATAAAACTAAAAAATGTGTCACAGCCACAAGCATTTTATGCGAGTGCGAGGAAATGTTACTAGTCCTTAAAGAAACCAAATAACCTCTGAAAGATAAAACAAGGAAAGCAAATAGTAAGATATAACCATAAATCGCAAGATACTATTAGAATTTTTGGAGAACGATATTTAAGCATACGTATTTCGAATTGTTTCCCTTAAGAATTTCTATGAATTATGCGATTCAAATTGCAAATCATAGTTCTAATGACAATCGAAGAACCAAGCACAATGGTCATATGGATGAATGGCCAGTCTGCTCAATAGGGAATTTAGTAACAACCAAACACCACAAGTTTAAAAGTCCAATGCTCAAAACCAATTATGAATTTTGATCCAAAATAAGATAAGTGAAACCAATGGATCACAACCCCCCAATTCCAAGTTCTCTTATAAATGTAGAGGTATAAGCTTTGTGTCAATTAAGTAAGCTACCAAAAGTCACATTTCGTATAGAGTTATGGTACACATGATGGCAATGCATAGTCACCCTTCTGATGCAGCTCCAAAGTGGGCATGATCATATCAATGAACTGTTCAGTCATTTGTTGTGCTAGCATGGCCGCATACAGTATATCTTCAATTTCATAAAAGAGCCTACTTCTAATCAATTACAGGGTTTGGAGTTGTTTTGGGATTTTTTTTTTTCATGGATAACTTTGAATTTTGTTAGAAAACAAACAGCCTCTTCTCACCTAGAATACATCATCAACAGAATATCCATTCTATCGACAGGGATCATACAAGGATTGATCTCCTATCAATGATGAGGAGAGTTCTTAGCTGGCCCTTTTTTTGCAAGCTGATTAGTTGCAGAACTTGCATTGTGATAAACATGTGGAAATGATACAACCATATGCTCACTTTTCAAAAAATAAAAATAAAAATTGATACAACCATATGCTAACAATAATCTAGAGCCTCTCGATCATATTAGCAATCCTCCATGGAAATCTCTCCGATTTTGCCCATTTTAGCAATCCTTGAATCAACTTCAACAATAATCAGGGATGAATTAAAGTTTTCAACTACTTGGATTCCTCAAAGGAGCATAGTAGCCTCGGCAAGATTACAGTCCGAAACCCAATGGGCCCTGAGAACTGAATTTGCATGATGCCCTAAGAGCCTTCTCATACATAGGAATGCGGCAACGTCCTACTAGTGAATTCCGTATGGTGCTACAATTAATTGCTATCATGGTAGGAGTGATCGATTGGAATTTGGAAGATTGTGACTATAACTATGGTGCACTAGTAGAGATGCCCAAATTCTGTAGAGATCTACAACTGAAGAACTTTCTTGAGCTAACATCAACTTGTACTCTAGCGTGGCAATGAAATAACCTTAATCTCCTAATATCGTTGTAACATGTAAAACCTTCAGCATTATGGTTTCCACTTACAAGATTGGAAGCACTGTCTTCTCCCCTCTGCTTGCGATGTGTTTCATTATGGTAGACAGCTTCTGGCGTCGCATGAAATCAAAATAGTTGTCCAACAAAAAGTAGCAAATCTGAACATGAGTGAAATCCATCCGCCTCCTTCCTCTCTACGCTCATGTGATCCAACCCCTTGCTAGCATCCACATGGGTCCAATTCACAAAATCCTAATATCACTGCCGCATGTAAAACATTTGGCACTGGGTTCCTACTTGCAGCACCAGAGCATTGTCTTCTTTGTCCCCTCTTGCAATGTGTGGTTATAGTGGTTCTATGATGTTACCTAGCTTGTCATGATTCTTTAAGTCATTTTTTGACACAATGATGATTTATAATATATGTTATTATGTCATGAGCTGACCCAATGTCACAGCCCGAAATCCAACATTCGGGTTGGCCAGACCCTAATCTCGCATCTCAGGACATGATTCATATATATAATGTACATATGAACAATAACCACAATTTTAAACATCAAATCACATAATATTATTCCACATTACATACACTTTACAAATATAAAGAATAAGTATACAACCACCATCAACAAACTTAATCTCTCATCCACTATAATTCCTTTATGATAAAATTCAAACCAAAAGGAAGCAAATACTAGCAAAGCGGAACTAAACTTCTAGAATCCACTCCACTCGCTCTCCTAACTTGATTCTGATCCAGAAATTTTAAATCCCAAAAAGGATGAGCTGCGAAGTCCAGAGAGGTAAATTCTTACAGGTTTCCAAATATTTATGCTTTCCAAAAATAACACTTTTTACAAATAGAACTTTCCAAAGTAAAACTTTATTATTTAAAACATTTCCAAATTAGCTCACTTTCCAAAAATAACTTTCTTTTAAAAAATAACATACTTCCTAAAAATAACTCACTTTCCAAAGATGACAACATATCAAGAATAACAGTTTTTCAAAATTTTCAATTCTTCAAATACAACAATTTACCAAATATGGTTGTTTTTCAAATCAGTTTACCAAATATAACAGTTTTCTGAATATAGCAGTTTGTCTAGATACTGCAGGTTGACCAACTTAGCAGTTTTTGTGAATCTAGCATTGAAAATCAAGACAAGTAATGCAACTAATTAGAAACAAAATTGCTCCCAAGAATGAACTAAAATGCAATGATAACAGATGTCAAATCACATAATGCATGATGCAATGTACAAGGGGTGCGCCATCACCCACAAGTACGAGTCATCGGTAACACCAGGGACTTTTTTACCACCAGTAGGCCATAACCCTTTGCCAATACAACGCATGTCCAAACCATGGTCTCTTGTAGTTCTCATTATGTTCATCCATGTGGACCCACAGTGAGGCACACGATCAGCTCGGTAGGGCAAAAACTACATGCCGTTCCTATAAGTGACACTCGCACAATACACCTGAGCCAAGGTAGGCCAAAAGGATCCAATTGGGGCTTAAGGTTTGAACTAAGGGTCGCTAAGCCCCACTTATTTTCACTTTTAAGGTCTTTCAACATAAGGGATAGTATATCGCCCTACTCTTTGCCGGTGTTTCGGAAACCCATGATCAGGTTATCAGTACCCCATTTGTTTATGCATTGCAATTTCTCCAGGGAGGTTTGGGTTTCCATCCTTCATTTTTGTGGTGTTACCTGGGTTTTCCCAGAAAGCATCGTCGATTTTTTTAGGCAGTGGCATCATGGGAGATTTGGAAGGGAAACCAATAGGGTTTGGAGATTGTTCTTCTTAGCAAGGTTGTGGGCCCTTTGGAAGGAAATAAATTGCAGGTGCTTTAGGGATTCTCTCAATAATCCCTCAGGGGTTTGCTGTTCTGCTAGATCTCTTATGGTCCAATGGAGGGAGTGAGTGGAGCAACGTTCTAAAAGTTATTTTGTTTAGCTAGTTTTAGTTTCCTTTTACTTTAAATGTATTGTAAAAGATTTATACTGAAGAGTAAATGAGTTTTAGTTTGTGGCGATTGTATATTATTTGTTTATTTCTGAAAAGTGTATGTGTTGTGGAATAATATTATGTGTTTTGATGTAATAATTTGTGATTTATGGTTTATTTGCATTGTATATACGAGTCATGTCCTAGGATGCGGAGTCGGGGTTGGGCAACTCGGGTGCCAGATTTCAAGGGCGTGACACCCCAATTGTTGGCATAAGGCTTAGAAGATGATGTTGTTATCTCATGAGAGGAGCTTTTAATTTCCTTTTAGGTTCTCTCTTTTATATAAGAAGATAATCGCCCTAACCCTTCTAATGCCACAGACAATGGTGACCCTAGCATTCATTGTGATGCCCGAGAGTGACCCACCGCCACATGAACATAGTTGCGCAACTTGATCAACCATAGGTCACTTTCTCTTAGGGCATGTTTGGTTTTCCAATTATGACGATAAATGGTTGTAAATGGGTAATGATTATTTACTATTGTAATTGTGTGGTGACATCACTTACATTTGATTACAATGATGATTTTGCATTGTTTGTTTCACCCAAAAATCACTGTAAAAATGGTAGTTTTATAATGTGAAAATGTAATGATTATAATTTACTTTACCTACTTCCTTTACAAGTGCATTTGACTCTCATCTACGAGCCATAATTCATGTTTAAACAAACAACTATAAATGATAATGACGGCTCATTTACTTTGCATTATAGGAACGGGCCCTTAATGTTGCTGAAACAATCCATTGAAATCAAGAAGCCCTGACCACAAAAATCCATTACCATCGGAAATTGGCAAATGCCATGGTTGACATTGTCATGATTGTGGAACTCTTGCAACTATCACATCATAGATGTTTTAATGGTGGTGGGTTTAACACGAGTTTCTTACGCCATTGGTTGTTGACCATTCAATGTCACTAAATTCCGGCACAGACCACAAAACTCCAACACATGTGAATTTGGAAACGAATCTTTACGTCGTTGGATCTGGACTCCAAGGTGGTGGGTTTCCTTTCGGGTTTTGGTATGTGAGCGATTGAAGATAAAGCCTCTTATGGGATTGGATTTGTATTTTGGGCTGAATGGGCCATTGAATACCAAATTTATGAGTCGACCCAAAACAGATCATAAGTCATAACAAGTCTTTCCTAATAGTTGCAACTCTGTGTGTCTCATCTCTAAGATCATGGGTTCAAGAACCCATGCATGCGTGTGGTGTAAGAGTGTTGGTCTCATGTTTCCAAAATAAAAATAAAAATAAAAATAAAAAATAGTTGCACCTTGCCTCATCTCTTCTCTTGGCTCAATGGTAGACACTATGTCTCATCTATGAGGTCATGGGTTCAAGAACCCATGTGTGCATGGGGTGTAAGAGTGTGTGTTTCTCACCTTTCAAAAAAAATAAAAATAGTTGCACTTTTGCCTTGGTTACGGCCACCTGCAGACTGTGTTGTTTGACAGTTAGTGTTCGCAACGGGGAGGCTTCAAAGTTGGCTCTGATGCAACCAGCTTGCCCACTTCACAGATATATGGCTTTGAGGATACCTTTTGTGAAGATTGATTTGGTTGGATCTGATGTATGTTGCTGGGAACACATAATGAGATCCACCAGAGCTGTCTCCACAAATTGCTCAACCATGTGAGCCCTATTGTATATACAATTTGCATGGGTGCACTTGTGTTTTTTTCATTTGCAAGAGATTTGAAAATCTTCCAAACACACCATCGATGACCTTAACAAGAAGAAAAAGTCAGCACAAACTTCAACACTAGAGCAAAGTATTAATCATGTCTTGACGGACTTGATTGATATTTTGAGAAAAAAAAATTGCACAAGGCACAAGCAATGAGACCATGTGCACATATAAAAATGGACAAGAAAATACACCTCAACCAAATACACCATTCTTAACACTATACATGACAACTCATTAGGTCATTTGAGAAAGATGGGTTTGGCCATAGAGTCCTAATTGGAACTATGCAAGTGCATTTGATCGAGACTTTTGAGTCCTCAAATGTGGGTGGAGGCATATACTTGCCCACAAATGCATCCATGAAGGACAACCTCATCAAGTCAATAATTATGAGATGATCTCTGACCTAGTGGATGCGGACAGTCATTCATTGTCAAATAAAAGATTTAACACGTATTCAGGACACACCTGAATTCATGGGAATTTATGAAAGACATACTACTACATAACAATTTTGTAAAGACTCTCGCAAATCTAATTCAACATTTGGATCTACAAGCTCTTGGAGAAGTGCTACAAGCTCCAGCCATTGGATCCGTCCTAGAGAGGTGTGCTCGTAGTGCATCTTGTGTAAAAAAGCTCGTGAAAAAGTGTGCTACGACCTTTGGTCATTGTGGCATCATTAAGACCCAAAAAGGCAAGATGAAAAAGAAGTGTAGAGTAGGAGTAACATCCCCACCCTTAGGAATCCAAAATCCCCTAAAGCTTAAGTGTGAAGCTAAGAGCAAAGTAATAGTGAAGGTATCTCTTCGACAAAATAAAGATGCCATGTTTTGCATGTGGGAGGCTAGGGCATTTTGTCAAGGAATGTCATATTTGTCTTGATTAATCTCAGATTCTCAGTGCATTCAAGTAATGTTGGAACCAACCATTGATGCCTCCAATGTGGATTGCTTTTTGGATCATGAACAACACAACATGTAATGAGCAATGAGGATTTATTGAGCACCCCCAGGCGAGGCTAGAAGAGTAGTAGATATTCATGAGGAACAAGGTGCATGGACAAGTTCAAACAATCATCTTTTCACATGAAAAACACAACGATGTAACCTGAAAGTTATTAAGTTCCTCATTGGGGGTTGGTGCAAGTGCACAAACATCTAAGTGTGGTTCTATGGTGCTCCCCTGAAAGTTGCATCTTTTGGTTCCTTACTTGGGAGGACGAATATCTTTTCTTTTTTTTTTGGAGAGAGTTGGAAGAGGTTCTTGATTATTGATAAACTTCAAAAGGGGTCAATGGTTGTCCCTAATGTGTGTGCGATGTGTATGATAAATGAAAAATCAGCAGACCATCTAGTTATTCATTGCCTGTTTGCACAGAAGGTGTGGATGAGTTTCTTTAGGCTTTTCAATATGTCATGGGTGATGCCCGACTCTATTGGCAATCTCATCATGGATTGGCACGGTGTTGGGCTTGGGAAGCAAACAAGGGTAATTTGGAGATTGGTTTTGCAGGCAGTCCTTTAGGCAATTTGGGTGAAAAAGAAATGGAAGATGTTTCAAAAATGAGAATAATCAGAAGTGAAAGTAGGGCAATGCTTTATATGGTGGGATGGGCCCCTTCTGTAAAAAGTCCTGAGGATAGTAATTTTTCGTTCTTTCTTGGGTTGTAATCCTTTGCGCTATCTCAGTGCTTTTCTCAATAAAATTACCCTTTTTTTAGAGAGATAAATTACCATTACCTCTCAGAAAAACCAGAACGATGTAACCATATGTTATATTATACTCTCCTAAGATGAGGAGAAATTTAATGCTATGTTGCTTCATTTGGAAGGATAGTTTTGGCATAGTATCTAAGTCATGCACAATTACTTAAGATAGAGCTGTACATGCTCACAATTTTTAATTTGGATGGTTTATTTAAGTTAAGAGTTAGTTATAGAACCTTCAGTTAATTCAGTATTTCCCTTGTCTACTTTAACAACTGTAGATCTACCTTATGCTATTGTGAAATTTCTTAAGTGCAAGCTAGATTATGGCATATAGGAAAGAAGAAGCTCACTAGACTTGCTTAAGAGAGTTTGTTGAAAAACCTAACCAAAATTGACCTTCCCCAATGTGAGCATAGTTGTATATGGCAAGGCATCTAGGAAACGATTCTCCAAGAAAGATGGTATGATAGACTGCTGCATCTAATTCACTCAAATATTTGTGGACCACTGAGTGCTAGCACCTAAAAGGACCTTCTTACTTCTTGTAATTCATCAACTATCTTTTGAGATATGGCGTGCTATAATTGATGAGAAAAAATGAATGGCATGGTTTACCTCATATCTCACAAACCCAAGGCTCTAAAGCAGCATTTTAAGAAACATAAAAGATTGGATATCCTAATTCAAGTAGGAAGTTGGAGAGGAGAGCCAAAAAACTTATCAATTCAATGTCTATCATCATCATCATCATAGCCTAGGTCTGGCCTAGAAAACTTACATAATAGAAAAATATATACGACAAGCATACATAAAATTGTTAGTTCAACACTCAACAGTAGCTTATTTACTTACAGGGCATGCCAAAGGTCACAAGTATACGGAAAACGAAAAACAATTCTCCATTGATAGATTCACTGATGGACGGAAAAGAAAACCCTTAACAATTGAAAAGAAGGCGCCGAATTACTTATCCTACACATTGAATAAAGAAATTCTGGCATTGCATGGCATTATATGTGGTGTTCTAAACCATTAATCTGGCAGGCACCCATGAACAGGCTATAGTTAAATAAATAATTTAAAAAAAAAAAAAAAAAACAATTCCACTGATCAGATTTATGACTACAAACATGCATAATGAAGAATATTAGCAACAGTCAGGCTCGATCAAACATTATCTACATATAAATGAATAAGAATCTGCACAATGTACACAAGTTAGAAAAGACACGATCTTCAAAAATCCAAATGAATAAATAAAAAACCTGAAGAATGCTAACTGCTCAGTCACCAGACTCGCTGCCAGATCTACAAAAGAAAATGAATAGAGAGAGATAAATTACCGGACGCCAGCATCGCCGACAATCCCAATTGCCATCCCGGCCGACAACCCAGCAAGCCCGCAAGCGAGCCCCGATGAGAGGTGCGCATACCCATCAAAAAGATAATATGATTTCGCCTTCGGGTTGATTCCAGTGCTTATAATAACGGCGATGATCAGGCCGTAGATTCCAAGGACTCCAGCCATGACGACGGGCACGATCGATTTCATGACGAGTTCCGGGCGCATCACGCCCATCGACGCGACACCGACACCGCTCTTTGCCGTGCCGTAGGCGGCCCCCATGCCTGCGAAGAAACAGATCAGGACCGGAGATAGAAGAGAGACGGACATAGATAGAGATCGTGGCCGTAGAAAGAAAGGAGGGGCAGATCAGAAAAGAAGAAATTACAGGAGAAGACGAGGGCAGCAGCGGCGCCGAGGAAGCCGAAGAAGGGAGCAGTTTCGTCGCCGCTGAAAGTAGAAGACATCTTCTCCTTGCTTTTTCTGCTGCAAATCTAGGGTTTTGCTCTCTCTCTCTCTCTCTCTCTCTCTCTCTCTCTCTTCTCGGTGTTTTTGGCGGAGAAGAAGAGATTTCTGGATCCGAATTATTATATGATTGAGGATGATGATGGGAGCTCGAGGATATATGTATTGTGTACTCGGGCATATTCATGAAATGAGGCCAGATCCACTACAAAGCTGTGTAGATTAAGGTCAACCAACAATGTGACGTGTATACGGCCTACCATGATGTTTACATGAAATCCAATCCGTCCATCATGTTTTTAATTTTATTTTATATTTAAAAATAAAAATCAGTAAGATCCCAGTCTTAAATGGGCTACAATAAAAGTAACAGTTAATATGGGGGTGCCCAACCATTGAAAACATTCCAAATAATTTGTCGGCCCACCGTAATTTTTTATGCCATCTGATCCATTCTAAAGTTGTGCCCCACCAGGATGAATGTGAAACCCTAAAATCAGATGGTTCTAAAACTCAGATGGGTTACACAGGAAAAACCATGCCTAAGGCCTCTAAAATCATGGGATCCACTAAGCTTTGGATCATCCTGACATTTGTCCTGCAAGAACATGAGATGGTGCCCATGATGGACAGATTGGATGGCGTGCACGCATCATGGTGGGCCCCACACATCTAACGTATATTAATCTTAACATGTTATGTATTGGAGCACACAGCACCGGCGTCCGTACCGGTCGGTGATTCGGTGCTGGAAAAGCTCTGGTTTGCCCCACCATGTATGTTTTTTGTCCACACCGTCCATCCAGTTTGCCAACTCATTTTAGGGTAATATCTCAAAAATTAGGCAGATCTAAATCTCAGTGGACCACACCATAGGAAACGGCAGTAATAGAACGCTTACGGAAGTTTTGGATCAAGTTTATGTTTGAGTTTTTCTTTTGGTTGAATTAACTGAACAGGTTGGATGGCAAATAAGGTCCTTACTCTTGTGCTCGGGTGGTAGGTTCCCACAGCTCCAAAGCATTTGATATTAGAAAGATGAAGAAACAAGGATAGCATGGGAATATATGTTAGACAATTAAATGAAAATTAAAGAAAATTATTTTGGTTTAATAAACGTGACAGCCAGTGAAGTTTTTAACGGTCGGCATTCAATCATTACTGTAGTGTGGTTGGATTTGAATTTGCCTCCCGGCCGTGTCCAATAATGAGTGGATGCGAATTGCCAGTGGCCCTAGGCACATGAAAATCCTGTGGTCATAAGCTACGTGGGCCTCACAGAAATTCCCGTGACAAATCCACTCCGTCCATCAGTTACTCAAGATCACACTAAAACAGGAAAATTTTTAAAAAATAAAAAATAAATAAAAAAATCAAACAGACCCAATGCTCAGGTGGGCAACACTACATGAAACAGTGGGGATTGAAGGTCCACCATTAGAAACTTCGTGGGGGCCACAAATTTTGGGATGATATTCGTGCCTACAGTTCATCTGAGTGGTAATAACCCTATTAACGGTTTAGATGGCATATAAATTTGGTCAGCTACTCGTGCTCACTGTTTCATGTGTGGCCCACTTAAGTTTGAATCTTCTTAATTTTTAGATTCTTCATTTGTTATCATCTTGAGAAACTGATGGATGGAGTGGATTTAAGAAACTGATGGATGGAGTGGATTTATGACTGCTATCTCTGTGCCCCACTTAGCTTACCCCATGAACTTTCGTCCAATATGAGTTGGCAAAATGGATGGACGGCGTGGATAAAACACATACATGATGATGGGCCCACGGATCTTTTGCAGCATCGACCAGTGCCAACGTCATTGTACACTATGCAATACGAATCCATGCTATTCATCCCACTACATATTCGACCGTTGGCTGTTTCTGTTATCCATTGTTATTTTAATAGCCAGGTATCAGAATAATCAGATGGGTAGGAACGTCCAACGATAGTAATTTTTGAAATAGAGACGATCCTGTTGCTTCTTGCAACATCACCAGCCACGTGTTCCATGGAGAGATGGCTCTACCTTCTCTGTCTTCTCTCTGAATAGAGGAATCATATATAATGTATGCCACTGCAAATTTCTTCGTACATTTAAACATTGACAGCTAGCAATTGATATTTGTATAGATCTCATCTGGAATTTATAAGGGCCAATCATAGGTGGGCCCCACTAAGCAACATAGCATATCAAATTTGGACCTGCGAATAATGAGCTAGCCGATGAAATAATGGGAAAATGAATTGATTTGAACAATCTGCCCGGCCGTTGCTTGAATTCAAGAAATCCAATAATAGGTACATCTGCAATGGGACCCTTCAAATCAATGGGCTAGAGTGCCCGGCCTGCAGGGAGCAGAGAAAAAACAGGCATATTTGAAATCTTGGACTCCATTGAAAGAGAAAATAGTCTCTCTTAATCTGACACTTTTCTGCCATTTGACACGTAAGGGAAATTAGATTTCACAGAGTCATTAGGCTTTTTCACCTATAATTTTTTTCTTACACAAGAAACAAAAGTAGAATCAATATAAGATTTCAGCTGAGTTTTCTCTACAGATCAAGCATAACCTAACATTTGGAATCCATTATTTTAATTTGATGGTCGAAATAATCATTATCGTTTCCTTTATACTCCTATGGGATCCATGATTTAAAACAAGTGCCCAGGGCCTCTTTGGAACTGGCGATTAAATGGTATGGAATTACATCAAATGGAATTAACACTATTATTGCACAATAATTCATTGTAGGGAAATACCATGTTATTTTGGCTGTACAATTTCACATTTGGGATTAAATTCTTTCTTTGGAAAAATCACTATATTAAGTGAAACCTGCATTTGGTGGTCAATGGAATTGTAATCAATGGACCAGATTTCACAAAAGATGCCGGTCGCTTGTATGCAAATTGTAATCAATGAAATAGATTTCATGACCTATGTCAGTCCCCTATACACATACAACTCGAAATGTCACTTATAAGGGTGCATATGAATGGGCAGCATGGATAAGACAAATGCATCAATGTGGGGCCCACGGATGAGGATTTCAAAATCCACTAGAATCCGGTAGAGTCTACTATTGGAACTAGATGATATGATAACTAAATTAATCTAATCCTTGCCTCATTTCCGGACATCAAATAAATTTTGCATGGGAATAAATGCAATTCCATGCCACCTAATCCCATGTACCAAACGGGCCCTTAGGGTGTTTGTCTTAGGAAGTTATTGCCCCAAATGGAAATTTTTAAGACAAGAAGAACCAACGTGCTAAGAAAAACGAATTTTAGGGTATCTAACATTATCTTAGTCGAATGTGATTTTAAAAATGAAAATTTTGGCCGTTGTCCCGTTTGAGCATTTAAAATAAATTCACTTGTATAGAGATGTCAGGAGTGATTTTAGCCGCGCAAGGACAACTCGCAATTCGCATAATGAAAACTAAGAGTGGATGTTGTAAACTTGAGAATCTAGAGAATTATCCCTGATGTTTTTCTATATTGCTTCAACCCAAAGGTGGGTTTAAATAACCACTCTACGAGACTATACAAGGAAGCTTATTTAGAGCTTCTCTATACATAGTATATTACATCTAATGATAACTCAAATATGAAATATTCTCATACCCCCCTTAAACTGATGTGGAATAATAAACTAATATCAGTTTGCCACGAAGAAACCTATGATGGGATAAAGTTATAGTTTTGGTAAATAAATCAGCAAGTATAGGTCTGATGTCACATGAGGAAGAGAAGTAATTCTAACTGTGTATTTTTCTATCACAAACTGGCAGTCCACTTCAATGTATTTAGTGCGCTTGTGAAATACTGAATTAGAAGTCAACTGAATAGCACTAAGGTTGTCAGGATATAATGGAGTCGGCAAAGACAAATGAATCCCAAAATCTGTAAACAATCCCCGAAACCAAGTAATTTCACTACATGCATCTGCCATTGCATGGTATTCGGCTTCTGTACTGGATCTAGATACCGTGATTTGCTTTTTATACTTCCAGCTAACCAATGATTATCTTAAGAAAACACAATAGTCAGTGGTGGACCGTCGTGAAATGGGACAACCTCCCCAGTCTGCATCAGAGTAAGCAAATAATTGTATATCATGTGATGATGGAAAAAAAAAAGCGTCTGATTGAGGGTACCTCGAAGGTATCGAATAATGCAATGAACTGCCTACATATGCAATGTACAAGGTGCCTCGACAAACTGGCTAACAAACTGCATATGAGATATCAGGACAAGACATGATGAGATAGACTAATATCTCCACCAGCTGCCTATAGGATGTAACATCTAGGAGAAGGTCTCCACCATCTTTCCCATACTTGACATTAATTCCAGATGAGTCTCATGTGATTTGTTATATATAAGATTTACTAACTTGATCAGATCACAGGTATACTTCCATTGACTTATGAGATAACCTTGAGTATTATAAGAAATGTCAAGACCTAAAAAATATGTTAATGGCCCTATATCCTTCATATGAAATGAGGAGTGAAGTGATGATTCGAGATCAACAATTCGTTGAGCATCACTTCATATGATGAGAATATCATCAACATAAACCAATAAAGCAACAAGACCTGAATTAAACTTGAGAATAAACAGTGATGAGTCATATTAGCTTTGAGAATAGCCCAGCGTGGTTAACACCTCATGAAAATTTTCAAATCATGCTCTTGGTGCTTGTTTGAGTCCATATAAAACTTTAGATAGCTTGCAAACTAAACGTGAATCCTTGGACTTATAATCGGGAGGTCGCTTCAAGTAAACTTTTTCTTTAAGATTCCCATGAAGGAAAGCATTCTTGACATTGAGTTGATTGAGTTGCCAACCTTTAAAAGAACTTATAGCGATTAAAGAACGGACTGTTTTCATTTTTCTACCAGAGCAAATGTCTCATAATAATCAACTTCATACTCTTGTTTATAGTCCTAAGCCACTAGCCGAGCTTTGTATTGATCTAAGCTCCTATCAGATTTTAATTTCATAAGCCACTATACCCATTTGTTGCCTATCAAGAGACAGTCCCAAGCTCGCAACAAGACGAAGAAGAATGACCAAAAACAAAAGATTGCAACGCCTCATCCAAATCCTAAGAAGGGGAAAGGAAAGAAGAAATCAAGAAAGTCAAACATACTTTGCTTCGTTTGTGAAAACTTTGGCTACTATGACCGCCAATGCATCCAAAAAAATGGAAATTCCTAAGTCACTAGATACTTTGTTTGTACGCATTTGTTCCAAAATCCTTTATGTTGATACTCTATCTGACAAGTGGATTTTGGATTTAGGTGTAACAAAGCACATGACACGAGATCGTTGATAACTTGAGGAATTCCATCCTATAGCCAATGAGAGTTACAAGGTGTACATAGGGAATAATGTTGCCTAAGACATAATAGGGATTGTCGTTATTATCTTTGTACGCTCATAGGGAGGATAATAACCCTTTGTGATACTCATTTTGTACTGGACATGTATCAAAATTTAATTTCTGTTTTTCGGTTGTTAGTTGATGGTTTTGATATTCGTTTTTTCGGGACAAAAGTTTCATTAAGACTCAATAACTTCATCTTTGCATGAAAATTTTTAATTTCATATTTATTTATTTTAGACATAAATAGTGATAATGCACATATTGTTTTATCTCATATGTCGAATGAAAATTTAGTCTCTGAATCTCTAAAATGACATACGAGGTTAGGTCACATTAGATAAACCGTATGACAATACTAGCACGTGCTGATATGTTGAGTTCATTATCTAAAGTTGATTTATCATTTTGTTTACGTGTCCGGAAAGACTTCTCAAAAACCATTCTCTTAAACGATTAACTCAAAAGGTTTACTAGATATAATCCATTTAGATATCTATGCACCCTTGAATGTGTGTGTTAGAAATGAATGTCAATACTTCGTCACTTTTATTGATGATTACTCGCACTTAGATATGTGTATCTCATCTCATACAAATCAGACTTTTAATTATTTTCTCAAATTCAAAGTTGATGCAGAAAATTAACTTGAGAAAATGATTAAAATTCTTCGATCTGATAGAGGTAATGAGTATACATATGAAATGTTTAAATTATATTGTGAAAACGTTGGCATCGTTTGACAATATAGAATGACTTATACTCTACAACAAAGTGGAGTTACAGAGAGAAGGAACATGACACTATTAGACATGTTTAAATTGATGGTGGCACATGTTAATCTCTCTACCACATTGTGTGGAAGCGCTGCTAACAATCATCTATATACTTAATAAAGTCTCATTTACATCCATTCCTAAGACCTCATACAAGATGTTGACGAGGATGATTCATTCTCTAGCCGACCTATACCCTTGGGGATCTTTAGGATATGTTTTGGTACCTGCTCTATATAAAAGTAAACTTGAAAGTAAATTTATTATGTATTTATTTAGCACCCCATGTACTCAAAAGTGATACGTTCTAGTTTATGAGGATTGTAGAGGATGGACTGAGATAGAATCTCGGGACGTGAATTTCCTCGAAGAAAGATACGCTAGCCGAAAGAAGCAAAAGGCTGCAATATATATATATATATATAAAAATTTAAATCCCGATGTATCTTAGGAAAGTGGGATTTTTACTTCACAAAATAAAGATGCACCTATAGTTCATTAGGATAGTGGGAGTACATCTCAACAGCCTCCTGAGTTACATCGAAGCGAAAGATGATTGATTCCCCGAGGATACTTCGATATCGATGGTCAATCCTTCTCTTGCGTTGCAGTTGACAACGATGAACTTGATTTTTATCAAGATGCGTTATTGTCACCAAATTTGGCTGATTGGGTGGCTGTCATGGATGAAGAAAACGCCTCTATGGAGAAGAATAAGGTCTAAGAACTTGTAGATCCGTCTTCTAATCACAAAGTGATAGTAATAAGTGGGTACTCAAGATCAACAGAAAGGCAAATGGTACAATGGAAAAGTATAAAACACAGTTAGTTGCTAAGGGTTTCACAGAGAAAGAATGTGTTGATTACGATGCAACTTTTTCACTTGTTATAAAATTCTTCTCGATATACATAATCTTGTCCATTGTCGTAAGTTTAGACTTAGAGTTATATCATATGGATGTAAAAATCACATTCTTAAATAGTTATTCGAATGAAGAGATATACATGCAACAATCCATAGGTTATGTGGACAAAATGTATTCAAAGAAAGTCTGCAAGATGTTAAAATATATCTATGGGTTGAAGTAATCTTCAAGATAGTTGTACATGAGATTCTACTTAGCAATCACCACTTTCAAGTTCATAATGAACCAAGAAGATCATTATGTATACATGAAATGGTCTGAAAGATGTTTTATGATACTATCTCTATATGTAAACGATATCCTAATAGTTGGTAATGACATGCAACTGTTGGCGATGATTAAAGATTAACTTTTCTCAAATTTTAAGATGAAAGATCTTGGTGAAGCCAAATTTATTCTCGGAGTAAAATCATCAAGGACCATCATATGAGATTCTTAAGATTGCCACAAGCCACATATATATAGAAGATCTTAGAGTGGTTTTAGATGGAAAATTCAAAAGTTGTTGAAACACCTATGAGGAAATCTAATAAGTTAGACAGGAAATCGTATCCCCAGACTGAAGCCGAGAAATTGGTTGTCCTCAGTACCTTATACGAGTGCAGTAAGTAGCTTAATGTATGATATGCTTTACACTAGACCGGATATTAGTTATCCAGTTGGCATAATTAATCGTTACTGAGTAACCCAGGACAATCTCATTAGCAAGCCATTAAGCGTATATTTTGCTATATCAGAGGAACAAAAGACTTGATGTTGTGTGATGAAAGCACGAGTCTTGAGCTTAAAGGATATTCTGATGCTGCCTGGAGTAATGACACCGACGAGGGACAGTCTACTTCAGGATATGTCTTCTTGCTTAGAGGACTAGTGTTCACTCCCCAAGTATAGGGTTGTGATATAGTAATAAACTCGGTGAGACCGAGGTAGAATCCCAAGGGACTGAAACTTGTACGTAATCTGAAACTAAGTAAAAATAGAACTAGACTAAGATAAAATCTAAATCGATTGAATTTGAGGGAATAATGGTGAAATATTAATATAAAATTTAGAGAAATCAGAGGTAGGAAACGAGGGATTTAGAGGATCCACTTGTAGAGATCAGGGAGATCTTATGCCTGCTTCAAGAACTCAACTGGACTTAAAGTCCCCTCTTCATCCAATTAGAGGGTGTAACCATGAAAATCAAAACTGAACTTCCTTTGATCTAGTTTTCAAGAGATGAAAGGTATAAGAATTTAAATGGATTCCATCACCAAACCATGCCCAGGAGACAAAGTAAACAACAGAATTAAATTAATTGCCAACCAATCATCGTGATATGAAGGCTAGGAAGGGTATCGTCATCTGACCATGCCCAGGAGACGATGGTGAACAACAGGGCTTCCTGACGTCATAAACATAAAAAAGCAAGAAACATGCTGAAAGCTATAACAGACCCATTGTAATTTCAGTCACAACAGACCATTAAAAACTAAAAAACATTCCCATAATAAAATTAAATCAAGATCCATTCAGTCTAAACAAAAGGCACAAGCACAAATTCTCCCATCACGCTACAAGCTTCACCTCTTAGCCATAGCTAAGAGGTTTAGGGCCTGTTTGGATTCGCGTATAGTATTGTATTGTATTGTATTTGGGTACTGTTCATGTATACATTGGACAGTTTTCAAAATACATCCAAATCAATCAGATACTAATCAATGTTTGGATAGGAGGTATTGTTTCGTATAGTATACAATACGTTATACAGATCAATGTTTGGATAGGATGTATTATGTCTGCATATTGTACAATCTTAATGTTGTCCCTAATACTATGATTCTCATCTTAATGAAACATAACAATGCAAATCTCCACTGCATAGGTACCAGATATCTTGTAATCGTACAAATGAACGGCCCTGATCTTACAATGCATAGGTACTAGATATCTATTAATCATACAAATTTCAAACTTTCATCCGCTATCGAATACAGCGCAATGAAATCGAAGTATTGACAGCAACAAAGCCCACTGACAATACCATCAGTTCAAAATTTTCGCTGGAGTTTGTATTCGCACGCATGGGATTCAACTCCTATTCACTCCAATCCAAACACGGTAAACGTCAAATCATAACTTCTAATACGATACAATACATCTCTAAACGCGTATCCAAACAAGCCCTTGGCAACCCATGGACATGATTGCACTGTACCTTAAGGGCTTGTTTGGATTCGCATATAGGATTGTATTGCATTGTTATACAATACAGCAGTAATACAACGGCGGATGTAGCCCTTTTCATTTTTGATCAGACTGGTTGGGAAGGACTGGCTTTGCATATGTAATCAATGAATGTATGCATGTTCAATGTTTATTGAAGGATCGATCTATGTGGACCTCGTCTTCACCACATACACTCATTACACCATCAACCATCACGTAATATCTATGTAGGCCCCATCACGGTTTAAGTATTTAATCCAAACCGCCAATCAACTTATATACATTAACATACAGAATGCGTCAATCCACCGTCCACATTATGACGGTGTATGTTGGCACCCCACTTCTAGACTATGCACCCACAATAACAGTCTGATTTACTTATTAGGTGGGCCTTCTTTGATTTGGTCTATCCACCGCCTAGATTTCGTCACCTAATGATCTCCAAGATAGGGCCAACCTTTTCACGTCGTGTAGATGTAGACATGGCAGAAAATCGGATTGAAAACTTACGGCGGATAGACCCTCTGCGTAGGGTATAGGAGAGAGGTGTATACGGAAGTACTCATCTCCTCCTGTAAAAGAGGGTACACGAGAGAAACGGTATCCATGAATGAAAGGAGGGATATAGTCCATTTAGAACAAGGATCAGTTGTTGTCCCAGAATGTATAGTGGGAAGAGAAAACCATACCTTCTTTCACTTCTGCCCTTATAGTATGAAATTTTAGGCATAAGAGAAACCATGTTTATGGAATGATGGCCCTAAGATGATGACATCCCATCTTCAACGTAGGCGAAGAAGACGAAGCAAGCAACTGCGTCTACGTCTAAGATGTGGCCGTAAACCCATCCATTCCTTTTACAAGAGGGTTGAAAACAACGGAGAAGAAGAAGGATGGCACAGGAAGATGAGATGGACACACGAAGCACATAGAGGTTTGACAGAGTTCTCTGCTATGAGAGGCGGTGCAATGTAATGACATCGCTGCACTGCCCGATGTCCTCGTGATGTACGTCCAAACTGCATGTCCACGCGCTTCATGTTCGGCGCTGTATTCACATGCCACGTACTACCGCGGATTTTAAATCCAATTCAAACGCGGTATATTGTATTTATTCAACTTAAAACAATGCAATACATCGAGTCCGGGTGATCCAAACAGGCCCTAAAATAAAAACAGAAAGATAACAAAAACATCTACTCCCTGTCTCTCTGCTTGCACGTTCACATTTCCGATGAAAAAATCCATTGCTCTCTCTCTCTCTCTCACGTCCCTTTATAGGCGCTGCAGACGGTAGATGTGTGTAGAGCACCGACCTGCCTTTTGCAGGCTGTTTGCAATAGGGTCGGACTCTGTATCGCACAACAACAGGGCTTCCTGCGTAAGGATGATTGGTGGGGCCCACTTTAGCTATCATTTGAGAGATTCATGCCGTCCATTAGCTTCTCCTCGGAATTTCGACTGGAGATGGTCTATTTTGATCGTCCGTTGATGCAGCCCAGGGAAGAATTCCTGCTGCAACAGTGTTTGAATGGTCATCTTGTGATTGCTGTAGCGGACATGTATGCATGTAATGATGAAAACGGTTAGAATATTTCTGACCAGATTGAGTCTCTCTACATTATGGACGGTTCAGATCGGACATCCGATCATCACTGGTGGCCCAGGACGATTCGGAACGTCTGGTTCTTCCGGACTGCGAAACAGAGCAGCGTAGTTGACACTGTGACGATGGTGGGCCCCTTTATCAGATTCTATGGAGAAATCCACTCTGTTCATTGTGATCCTTTCGAAAAACCAGTAAAAAATGGATGGTTTCAGATTAGATTCAGTGTGTCCCACAAGATCGTCTGTGCTACCGTTCATCTTGCGTGCGGCTGAGATCTTCACACGTATGCTTGTATGGTGGAGAAGGGACACCTAGGCGTGGGTTGTGGCTGACCCACAGACACAATGGACGGATTAGATCATCCGAATGAGTGATCGATGGGGCCCACAAATAAGAAACGGCGGACGGTCATCCGTCCGCTATCCCTGCGCACGAAGAAAGACGGGTCAGCCCGTCTTTGACCGGGCTGCCCGTCCAGTGCACGGCGGCTGTGCCTGTGTTGTGCACATGCACCATCTAAGGTGGGTCCCTCCTTGATGTATACGACGAATACGCTCCTTCCATTCCTTTCCCAATGTAGATTAAGGGATTGAAACCAAAATTGAAGCATGTCCAGCGACCAAGTGAACCCCAAATCACTGTTTTAGGGGTTGATCTGTCAGTTGGGCCACTTTCACAAAGATACAATGGCTGAAATTTGACATGTACGGTTAATTTATAGTCCTCAGGGTATGTATGAAGTTTCAAGCCGAAAAGATGGTGGAAACCATGTGATCTTGCATTCTGGATGACTTTCAGGCAACTTGAGCTTCAATTTCTCGATTTTCTCAGATCTCTGGCATGTAAATCCATTGATCTTGGTCCCTTGGGGTCCGTCTCATGATTTGGTGAATTCTGAGCGTTAATTATAAGCTTTTAGCACCCTATTTCGATCCAAGCTCGTAAATACACCCTGCATCACAAACACGATTAAATCAGGCCGTTAAACAGTACTATGTTTGTAAATCCAGACAATAACTGGGGTTTAAAATGCAATATTTGACCCTCAACAGCTAGCTATCTTATGGTCAAGTAAGAAACATCCACAACCCTTTTTCTATGAAGGTCGAGTACATTTCATGTCGTGCTGCAGTTCAAGAGCGTTTATGAGTTCATAGATTCTTACTAGGTTTGGGTGTTGTACCGGGCGTTTGTAAGCCTATATCATTAAGGATAGACAACACTTCTATTATTGACTTGGTAAAAGACCCCAAATACCACCAGAAGTCCAAACACATTGAGATCAAGTATCATTACGTCCGTGATCAAGTAAGAGATAAGCAGGTCGCCCTTAGCTACATTCCTACCAAGGAGATAATGATTGATCTCATGACAAAACATATAGGTAGAGATCTATTGCAGGTTCACGCCAGACAATGTTTTAAATATCGTTATCGTAATGTATCGTATCCTCGGGATACGAATCCATATCGGTTATTGCATGGGATATATTGGTTGTATCTCTCGTAGCATATCATTGTTGTTGGGAAAGATGAGAACATTGGAAAATTGGTCAATACACACTTACAAATCAAAACATTACAAAAAAATCAAAACATTACAAAAAAATGCACATAGTAGGGTTTTCCTTATGCACTTTTCAACTGAACTGATATAAGTATATTAAAAGTCTATTCATATAATTTATAAACATAAGAATACATGTATGGAAACACAAGCAATACATTTAAAAGCAAAAATCATATTATATATGTGTAATTTTGTGTTTGGATATAAAGATTGCAACTGATTTGCGATAAATTAAGAAATTTTGATTTTTCTCAATTTTCTACAACTTGACCCATCTCCCCAAAATCTCAAAATCGAAGTTCCAAATCTATGATGAAGAATCATAAATTTGTAACCATATGACACTAGTTTAACGTGATTTACAACAAAAACATGGATCAAAATTATTTTTTTTAAAATGCTCATTGGATCGAATAGGTGGGATATATCGGCACTACTTATGTATTTCATGTCGCACAGGTGGGATACAAGATATATTGTAGGATATATCAGCTGATATTGTTGATATTTAAAACATTGACACTAGATAGATGGGATTGAGGAGAGCTTGAGTGATATGCTTGTATTATATACCTTTGATCTTTCATTAATGAATAATACATTCCTTTTATTCAGTATAGACTAGGTGTGTAGATCATCAATATCTACCTAGAGATCATGTAGGATTTCTATCTTTGTCGGCAGGCTGGTCACCCACTCACACTAGTTGACCAGCCTTGAATGTACAAGAGGTACGTTAGGAGTGATGTTCATATGTTAAAGTGTGAACTACCCTTTATTATGAATAATAAAGGATGGGGGTACGAATGAGTTGTATACGCCTTCAGTCTTAAAACATTGAAGATGAGACTGATCAAGTCGAATAACATAATCGCTTCATTACTCTTCATGCGATCAATGTTATAGCCTGAATCAAAGTAAGGTCGAGGATATGAGATGAATCATACCTCATGTAAGATAACTTGCAGATTGTAGACCCAACATATACATAGTATTGCCTACTTCGGGCGTGGATTGTAGTCATGTGCTAGGACTTTTTACCTTTGGATTGTTTTCATTTGATTTAATCATTAAAACGTGCAAGTTTTCGACCTCGTAAGAGATACTTTATGTCCTTATCTACCCTCCTCTTCTGTACAAGAGTATGAGATTAAGTGTCGCTACTTTAATATATGATGACAAAAGGCTATTGATTGGTCAGACACAGTTAAGGAAAGCGGATAGATCAATTCCAAATTACTCATATGCATGGGGAAGATCCCATGATAACTATACCAAGTTTATACAACTATGAATATGAACTTGACTTATTCGCCAGTAGTATTGAGTTTTTGATAGATTTTTTTTTTTTTTTTGCAAACACTATTCTTTTTTAAAGGGGTGTGTGTGTGTGTGTGTGTGTGTGTGTGTGTGTAAAACTTTAGAAGAATTCAAATCGATGTTTGCAAAAAATAAAGATTTTAAAATAATTCGATAAGTTGGATAAGTGCGTATGTTGGCCGAGTACTCCATATTGGGAGTTAACTCCATCCGGTGTGGTCATGCGGACTAAGATAGTCATTACAAAGTTTTGGGTTATTGAGTGTTAGTTAGGTAGTCACTTAGTATTCAAACACTTGTGAGAAGATAATGGTGTTCTAACTAGTCATATGCTTCTAATTATTTTGATCACGATTTTTTTTAAATAAAAAATAAATTTTGGTTGTTATTGTAAACAAAGAGAAAATGATGAAGGCTTTAAGGAAAATGATTCTCCTTTGCTTTTCTATGTATTTGAGATAACCCTGAAGGGTTGAATATATAGAGCTTTACAACGACTATACAAAGTAAAATGATAAATACAAAATCTTCTACTTATGCATCATCTATAAAATCTTCTACTTATACATCGTCTATCTATAAAATCGGCTATACAAGGCATGTGACCTATTTAACATCCCCCCTCAAACTAATGCTGGTCATCAACAAGTAATAATTTGCTAACTAAAAATGAGTGTCGTGCAGAAGTGAGGGACTTCATGAAAATGACTGCAATCTGATCATGGGATGCGACATGTGGTAGCTAAATGAGCCGAGACTGAAACTTCTCACGGATGAAGTGACAGTCAACTTCAATATGCTTTGTCCGTTCATGGAAAATCGAATTAGAGGCAATCTGAATGATACTTAGATTATCTACATGGAGTGGAGTAGGATCTTGTAGATGAACACCCAAGTTAGAAAGAAGTCCATGTAACCAGATAATCTCAATACAAGAAGCTGACATTGCTCTATACTCGACTTCCGTGCTTGATTTGGAAATAATTGTCTGCTTCTTACACTTCCAAGAGATGAGAGAAGTGCCGAGAAAAACGCAATAGCCAATGGTAGATCTGCGTGTGAGAGTACAACCTGCTTAGTCAGCATTTGAATAAGCATGAAGGTTCAGAGGGGCCGTGGAGGAGAAGAACAGAGATCGATCCAGAGCTCCACGTAAGTACCGTAAGATACGCAATACTGCAGTCATATGAAGAGTCCAATGAGCAAAAACAAATTGGTTGACAACTTGGATTACATAGGCAATATCAGGGCGATTCATTGTTACGTAAACCAGACTCCCAACAAAATGGCGATATAATGTGGGTTCCGCAAAGAGTTCACCATCGTCACGACCATATTGAACGTTAAGTTCCAAGGAAGTCTGAATCATCTTCTGATCCGTTAATGAAGTTAAGACGAGAAGATCCTTGGTATATTTATGCTAGCTAATCAGGATTCCTCGTATAGAACGCGAAAATTTAAGTCCAAGAAAGTAGGTCAGATGTCCCAGATCCTTCATCTTGAAGGATGACGTCAGAACTTCCTTTAATGCCGAGATGTCATTATCATCGCGACCAGTCAGAAGTAGGTCATCAACGTATACAAGAATAATGACGATTTCACGCTCAGTGGTGCGCAAGAATAAGGATGGATTATGACCACTTCGAGTAAAGCCAGCTCCTATAACAACATCATGAAATCGTTGGAACCATGCCTAAGGGGCCTGTTTGAGACCGTATAGAGCTTTCTTCAGGCGACAAACCTTATTAGTAGGGATTAAAGATCTAGGAGGAGATTTTATATATAATGTTTCTTGGAGGTCTCCATGAAAAAAAAAATATTTTTCACGTCCATCTGAGTGAGTGGCCAAGAGCGAACTGATGATACTGTCAGAAGAGTGCGAACATTTTTCATCTTGGCCACAGGAGCGAATGTCTCATCATAATCAATTATGTGTTCCTGTTTGTATCCTTGAGCGACAAGCCGAGCTTTGTATCGATCCAATGATCCGTCAGACTAGAACTTCACAGAATAAATCCATTTATTGCCAATTAATTGTTGGTCAGTAGGTCGAGTAACAATGTCTCACGTATAGTTGTCATCTAATGCTGCAAATTCTTCTACCATAGCCTTCTATCAACAATCATGACTGGCTGCCTGATGGTATGAAGTAGGAATAGATACAGTATCCAGGATAGTATTCATGGCAGACATATAGTACATTAAGCGATTAGGCTGTCGATGTACATAAGTGGAACGACGTACCAAGATAGGATCTGGATCGGTTACGGGTACAGTAGGGAGAGTAGTAGGTGATGGATCTGTACGTGGTCGTCGTGAATAAGCCTACAATAGACAAGGATGTGTACTCGAGGCAACCGGAATGTTAGGAAAAATAGTAAGACTATGAGAGTCTGGTGTGGGCGAAGGAGGAATAGATGAAGGGAAGGCAATATACTAAAAAAAAAAACATGTCATGATACCCGTACACGACAAGAGACCGGATCATAGCAACGAAAACCCTTCTGAGTTTCTCCAAATCCCAAGTACATACATTTGACTGATTTTGAGAAAAGTTTGTTACGTTCACGTGATGCTAGATGAACATAACATACACAACCAAAAACACGAAATGTGAAATATGTAGGAAGTGAACCGGCGAGAACAAAGTAGGGAAATTTACTATTCAGGACTGTGGTTGGCAACTAATTAATCAAGTAGACTGAATGCATCATAACTTCCGCCCAAAAGGAACGAAAAACACTCATAGTTGTCATTAAGGTATTGGTAGTTTCAACAATGTGGCAATTTTTTCGTTCTGTCTATTGTGGAGTATCAGAACAGGTGATTTGATGAGCAATCCCATGACCCTGAAAATATGTACGAAAATTTGTGGAGAGATACTCTCCCCCTAAGTTAGAGCAAATAGTTTGAATTTTTGCTCGAAATTGAGTGTCCACCATATAATGAATATTTTGAATTTTTCAAAAATCTGTGACTTAGAGTGCAGAAAGTAAATTTAGGTGTAATGTGTGAAATCATCAATGAATATAACATAATATTGTAGTTCAGAGAGAGACATAATTGGGGAAGGGCCCCAGACATCTGTATGCACCAGTTCAAACATAGATGATGATTTTGTAGTACTTAGAGGAAAGGGAATACACTTACTTTTTGAAAGGCAACAAGAAGAATAAGAATAATCCAAAATACTTTTATTAAGAAAAATATTCTCTAACATGCTAGAAGAAAAGAGCTGAATCAAACGATCAGAATGTGGATGACCCAGGCGAAAGTGCCAGAGTTTCCACATTTTATTTGCCGAACAAATATCCGAGGAAGAGGGAGAGAAGAAACAACGAGTCGGAGTAACAGATGGGTGAAAGTCCAGCACGTACAAACATCCGTGCCGCCTACCCTTCCCAAGTATCTTCCCCGTTGCCAGATCCTGCACAAAATAACAATTGGAAGAAATATGACTAAGTAGTTATTGGATGTAAGTTTACCAGCATAAATTAAATTTGAGAAGAGCTTAGGGACATGAAACACATCACGAAGGATAAACTGGTGATAGTCAGAAGGAGAGAAAGTTAATGAACCAACGGACTAAATGGGTAGTTTAGTGCCATCCGCAGTAGAAATAGTTTGATTTCCAGTGTAGGGATGAATATCGCGAAGATGTGATACATCACCAGTCATATGATTGGAAGCACCTGAATCGAAGAACCATAGAGAAGATGAGGTTATACCTAGCATATTGGTCGCAGAAAGGGCCTGCACGATCTATTGGAGGATCGGAAGAGTCAAAGGTAAAGAAAGAGCTTCAACAGAACCAGTAGATGCAGTATCGTTAACAAAAGGCTCGAAAGAAGTAGTCACAGAAGTAGCAGAAAGAACACGACTACGGCCACGACCTCGATCAACACGTCCAAAGTCGAACGAGGATGTATAGGCACGTAAACGGCAGTCCTGAATACCATGACTAGTCCTTCGATAATAAGCGCACCAATCTTTGCACTGATCGACGACATGTCTCACTTTGTTATAGCCACGACAAGTTAAAGAAGTGAAACCACGGTTTGGTGCAGAAGTGGATACAGAAAGTGTCAGGTCAAATGGTTCCTAAGATGTCCCCTAAGAGAGGACATGTAGTCGTTGTTACTCGGCTAATAAATCATTAATAACTGAATTCATTGAAGGAGTTGGACTACGGTTCAGGAGAGAAGCCCTGCAATGCTCAAATTCCGGACGCAGTTTCATAAGAAACTGTCTAACTTGCGTACTTTTGCACATCGTGTGGAATATTTTAAAGTCATTTGAGAATTCTGGATCCATCATGTCATCTCTGTCCAAACTGTAACCATTGTAGAGTAGAAAGTTTGAATACTTTTGTCACCCTGAGTAAGGTGAACCAGATCTTGTTCTAGGCGGTATAACCTAGCCGCATTACTCTGTTGATATATTATCTGGAGATGCTCCCACATAGCCTTAACATTGCGATGTGGCGTGAGGCCAACAGCTATTGATTGATCAATCGAATCGAGAATCTAGATAATAATCCGTCCATTTTTCATTTCTCAATTAGCCATTCTGTCGGCATCGATGGAAGTGGGGACAATAACAGATCCATCAATCAGTCCCCACAAACCACGACCCTTGAGAAAAATCTGAAAGTGGATGGCCGATAGATTGTAGTTGGTGCCATTGAAACTACATCGTGGGGCCTCTGTACAGGAGTCTTTATCCATAAATAGAAAAAGATAAAACTATGCTAAAAAAGAAAGTACCTTGTAGCCACAGATCAGAACAGCAACTAGCAAAAGACAGAGACAACAATAGATCAAAAGAGCAGACAACAACAGATCAACAAACAGAGACAGTAAGATGTGCAATAGCAGGTGCAGCAGGAGGGATCGGAGTAGCAGAGATATGCGCAGAGACGTGCTCAGGGATGTGCGTGCGCAGGGACGAGCGCATGTGCGTGCGGACAGGCCTGGGGAGGATTGGACGTGCATGGGGAGGGTCGGATCTGACAGGGCAGGGCCGGATCTGACAGGGGAGGAGCTGGATCGGACAGGGAAGGGTCGGATCTGACAGACGGTGGTGCCGGTGATGAAGAAGATGCCGGATTAGGATTGGTATTGCTCTGATACCATGTAAATAAAGAGAAAACGATGAAGGCTTTGAAGAAAATGATTCTCTTTTGCTTTTCTGTGTATTTGAAACAACCCTAAAGGGTTGAAGATATAGAGCTTTACAACGACTATATAAGGTAAAATGATAAATACAAAATCTTCTACTAAAGCACCGTCTATCTATAAAATCTTCTACTTATACATTGTCTATCTATAGAATCAGCTATACAAGGCATGTAGCCTGTCTAACAGTTATGTGACAAGCTAGATGGACAATCTATGATGAGCCCATCCCATGACGTGCTTGAGTGAGAGATGTTGGACATGTGCCTGTGGGGCCCATTTGTGGGCAACCACTAGTGGGTGGGCCACATATTTCTTTCACGTTACTTCTTTAATTCAGGACTTTGTTTTAGGCTTTTAAATTCAAAGTGAATTTAAAATTTAATTTTATAAGAGGGAGAGATATGGAAGAGGATGGGATAAGGACTCATCCCTCATCTCTCAATCCCTCGTTCTATAAAAGTTTCTCTCGATGAGACAAGTAATCCAGAATTTGAGAGTTCCCAAGGAGAGAAAAAGAGAACAATGAGTTTTTGTTCATCTGGCCCATCCCTTGTACGATTCAAGCCGTATATCATAATCTGATGGCATATATACCATAGAATCAAAGGGGTGATCAGGCCCATCTACTCATACAACGGTTAAATGGATTGTTGGACTAATAATATTCATTATTGGCTTTTGCAAAGGTCCCATATAGTATAGACCGTGGGATTATGCGGGCCCACTCTTCCTTGTTGACTTTCAGAATTATTGCTCTTGGCCAAGCTCGGCTCTCACTAATGAAGCTAGGTGCTAACCTAATCCTTTTCAAAATACCCATGATGTATTAGATCCTTTGTTTTAAAATCAACAAAGTTTCTAATCATTATGATTAGTCATCGAGTCATGATGACCTTTTTCAGTACTCTAGTTGGTTTCATCGATTCATAATGCTCATCTCTTTGTAAAACATTATCAGGATGTGCCTACCAATCACCTGCCTTCTGAAGAAGCTGCTCATCAGGAGGTGCTTTACCAATCATCTACCTTCTGAAGAAGCTGCTTGCTGCTTAGCGGGGAGTCGTTTAGCAAGTTTTGAGTTTATTTAAGTGCATTCGGACTTCAAAAGTCATTTGGTAGCATAGATTCAGATGAATTAGGAATTGGAGGTATTTAGAAAGCATAGTTTGGGTATGTTTTGAAATCTCTCTTTTGCTGCGATTTTAGAGTGAGATTTCAGAGTGAAACGCCTTTTTTGGCTCCTTTTTAAAGGCAGGAAAATGAAACATGTAACAAAGGTATCGCAAAGCTACTAATCCATTATACATGTGCCACTCTAATGAATGCCCCCCCAAAAATCAATTTATCAGCTGCATCACTAAAATTACATCTATAAAATGGTCCAAACAACCTAAACATTGGCCATGTAAATCAATGGTTAAACAGCTCGCAAGTCACTCGCACGTGATCATATGCTTGTGGCCTACTCAAGGCTCGTAATTTCATCTTTTTTGGCCAAAGTATATATTTCAATAGGCCTATTACAATCATTCTGTTAAATATCATGCATTCACTAATTTGGGATATTTTAATAACCAAATTCGAATTCCTATAAATATTACCATGGATGTCCGTGCATTTCCAATTACAAGCTGCCAAACACAACATAAGATTGGAAATCACCTTAAGCTGTAATTTGGATTGCAATGCATTCCAAATACAAGCTCCCAAACGAGCCCTTATGGCGCGTTTGGAGATGCAAAATCTATTTGGAAATGAAAATTGTTTTCACTTACAAGACAGTGGGCCTGGCTGTTTGAATATGCCAACTCTACACTAATTATTTACTCTTATGAACTCTAGCACAAGAAATAATAAGGTGAGAGTTGTCCCATCTTTTGGAACCCTATTTTCTAAGGCAAACATGTAAATTATCACACAGGATCCAAATAGAATTCACATATCCAAACAAACCACACTCTTAGACAATCAAGTTCATTGATCCATTCTGTTCATTAGGTCCACTGCACATTTCATGGGCGACACCATGCCGACTTGAGAAATATCAATCTTTTCACTTGATCATTGACTTCTAATACGGACAGCTAAGATCGTTCATATAAAATAGATCCAACGCACGGTTTGATCTACCCATGTGAAGCCGACTCTTAAAGCAATGTGTATTGTAACATTATATTCGACCACCACGCACATCGTATACTAACGAATGCACATAATATGCTAAGGACCTGGTCTGTCTACGCATTAAGTCACATACACCACTAATCTAGTGACATGGTCAAAACATTCGCTTATCCAGTGCCTACAAACAAACTAGAAGGCATGCCTAAGTTGTCCCTAGCTAGGCCTGGATTTGGCGTAGTTAGCCATTCCTAGCTAATCCGCGACAGGTCCAATACTCTTGTAGAGAACCAAAGAGAGAGAAAGAAGGAACTTTTGTGCAGAATGAAAAAAAAAAAAAGGATCGGGCCCCGAGTGTGCCCCTACATTAATTAAACCCGGTATAGAGTCTCAAACACAAGACCTCCCACTCTAATACAACTTTGATGCAAGACAATTAACCACTTGCTCTAAAAGCTCGAACTGATAGAGCATGGCGAATTAATCCCTTAGCTCATAGCCCAAGCCCCACATCTCATAGGTTAGGACCTCAGTCGAACCCCCTCGTGGTCCCCACTTCACATGAGCCACCCGCCTCACACGGGCCGCCCACCCCGAGTGTGCCCCTGCATCCCATAGGCCATCCCACTCGAGCTCGGTGTGAAAATGCCCCTACATTACCTTTGTTACCATCCTGACTATAATCCAACCCACAGACCAACCATAATGAACTCAGCTAACCAACCTCATAACTAAGTGGACCATGTAAATCCCGTTAACTAAACCAACTAAACCCTAACCCTAGCATGGTGTGAAGTCACATCAGATCTACAAGTTGTAGCACCTTGAAGAAACACAAACATATGACATATTTGCACAACACACTCCTTAAGTCAAATAAAAGGGAACATAGCACTTAAAATTCACAAAAGTTACTACTCAGTACCTAATTACTGTAACATTGATCGATGCAAGCTAGTCCTCGCTGTCCCACAGCTGTGCCACGCTCTTGTACGGGCCCTCACTCTTGTTTATAAAGAGCTCTTCTCCATCTATAACTCTCCTCTGCACCAATCACAATCATGACCACACACACAAATGAAAATCACTTAAATCACACAATGAGAGTTGAACAGAGCTTTGCTATGCGCATATGCATACACATGTACAAGGCAGCTCACATACACTAGTGCCGTGTGGCCTGGCCGACATGTGCAATATTCAGCAGGAGGGCCATGTTAGTAAGAGAACTCCAGCCACACGCACGTGCACACATGTAAATTGTGGCCTACCTGGTAAACTTGTGGACCACCTGATTTGCGGGAGAGAGAGAGCGGTGCCCCTCATGGGTGTTCAGATCTGACACCAATGTGCAATGCTGGCACGTGTGGCATGTACATGCATTTGGCCTAGCAAAGTATGTGAACCGTTCAATCTGATTGTGGATACATACAACCATTCATCATTGATGGCCCATGTGTAGGATGGATCATTAGCCTAAAATCACACTGAACAACCTTCAGCGATCAATGGATTAATTTGATTTCTCTAATCTGTGCCAATTTCAGACCATGACCCATCTCATTGTTTTTATTTTGGTCAGTCCAAATGAATTGGCGCTGCAACAACACCAACCAACATAGTTGTGTGAGACTAGACAACAAAGGAGACCACAACTCAAGATTAAAAGAAGGCATTTCACGTACCTGGTCAGGGATGCTACTCAGCACTTGAAAATCTTCCTGTGGAATCTCCCACCCAGCAACCATAATATTTTCCTTGATCCTGTCTGCATGTGTTGATTTGGCGATGACACTTGTGCCTCTTTGGAAAGCCCACTTCACCAAGACCTGAGCTGGGCTTTTATTTACCTTCTTGGCAATCTGATTTGTGTGGTACATGTATACATAAGATAGAATAAAAAGAGAACCCCGGAAAAGGAAAAGGATGCAACACTGGAGCTGTCAATGGGTATATCTGATGCATCAGAGGAGATTTAAATGGGTCCAGTTTCATTTTTGGGCCATTAAAAAAAATTAATTCCCACTATCTTGGACACTGAAATAAATCAGACCTGCCACGACTAATGATTAATTTTAATTGGGTTGGGTGAGGTTTGGTTACTTGGTTAGTTTTAATATCAACACTCCTAAATCTAGACCATTCAGTAGGTCCAATGCACATTCCATGGGCCACCGAACAAACATCATATACTGATCTGGCAAATATTTACCATTTGATGAATGAACTTTATTGTGAATGGTCAAGATTGTTTACATAAAACTACGTCAAAGCAACCATTTGATCCATCTATTTGTTAGGTACCATCATGAATTGCTGGTGATTCTAAAGAATCACCTCTGCTACGCAATCATAACCAGTTATGGAGAATATGATGGTTATAGAAAATGAGACCATCAATGATGGATTGGATCGTTGCATCAATGCGATGCTTACATCCTATACCGTGAAATATTTTTTTGATTTAATGGACAGTTTAAATTGACTAATTGGACAGTCCAATTGAACTGATGCAACTAGGAGCCATATAACTTATGTTATGGAGCAGTGGAGCATTTCTCTTGTATGTTAGAGGCGTGTCTTCTGGGGGTGTTTGGTTGCTGGTGTTTATATTTCTTTGCTTGATTTTCATGAAAACAATGTTTGGTTCACAAATTTTCATCAGTTTTTGCAATTCTCATGAAAATGTGTGTAAGATATGATCAGTTCGAGGTGTAGATGCCTTTACATGTATGCAAGATCCAATCCATCCATTAGGTGGGTCTGATGGTATATATGCTCTTAACCCACCAGCCCAAGCCTGACCCAAAGATGAGGACTAAGACCATAAGGATCCATGATGGGAATCCGACCAGATTGGTATTGGGTCCTCAGATATGGTATCTAGATAGGCAATAGCACTGGACCCATACACTTATTAACTGTGACAATTCATCCACCTTACATGGGGCATACACATGCATCAATCAGCACTTCCAAATCTTGGATCCCACTGTGGTCTACAATAAATTCGTCATCTGCGTCCATTAATCCACAGGTCCAAGTCATTAATCCAATCATGGGTAGACCATGGACTGAAAATCACATAGACAACCATCAGATTTTGCCCATCGAATTTAGGTGCAGACCATATTTTCCAAATTCCACCCATTCAATTTGCAGCACTGACCATATTTGTTCAAATATCCGTTTTATGGTTAGAAATGTGTAGGGTCCACGATATGGATCATTCTTCGTTCGGACTGGTCCGGATTGATGCAAATGTATAATTGACAAGACTTGCACAATTGACAAGATGTAGCTGCTTGACAGATAATGGAGAACACACACCTTCTGCCAATATGGTGCAACCCAATCTGCTTGTTCACCATCCCTTTTCTGGGGTGTTTGACAAAAGCGGCCAGGGCAGTAGAATAGCCTATCCAATATAGATGTGTCTCAGACAGGCTTTTGTCGATGGAGTGTCTAGATCCATGACCTGATTTTGATGGTTTCCAATGGGCCCTTATGAAAGCAATGAAACTTTCTTTATTAAAAAATAAATAAATCTAACCATCTCAACGACAGGATGGTGGATCAGATTTCCAGATCCAAGTGGTGAATAGGCCTGCAAGTAGCAAGGGTAGATTCATCATGCACATTGTCTTTCAAGAATGACAAAAAAAATGTGTAGTGAATTATGAAATGTCAATTGTTTTTCATTTAGATTTAATAAGAAAGTGAAACTTAAGGCATTGCACATTAGCAAGGAATCGGCAATCCACATGTTTTCAAGACAAGTGTCATTTTCTGAAACTTAAGGCAAATGCCACAATTTCAGGAGATTGTTAATTAAAATGGCCACAATGTTTGAGGTATTGAAGTGCACAACAATAACTATGAACTTTGAACTAACATTTTGAAAAGGTTTTTTTTTTTTTTTTAAATCAATACATTTCAAAATTTTGTTAGGATCTCCTTTCGTTTGGTCATAGTTGGAAATCATATTTTAATGGGGGCGTATGGGCTCCTCCAAAACTTGATTGGAAGAGATGCACCATCCAGGACACCAGGTCATCAATCTTTTGTTAGAAAAATCATGATAGCCAGCCCCAAATAGCAAGGAAAAAGCTATGGTGGTAATGAGGTAGGAATCTTGGGAACTAGCAATGAACGATGACAGAGCTTGTTGCAGTTTTGGGTTTTGTGCAACGGAGACGAAGAACTGCACAGGTTAGGAGTAAGTTCAAGTTGAAGACTCTAAAAGGAAGGGCCAAAAGGACATTATGGGTGGAGATAGTAAGAAGATATTCAATGACCTATAGTTTAACTGAGGATATGGTCCTTGAAAAAAAATGGCGGAATAGGATCTATGTAGCCAACTCCAATTGGTTCTGCACATTACAGATGGCAATTATATGCTGGTTGGATGATCATGCTGTTGTCCAACTAGTTGTGTGTGATACTTCCTTCTACATTGGTACAAGTTATGGTGACTTCCCAAAATTGAACTATCAAGAGAATACATCATTGTACATTACATGAAACAGCATTATTTCGTTTCAGCTCTCTTACCGTAACATGGATCCCATTCCTCTTGCATGCGTCCAACATCTTATTGTTCCTCCAACCAGGGTGCATCTCCATCTAAGCCAGAGTGAAACAAGACGATTAGATAAAAGAATCTATGGAATTAATCTCCACCACATAAATTAATGGACACCCTCTCAAGAACTTGCTATTATATAACTATAGGGCCCAGAACCCCTACAAAACTTTGTGCGTTGAGCTTAACATACAACAACTGTCTGAGTGCAATATGACGAACTCAAAAATGTTTTACATCTGAACTGTATTTAGACCCACTCAGGCACATTTAGACGGCAAATGTATTGGATCCAGCCTTATAACTGTAAGTAGAAAGAGAGGTTGTATCTATCAACAAGGGATGCTGTATATAGTCCCAATATTTATAGAGGCTGGTATACGTACTTGGCACACAGAAGGCGTGGTTTGGGCAAGCTTGAGCAACTTCTCTAGTTTTCTTATGGTGAAATTGCAAACCCCGATGTCCCTAACAAGGTTGTCCTTCACTAGCTTCTCCATTTCTCACCATACTCCTTCCATGTCGAAGTCCGATATGTCACCTGGCCTTGGAGGCTTTTGTGCGCCATCTCTCAGGCGAAATGGCCAATGGATCTGTATCATGTCACAATTTTAGAAAGCAATTAGCTAAAAGAAAGAAAGAAAGATAGATAGAGCCTATTTGGATTTTTGGATCTACACATCTTAAAAATCTTGCTTTCCATAAATCATGTTGCTAATGCTTCAATGCAAGGCCCAAATAACTTCAAAAAATTATGGACGATGGAATTAAAAAAATAAATCCAAACACCAATTGGTCCTTAGCCATGTTTCAATCACCAAGTACTCTAGTTAATAGTAATTCTCAATGGTTTTTGTTGTTAATATCTTCAATGATCAATTACTTTATATCAATTTCCATCTTTCTTTGAGTACGTTACTAGATAGGACCCACATGGATGCATAGTTGACAATTTGAACCGTATATCTAGTTGACTGCACCGCAGATGAACCATTGTTTAAAAATCATGTGATGGGACAATTTTTTCAATTGAATGTGGACCATTGAATATCTTTAATTGATTCTGTTAATTTGCAGAGATAAGATGGTCAATATCATAATCGAAAATGATTAACAGATCACTTTTGGCCAGTCATGGTCAGTGAAAGCTAAGGATAATCGAAGCACTCATCCACATGGGCCCATTTCGTGACACATGCTGGAAGAGCTGGAGTTGCAACTAGTGCAACATGTATGCATGTTCATTTCCTATTATAAATGTTACTGCATATAAAAGCACAAAGAACAATGTTATATAAGTTGGTACAGGCTGTATTGGTAAAGGTCGAGGTAGTCGAGTTGCAGCTCTTGGAGGGTGTTGTTCAACGCATTTCTAACTCTTTCAGGGGCTAGATCTGTGCACCTGTACAATCACCACCCATTTGCAAGAGGACATTCACAAGATAATAAAAATAAAGAAAGGAACAATGGTTAATTTCATGCAACAGTTCTGATGTATAAATGGTAAAACTACAGAGCATTATTTAGGATAGAATCGATCATCCCATTCCTAGAACAAAGCTAAAGATGAAATATGCCATCATATTGTTAGATAACATGTTCATTTTGGTGCTCCACCATGCCCTTTTGTAAAAACTCTTCTATTAAAACGGTTTGAGTCATTTGCCCCCTAACATGGCATTTTTCCAAATCTCTTCTGCCTTCTACATGGCATCAGAGCTATGATTTCCCCACTAGTTCTCTCTAATGGCGAAGCCTACATGTTGCAATATGGGATCTACTATTTCACCCAGGACACATTAGTGGCTTAGATCCTGGTTATCGGATTGCACATCAAATTTTTTTTTGGTTGGGTCCAATACTCAAATGGTTTTAGATGTTTTTCCAAATGTTTTAAAACGCTATATATTTATTTATTTTTTATCACCGTTGAAAATGTTTTTGAACTTGATAGATATCTGATTATTAAGGTTTAAAGGTCATTCTCTTAGCCTTGCATGGATTTATGCGCCAAGGATGGTGCCACTCTTAGTGGACTAAGAAGGATTTTGTAAATTTGGGTGCATGAATAGGTATGATTATAGGCTTTTGATGATATTGGGCATATTGAAGCATGTAAGGGTGAGGAGCACCATAATTGGTAACATGACTCCTTATAAATAGATCATGTCCACATAGAGAGAGAGAGAGCTCTTGGACATGCCCCCTTTGGACATTTGGAGAGAGAACTATTGTCGTGTAAAAGTTGTAGTTTAGGGATTTTCTCTTCCCTCTTTTATTTATAAAAAATATGGAAAATAATGTAACGGTAGTCAAAGGTCTACAACACGTGATACACACTTACATCCGCTTTGATACCATGTTGTCAAGTAAAAGTTGTAGTTTAGGGATTTTCTCTCCCCTCTTTTATTTATAAAAAAAAAAATATGGAAAATAAAATAATGGTAGTCTAAGGTCTACCACACATGATACATTCCAACAAGAACAGAAAGAGATGAAAAGACAAGACAGAGAAAGAAGAAGAGACATCTCTCTTTGTTGGCGTGATCAGGGAGAGACCTCCTATGATGGAGGATATACATTGGTCTTCATCATCAATCAAAGGAAACGAACCTACCATAAGAATTCAAGGGTTGGTTTGTTTTCTATTGGAATTTGATTGCACTTACATGGGGATCCATATTAGAATCTTGAAGTTTTCTAAAGTTCATGCTTTCGTGTCTTTTAAAAACTTCATACAATTTATAGGCTTCTTAAGTGCACCTTTGAAGATTATATAAATCTTCTCAAGTTTTAGCTAGAGAGATCCTAGAGATCTTCTCAATCCCATCTAAATTTTTTACCAAAATTACAAGAATGCCTTCTCCATACATATAATTGCAAAGAATGCCCCAACACAAATTACACCACAAAATTTCAACGTACACCACTATTTCCTCACATGGGCCTCCTCACACCAAACCTATTTTGGAATTAGATCTTGAGAGGTTTTTTCTCTTTTTCTTCTTAGAAAATAGTATGATATTGTAGATGACATTGCATATAAAATGGCCTTTTCTATCGTTGAAAATGCACCTCAACCTTTTATTGTGTTCCATTTTGTGTTTGTGTTATGAGTTAAAGAGTCCCTCATTAGATACATATGGAGAGTGGGTCTTAACTCAAGTGGGTTTTAACTCCTATTTATAACGGGGATTAAGTCTTTCAGTCTTGTGAACCAATTGTGTAAGCAATAGCACCCTGTTCACCTAGGAGCTCTAATCTAGTAAGAGTGCCCTGGCCCTTCTTTTAATATAGATCACTCGTGTTTTTCTCTTTGTTTAGTTTGTTTAACATGGTAGTGAGTGGGTTGGATCCTGTCAATTTTATTTTTGTCAATTTGTTTTTTCTTCTTTGTCATCATCCAACTGAACTACTTAAGAGGCTTCTATAAATATCCTCACGATCAACTACCTCTTGGCATCCATATTTTCACCTTTGCACCTTCTATCCTCCTGCCTTAAGTAGAAGCCCATCGTTGTTGTAAACATGGTCATGCGTCATAGAATATGTCCATATTTGCAGTGGATCGATGCCCAAATGATATGGTCCAGTTGCTACATGTTGATTAGAAGAGCTGCAGATTGTGACTGGTTGATTATAAGAGCAGCAGATTAGGCCACGGATTGTCGTCCTTGTCGAGGGTACAAACTCAACCTTTTATTATGTCATGCTTTATGTTTATCATCTTGTGAGTTTAGTTCCACATTGGATGTGTTACTATATTGGGCTTACTGGGTTTACTATTTTGGGCTCATGGGCTTACCCCAATTGGGCTTGTACTTCCATTTTATCTTCGGTATTGTTGCGGACTACCCTATGTTCATTGCTAAAAAACAATGGCTAGGGAATCATTTTCCCTAATCCAACTTTCGCCCCAATAGCATACAGTAATTCCTACTTATGGAATAATAAACCCTAATCAATCCAATACAGAAACACAATACAAGTGGGAGAGTTGTTTCTAACTCCTGTTTATGCAAAGGGGCTCAAGTCATTTAGTAGTGTGAGTGGAGTGTGTAAACAATGTAGCACCTTGGGTACTGGGAGCTCTAATCTAGTAAACTAGTAAGAATGCCCCACCCCTTATTTTAATATAGATCTATTGTGCTTTTGTCATGTTTGGTTTTTTTAACAGCAATAAAGCGGTGTAGTAAATGAACATTTAGAAAAAATATATATATATATATATATGGAAGAGAAACAAAAAAGAAAAACAAAAGAAGGATGAGGAAAGGTTCATTTGTTCTTAGGAATAGTTACTCGAGCATTGTAAGTTCATTGACATTGGCAATGTTCCTACAACTAAGCACGATCCAGACCAAAGACGGATCCCCTTCAGCCTGACATGATTACAATGAATGAATTTGTTGAATCAACTGAATTATTAATGTTGCCCCTTCATATGTGAATTTCTTCCCACTTTTTCCTACCCCTAGCTAAGCTCTCACCTGACCCAAGAATGACACACAACCTTTCTTAAGGATGAGAACTTAATCACTGTGCAATAAAATATACAACAGCAAGCAATACGTGATAGGAAGTGATAACATAAAAGAGTTGAGAATATGAAATGAAGATTGCAGAGTATAACTAATGATTAGAGGTGAATTTTATTCTACACTACTCTCACTAATTGTTAAATCACTGGTTTTGAAAATAAACCAAAATCCTTTAAATGGAAAAAATCTTGCCTTATGCTTTAAATTTTCAAAGGACACCTAAAGTTAATTGAATTGTTCTAGATATGAAGTCCATACCACAACTTGGAAGTGATAAAAAGATCTTTCCTATCTATCCCTGCTTTCATTGCAGCCTGCAATGCTTCTCCCACCTGAGATACAAAAGCATATTATTCTTAGTTCCAAAAAGAGAATAATAAGGTATATTGACCACTGTATTATTCAGTGCATATCTATCAAATGATATCAATTTGTCAATAATGGCGTAACAGTGTATTAACCTTATCATTTCTAAGTGTATTAACCTTATCATTTCTCTTCACAGACTGCTTATTTTCAAGAAATATATTTTACCTCCTTTTGTACTCCGTACAAGGCAGCTGTGTCGACATGTCTATATCCAGCCTGAAATAATAATTGTTTGATGATCAGATAAGATCTTACTGGGAATGATAGTCAAAACTTTTAGGTCATAAAAAGAAGAAGAAGAACGAAAGAAACGCATACCTTCTTTTTATAAATATATTTCTTACCCAGGATAAAAGAAACTTGATTGTGATAAGCATGCTATCACCAACAAGAAATTGTAAGAAATTTACTGAAGCAAAAGACTTAAGTAATAAATGACTTAAATCAAATACAGAAGGTCAACCTTAAGTGGATGCATCTAAAGGTAATACACCTACCACGGACTTCTTAACTCCATTGCAGCCTCACCCGTGAGGTGTTGGGTTTTTTCAAAATAAAGAAATAAAAAAAAAAAAAGTTATTTTTTCAAATATAAAAAGGAAGAAGAAGATAAAATCTAGCAATCTCCTGTCCTCCTCCTTCTCCATTTTAGGTTGTTTTTAGAGAAGTTGTGTAAATTGCAGTTTTTTCAGGGGGTAAAATGCAAACAGGAAAAACTCAAGGGGTAAATTGTAACAGCAAATAAGTCAGGTGGATGCTGCAAAAGTGTGTTCAGGGTGAGGTTTTTCTGTTTTGTAGGCTGAAGCTCATATTTCTTTGGTTTAGGAGAGGAGGCTTCTAGTATCCTGGAAGCGGATTTACTGCAACCCTCTTGCAAACTGGTTTAACTACCGAGAGAGTGTGAATACCTCCCTAAAAACAGCAACATTATAACTCGCCCTAAGCCTATCTTTAAGCATGTTTTTTCTCTTATTTTTCCACCTCTATTCTATCATGAGGCACCCATGCAACACCCCAGCTCTCGCATAGCGCCCCAACACTACAACCTAACTCTCATTTTCCCCACCAATTTCTACACCCAATAACCAAGGACTCAGGGAGAACAGGAGAACACCAAAACAGTGGATAGGAATACTCATACAATTATACTGTACGAGGGAAGATGACAACTCTTGAGGAGTTATTAAGTCCCAAATGAGAGGGCTTCCTCCTCATATCATATGGACCTAGGAACTCTCCAAAGACCACACAATGGCTAGGATAGTGCTATATCTAGCATATTTCATCCAATGGTCAAGAACATTTTAGAAGCATACTAGAGTACTCCGGAACTCTCCACAAATCAGTAAACAACTTTGTAATAGTGTAGACCACTCCACAATTATTTGAAATACACTACGACACTCTAGATTTTATTAGATGCCTTGAGACACCTTGTACATTCCTCATATGTACAAGATGTGGTAGAAATGGCTAAGTTCCTAAGTGAACTTCCACACCCATGACAGCTCCATAATATACACCATCTAAGAACAAAAATACTGAAGGATAGATGATATTCCAATAATAATAATAATAAGTTGCAGCCGAGCTTATGGCATCAAAACACGGTCCGAAGGCACCATTGAGCACTATAAAGCTCGATTAGCTGCAAAGGGCTTTCATCAACAGCCTAGCGTTGATTTTTGAAACTTTAGCCTTGTTGTAGAACTGGCGACTATCCGAACTGTCCTTAATATTGCCATCTCATGTGGTTGATGCATTTGCCAACTTGATGATCACAATACCTTCACAACATCTGAAGAAAAGAGTTTTACATGCAACAATCTCTAGGATTTGTTGATTCAAGCTGCCCTCACCATGTATTTTATGTTTATAAAGTTATTTATGGTCTTTGACAAGCATCACAAGCATGGTTTCACGATTAAGTGGATTCCTTCTCAATGTAGGTTTTTGACACAGTGACATTGATTCCTTCTTGATGTCGGTTTTTGATACAGCGACGTTGATTCCTCTATGATTGTTCATCACACCATCAAACCTATTGTTCCCCTCCTACTGTGGAAGCTCTCCAATATACTCATCCTGATATTGCCCATTCATGCATGCTCCAACATGTGCACATGCAGGCCGTCAAACGTATACTTCATTATCTCAAGGGCTCTTTGGGTCATGATCTTGAACAAAAATCAGGACCATTGATTCCCTTACATGCCTACAATGACGCTGATTGGTCAGAATGCCCCTCCATTGGTCGATCGAGGTCCAGTTTGTGCACGTTCCTTGGTCCAAATCTTGTCTCGGAGCTCAAAGAAACAACCCACCCTTCAAATTGTTTCCCTTGGTCCGATCCACCTGAATTACTAATGGGGTTGATTTTTTGGCCCCATGCCTAAAATTTGGAGTGCCATCTAATGGTTTGAGTGGATTTCACATAATCATCACAGTGGGCCCTATAAAAGATCAACAATGGACGTCTCTTTCCCAATTGCTTCCTTTGGTGTACCTCACCTGAATCATAAATTAGCCTGATTTTTTTTTTTTTTTGCCCTAGGTCTAACATAGGGTTTAGAGTTTAGGGTCTCTATTAGCTCGTATGGCTATTATAGATGGTAATCTATATTGGTATCGGAGCCCATAACTTGATCACGGGGTAGCTTATCAAAAAGTAGCGTTTTACTAAAAAAAAATATTATTATTATCTAGCGGGATTCTAAAGCAAGCAATTTCGCTTAATGAGGACTCACATGTCCTTACAATTACAGTATCCAGTGCAAAGATCTTTACCGATCCAATACTGGTTGCTTCAGAAAGACGGCTAATCCATATCATCTTATGAGAGATCTAAGCGGTCTCAAAATATCCCTTACATTTTGAAGACCAGACTTAGTATATTTTTTTTCAACACTATCATCTTCTCGAACTCGAAGAGGAGATAGCTTGGACTAACTATCAAAACATTACAGGATATTGGCCTTATACGACATACTTAAGAAGACGACAAGAAACTCCTTACGCCACTTATCAAAGAGCTACACTTAATAGAATAACGTATCAAAACATATATAACCTAGCCATCCAAGAAGGAATCATATTCCTCATAAGCTTTGGAAGAGAAAATTAGCTATATGTTTAGACCCTTAAGATAGAATAAAGAGGTTTTTATTCTCATAAAAAGAAGGTTACCGGTTGTTAGCCCCTAGCAAGCGATCCTAAAACAAATTGCTAGTATCCAAAAAAAAAAAAAAAAACAGAACATATTAACCACATAGCCTTTGAATCAGCAAACAAACATACCTTAGCTTCTTTAGGAAATTCTATCCAAGACAATAAACAGTGGATCCTCACGGCAAAATCAAAGATAGCCACCCAAAACCTCGAAATCGAGAATCATATAAGGAGAATAAATTTATAGATTCTATTAGAATTCAGAAGATCTATTCAAATAATCATTGATAACACCAACCATATCAACCAAATCCAATTAGATCTCGCAGAAGTTAAGAAGGCATTAGGAATCCAAGATGGAAATAGTTCAGCATGAACTACCTAAAATCACAACATTCCAGCCAGCCTCCTCAGATAACTTCCTACAAAGAATCAATATCCTCATTGATTATGAACAAGAATGGATCATTCAGAAGAAAGAAAACAATAACTTAGCCTTACTTCAAAACTTAGTGAAATCAGGAAATTTTATCAGCACAAGTATAGTCGAATTACAGGGTGAAATGCTCCAAAATGAAGGATACATCTCGACAGTAATTAATAACCAACTAAGAGGACTAGAAGTATTCTACCAAGACATTGTGCAATTTCAGATAAATCTAAACTTAGCGATGAGGTAGCTCAGAAGCGTCCTTGAAAACATACCTCAAAAGGATCAAACTATAGAAGTAGAAGTACTTGGAGAAAGAATAGATCTGAGGTATACAGAGGTCTTAAAATAGCAAAAGGATGATAAGAGAGGTTAAAAGGATGATAAGAGAGGTTAAAAAAAGTTCCTTTCCTCCCGAAACATACATGGGAGCTTTGGAAGAATTAGGTAAAGCCATAGATAACATCAACCAAAAATTGGAAGAACATAGCCGACATCTAGAAACATTGCTAGGCAAAACAGAGAAGTTAGAAGATATCACTACTTTGACCGTAAATGAACAGAGATGTGAAAGCCTTGAGATAAAAACAGCAATAGCCAAATTCATAGCCTTACAAGATCAACGCCTTCACGAGCTAGGTACGAAACTCAAGCAAGACCTACATAGTACAGAGCAAACACTCCTCATAGAATCAGAAAATTTTGAAAATGACATCCACATGTTGGCCTTAAATACCTTAAGTAAGCTAGATGCTATCCTAGAACAAACCAAGCAAGGACACACCTATTATCGGAACTGAAGACTTGAGAGGAAAAAGAATCAAGAATGATGGGTTAGACAAAACCCAAACCTTTGCACCCATTTATTTTCCATTCAGAAGACAACATAGGATTGGAATGCTTAAGACATTCCAAACACAAGTACTTAGGCTGAAGGTACATTTAGCACAAAAGACAGCAGAACATCTCAAATGGGAGAAATTTACTGAGCTAGAATGGAAAAACATCTCAGAACACTGCGAAAGATCTAATCTTCATCTAACAGACTACGTAGACCTATATCATTATAGTAAAAAACCCATAACCAGCAAATACCAAATTACACATAAGACAAAAACATACAAAGTCACTAATGCATACGAGAAAATCCCCATCTTTTCACAAACGTGGATCAAAGATCAGAAAGAACAAGGATTCAGCTATGTGAATTTCGGGATGTTTCAAGCATGAATAGAAGGGTTGCATACACCAGACATGGAAATAGAAATTATCTGCTGCCTCATAGATGAAAGGTGGAAATCATTTGAAAAAAGCCTTTTAGGAGTAGCACAACTCCATCTCATAGAAAACGTAGGATACTTCAACGTAGTACCTGGATACACCATGCCTATAGAAGCAACACAAAGTATCAAGCTAGTCATAGCATCCAAAGGATATGACGACTTTGACCTAACCCACGGAAATATAAATGTAGAATCACAAATATATGTCCAGTTTAGCCAAGAAATGATAAAAGGACTTCATAGTAAATTCCAAATGGGAAAACTAAATGAAGAAATATTAGTAAGAACTAATTACTCTCAATTTAACCATACATATATTCGAAAAAAGGCAACAGACATGGTAAAAAGCTCATCAAACCTTGGGAACTAAGGGAAGCAATTCCAAAAACTAAGCAACAAAAGGAGTTGAACTATATCCACACTAATCCCCAGACTGGAAACGTATCTTTACAATTTAAACCAGCAATATACATACCAGACATGAACCAAGAAGAAGAATATAACAAAACACCTTTCAAGTTCATAGAATCAAGAAAATCCTATCGCTTAGAAAAAGGTGAGCCCAACACCTCTAAGAATAAACTTATATCATACGATGATATAAATCTAGAGAAAGTTAAGATCCAAAACTTAGGAGAACCTCCTAGCCAGGAACATATTCAATGTTTCAAGAAAAAACTCGAAAGAGCCAAATCACACAAGATCAACATGATACACACCATCCAAGAAAGTAAAACCTTAGAAGAACTGGAAAAGGCTCTTGAACAAAAGGAGAAAGGAAATGTTGCCAGATTCCTAAAAACCCTTAGCAAGAATAGCCATGGCAGAAACCGTAATTGTAGAACATGCCTAAACCAGCAATCAAACCAATCCCACCAACCAAGCTATTATCCAAAAAAACAATAGACAAGAACCTAGAAGAAACAAAGAAGCCTATATACCAATATACAAACAGAGGAGAGAAAGACCTAGATTCTTTAGAGACTTGCCTACAAACATCCAAGCATTCCAAAGCATAAAAAAGATGGCCCAGATCCCTATAAGCCCCCTAGGCATATACCTCAATCTAGATAACGTCAGAAATATAAAAGAAGCACTCAAAGCCTGGAAAAAACAAATGGAACAATGCTTCGACCAAAATAATGAATGTAGTATAGACGTTTGTAAGGCTCTTGAACAAAAGGAGAAAGGAAATGTTGCCAGATTCCTAAAAACCCTAAAAAGGGATACAAATCCAGAGTCAGTAGCCCAATACGAAGAATTTAACAGACGATATGCAAATGAGCAAAACGTAGATGGATATGAAGCCTTATTCAAAAATGAATTTATCAGAGTAAACCGCTTCACTAGACAGTCCGAATCCAAAGAAGCATGAATAGCATTAGCCTAACTTAGTATCTACGATATAAAAGACAGTACCATATCCAAACAATTATGAAAACCTCTACTATTTAATAGAAAACCATGGAGAACCATTATACATCCGCCTAAGTCTCTTAGAAGATACCAACGATGCTGTCACCGCAATGATCGAAACCGGCTGCACTACTTCGATGTGCTCCGCTACAGCCTTTCCCCTTAACTGGAGTCGTAGTCAACGGACAACCCTTCGTATCAAAGTTTATTACAAAACCTATACACTTTTGCCAACACAACCGGACATTCACCCATAAATTCTGGGTTTTCGATGGACCATGCACCGGTTTCCCTAGCGACCTTATGATAGGGACAAATCTACTTAGACAATACTTACCTATTAGCGTGTCAGAAACACATTTAGCGCTAACACTCAAACACCCTTTTGACCTACAATTCCCACTACTACATGAAGACCACCTCGCTACCCCAAAGTCAGAGTTGCACACACAGAAGCCTGGTGGACCTGACAGACAAACCCCATGCAACTGTCCAGGAAAAAAATGCCACTTAGCACTCTTAGAAATTGAGGCAGAAATAGAAATTAACCATAGAATTGCATTTTACCAACAAAAGATTTTATTTTTTAAAAAAAAAAAAAAAAAAGAAAAGAAGGCGCTATCAGAAATTAAAGAACTCACAAAACAAACAATAGGAACGAACCCTCTAGCAACATGGGAACAAGATAAAGCACTATGCGTTATAACACCAAAAGATCCTAACAGAATCATAAAAGGAAAACAATTCCCTTGCAACCATAGAGATCGAATCGAATTCCAACAACACATTGGAAAACTCCTAGAAATGAACCTCATTAGAGAATCAACAAGCCCTCACAACTTGCCAGCCTTTTTTGTAGAAAACCATGCTGAGGTACTTTGCAAAGAACGAAGCATGGTTATAGACTATAGAGAACTAAACAGAAATTGAGAAGACAATTCATACATGATTCCTGATAAAGATAACTTAATACAACTCATAGAAGATAAAACATGGTTCAGTAAATTCGATTGTAAATCCGGATTCTGGCAAATCCGAATGGAAGAAGAATCCGTAAAATGGACAGCATTAAGTGTTCCGCAAGGAAAATACGAGTGGCTCGTCATGCCATTCGGCTATAAAAATGCCCCCCCAAGTCTTTCAAATAAGAAAGGACAACATTTTTAGAAAACATCAAGAATATTGCTTAGTTTATATTGACGACGTCCTCGTAGCCTGCAAATCAGAAGACAAACATATTAAACACCTTAAAACGGTAGTAAAAGAATTTAAAAACTAAGGACTCATAATATCAGAGCCAAAAATGAAACTTATGCAAAACAGCATTGACTTCCTCGGGTTTCAAATAGAAAGAGGAAAGATAAGACTACAAGAACACATCACAAAGAAACTCCTAGAATTCCCTAATAAGATAGAAGGGAGAAAACAACTACAATCATTCTTCGGAATACTAAACGTAGCCCGAAATTTCCTAAAAAAACATAGCTAGCCTAACGAAAGGGTTTAACAGCAAGCTTCAAAAAACAGAAATTACTAACCCATTCAAATGGAATAAGTCCGATGAGGAAGTCGGAGAAAAAATCAAAGAAGTAAAAAAGATTCCCCCTTTAGACTTACCAAATGCTAAAGATTATTTCATCGTAGAAACCGACGCATCAAATGAGCAATGGGGAGTTGCTTACTTCGCCACTCATTATATCACAAGAGAAAAGAAACTCTGCGGATTTAAATCAGGGTCATTTAACAAAGCCGAAAAAAATTACACTACCCATGAAAAGGAACTTTTGGCCGTGATTCGAGGATTACAGAAATATGAGACCTTCCTCCTACCGAAACTATTTACAATAATCACAGACTCCAACTACGATGTCCATTTTAAAGAAAGCAAACTTAGAGGAATGGCGTCATTGTTCACAGCCCCAAGTGTAGGGTCGCGATGTAGTAATAATCTCGGTAAGACCGAGGTCAAATCCATAGGGACTGAACCTTATACGTAATCTGAAAGTAACCAGAAGTGGAACTAGACGAAGATGTAATCTAAATCAGGAAAACTTAAGAGAATAATGGTGAAATATTAAACTAAAACTTGTAAAATTCAAAGGTGGGAAACTAGGGTGCGAAGGATCCACTTGTAGCAATTAGGGAGATCTATGCTTGATTCACGAACGCAACTGGATTTAGAGTCCCATCTTCATCCACTTGGAAGATATATCATTAAAAACCAAATCTGAACTTCCTTTGATCCAGTTTTCAAGAGATGAGAGATGTGAGAATTAGAATTGATTCCATCACAAAACCATGCCCATGAGACAAAGCAAACAACAGAATTTAGTCAATCCACAACTAATCTAAGAGAGTTATGAACGTTAGGAAGGATTCCATCATCCAACCATGTCCATGAGACGATGGTGAACAACAGGGCTTCCTAACTTCACAATCATAATAATGAAAAGAACATACTCAAAGCTATCGCAGATCCATTGTAATTTAAGTCACAATAAACCATTAAAAACTATGAATATTCCTTATAATCAAACCAAAATCAAAGATAGTTCGACGTAACACGAATCAAAACCATAAACAACGCCCCATCACGCCACAAGCTTCACCTCTTAGCCCTAGCTAAGAGGTTTAGCTCATCATAGACATGATCAACTAAAAACTCTTTAAAAAAAAAAAAAAAAAACACCAAAGGAAGGAAAATAAAGAAGAAGGAGAAGAAAAACTCCTGGCAGCCGTCCGCTCCTCCTCCTCTCTCTCACTCTTTCTCGTCACGTCCGATCATCGCAAAATCTGATTTGGCTCCATGGTGGTGGTCGGCCTTGGCTGGGCTTCCATCTGGACGTTTCGGATCGCTCAACTGATCAAAATGGCGGGCCACAACTTCCCGGAAATTCCAGGCGGCGTCTGGACATTCTTACGCACGCCTCTTGCGTTGAGATGCTCAGTGGGCCCATGGACAACATCATCAGAGAAATCCACTCCGTCCATTGGATTCGTGGCAGAATTTCAATCGGAGATGGGCAGTTTTGCTCGAGTTTGGTGCGGCCCAAGGAATCAAATCGCATTGCAATTGTTTTTAACGTTGCAGGATAGTCTTCTTGTGATCGTTGTGGCCGGCACGTGCGCGTGCATGGATGCATGGGGTCAACATGGGTTTGACCGTTTTTTTTCCCCCTCTACATGATGGACGGCTTGGATTATCTAAGCGGGTCATGATCGTGGCCCAAAGCAATTCGCACGGAGGACGTGCGTCCAGTTTTACAGCAGCGTGAAAACGGAAACTTCCGTTTTTTGAATGGGAGTGTAACGTCTCGGAAAAATCCGTACAAAGACTCGAGTATCACCTCAGGCAGAAATCACTAAGGACCGAATCCTTTAGAAATTAGACAAAAATTTATTAAGTGCTAAACTAAATAATCATTGGAATTAGCTTGAACCACTTTCTATACAAACTGCATGACTCAAAACCATTAGGATCGCCGACTCAACTTCATCTTAAGACCTAGGAGCAATCTCAAAACCTAGTTGCTCTCGGGAGCACATTGAAACTTCGTATCAGACCTGGACCGTGCGTCGAAAGTTCGATAACCATGAAACTATACGGTTATGACCACCTTACTAGGCTTGACAACCATCACGGGAATCGAGCCCGAATAGTGTCCAGAAACGCACAATTTGAGCCCCGAGTGAAGTGTGTGGGAAACGCGAATATCTTTAGAAAATGACTCAGATTTAAGTGATTTGGGCCGTTCGCTTGCGGGCCAAATTTAAGGTTTCAAACCGTCAGAATCTGACCCAACTACACTCTCGGATCAGGAAAATTTCCTAACACATGTCAGTGTACTTGTGGCCCTGATCAAGTGACGATGACCGTTGAACTGAAACAGGTCCTCCACGGTCGATCCGTAAATCCAATCGGACCGAAAACTTAACCTGACTTAGATCCAATGTCAGGGAACTTTTTCCAAACCGTATGCAGGAAATGGGCCTCCAGATGAACTCCGTTGGACCGAAACAGCCACTCTTTGGCTGTAACCTGGCCATTCTCATAAGTTCTAGGCCTATATAAGGACCTTTACCCACCTCTCTCATTCCATACGAATTTTAAACCCTAGGAGAGAGAAGAGAGAAAAAGAGAAGGAAAGAGTGAGGAGAAGAGAGAGAAAGTGAGAGATCGTTGCTGGGATTCATTCCCACCACTCTATGTGCTGAATCGCCTATCCTGTGTCGCTACACCGGCGATTCCGATTCCGTTTTTGGGTAAGAAATCCTAACCCTAATCTGATTTAGGAATCCAAATAGTAGAATCGGCGAAATAGCTAACCTATTTCGTGATTCAAGTTGCCATTGTTCCGTAGACCAAGACTTAGTGTACAAACTGAGTTCGATACGAGTTTACCGGCGAAAGGTGCGGACTATAAACGTTTAGGTTATGGTTTTCAAGGCTTTCAATGTCAATTAATGATTTATGACTAACTTGATTGCTATCACATGTACTTAGATGTGATGATTGTCGTATATTACACATACATATAAACTATGTTGAATATAATACATTCCATGTGTTTGTTGAAATGTTTGAATGAATATGGAATTATGATTTGTGCTTGTCATGGTTATTGATTGAGAATATATGATTGTTGTACGTGTGACAACTCCTTTGTGAAAGGATTTGCCCTAATACATGTTATAACCAAGTTATATCATGTATGTCGAAATGTGTAGTCTAAGTGTTTGATAAAATGCCTGAATGAGAAAATGCTTGTGGAAATGTATTTAATGAGGGTGTTGAGATAGGATTCTCAACTACTTTATTTATAGTTACAGTTTCCTTCGTGTAACCTATCTTACTTCTACGTGCTTTATGGATGAAATGACTATGTATGATAATATGTGTACGATGTGTTTGTTAAAATGCTCAAATGAAATTTATACTAAAAATTGGTTGTCACATGTTGTTTGACTATCACATATGAATGCCTATTGTGTATGAATATGATTGGGACTACTACGCAGTTCAGGCAATCGGTAATGATTCCCGAATTAGTGGCCGAGGTCGTTTCGCCACACAAGACACGTTCGATGAGTCCGAGTTGTATGGTATTGGTTGACAGTGGTTAGGCTACGTAGAGTGCTTATGCGCTCCATGTCGATTAAGTCAACGTGCGCTCGTACTAGTCGAACTGTCAAGTAACCCGATTGGCCTAATGTGTGTTTACCATGTATAGATGCAACTGCTTGAATCTAAGGTACCACTTACCAATGTAAAGCTCGTTTAAACCTTGGTACCACGATCCGCTAAGACTCATGAGCCGGGCATGGTGGTATGGGACACCGTGGTCGAGCTGTTGGCCTACGCTGGGGTGACGAGCCTCCCCATATGACTAGTGAGTAACCCAAACTCGTGAGCCGAATACGGTGGTATGGGACACTGTATTCGAGTTGTCGGCCTTCATCAGCGTAGCCTGGCTGTGGTCCCTAGTCGGGTTAATGACAAGCCTTCGAAAATAGACTGTCAGTTGGTAGGGTGTTGGTGGTGTGACCTCGAGTACAAAATAGACCTACGCTGATGGTGACGAGCCTCTCGTAGCGACCTAGAGTGTAAACTCTCGAACTTGCCTATCGTATGTGATTAACTAGGATTGACGACCCTAGATGGATCATTGTTTGGGTAAATGATATAAAGGGAGGTACCTTAGCTTCCCAACCTGCTGTATGAATAAGACTAAGTAAGAACTTGGCTAATCATGTACATGCACCGCATTGCATGTGCCTTTAGCGTTGGAGTTGAGCACAGAGGAAGGGGTGTATGCCGCGATCGTGAGATGATGTCGTAGAGGGAGTATAGGCGAGGGCATGCATCATTAACACATATCATCCTTGCATTAACCAGAGTACCTAGGAATGCTTGTCCTATTGCTTTATCATTACTGCTTGACTGAATTGATAACATGTTAACATTTGCCTTATAGCTCCACTAAGTTGATTACTCACTCTCACTCTAGGACGATGTTTTAAAACACCAACCAGACTCTATTGTAGTTTCAGGTGATGACGAGGCTTACAAGATGGAGCATGTCTTTTATGATGATCAGGAGGAGTTCTCCTACATACAACTCTCTGGTGGGTCTATGTAGACCTGGAGTTGCGTATCGAGGCTACAGGGATATGAATAGATGTCATTACACTTCACCATTTTGTATATTTTGGAACTAAACATGTAATTATTTAACCCGGCGACACGTTCATACTTTGGGGACTTACAATCACTTCTATGCTTTATATACTTATCACAGTCTTCCGCTTGCGTAATCTAATTGTCTCTGGAGTATGACATACCGATTTGGTATAGTCCCACTCATGTTTAATGTACCAATACTGACAACGTTTAATCATAATTATCTATGTTGCATACGTGATGTGTTGGAACTCAGGAGTTGGGCTCCTGCTCAACCCCCGATTTTCAGGGCGTTACAGGAAGTCAGGTCAGCGTATGCTAACCGACTCCCTTGGTTCAATGCGCCTCAAGACCTTGTGCATGGTGTGCACGTGCCTCCCATATGGGACCCACTGAGACGTATTTGGGGAAATCCACACCGTACATTCATCTTCCCTCATAGTGTAAGGGGTTGAGTCCAAATCTGAGGCATATCCAGAGATTAGGTGGGCCCTAAATGGATGATTTTGTGGTTGATCTTTCCGTTGGGCTACTTCCACAAAGATCCAATGGTTGAAATTTTACGTGTACGGTTACTTTATGATCCTCAAGCCAGATATAAAGTCTCGTACCAAACGGATGGAGGGAACCCTGTGATCTTGCATTCAAGATGATTTTCAGGCTTCTTTATTTTCAATCACTTGATTTTGTCAGATCATTAGCGTGTGAATTCTTCAATCTCGGTCTCCGAAGATTTGCCCCTTGCCCTTGTGATTCTTGGGTCTCAAATCTATGCTTTTAGCACTCTTTTCAGTTCAAGCTCATCAATTCACCTTGCAACAAGAACATGATTAGAATAGAACATTTAAGCATTATCATGTACATAGAACCAAGTAATAACCGGGGTCTAATATGCAATATTTGACCCTCAACACAATCCCCAACTAGCATTTTGCTAATTCCAAGCAAAGTATGCGAAAAATATTTCGAGAACCACAGGACATTTTTTTTTAAACTCAATTGTTTTTTGAGAAGCAATCTAGATAATAGAGTTCTAAGATTCATGAATGTTGGGTGTTACTTTCTCCTAGACTCAAGCACACGGTAAACTTCATGGTCAAGTTCAAAGTAATAATCCATCAATTAGAACAATTCTAATCATTGAGTTCCATGGGTGCAGAGTGCAACCTTGACTTATCACAATTAAAGGTCCAATTCTCAATTTTCATGATATCATTGGTAATTAAAAAGAGCATTCCGGATAACCAAACCTAAGCCGAAACTTGTCTTACAGTTTAGCCTTTTTATTCTTCCAGCTTTTGATTTTTCCATCGATGGCTTCACGCTTTGTCAACCTTTTTAAGGATCTTTAACAGGTAGCTGTTTTCAATGACAATTGTTTTTTTAGCTGAGTATTCTTTTTTTTTCTCTCCTTTTATTTATATATATATATATATATATTATATATATATATATATATATATATATATATATATATATATATATATATATATATATATATAGTGGGAAATGGTACTATGAGGTTGAGCTATGTGGGTATATATATATGGGAAAAGGTACTAAGCGCTCGACCTCACGATAAGCTCCCGTGAGGTCGAGCTGTGTGGGCCCCACCGTGATGCATGTCGACCATCAACACCGTGCATTTGATGGGTGCCCTCTAAATTATGGGATATCCCAAAAATCAGCCGTATACGGAACTCAGGTGGGCCATACCATCTAAAATCATGTGAAGACACCGTTAAAACATATAAAAGCACTTGGTGGGGCCCACTTGACTTTTAAATGCTACTGAAACTTGTTCTGAACCCTCATCCAAGTGAGACACACATAATGGATGGGCTGGATTTGCAAACCACATCTCGGTGGGCCCAAAAAATGATTATGAATGTTTTAATGGTGCACGGCCCCTCCCCACTTCTGTATGTGGTGTGGCCCACACAAGTCACGGATTGACTTGATTTTTGAGACCTAGGCCCACGATGGAATGGTGCATCTGACTGATGGGGTAGATGTTCGAAACGCATCACGATGGGGCCCACACAACTCGACCTCATGGAACGAACTCGTGAGGTCGAGCGCATAGTACACACTCACACTCATTGAACATGATGGACAAATTCCCCAGGCTAGATCCTTTCATGCTTAGTGATCACCAAGTTAATATTTCAATATCGAACTAAAACCTTAATGTGTACGCTAGATGTGACATGTGAAATCCTGACTCAATCAATGTTTAAAACTTTTAATCATGGATTAATAATTCGAACTTAAACTGTGAAATCTAACAGGTAACTGAGTCCAAGAGTCATAAATCACCAACATTAAGTATCTTATACTTCTATATCAAGGATGGCCTTCAAAATCACTCGAATTCACAAAATTTCCAGAAAAATTTTAAAAAAATTTTCAGAATTTTTGCTCAAGACTAAGAAAACACTGATTAGGTAACCTAATCTCTCATCCCCAACCTAAAATCTACATTGTCCACAATGTAAAAGATATACGCATGCAATGCACATGAGACAATGAAAAGAAAGGAGAAGTGATGGAAAGGTAGTACCTGATGAAGAAATCAAGAGGCTTTTCCAAAAGGATCTCAGCGTGAAAGTGGGTTAGCACAAGAGTTAAACCAATAAAAAACAATCCTAGAACAACTGAAAAGCAAACTATCCTAACAGCATAAAGCCGACTATCCTAGACATAACATGAAAGCATTAAACTAATCTTAAACTAGGAAAGTAGGGGAAAAGCTACTCAGTCATGCCGCAAAGTTCCTCCTCCAGCCAATATCTTAATAAATTCCTTAGTAGGTTTCTCAACAAGATCATCCAAAAGCCCTTTTTACAATAGGATGGGATGCCCTGGAGCATGAATTTCCACAGAAATTGATGGACCTCAGCATAAGGTTTCCTTTTAATTTCCTGAAGTGTCCAAAGTATATATGATTCACCTGTGACAGAGAAAGTTTCAGAGTTAATATCCCATGGTGAATCAGAGACTACAAGTAGATAATATTCAGAAAAATTTTCAGAAATTGATATAGTCTCAACACATTCCGAAGTTTTGGACTCTGGATCAATTTTCAGCTCCTTTAATGGTAGACATTTAGGATCTCGGGAAGGAGGGGCTTCAGAATAAGGGCTCTCTCGGTCAGTGACAACTACTGAGGTGTTGTCTTGCGAGGCATCCACTATTTCTTTTATCATAGGATCGTTCGAATTTGCAAAGCGTGCCAAGCAATCGTCCAAAGAGTTGGGAAATTCAACTGAGTGACTCATTTTCTACATTAAAGTGTGTGATGATCTGCCCAAGGATTCCATCGTCTCTGGAAGTGGATGGAGGCATGCTCTCTTGCTCTTGCCCTGCACAGACAAGTTGAGGATCAATAAGTGACGCATTGATGTGAAAACTCTGTTCATCGGTACCACCTAGTAAAGACATTGTATTATTAAGGGTTGACAACTCATATGGTGGCCTTAACTGAATGGTTTCAATTCCCAGAGTCATATCAAGCGACTCGTCCATCTCCCGAATCATATCATCATTCAATTCAGGGGAGTGGTCTAAACATGTCTCTTAAGAGTTAGAAGGGTCAATTGAAAGGGGCTCATTCTCCATATTTAACTCAGTCATGTCAGATGGGTGGAGTAAATCATTATGGTCAACCACTTCCTAAACCCCTTGATCATTGACCTGGACCAAACTTGAGATTGATCCCAAAGGAATTTGAGCTGTACATTCATGACCGTCATCCCAATACTCATCATCTTCCAATTCAGTGCAATACACACTTGGGATGGGATTGCTTCCCTCACATTCTACTCCTAAATTGGGTTAAGGTTCGAATAAACTAACCTCTCCCTCATCATTGAAACCAAGTGTGTCATGTAAGTGAAGTGTGTCATCATCATTATATTTGAAAGACACCCACGTCTCTTAATCATTCTTTTGAACAATCATCGAAATCGACTCATTGGGAAATTGAACTGTATGCTCATTAACGAAATTCAGCTCCTCATTCCAAATAACAGAGTTCTCCACAATCGCATCACGTGAACTCCACTATTGAATATCTTTTCTAAGTTCTTGCAGTCTTTGGATTGTATTTTGCTAGCAGAGCTCTAGAGTTTGGAAGAAATTTTGAATTGAATTCTCTTGGATTGTTTCTGATTGAATTTCAAAGATAAAGGACCTAACAGAATTATCACTATGATACATTGCTGGTTCATCTTCCCAACGTTGATGTTTCCACTGATTATAGTCATACGGATCATAGGTGGGAGAATCTGATGGTTGTTGATACATATTATCACCCATAATATAGTCCTTCATTGTTGTCTTCTTATCTGATGGGTGATCATAATTCTCACTCCCATAATTATTACAACCCCAACATTCACATACTGTTTCCTTAATCTGTGGAGTGTAATTGTTCTCCCACATATGATTGCGTAAAGACTTTTTAACTGGTAGAGCATTATATTCCGGTCGGTTCTCAATGATGCTTTCAGAAAAATTTTGAGACATAGGTTGATTTCTATCATAATCATCATACATCCCTTCCCAATGTCTCTTAGCTATCTCAGCATACTGACGTTCCCACTCTTGAATGGTGAAACCCTAACTCTGAATTTAATCTTAAAAATAAAAGAAAAATCCTACGACAATATGGAAGTAGAGGAGAAGTGAGAAGGAAGTTACCAGATTGGAGGTGATCTATGTTAGGATCCTACAAAATAGAAAAACAATGTTCATTTCTAAAAAAAAAAAAAAAAAAATGCAGGAAAAATCCTAAAAACAAAATTCTAAAATTAGAAAGTTCTAAAAACAGAAAATAGAAAGATGAGCTAGTTTCTAAAAAGGAAAGTTTCTAAACCTAGAAATAGAAAGCTAAGTTAGTTTCTAAACCTATAAATAGAAAGCTAAGTTAGTTTCTAAAATAATTCAGAAAACCCTAATCCTAAAAATAGAAACTAGAAAAACCCTAATCTTAAACTAATTCCAAAACTAGCTGTTCTCAGAAAAATGCAACTGTCAATCCTCGGCAACGGCGCCAAAAACTTATTCACAACCCCAAGTGTAGGGTCGTGATATAGTAATAATCTCGGTAAGACCGGGGTCAAATCCACAGGGACTGAACCTTGTACGTAATCTGAAAGTAATCAGAACTAGAACTAGACGAAGATGTAATATAAATCAGGAAAATTTAAGAGAACAATGGTGAAATATTAAACTAAAACTTGTAAAATTCAAAGGTGGGAAACTAGTATGCCAAGGATCCACTTGTAGCAATCAGGGAGATCTATGCTTGATTCACGAACACAACTGGATTTAGAGTCCCATCTTCATCCAGTTGGAAGATATATCAATAAAAACCAAATCTGAACTTCCTTTGATCCAGTTTTCAAGAGATGAGAGGTATGAGAATTAGAATTGATTCCATCACAAAACCATGCCCGTGAGACAAAGCAAACAACAGAATTTAGCCAATCCACAACCAATCTAAGAGAGTTATGAAAGTTAGGAAGGATTCCATCATCCAACCATGTCCATGAGACGGTAGTGAACAACAGGGCTTCCTAACTTCACAATCATAATAATGAAAAGAAAATACTCAAAGCTATCGTAGATCCATTGTAATTTAAGTAACAATAAACCATTAAAAACTATGAATATTCCTTATAATCAAACCAAAATCAAGGATAGTTCAATGTAACATGAATCAAAGCCATAAACAACACCCCATCACGCTACAAGCTTCACCTCTTTAGCCTTAGCTAGGAGGTTTAGCTCATCATAGATATGATCAACTAAAAAAAAAAACCTTAAGGAAGAAAAATAAAGAAGGAGAAGAAAAACTCCTAGCAGCCATCCGCTCCTCTCTCTCTCTCTCTCTCTCTCTCTCTCTCTCTCTCTCTCTCTCTCTCTCTCTCGTCACGTCCAATCATCGCAAAATCTGATTTGGCTTCATGGTGGTGGTCGGCCTTGGCCGGGCTTCTATCTGGACGTTTCAGATCGCTCAACCAATCAAAGATGATGGGCCACAACTTCCCAGAAATTTCGGGCGGCATCCGGACGTTCTTACGCACGCCTCGTGTTGGGATGCTTAGTGGGCCCATGGACAACATCATCATAGAAATCCACTCCGTCCATTGGATTTGTGGAGGAATTTCAGTCAGATATGGGCAGTTTTGCTCGAGTTTGGTGCGGCCCAAGGAATCAAATCACGTTGCAATTGTTTTTAACGTTGCAGGACACTCTTCTTGTGATCGTTGTGGCCGGCACGTGCACGTGCATGGATGCATTGGGTTAACATGGGTTTGACTGTTTTTCCCCCTCTACATGATGGACGACTTGGATTATCAAAGTGGATCATGATGGTGGCCTAGAGCAATCCACACGAAGGACGTGCGTCTGGTTGCTGCCAAAAGCAAAACAACGTAGAGCTCAAGAGAGAACTTGCTGCCAAAAGCAAAACAACATATACAGAAAGCAACATATCTCAAGACAGCAATGAAGAAAGATACACAACGGTAGCAGGAAAAAGAAGCAGTACACAGAGACCCATCTTAGAAGGGATTAATGACATCCTAATCCCACTGGGAAAAAACGCGAATAGCGTCGTAGCCCGGAACAGGCTAACAGGAGGATTATTTTACCCTGTATATTTAGAGATTAGGTAGGCCCCAAATCGGTGATTTATGATTGATCTCTCTGTTGGTCCACTTTCACAAAGATCCAATGGCTGAAATTTTACGTGTACGGTTACTTTATGATCCTCAAGCCAGATATAAGGTTTTGATCCAAACAGAAAGTGGAAACCCTGTGATCTTGCATTTATAACGATTTTCAGGCTTTTTTATCTTCAATTACTGGGTTTTCTTGGATCTTTGGCATGTGAATTCTTCAATCTTGGTCCTCTAAATCTGATTTGGCTTCATGGTGGTGGTCGGCCTTGGCCGGGCTTCTATCTGGACGTTTCAGATCGCTCAACCAATCAAAGATGATGGGCCACAACTTCCCAGAAATTTCGGGCGGCATCCGGACGTTCTTACGCACGCCTCGTGTTGGGATGCTTAGTGGGCCCATGGACAACATCATCATAGAAATCCACTCCGTCCATTGGATTTGTGGAGGAATTTCAGTCAGATATGGGCAGTTTTGCTCGAGTTTGGTGCGGCCCAAGGAATCAAATCACGTTGCAATTGTTTTTAACGTTGCAGGACACTCTTCTTGTGATCGTTGTGGCCGGCACGTGCACGTGCATGGATGCATTGGGTTAACATGGGTTTGACTGTTTTTCCCCCTCTACATGATGGACGACTTGGATTATCAAAGTGGATCATGATGGTGGCCTAGAGCAATCCACACGAAGGACGTGCGTCTGGTTGCTGCCAAAAGCAAAACAACGTAGAGCTCAAGAGAGAACTTGCTGCCAAAAGCAAAACAACATATACAGAAAGCAACATATCTCAAGACAGCAATGAAGAAAGATACACAACGGTAGCAGGAAAAAGAAGCAGTACACAGAGACCCATCTTAGAAGGGATTAATGACATCCTAATCCCACTGGGAAAAAACGCGAATAGCGTCGTAGCCCGGAACAGGCTAACAGGAGGATTATTTTACCCTGTATATCCAGAGCAACGCCAGTTTCCAGATATAGCCAAATACAGAGAGCATTTTAAGAATGAAGAACTGATCATCGCCAACGCTCTTTGGCATAATGTGTATCATGGGCTGATCGTAGATTATAAACAGAATATCGTGTCGGTTATCCGGCATATCAGAGATCTTAGAAGAGAAAATGAAAGAACCATAGAACTAATCGAGCTCGCACAGCCATTCCGGAAGAGCCAGAGAAGCAATCCTGCTAGCTATTTACTTACAGCCACAACATTCAACCCAGCAACATTGACCTATAAACGAACAAGTATTTTGTTTCCATCAGCATACCCCATGGAAAGATAGATGCCTTCGATACAGATAATGACCTTCTCCTTGAAAAAACAGAAGTCATGGACTTGGCTACAGAACTATGCCAAGGAAAATTAGAATTGTTCCTAGTCGCAGGTGTTATTCCCTGTTTACCTTTAGGGCCTGTTTGGATGCCTGTAAGTTCTTTTAAGTTGTAAGTGACTTACCTGTAAGTCACTTACAAGTGAAAGTTATTTACAGGTAACCTGTTTGGATGTAAGTTGTAAGACAGTTACAGGTAAGTTAGTTTTTCTGTTTGGATAACCTGTAAGTTTCTTACAGGTAGAAACTTGTATATTCACATCAAGCAGAGCTTAGATTAGAAAATTGTTCTAAAATGTTATAATCATATAAAAAAAAACATGGGATCAAATATGTTATTTTGTTAAGACCATCAAGATGAATATTTGAGATAATTATTAAGATAAATCAATCAAGTAGGCTATAAAAGTGGGCCCATTCAAAATATCTATAATATGGAGTAATAACTCAATTTAAACATTGAGAATAAACTTCCTCAGTGAAAAACTCCACAACACAAACAAGGTGGGCCTAAAATCCCTGATGGAGAAATGGTTGGGCGGAGTGGATATATAACACATCATCAAGGTGGGCCCATGGCAGGGGTAACACCCACTACTGTGTTACCAGTGATGCAATCAGACTACATACTGAGTTGTTGCTTTACTTTTATTACACAAAGTAAATTCAGTTGGGCCCACTGTTAATGTATAAGGTTTATTCAATCAATCCATCCATTTTTTTCATCTACATGCAGAGGTCGAGCCATAAAATTAAGCATATCCAAAGCTCAAGTGGACCATACCACAGGAAACAGTGGAAAATACTGATTTAGACTGTTGAAACCTTTCTAACGCCCATGGTGATCTTTATTTGTCATCCAACATGTTCATGAGATCACAAAGACCTGGATGAGGGGAAAAAAATTAGTTGATCCATAACTTCTGTGGCCCCCCAGAAATTTTCAACGGTATACACTAAGTTCACACTATTTCCTCTGGTGTGGTCCACTTGATCTTTGGATATAGCTAATTTTTAAGATTAGGACTTAAAATTAAATATTAAAATGGATGGACAGTGTGGATCAAATACATATATCATGGTGGATCCCACAGAGTTTACGCATTACTCAGCACTCAATCCCTTCCATACTCAACTGCGCACAAGTTGGCAAGAGTTCTCCTGAGAACTTTTTGAGAACTCATCATACATGACTTGAGTCCAAAATCTGAACGGTCCACGTGATGCAAAACCCCATGAAACCCTGTGAACCAACTTTTACTTTGATCTAAAACATTGGTGGGCCATGAGAAAAGAAAACATTTTCATTTCTTGATTTGCATCTCTCTTTTATATGGCCCACTAGAGTTTTAAATCAGGGTGAAAATTGGTCCCCGATGGTTTCATGGGATTCTGCATCACATGCACTGTTCGGATTAGAGGTCTATGACACATGTGAAAAAATGCACACATGCGCAGGTGCGTATAAGTGAGCGTGCCTCATTGAGTAACGTCAAGCCACCACCGTTTTCAAAGAGAAAAAAGGGTTGATGAAACCCTACCATTCTAGGAGGAGAAGAGACGGAAGGCGGTAATTGCAAAGATGGAGAGAGATTGTAGAGAGGGAGGGAGAGAGATTGCAGAGATGGAGGGAAGGAGGCGGAGAGAGATTGCAGAGAGGGAGGAGCAGAGAGCTTGGGATGGAGAGGCAAAACCTTCAATCCCCATTGGTGCGTTTCTCCCTCTTCCACTCTTTTTTAAAATCCGACCATTGAGCCTGTAAGTGACTTATAGAGAAGTGACTTCTCACCCCCACGCCCCTGCAGTTTTTTGGTAGATTTGCCTGTAAGTTACTTACAGGTGATTTTTCTCCCCCAAACACCACCTGTAAGTGACTTCCTTGTAAGTTACTTCCCACTTACCCAACTTACAGCCATCCAAACAAGCCCTTAGGGTATATAGATGAAGAACGAAAAGATGATAAATACATGCTTATGGCCAAGCATGGACTTATCAAGATGATCAAAGTCGAAAAGGAAGAAAATGATATCCCCTATTTTGCACCAGAAATAAGAAAAATTATAAAAAGGTGCATGAAGAATTTTTATCCCTTTAACATCCATCTTTGGGTGTTAAGACCAGAAAGGCAATGTAAAGGATTCTTTCTTCTCCAGTTGACAGACAATGAGCAACTGGTCGTCATCGAAAATAGAAATGACACCATCATCAAGTCCTTAGACCTATTCAGACATAGAGCAATGACTGCTGGGGAGATAATTCAACTCCTCATTGACAATGCAGATAGATGTACACTGCATATTTCTCTGAAGACATACTTATCCAAACTGCCGAGCCCTATAACGGGACTTTGGCGAAAGAAAAAGAACCAATGACAGAACTTAAGCATGAAATAACCCTCCTTGAAGCTGGGATTTTAGTTGTCAAAGATCCAGAAACCGAAAGAAGATTAAAGGCGATCTTTCCAGAAGGGTTCAGAGAAGAGGAAGAAAACCTAGACGGTATAAGGTCAGAAGCAACGGAGACACCAAGAAAGGAAAACCTCTCCAGCACCGAGGACGACGTCGTCTCCAACATGGATCTATCTGCAACGTAAAACCAGGCAACGTAGACAGAAAATCACAGAAACAAGATGAGATAGCCTCAGAATAAGAAAACCTTTGCAAAAAACAACATGTAGCACAAACTCCAAGACCATCGCCTAGCAGATTTTTGCAAAAACCAGAATTTTCATGCTAAACCAGACACCAACCCATGGTTTCCTCAAAACGGTACCCAAAGACCGAGAGTGGTTTGCATGATTCAGAAACACGTGTCAGAGGAAAGCAACATGTGGCAAAAGAGAAGCCTATTTAACTGCTAGCAGATCCAGTAGCCTGCATGAGTCAAAGACAAACGTCAGAAGAATGGAGCACGTGGCAGAGGAAGTACTCATCAGACTGCCAGCACATCTGATACATAACACATGTCCGTTTGCTTCTAGTTGTAACTTTTATGCTTAAAATAAGGCTCTCTATATATAGGGCCTCAGCACTACTTTGTAAGGCACTTGAAAGAAATATTATCTAATATAATCTTTCGTACTCCATCTCTCTCTGTCTATTCTTCTAAAAAGGATCTCTGGTTACTCCATCTCTCGAACCATCACCAGGTATGATGGCTAACTAAGCCTCTTTTCAGTCTAAAGGGAAATGGCTTAAGATTAAAAGAGCTATACAAATTATATTTCTCTAAATATATTAGCCACCTACCTCTTTTAACCTAAGTTAGGGTTAAAGACTATATGCAACAACACATAGTAGGAAGGCCATAGTGATCAAACGAGAGTTTGGCCTTTGTATCCAACTGTCGTTGTCAGAAGGGCGTTAGGCACAGTGGATGTTGCTATAACTGTTTGAGAAGACAAGTCCTACCTCGATTGTCTTGTTAACCCTAATTAGTAAAAAAGAAGGTCACTAGTAATATTAAGAAGCATCTTTAGCCTATCCCTATAGACTGATACTTTTAATATAATTTTCTTATCAGTTAGCATAAATACGCATGTATTCTGGCAAAAAGGGTTCACCTTTTAAGGTTTAGGGTTTTAATCCGAAATTAGGCTTTGCTTTTTAGGGTTTAGGGTCTCTCTAGGGTTTAGGGTTTAGGGTAAATAAATAAAGTAAATTGACGGAAATGGTGAACAAGGTAGATTTCTCAAAAACATCATGGTTTTTAGAGCTCCACCGTTCTATCGTTTCAAGCCATGTGGCTCACTTGTGTTTTAGATCTTCATCATATTTTAGCCCACTGACTAAAATGATTTGTAAAAACTGGTGGATGAGTAGATTTCTCAAAAAAATAATAGTGGGCCACACGAGTTTCAAGGGTGCGTTGGCACCATTTCAACAGTAGGCGTTCATACCATTGTTGCAAGTCGTGCGGTCTACTTGAGTGTTGGATTTGCCCCATATTAGGGCCCACCCCTAAAACGAACCGATGAAAATGGTGAATGGTGGATTTGCCACAAATATCATTATGGGCCCCACTGCTTTTTCGTTAGTTTGGTCAATGGATAACTAAAAGCCCAAACTACACTAATGTACCCTATGATGATGATCATGCCTATTAAGGCCACTGTGATTTTTATTTGCCATCCAACATGTTCACAAGGTCACACGGACCTAGATGAAGGGAACACACAAATATCACCCTAATCCAAAACTTTTGCAACACAAGAAGTTTTCAATCCTTGTGTTTTGTATGATGTGGTCCACCAACGACGCCTTTGTGACAACTATTTGAAAACACCATCCATGTGAAGTAGGGGCAACTAGATGGATGGAACTGATTAATTCATTACCCTGCCTCCTATACCATGGAGAGTTGTCAAGACCATATTCTAGTCCCACCCACTCTACCGGATCAATCTCCTGAAATGGATATTTTCCATCATGATTTTTTGAATGCCACACGTGTTGGGGAGTGTCGCATGAACATCCCGTATCCTGCATACGTGCAACACATATGTTCAATGCTGTTGGGCGTCATAAGTCACCAAATCCCTGACAATTATCCACCGCACGTACATTTGATGTACATGCAAGCAAATCCAGTCCATCTAAAGTATGGGCCCCACCATGGCACTGATCAATCAATCACAACAGTCCAGTTAGTGCCAACAAAACAAAAAAAAAAAAAAAAAACTGGCTTGTTTTCATCCAAAATGTAACGTCCAGCCCACTTGAATATATTTTTTTGGAAGGTCTTTTCTAAGAAGCTACTCATTGCTTTCAGTTCCCAATTTCTACATCATGCTTTCAATCCCCACAGTTTCGTTTATTATGGTCCATCCATCATAGCTTGAAAATTTCTAGGGCCACAAAAGTTTTGGATCAAGAGGATATTTGTGTTCCCTACATTCTAGTCTATGAGAACCTATGAACATGCCGGATGACAAATAAACATCACACTAGCCCTAGTAGGCACGTTTGTACTTGGGGCTTTTTGGGTAGTTGTCCATTGAACCAACGGTTGAAAAGCAATGGGATTACGGAGATGTTTGTAAAAAATCCACCTCTTGCACTATTTTCATTAGCTCATTTTAGGTGTTGGGCTCAAATATGAGGTACATACAACACTCAAGTGGGCCACACGATTTCAATGGTATTGAATGCCCACCATAGAAACACAGTCAGCACGCCTTTAAAACTCGTATGGCCCACTGATTTTTTTGAGAAATCTGCCGTGTTCACTAGGTTTCCAGCTCATTTTAGTTGGTGGGCTCAATTATGATGAATATCCAAAACTCAAGTGGGCAACATGACTTGAAACGGTCGTATTCAACACCCACCTTAGAATGGGGGAGCACTAAAAATTCGTGTGGCCTGCCATGATGTTTTTGAGAAATCAACCCTTCCACCATTTTTGTTAGCTCATTTTAGGGGTGAAACCAAATATAAGACGAATCCAATACTCAAGTTGCCTACATTAAAACGCCCACTGCTACAACAACACCAGCCCATTGTTGAAACATTCATGATCCACTGTGATGTTTTTGAGAAATACACCCCATCCACCATCTTCGTCAGCTTAGTTTAGGAGGTGTGCCCAAATATGAGGTGGATTCAACTCTCAAGTGGGCCACACAACTTGCAACATAAGTATTGAATGCCTACCGTTGAAACAATGCTAGCACTCATTTTATGTCCCATCATGATGTTTTTGAGAAATCTATCCAAGCCGCCAGTTTTGCTAGCTCATTTTAATCAATGGGCCCAAATATGATGAAGATCTAAAACAAGTGGGCTACAAGACTTCAAAATAATGTATTGAACCTAACCGGTAGAACATAGAATCTCCAAAAACTTTGTGACCTCGTGATTTTTTAAGACATCCACCCCTTCCACCATTTCCATCAGCTCATTTCAAGTAGTGGGCCCAAATTTGAGGCACATCCAACACTCCAATGGGCAACACTCTCCCCATTGAAACATCGCCAGCCCACCTTTTTAAACATTCAATGGATGGCCCATATTAAAGGTGGAGCCCATAAGATGGATGGTCCACATCAAAGATAGTCTCCACATGATGGGCAATGGACATTGAAGATGGGTCCCACATGATGGGCAGTGGACATTAATGGTGAGCCCACATATTAGGTAAGCCACATCAAGGTAGGCCGCACATAATGTGTGGTCCATATCTAAGGTTTACCCCGAATGATGAATGGCCCACAGCCAAGGTGAGCTGCGCAGATGGATGACCCACATTGAAGGTGGGGCCCATACGATGGACGGTCCACATCAAAGGTGGGCTCCTCAAGATGCAGTGTACATTGAAGGTGGGCCCCGCATGATGGATGGCCCACATGAAGATGAGGCTCAAATAATGGACGATCCATATCAAAGGTCAGCCCTTAATGATGAATGGCGCACATTCAAGGCGGGCCTTGCATGATGGACAGCCCACATCGAGGTGGGCCCCACATGATGGGCAATAACATTGATAGTAGGCCCAACATGCCATATAATGGCGGGCCCAACATGAGAACAATTCACATCAAAGGTCTCTAATGATTAATGGCCCACATACAAGGCAGACCATTCATGATGGACAACCCACTTCGAAGTTAGGCTCCGTATGATGGACGGTCCACATAAAAGGTGGGACTCTCATGATGGACAACCCAAATCAAATGTTCGACATGATGAACAACTCACATCCAAGGTGGGCCCTACATAATAGATGACCCACATCAAAGGTGGGCCTTGCAAGGTGGATGGTCCACATTGAAGGTAGGCCCCACACGATGGATGGTTCGCATTGAAGACAAGACCAAGGTAGGCCCAATGTAAAGAACGGTCCACATCAAAGCTTGTCCCCACATGATGGATGGTCGATATTAAGGTTGGACCAAGCTAAATTAAGGGATACACACAAACTAAATTAAGGGATAGGTATTTATGTAATGTTGGAAACCAAATATACTTGTTAGCTGATAAGTACGTTATTTACTTAACATACTTATTTGCTTGCAAATAAGTAGATACCGAGATAATCTAATTGAGGTATAAGTAACTTACAGTCCAAACAAACCGTTATTAAGGTTAATCAATCAACAATTTCGAACATTGTGTGACATCCAGCCGGTTGGACTTGAATAGGGGTGTACATCGGCTCAGCCACTGGCAGACCTCAGCTCGAACTCAGCTCGGCTCGGTCCTCGAGCCTGACTGGCCAACTCGGTTCAGTCAGCAGCTCGGGCCAAGATCGAGCCGAGTTAGCCATTGAGGCATTTCCACAAACACCTGAACTGCAACTTCAAAATCCCACTGTTTTACAGAGGGGCAATGGTTTTATAGGTATTTTATCAAACACCTTCCAAGCAACATAAAACCACGAAAAACAAAGAGAAAATGGGTATTTTTTTCATGTACATACCTTCCTTGCCACTAGCCATGTTATTTTGAACCATCCATCTCCACATTTGGGCCGACTGGATTTACTTGATTTATCTTACCAAGTGTGCTCTGAAGAGATAGCTGTAACATATTCTGGTCCAACGGGCTCTAGTGTATCATCTTCCCTGTTATAGTGCTTCTCTCTATCTTTGATGGTGAGAAAAATGCAAATTCAAAAGGCTCCTCTTTCCTTACGTCGCCAACTAAACTTAGGCCACCTTCCATCTTATGGTTAGCTGAATTCGGTGTGCGGAGGCCACTTGTTTGGATGACCGCAACTATCTAATTTTATCCGTTGAATTTGAATAATAGATATTTTCTTTTTACCATTCATTTGATGGGAACTAATTTCCAGCTAGGGTTGTTTGATCAGTATGACTTACAGTCTATGCTCCTTTGGTTAAGTCATTTTATCAAATAGTTGTTGAGCAACATCAATGGCAAAGTAACCGAGTCACCGAACTGGTTCTATTCGAGCTAGATCCGAGCTGGATTCGATCCTAGTCGAGTCGAGTCGGGGCTTGATCGAACTCATTTTCGAGCTCAAAAAAACGGATCGGCTTGAACTCAGCTTCAAATCGAGCATACTCGAGTCGAGTCGAGCGAACTAACCGAGCTAGCTCGGTTCGTGTACACCCCTAGACTTGAGAGTCTCTCCGTTGTTCTACATGATCTCGTGTTATTTTAAGACCCAACCCGGCCCGCTTAATAAACTATGATTTGGATTTCAAAACCTTGATGGGCCTCTTGGTTACCATCATATAGCTGTGTATAGTGTCTTCTGAATATGATCATTTTATTGAGCCAACACATCAGATGGACAGTGTGGATCTCGTTCATGTCCTCTTTGCCCAGTTGCCTACATGATGGACGGCCTGCATATACAATACATACATTGAGCTTTGGATCTGCCTCATTTTTAGGCTCATGCCCTAAAATGAGCTGGTAATATTGATGGACGACATGGATGAAACACATACATCATGGTGGGGCCCATAGCTTTTTCACCAACTACCTTGCTAGTGTAGGGCTCACTGGCCAATCCGGGTTCGTCTCTGCAAGCTCAACTAAGGAGCCCAAGTGTGTGAACCCATGCACCAAATCCAACAAGATCGGAACATCGTAGCCATTGCATGTTAGTATTTTCTTGGTTAAATGTGGACCGTTGACCTGTTTTTTCCTAAGCAACGATTTAAAAGCCAACAATTCTCACCATAGAGTTTTTTTTTTTTTTTTTGCATGGGCCATCCACAACTGGCTCATATAACTCATGCAAACACAAAGAAAGAGTTCCAAGTACCTCCACTACTGCAGTGAAGACGGAGTTTTTAGCTTGCGAACCAGATCTCCAAGTGCCCAAACCAACGGCTGGGATGGAATGCCCACTAATGAGCTTAAAAGACCCGGTTTCCACTTCCGAGGGAACACGAACTTGCTTTGCCATCTTCCTTCTCGTCCAGCTACCTTGCCTTGGTCCAGAAGACCATTGGATATATATATATATATATATATATATATATATATATATATAAAAGATGAACGGCGGACAATCATTTGCATGAAGTGAAACGTGTCAGCAACTTATACACGTGTAAGGTAAATCTCCTCGGGTGTTGCATGCAAAGAATCTTGAAAAAGTGTCTACTCTCATTTTAAGAAAGCAGAGTTGTGGGACAGGAGTCGCAAGGGTGGACCGTGGGGCGCACTTCTCTGTATGTGTATCTACGCCGTTCATCTGTTTTACCAACTCATCCAATGGTATTGCCTAGAAAAATGAAGCAGATGCGAATCTCAAGTGAACCACACGGCAAGAAACAGTGGTGATTGAATTGAATGCCCTACCATTAAAACCTTCCCAAGGCCCATGTAATGTTTCCTAATTTTTAATTGCCATCCAACTTATTACTATGGTAACATAAAATTGGAAGAAGGGAAAAAAATATCAGCCGCGTGAGTTGCACTGAAGTCGTACGGCACCAGGTTTTAGAAGAACCGTACAAGTGCGGCACGTGCCCTGGTACGCACATGTATGTACATGGACACCCATGAGGGTGTGTCGATGTGTTGGATGTTGTAGGACTAGAGTTGTACACGAGCAGCCTAAGCTCGGTAACTCACTCGACTCGGCTCAAAAAAGCTCTACTCAACTCGGATCGAAACGCTGTTCGAACAGAGTCAAGTCATATTTTGGGCACTCGAAACATTTCGAGTCGAGTCCAAGCTGGACGTAGCTCTACTTGGCTCGACTCGGTATTAAGCTCGACTCGACTAGACTTGACTCGACTTTAAGTTAGTATATAAAGGATTTTTAAAAAACCCTACCCAGTCGCCCGACCCTACCCAGTATGCCCAAATCAGCAACTCTATCTGTTCTCCCTCCCTTTCGCCCAAATCGTCCCATTTCTCCCTCCAAATCAGCCATCCGTCTGGGTACATTTCCTTCTTCCAACGACTGTCTGGCGACATTTCTTTCTTCCAGCGTCTGTCCGAACGAGCTCCCCCCAATAATCTTCGCCCGGCGACATTCTCTCTTCTCGCGTCTGTTCGGACGAGCTTCTCTTTGAGAGTGAGTCTTACCATCCACTCTCTCCATTTTTTCCGGTCGTTCGAGTAACGGAACCCATCCGACCAACGACCACTGGCCAGGCTCAAACTCGACCGAGCCGAGCACTAGCTAAGACTCGAGTAGTCTGAGTCGAGCACGAGCTGGGCAAAGCTCGGCTCAGCTCGACTCGTGTACACCTCTATGTAGGACCCAACGTGATGTATATGTTTTATATTTATACAGTCCTTATGCCTTCTTTCCTTATGGTGGTGTATGAATTTTATTTAATTTTCTTTTTTTTTTTAAAGAAATAGACCTAAAACTCAAGTGAACCACACCACTTGAAAAACTCAAGTCGACTACACCACAGGAAATAATAGTGATTGAACATGGAACATTGGACTTTTAAGGGTCATGAGAGTTTCAAATCAGGCTGATACTGTATTTTCCTCTCATTCGGATCAAAATGATAAAGTTGGATTACAAATAAACATTAAAGTGGGCCCTAAAAAGGTCTCAATGGTCGGTATCCTTATCCTCATTGTTTCATGTGCTGTGGTCCACTTGAGCTCCTGCTTTATTTTTAAATTCATATCCTACAAATGAGAGGGCAAAAGAGATGAAAGGCGTGGATATAAAACACAAACGTCACGTTTTACCCCACGCGCGCAGAACACGTCAACACACCACAGCCGGGGTGGTGTTGGCTACACCACCTGCTCCGCGTTCGTTTGCATGCATGCTGATGTTAGAAAAACCGTACAAGTGTGACACGTGCCCCAATACTCACGTGTATGTATATGTGCTGATGTTAGAGCCGTAACAAAGGTCTGAATGCCCCATTATATATATATATATATATATATATATATATATATATATATATATATATGTAGATATATATATATATATATATATACATATATATATGTGTGTGTGTGTGTGTGTGTGTGTGTATTGCAAGGAAGTTAATGTCGGTCGTGTCTTAGTGCCAGCCGTTGGATGATGATAAACATTTAAAATGCGCGATGTGACGGTAAGATGCTACAACCTCTCGGGAAAGCTTAATTGATAGGAAGCTAGTTAGGGCCCACCATCATGTTCTGAGAAATCCACACCATCCATCTATTTTTTTCATGTCATGTTAGGATATGAGACAAAAGGTGGGGCAGATCCAAATATAATGTGGGTTCACGACAGGAAATAGTGAGGAATGGATGTCTGCTGGTGAACATTGGTGGGGTTACAGAAGTTTTGGATTAAGCTAATATTTTTGTATTTTTAGTTCATCCTAGTAAGAATGACCCTGTGAACAGTATGAATGGCATGTAAGAATAATGGTAGACCTTAGGAAGGTTTCAACGATAGGCATTTAATTACTCACATTTTCTTGTTGTATGGTCCAGTTGAATTATAGATATACCTCATTATTTTTCTCACGTCCTAACATGATCATAAAAAATGCATGAACGTGGTGGATTTCTCATAAACATTATAATGGGCCCACCAACTTTAGATAAAAATCCCTTTCCACACGGCTGTCAGCGTGAGGAGTGTATTAGGCGGGGCTCAGGCTTGACGCAAGACGGTGCGGCCCTTATTGTTGGCCCACATTGACGTATGAATTTTATATCCACTCCACCCATCTGTCTTTATAGATCATTCTAAGATATGATTCAGAACCTAAAATAGATCCAATTGTCTGGTGGACCAAACCATTGTAAAAGGTTGTGATTGACAATTAACGGGCCACTTATATTTTGGATGAAGCTGATATATTTTTTTATTTTACTTCATTCAGGTTTATGTAACCTATCAATAGGTTAGATGGAAATAAGCATGATGTAAACGTTACAGTGGGCAATGGGAAGTTTTTAATAGTAGAGTATTCAATCACTACTATTTCCGATAGTATGGTTCACCTTGGAATTGGATCTTCTTTATTTTTGGAATCAAGACTTAAAATTGTCTTCCAAAACAGATGGACCGTGTGGGTACATAATATGTAGATCAAGTTGGGCCCCACGATGAGGGATGCACTGTCGTACATTAGGCGGAGGCCGCACCTAATCTGCTCCCTTATGCGTGGGAAGCGGAAAAGCTAGTGTGCCACACACCACGACCTTTTTTTTTTTTTTTTTTCCGGTTAGCTTGTTAGTACACAAACATGTGAGTACACACACTCCATGTTAGCCACCCCCACTAGGGATCAATACCAAGACCTCAAGTGTTTAGTATCTCCACTTAGTCTGCCAATTGAGCTATGGATCTGGGTGTGTTGCTGTCACTAAGTTCCGTGGGCCCCACCATAATATAAGTGATGTGTTGCCGTCACTAAGTTCCGTGGGCCCCACCATGATATAAGTATTATATCCACACCGTCCACCCATTTGGAAAATTCATTTTAGGCATTAGCACAAAAATTAAACAAATCCAAAGCTTAAGTGGACCATAACATAGAAAGTAGTGGGGATTGATCGCCTACCATTGAAAACTTCTTGGGGCCACAAAAGTTTTGGATCAAGATGGTATTTGTTTGGTCCCTTCATCCAGTTCTGTGTGACATTACAGACAGGTTGGATGTAAAATAAACATCATGATGGGCCGTAAAAAGGTTTCAACAGTGGGCATCATTTTCCCCACTACGTTATGTGCCGTAGTCCACTTGAGGTTTGGATCTGCCTTAGTTTTACGGTCAAGCCCTAAAATGATATCTCAAAATAGATAGACGGTATGGATATAACATATATATGGAGGGCCACATAATTGGTGACGGCAATGCACCCCAAGATTGTATAACGCCGATTTATCCGGTTTTGCCCTCTTGAGGTTTGGATCTGCCTTAGTTTTACGGTCAAGCCCTAAAATGATATCTCAAAATAGATAGACGGTATGGATATAACACATATATCATGGAGGACCACATAATTGGTGACGGCAACGCACCCCAAGATTGTATAACGCCGGGGGGGGATGGCATCTCCTATATATTTTGAAAATTTATCATCCAATGGTTCGGCCTAAGACAGGACTCACCTCATAGTACCATTTCCATATATATGGCATCTCCTGTATATTTTGAAAATTTATCATCCAATGGTGCGGCCTAAGACAGGACTCGACCTCATAGTGTGTGTGTGTGTGTGGGGGGGGGAAATGGTTCCACGCAGTCGAGCTCATGGGAACTTCCCATGAGATCGAGCAGTGCGGGGGCCCACCGTGAACACGTCAAGACACACATGTGTGTGTGTGTTATGTGTGTGTCCATATGCTCAACTGCCCACTAGTTGGCATCGGAACTCATGCAAATTTTTTGAGAACTCATTATACATGATGTGATTTGCATAATCTGAACAATCCACATGATGTCGCACCTCATGAAACCCCAGAGCTCAACTTTTACTTTGATCCAAAACTTTGGCGGGCCATGGATAAAGAAAACAGTTTTCTCACTTGATTTGAATCTCTTTTTTTATGGCTCATCAGAATTTTAGTCAGGATGAAAATTAGTACATTGGGATTTCATGGGATGTGGCATCACGTGGACCGTCAAATTAGACGCTTTTAACACATGTGCAAAGGTGTGCACGTGTGTAGGTAAGCATACCTCACACACACACACACACACACACACGCACGTGTGCGTGTGTGCCTGCACACCAGGGGTAGGATGAGGTCAGGAACTTCCCATTAGATTGAGCAGTGTGGGCCTTACTGTGGCGTATATTGAACATCTATCCAATCAGTCAGATGCACCATTCTACGGTAGGCCATGGGCTTAAAGTCAATTCATGACTTGGGTGGGCCACACCACATACAACAGTTGAGAGGGATTACTCTCCCATTAAAGCATTCATAATCGTTTATTAAGCCCACAGAGACATGGTTCACAAATCCATTTATTGGGCCCACAGGATGGGTTCGAACGGCATTTCAAATTACCTTCTAAAGAACTTGGAATCATTCCAGATTAATTAGATATGAGCAAATTAATCCTTGAAACCGTGCAACTCCGAAAGGGACTCGGAGACTTTGCTGTACATCGAAGAGAAACCGAGGATATTATTTTGAGGGTCCAAAGGTCACCCAAAGACCTTTCGAGAAAGTCCCAGATCAGCTAATATGAAACGTTATAGCTTCCTCTTTGCAAGCCAGTAGACTCAGAAAGCTGGGAAGCTCACAGTCTATGATCATCTTTCCAATGGTTTTGGAATCAATCTAATTGAAGTTGTAACAAAGGAGATAAGATTATTCTATTGAGGTCACGCTTTTCTGCCTAAATGCTAATTATGAGCTAAGTCAGCTCTGACTAGCACACCACCACCAAGTGGGATGCAACTGTCACTTGGCGCCATATGGGCCACTCCCAAACTGCCATATGGCAGGAATTTCCCACCAGTAACTGTTATGGAAATAATCAAATGCGGTTGTAAGACATTGTACATTATCTATGACTAGACATGGTCCACATACAGACAAGACTGAGCCGGACTTCGACTATAATCTCTAAAAGCGCCTACAATGATCATTCATATTGCCTACGAATTGGCGACCCAAGCCTGTATGTTGTCGCAATCCACAAGCTCATTGGGTTTATTGTACATCGATTGCTACTCCTCTCGGCCCTGAGGATGCTCACTAGGTGACGCAGGGATGAACGTGATGAGGTTGATCATCGTCTTCCTCAAGGATAACTACTCCCGAATCCATGGAGCTTCTCTGGACTCCTCACAGAGACTTCGAGAATCCGCGAGAAAAAAACAAGAAAATTAGAAAATAAATTCTATAAAATTATTAAATTGATTGATTGATGAAATAAACGAGTTCAAAACCCTTTAAATAGAGATACTAAGCAATGTGAGAGATTTCAAAATCAAACTACAACTAAAACTCCTAGAATTCATGACTTTCTACAAACAATAGATTTTCTATTTATAGTAAGTGTCCTATGTGGCTGAACCATGTTATTCTCCTAATGTTTCTAAACACTTTTCATGTTGGAGACAACTCCTAAAGCCAAATGAATGAAGAGTTATAATCAAACTAAAACTTACTAAAAATAGTAAAAACGGAAATAAATATAATGGTATTTCGCAAATCCGGCTTACGCATTGCAAGGCTGGGCGGCTAAAGTAGCTCGTTCTACCCCAAAATCAATCATATATTTTACGTCCGAAAACTCATTTCGGATTGCGAGTTACGCCCAATTTAAGGTCTAACAGTCCGGATCACTTCTGTCGTCGACTCGGCCTTTTCTAATCCATCTTGGCCATGAAACTGTTCGCGATCCACTCTACGTTACTAGGCCTTTGACTCACTTCTATGGTTCTGATACCCTCCAAGCTCACCAACGCCTATAAAGCTATGAGGATTTCGAATCAGACATGCACCTTTCTCTCAAGCCGCTTGAGAAGTCAAACCACCCTGTGAGAGACCTCTAATATTCAGGACAACATTTTGGACTCCACGGGATCATCGTCCAGGACCGCTCGGATGACTCTCGTTCCCTTCATGATTTTACAAGCCATGTTCACGTATCATCATGCATATCATGTCATCTTATGCACTTGCATCTATATGTATATATAGCATTGTATCTTATCTCATTCATGGCTCTTGTGGTGCCTAAGGATGAGATCACTTGGCCTCATCCTTAAAGATAGTTGAGCCCTCTTATAGTCCTAACTGGCTCCTTTATACCCTCTGCTAGGGATGATATATAGCACACGACCCCACTCATGCCGATCATATCATCATTCCTCACACATATTTCTACTCATACGACAAACTAAGGCCGTGTTTGTTAACGCTGAAATTTTGCACTTAACGTGGAACGGAGAAAATTTTCCATGTTTAGTGGTGTTTGTTAATGCGTTGTTAACGCGGAAAATGGAAAGTGGTAAGTGGTTTTTCACTGAATTCTTTCCGTGATAGGAGTCTAGCTTAATGGTGAACACGGAATGCGCTCCGTGATTCTTCATTAAACAAAAATTTTTTGCTTCCAAAAATACCCCTTTTTAAGTTACTAAGGAAATTTTTTCTTTTAAATTATTTGCGCAATAAAAAATCAACCTTTAACCAGGAAAACTTCTTTATGCCCCACCATGATTTATGTGTTTGATCCACACCGTCCATCAACTTTTTCAAATAATTTAAGGTGTGATCCAATAAAAGAAGCAGGTCCAATGATGAATTGGACCATAAGGTGGGGATTGAACGTCCACCGTTAAAAATTTCTTAAGAGCTGGTGAAGTTTCAAATCAAGCTGATATTTGTGTTTCACTTCATCCACGTTTACATGACCTAATGAATAGGTTGGATGGTAAAAAAACATCACAGTGGACCTGTTAGCTTGTTAGTACACAAACATGTGAGTACACACACTCCATGTTAGCCACCCCCACTAGGGATCAATACCAAGACCTCAAGTGTTTAGTATCTCCACTTAGTCTGCCAATTGAGCTATGGATCTGGGTGTGTTGCTGTCACTAAGTTCCGTGGGCCCCACCATAATATAAGTGATGTGTTGCCGTCACTAAGTTCCGTGGGCCCCACCATGACATAAGTATTATATCCACACCATCCATCCATTTGAAAAAAATCATTTTAGGGCATTAGCACAAAAATTAAGCAGATCCAAAGCTCAAGTGGACCATAACATAGAAAGTATTAGGGATTGAACGCCTACTATTGAAAACTTATTCGGGTCACAAAAGTTTTGGATCAAGATGATATTTGTTTAGTCCCTTCATCCAGTTCTGTGTGACATTACGGACAGGTTGATGTAAAATAAACATCATAATGGGTCGTAGAAAGGTTTCAACAATGGGCATCATTGTCCCCACTACTTTATGTGCCATGGTCCACTTGAGGTTTGGATCTGCCTCAGTTTTACGGTCAAGCCCTCAAATGATATCTCAAAATAGATAGACGATATGAATATAACACATATATCATGGAGGACCACATAATTGGTGATGACAACGCACCCCAAGATTGTATAACGCCGGGGGGGGATGGCATCTCCTATATATTTTGAAAATTTATCATCCAATGGTTCGGCCTAAGACAGGACTCACCTCATAGTACCATTTCCATATATATGGCATCTCCTGTATATTTTGAAAATTTATCATCCAATGGTGCGGCCTAAGACAGGACTCGACCTCATAGTGTGTGTGTGTGTGTGGGGGGGGGAAATGGTTCCACGCAGTCGAGCTCATGGGAACTTCCCATGAGATCGAGCAGTGCGGGGGCCCACCGTGAACACGTCAAGACACACATGTGTGTGTGTGTTATGTGTGTGTCCATATGCTCAACTGCCCACTAGTTGGCATCGGAACTCATGCAAATTTTTTGAGAACTCATTATACATGATGTGATTTGCATAATCTGAACAATCCACATGATGTCGCACCTCATGAAACCCCAGAGCTCAACTTTTACTTTGATCCAAAACTTTGGCGGGCCATGGATAAAGAAAACAGTTTTCTCACTTGATTTGAATCTCTTTTTTTATGGCTCATCAGAATTTTAGTCAGGATGAAAATTAGTACATTGGGATTTCATGGGATGTGGCATCACGTGGACCGTCAAATTAGACGCTTTTAACACATGTGCAAAGGTGTGCACGTGTGTAGGTAAGCATACCTCACACACACACACACACACACACACGCACGTGTGCGTGTGTGCATGCACACCAGGGGTAGGATGAGGTAGGGAACTTTCCATGAGATTGTGCTGTGTGGGCCTCACCGTGTATCGAACATCTATCCTATCAGTCGGATGCACCATTCTATGGTGGGCCATAGGCTTAAAGTCAATTCATGACTTAGGTGGGTTGCACCACATACGAGAGGGATTACTCTCCCATTAAAACATTCATAATCATTTATTGAGCCCACAGAGACAGTTCACAAATCCATTTATTGGGCCCACGGAATGGGTCAGAACGGTATTTCAAATTGCCTTCTAAAGAACTTGGAATCATTCCAGATTGATTAGATATGAGCAAATCCTTGAAACCGTGCAACTCCGAAAGGGACTCGGAGTCTTTGCAAGAGAAACCGAGGATATTATTTAGAGGGTCCGAAGGTCACCCAAAGACCTTTCGAGAAAGTCCGAGATCAGCTAATATGAAAAGTTATAGCTTCCTCTTTGCAAGCCAGTAGACTCAGAAAGCTGGGAAGCTCACAGCCTATGATCATCTTTCCAATGGTTTTGGAATCAGTCTAATTGAAGTTGTAACAAAGGAGATAAGATGATTCTATTAAAGTCATGCATTTATGCCTAAATGCTAATTATGAGCTAACTCAGCTCTGACTAGCACACCACCACCAAGTGGGATGCAACTGTCACTTAGCGCCATATGGGCCAATCCCAAACTGCCATATGGCAAGAATTTCCCACCAATAACTATTACGGAAATAATCAAATGCGGTGGTAAGACATTGTACATGATCTATGACTAGACATGGTCCCCACATACAGACAAGACTGAGCCGGACTTCGACTATAATCTCTAAAAGCGCCTACAATGATCATTCATATTGCCTACGAATTGGCGACCCAAGCCTGTATGTTGTCGCAATCCACAAGCTCATTGGGTTTATTGTACATCGATTGCTACTCCTCTCGGCCCTGAGGATGCTCACTAGGTGACGCAGGGATGAACGTGATGAGGTTGATCATCGTCTTCCTCAAGGATAACTACTCCGAATCCATGGAGCTTCTCTGGACTCCTCACAGAGACTTCGAGAATCCGCGAGAAAAAAACAAGAAAATTAGAAAATAAATTCTATAAAATTATTAAATTGATTGATGAATGAAACAAATGAGTTCATAACACTTTAAATAAGGATACTAAGCAATGTGAGAGATTTCAAAATCAAACTACAACTAAAACTTCTAGAATTCACAACTTACTATAAATAGTAAACTTACTATTTATAGACAGTGGTGATGCCTACTAGTGGACAAGGTTTTCAGCCAAAAATAGTGTCTTATTTGGCTTCATCACGCTGTTCTCCTAATTATTATAAGCACTTTTCACATTGGGCGCAACTCCTAAAGGCCAACGGATGAAGAGTTATAATCAAACTAAAACAGAATTAAAATAGGGAAAAGGCTGTCAATCTAATGGTATTTCGCAAATCCGGCTTACGCATTGCAAGGCTGGGCGGCTAAAGTAGCTCGTTCTACCCCAAAATCAATCATATATTTTACGTCCGAAAACTCATTTCGGATTGCGAGTTACGCCCAATTTAAGGTCTAACAGTCCGGATCACTTCTGTCGTCGACTCGGCCTTTTCTAATCCATCTTGGCCATGAAACTGTTCGCGATCCACTCTACGTCACTTGGCCTTTGACTCACTTCGATGATTCTGATACCCTCCAAGCTCACCAATGCCTATTGAGCTATGAGGATTTCGAATCAGACATGCACCTTTCTCTCAAGCCGCTTGAGAAGTCAAACCACCCTGTGAGAGACCTCTAATATTCAGGACAACATTTCGGACTCCACGGGGTCATCGTCCAGGACCGCTTGGATGACTCTCGTTCCCTTTACGATTTTACAAGCCATGTTCATGTATTATCATGCATATCATGTCATCTTATGCACTTGCATCTATGTGTATATATAGCATTGCATCTTATCTCATTCATGGCTCTTGTGGTGCCTAAGGATGAGATCACTTGGCCTCATCCTTGAGCCCTCTTAGTCCTAAGAGGCTCCTTCATACCCTCTACTAGGGATAGTATATAGCACACGACCCCTGAAAGTCTGTGATAATTCGACACACTCATGCCGATCATATCATCATTCCTCACACGTATTTCTATTCATACAACAAACTAAGGCCGTGTTTGTTAACACTGAAATTTTGTACTTAACGCGGAATGGAGAAAATTTTCCGTGTTTAGTGGTGTTTGTTAATGCGTTGCTAACGCGGAAGACGGAAAGCAGTAAGTGGTTTTTCACTGAATTCTTTCCGTGATAGGAGTCTGGCTTAATGGTGAACGCGGAATGCGCTCCGTGATTTTTCATAAAACAAAAAATTTTTGCTTCCAAAAATACCCCTTTTCAAGTTACTAAGGAAAAATTTTCTTTTAAATTATTTGCGCAATAAAAAATCAACCTTTAACCGGGAAAACTTCTTTATGCCCCACCATGATTTATGTGTTTGATCCACACCGTCCATCAACTTTTTCAGATAATTTAAGGTGTAATCCAATAAAAGAAGCAGGTCCAATGATTAATTGGACCATAAGGTGGGGATTGAACGTCCACCGTTAAAAACTTCTTGAGAGCTGGTGAAGTTTCAGATCAAGCTGATATTTGTGTTTCACTTCATCCACGTTTACATGACCTAATGAATAGGTTGGATGGTAAAAACACATCACAGTGGACCTGTGAATTTTTTAATGGTGAAAATCATTATCCCGCTGCTATTTTTGGTGTGGTCCATTTGAGCGTTGGATCTGCCTCATTTTTGTGTTCATGCCTTAAAATAATCTGAGAAAAAGGATTGACGGTTTGGATGTATAGATACATCACGGTGGGCCCACCCACAGAACTGCCCATTCGGAGCTAGGGACGGGTGGGGGTAGTACGCAATCTGCGTCCTCGTGCTCGTCTTGGACACAAGACGGGAACAGATTGTCTACTCCCACAGCCACCGGCCAATGGCTGGTGGTCGGTGCTCTGTAGGCCTTACCATGATGTATGTGTTTCATCCATGCCATCCATCTATTTTTTCAGATCATTTCATGGTATGTGACAAAAAATTAGGTATATCAAAATCTCAAGTGGGCCACATTACAGGAAACAGTGTTGAATGAGTTTCAACCATTAAAAACCTTTAGGGGGCTATAAAAGTTTTGGATCAAGCTGATCTTTGTTTTCTCCCTTCATCTGGGCCTATATGACCTAGTAAAAAGATTGGATGTCAAATAAACAGTACAGTGGGCCTTAGGAGGATTTTAATGATGCATATCCAATCATTATTGTTTTCCTATGGTGTGGTCCACCTGAGATTTATATCCTCTAATTTTTGGGATAAAGCATTAGAATGATCTGTAAAAATGAATGAACGGAATGGATGAAACACATACATCATGAAGGGGCTAACAGAGCACCACCCAAGGAGTGAGTCAGGGGACGCGGATTTCCTGCCAGAGGCTTTCGCGGGAAGTGACTGCGCTGGAAACTTAGGTGGGGCCTACCGTGATGTTTGTGAGAAATCCACCCCGTTCATCCATTTTTTGAGATCATTTTAGGACTTCGGAGAAAATTTGAGAAGGATCCAAGACTCAATTGGGCCGCAATAAAGGAAAATGTGTACAGGGAAATTTCTGCCGTTGAAATGTTCCCGGGTAGACAGTGATGTTTATATGCCATCTATACCGTTTATAATGTCATTCATACTGGGATGAAATGAAACAAAAATATTATCCTGATTCAAAGCTTCTGTGGCCACACAAATATTTCAACTGTTGACGTTCAATACTCACATTTTTGTCCCACCTGAGTATCTGATACGGTTCATTTTTCTCCTTATGTCCTAAAATGAACTCACAAAACAAATGAATGGAGTGGATTTCTCACAAACATCACGGTAGGCCTCACCTAAGTTCCCAGCGCAGGAACTTTATGCGAAAGCCTTCGGCGAGGAATCCCCGTCCGAGTCACGGACGGGATTGGAAGCGGATTGGCTGGTGTATTAAGCAAGTTCTGTGGATCCCATCATGATGTATTTGTTATATCCAAACCGTCCATCCATTTTGCGAGCTCGTTGTAAGACTTGAGCTGAAAAATAAGACATATATAAAGATAAACTGAACCACAATGCAAAAAGCAGTAGGGAATTGAACGTGTACCATTGAAACCCTTTTGGGGTCATAGAAGTTTTGGATCAATATGAAATTTGTTTTTCCTCTTCATCCCGATGTTTTTGACCTTATGAATACATTAGATGGAAAATAAACGTTATAGTGGGCCCTACAAATTTTTTAATGGTGAAAATCATTATCCCATTGCTATTTTTGGTGTGGTCCATTTGAGTTTTGGATATGATTCATTTTTTAGACAATGCTCTAAAATAATCTTGAAAAATTTATGAACGGTGCGGATATAATAAATGCATTATTGTAGGGCCCATGTAACTTTGATTTCCTTTGAAACCTTCATACAAGGCAGAGTTCAAGGAGTGTCTTCACACGACACGTACCCACGTATCAACGGATTGGCTACTCTCCCAACCAGCAGCCTGGTGGGTGATGGTCAGTGCTGTGAGGCCCCATGATGTATGTGTTTCATCCATCTAAGTTCATTCATTTTTTACATATCATTTTATATCTCCTATCCCAAAAAAATCCACCACACTTATACGTACAAATCATTAATTTGCAATATGTATTCATGATTAATGATATTTTAATTTTCTATTAAGTATTTATAGTTTATTTAAATTAAATAGAATAATTTTATTTTCATTTAATAAAAAAATAATTTCTTTATAATGTAAAATATTTCCAAACAGGAGATAGGGGCAAATGTGTCAAATCAACCTATTTCAGACAATTCATACGTTTGTTAACAAACAGATTGTTTCAAATTCAGTACTTAATTTTCAGACTTCAGCCATAATTACCAAACAAGTCTGTGATAATTCGACACACTCATGCCGATCATATCATCATTCCTCACACATATTTCTACTCATACGACAAACTAAGAGAGGATAACTCTCAAGAAAAGCTAGCTTATGAGCCATGACTCGTATGGTCATGAGCCTAGCCAGCCTGAAAAAACAAGGAAGCTCCCTGTCTATCGTATTAACACAATTACTATCTAAACTACTACGTGATGAGCCCACGAGGCCAATATCATTCCCTTGAGACTAGACATGTTGCACACTACCTTTCGGGCCCCACCCACTGCTATTGACTTCACGTATTGAGCATGTTTTAGCCCCAAGCTGGTGGTCCTAAGCTTTAAAAGGTTGGTACCTTTGACAGCCAAGGCTATCATTGTAGAGCACGAGCATTACATCATGCATTCTATAACAACACAGTAGGCTTTGCTTTAAAATTGAGAATTATTCTCGTAATTAGGGATAGTATTATACCTGGAATGTACATGAATCTAGAGAAATAAAATAGCCACCCTTGGTCTGCTTGCCTATTGCTTCTTATATGTTGATGAATACTCCGTGAATGATTATAAAAGATCTTGCAAATCCCAAAACCAAATTACCCCAAAACCCAGTACCCTTGTTTGGGTTTTCCACGCAACGACAGAATTCAATCAGGCTAAGGAGATGACCATATGTCCACTTGGCATTGGATCCAGGGTGGAGTCCGTCATTTCATTGAAATGTTAGCATAATTCTATACTCGGTAAGGTCGACATCGTTGCATCACCAAGTGAGTGGAGTTGATTGTTTGACGACGTCTAAGTTGGCACTTAAGAAGGACATTGAACAAGAGGTGACCAATCTAGTGTGTCCAATCGCCATGGCTAGGAGTAAAATGGAGGAAAAGAATGCTGAACTTACTGGATCACAAGACCACATGAACAAGGCTACCATGGTTTGTAACTTAAACAAAGAACTGGCATAGGCACAGATGCCAAAATAACCAAGGCTGAAGCGGAGCTGAGTATAGGCACAGATGATATCGATCTTGTTCTACGCTTTGAATTGGCATTGGAGTTAAAAAGGATTAGTTGACTCAAGCTTTGCGAAGGCTGCTTAGACGGTAGTCGTGACTCTTAGTGGGCAAGGATTAGTTGACTCAAGCTTTGCAAAGGCTGCTTAGACAGTAGTCGTGACTCTTAGCGGGCGCATGTCATCCGAATGACTTAATCCAAGGATTTAACTAATAAATGAAAAGTCACAACTACGTTTTCTTGTTCTTACATTACAATCTACATAACAAAAGACAAGCATGACATGATAATTCTTATGTGATGCAATGCACATGATGCAATACAGCCATTCAAAATGTTCAACGCACACAAGGTGCAACAAAATTGCATAGCATTTCACAACATTCATGAGGCAAGAATAAAATGCATGACAATTCACCACATTCCACTGGAATAATTAATCAGATAATTAAGATAATTGCACCATTCACCATAGTTGGCCAGTAATCCCACTATTAACTGCCAAACCAAACGTCTTTCACAATTTTTTATGAAAAGTTTCATTGATTTATGAGAATACAAGTAGATTAGAGCATCGCCCTGTGACACCAAAGTGACGACTCCTAATGAGGACATTCCTCCATCTTTAAATCCAAATTCAGGGCGTGTTTGGAACTTGCTTACTAAATTCCCTTGTGACCAGCACTTCTTGAACGTTCTTCTCAGCATTGTTCCATACCAAATGCCATCCAAACCGTTATTAGTTATTAACATTGGAATAAACTGTAGGCACACATATCATCTTGATTCAAAACTTCTTCCAATGGTAGGTGTTCAATCTACCCTATTCCCATACCACGTACTAAAGCAACCCATGATCCAGGTCACCGTGGTCCAAACCGTGCACGCGGTGAGCCGCTCATATTCATTGTCCAAACTGACCATAATGAACTCGGCTAACCAACCTCTTAACTAAGCGGGCCATGTAAATCCCATTAACTAAACCACCTAAACCCTAGCCCAAGCATGGTGTGAAGTCCCATCAGATCTACAACTTGTAGCACCCTGAAGAAACACAAACATATTATATATTTGCATAAATACACTCCTTAAGTCAAATAAAAGGGAACATAGCACTTAAAATTCACAAAAGTTACTACTTAGTACCTAATTACTGTAACATCAATGCAAGCTAGTCCTCGTTGTCCCACAGCTGTGCCATGCTCTTGTATGGGCCCTCGCTCTTGTTTACAAAGAGATCTTCTCCATCTAAGACTCTCCTCTACACCAATCACAATCATGACCACACATACAAATACAAATCACTCAAATCACACAATGAGAGTTAAACAGAGCTTTGCAATGCGCACACGCATACACATGTACAAGGCAGCTCACACACACTAGTGCCGTGTGGCCTGGCCAACATGTGCAATATTCAGCAGGAGGGCCATGTTAGTAACAGAACTCCAGCCATGTGCGCACGCGCATGTAAATTGTTGCCTACCTGGTAAACTTGTGGACCACCTGATTTGTGAGGGAGAGAGAGAGAGAGAGAGAGAGAGAGAGAGAGCAGTGCCCCTCATGGATGTTTGGATCTCACACTAATGTGCAATGCTGGCACATGTGTGGCATGTACATGCATTTGGCCTAGCAAACTATGTGAATTGTTCGATCCAATTGTGGATGCATACAACTGTCATTAGCCTAAAATCGCACTGATCGCATATTCCAAACCTTTTAGTAGACAATTTTTAAACCGCCAATGGATATCAATGGATTAACTGGGTTTCTCTAATCTGTACCAATTTCAAACTAGGACCCATCTCGTTATTTCTATTTTGGTTGGTCCAAATGAATTGGCATTGCAACAACACCAACCAACAACCAACATAGTTGTTTGAGACTGGACAACCACAACTCGGAATTAAAAGAAGCATTTTTCACGTACCTGGTTGGGGATGCTACTCGGCACTTGAAAATCTTCCTGTGGAATCTCCCAACCATAACCATAATATTTTGAGGGAGGGGGGGGGAGGGCGCAACACTAGGGCCGTCGTTGGGTACATGGATATGCAGATATCTGATGCATCAAAGACGAGATTTAAATGCGTCCAGTTCCAATTTATGGGCCGTTAAAAAAATTGATTCCCACCATCTTGGACACTGAAATAAATCATACATGCCCCGACTAATGATTAATTTTAATTTGGGTCTGGTTCGGGTACTTGGTTAGTTTTACTACCAATACTCCTAAATCTAGACCATTCAGTAGGTCCAATGCACATTCCACGGGCCACAAAACAAGCATATCATACTGATCTGGCAAATATTTACCATTTGATCAATGAACTTTATTGTGGATGGTGAAGATTGTTTACATAAAACTATCTCAAAACAACCATTTCATCATCTATTTGTTAGGTACCATCATGAATTGCTATGATTCTAAAGGACTGCTTTTGTTTGGCAAATCATAATCAGTTATGGAGAGAAGGATGGTTATAGAAAATAAGACTATCAAGGATGAGTTGGATCATCTAAACAATCCGATGTTTGCATTTTACCCCATGAAATATGTTTTTTCATTTAATGGACAGTTTAAATTGACTGATTGGACAGTCTAGTTGAGCTAATGCAACTAGGAGCACTATAACTTATGTTCTAGAGCATGGAGCATTTCTCCTACATGTTAGAGGAATATCTTCTGGGGGGTGTTTGGTTGCTGGTTTTTATATTTCTTTGCTTGGTTTTCAAGAAAACAACTTTTAGTTCACAAATTTTCTTCGGCTTTTGCATTTCTCATGAAAATGTGTATAAGATATGATCAGTTCGAGGTGTAGACGCCTTTACACGTATGCAAGATCCAATCCATCCATTGGGTGGGTCCGATGGTATAGATGCACTTATCCCCCCAGCCCAAACCTGACCCAAAGTCAAGGACTAAGACTATATGGATCCATGATGAGAATCCAACCAGATAGGGACTAGGTCCTCAGATATGGTGTCTAGACAGCCCACAGCACTGGACACTTTTAGGACCCAACCCATTGACAGCCCTATTCAACATGGTCTATCTATATCACCACTTATTAACAGTTGGAAATTCATCCACCATGCATCGGGCATACACGTGCATCAGTCAGCACTTCCAACTTCCAAATCTTGGATCCCATTGTGGTCTACAATATATGCATCATCTGTATACATCAATCCACATATCCAAGTCATGGATCCAATCATGGGTGGACCATGGACTGAAATGACAATGTGGTGTGACCCGATGGGCTTGTTCACCATCCCTTTTATGGGGTGTTTGACAAAAGCAGCCAGGGCAGCAGAATAGCCTATCCAATATAGATGTGTCTCAGATAGGCTACTACAGATAGATGTGTCTAGATCTAGGACTTGATTTTGATGGTTTCCAAATGGGCCCTCATGAAAACAATGAAACTTTCTTAAACAAATAATAATAATAAATCAAAATCTACCATCTCAACAAAAGGAAGGTGGATCAAATCTCAATCTCCAATCCAAGTGGTGAATAGGCCTGCAAGTAGCAAGGGTAGATTCATCACGCACATTGTCTTTCAAGAATGACAAACTAATAAGAAGGTGAAATAAGGAAAATTGCACATTAGCAAGGAATCGGCAATCCGCATGTTTTCAAGACAAGCAGTATGTTTGTGAAACATAAGGCAAATGCCAGGATTCCAGGAGATTGTTAACTCAAACGCCCACAATGTTTGAGTTATTGAATTGCACAACAATAACCATGAACTTTGAACTGACATTTTGAAAAGCTTTTTTTTTTTTTTTTTTTTAAACAATACATTTCAAAATATTGTTAGGATCTTCTTTCATTTTGTCATAGTTGGAATCATATTTTAAATGGGCGTAGGGTCTCCTCCAAAACTTGCTTGGAAGAGATGCACCAACCAGGGAAACCAGATCATCAATATTTTGTTAGAAAAATCATGAAAGCCAGCTCCAAATAGCAAGGAAAAAGCTATGGTGGTGATGAGGTAGGAATCTTTGCAACTAGCAATGAATAGTGACCGAGCTTGTTGCAGTTGTGGGTTTGTGAATGGAGACGAAGAACTGCACCCCAAAGAAGTAAGTTCAAGTTGAAGGCTCTAAAAGGCAGGGCCAAAAGGACATTATGGGTGGAGGTAGTAAGAAGATATTTGATGACCGGTAGTTTTACTGAGGAAATGGTCCTTGAAAGAGTGCAGAACAGGATCCGTGTAGCCAACTCCAGTTGGTTGGGAAACGCTTAGATGATGATGATACAAATTGATCAAGAACCTTCTGAGGAAAAAAAGAATTGTTCCACTATAATCATAACAAATGCAATGCTATATTTAAAAAATGTATTGTTCCACTATAATCATAACAAATGCAATGCTATAGTTTTACATGAGAAGGTCTCACATGCTAGTTGGACGATTACTTTATCATCCAACTAGCACAGAACTAGCAAAGTATCATGTGTGAATGACATCCAACACATCCAACAGGTTATGCGCACCACGAACATTGCCTTGTGCAAAAATCAGGATGACCCACTTATCAGTGGGCGTGTGCTTTGTAGCAGTTTGGAAGTTGCCATTTGTATGTTGTGGTGTGACCCACGCGATGAAAGGATCAGACTGCTTTTTGCATTAGGTGAACGGGCGGGATGTTCGTGTACACAGTAGAGACCTTGTATCAGTTCGGCAGTTGCCATTTGTATATTGTGGTGTGGCCCACACGATGAAAGGAACAGGCTAATTTTTCAATTAAATGAGTGGGTAGGATGTTGTGTGCACATTACAGATGTCGATTATATGCTGGTTGGACGATAATGCCATTTTCCTACTAGTTGTGTGCATGTCCTCCTTTTACATTAGTACAGGGCCCTGTGCTGCGGTGTTTGTGATGGCGGTGGCCATTTCTTTTTCTCAGTTTTAGGCTGTCTTGTTTGGTATACAATAGTTGAGGCCCATTTCTTTTTGTGGCGCCCATCTAAATGAGCATACAGGTTATTTTATCTATCAACAAAGTTGGGAGGTTTGCTCCCACCTTTTCGAAAAAATAAAATAAAAATGTCAAGCATATGAATGTCAGAGTAAGCGGAATGATGTAGGCCAAACTGGCAAGTCCATAAATATCATCAGCCCCATTCCAAGCTATGGGATGCAAAGACATACCGGGTCAAATGTCATATGGTGAGGAAGCAATGCAATATGCAAATCATGGCAAGTCCATCAATACCATCAGCCCTATCTAGGCTATGCGATGCAAAATGAATGACAAAGCTGGTGTGTGTAATCGGGATGATAGTATGTGGTATCGCAAGCCGTGGGGTTCATTACAAGGGACTTCTATCCAAACCAATCTCATACCTGATTTGGATAGTTAGACTCAATGTTGTAAACTCCTGATCTCAGGTTAGTCTCGTACCTAACCAAAATCATGACTATTGCGAATGTGTACATAATGAATTAGTTGTGCACTATCAGCCCGAGTGGATAGTGAATGAATGAGTGAATGAATCGAATGATGAACATGTAACTCCAACTCAGTAAGTCCACATTTCAGTACAATTATCATCACTGGAATCATCACCGGAGTCTAGTACACTTCACACCGTTGCTGCCCCATCGCGCGCGCACCCAGGTGAGTGGAAGAGACCTCACTATCTGCATTGTCAGTGGTATGTCACGGCTCGTCGATAGCAGACCTATTTACGAGCTGGTCAAACTCAACCTAGCTTACAGCCCCCTACCCTCGGGCAGATAAGGCCACACCTCTTTTCAACCGACCACGACACAGTGGGAGATGCGGCCTACTAGTATTTGGCACTCGAGCACTCATGTTATTCACTCAGTCTCGACGTTGAAGCATCCTATTGGCCCACAGGGTTTAGGGACTTTCACCCAAGGACATCCTTAACGCCCCAATGTTAGAACAAATATTTCTGGTGTCCAATCCGGCCATCCACGATATGCCTGTGGAGGCCACAACCCTGATGTCACTAGGACGTAATGCAAATGCATCATACAATGCGTGAATGCACGAGTCCATCATCTGAGTCATGCAACTATGTCATGCAAGTCGTGCATACATGCAAGGCGACCTCATCTCTTATGGGTCCCATGGAAATGCCCAAAGTTGTAAAGTCATCAATGCGGCCTTGCCACGCATAGGCAATGCCAAAAATCCTGAATTAGCCATCATCCAAGTCATGCACACATGATACGAATGAGATATACATAAGATCGAATGTAAAAGCAATGCTACATCTAACATAAAATAGTGTCGCATCAATATAAAATAAGCACCATGTCAACATAAAGGAACTGTTATAGAAATCATGAGCGCAAACATTGCATAAATCACTAAGGTAATACTACATAAATTATCAAGTACTGTACCAACACACATGTAAAATATCGCACCACATGATAATGGAAATTCATCATTCATAACGGGTGGAACCTACTTGGAAACCAAGTTTATCGAAGCCCATAGGGCTATACCTGAGTGGTCTTTCAAGCTAATGGGCCCCCTCAGCAAGCCCGCACCTAAGCAACCAAAACATACAACTATCGGTATCCAACGGGATAACAAATTGTAGGATCCACAAAAAAAATCATAGTGGGCCCGAAATGGTCATCAAAGTGGGCCCTACAACTATCCCTAAGCAAGGCCCAAGAGGGCAGCTCGCAACTAGAGGAGGGCATCAAGTCGAGTCGAGGTGGGCCAAGCTCGGCTCGGCTTGTCCATGTTGTACTCGAGTTCGAGCTCGACCTCGAGCTCAACATTGAACCTTGGCTTGTTTGCCAAAGCTGTCGAGTCGAGCTAGTGGTTCGAGTCGAGTCGAGTTTACCTCGAGTCGAGCTCAAGCTTGTTCATATCATCATCTGTTAACTTATTAAATTTTTGGCTAAAAAATACAAATTAAATGTCTCATATGCTAATGCCACATTACTAAGACATAAACCTCTAGACACTATCAGCATCACACCACAAAACCATATTTTGTCCTCAACAACCAACATCAACATCAATTCCAAAGAGTTAAAATATATCAAAAATTATAAAGCCATTCATGACAATTTTTAAAGCTTACCTTCCTTTAAGCATTCTGGCCCATGTTTTCAATTCCATTGTCTTCTTCATACTCTTCAACATCGAAACTGCTACCACCCCAAACTGGATGCAACCAATATTGCGTACATATCATTGCTTCAACTGCATTCGAGGCGAGTGAGCTTCGATAATTGTTAACTACCCTGCTCTCAGTGCTAAAAGTTGATTCTGATGCCACGGTCGAAATTGGAATTGATAAAATGTCCCATGCATCAGCAAAAGTGTAAGGTATTCACGAGCTCGAGACTTCCACCATTGCAAAACATCAAAATCATTATCTTGTATCCTTATGACCGGTTCCTTTAGATACTTCTCCACTTCGGATTCAGTTTTCTGCATTCCGTTTCTTCTTCATCTAAAAAAGACCAAGTCACGAAGCCGCTCGCCCGCAGTAGAAGAACTATTCGTAATTTGAGAAGTACCTATTGCACTTAATGTTTCGGCCAAATTATTAACATATGATGCGAACAACTCTTCAATTGCAGCATTAATAATGGCAGTCTCTGCTGAAACTCCTTCGAAAATGGAATAAAGCGATCTGAAAACAAATCTAACCATTGTCATCTTATATCGTGGATCTAGGACAACTGTAATGGCCATTAACAAGTGACATTTAGCCCAATACTCATCAAATTTGAACTGCATTCCTAGAGCCATTGCTTTTAAAAATTCCAGACAATCAGCAGCACATTTTTTTAGCGTGTTCATAATGAAAATAATTTCAAGAAGAAATTGATTTGTCGTAGGATACTTATTTCCTAAAAAAAATTTCGTGCAGTCGTAAAAAACTTTAAGAAACCGATGAACATCTTCAACTTTCTTCCAGTCTTCATCACTTAGCACATATGCATACATTTTATCGCGCGTCAGAAGTTCAAGGAATGCAACTTTAAATTGTAAAGTCATATCCAGCATGTCATAAGTGGAATTCTAGCGAGTGCAAACATCTAACTTCAACTGCTGTTTAGATTTCAAATCTAAACGTTAGACTATATCATTCCACGTACTCAGTCTTGAAGGTGACCTCCTTATATATTTAACATTATCTTATATGTTTGCAATCATTGAATCAATTGCTTTCAACCCTTCTTGCACAATCAAGTTGAGTATGTGAGCACAACATCTAACTTGAAATATTTTACCTTCGAAGAATAAATTTCCGGCAGCCTTAAACTGAGCACGTAAGAAAGAAATCAAAGTATCGTTGGACGAGGCATTATCTAAAGTAATTGAAGAAATTTTCTTTTCAACGCCCCACTCAACAAGACAGTTGTAAACGCAATCAGACAGTATCACACAGGCATGAGGAGGAATATGGCGGAAGTTTAAAATCCTCTTTTGTAGTTTCCAATCCACATCAACGAAATGTGCGGTCAATGACATATATCCATTTCTTTGATTCGAGGCCATCCACATATCCGAAGTCAAACTTATTCTGGATACGGATTCTAGGAGAGCTTTCAAGTTAGCTTTCTCAACAACATACATCTTCATGCACTCTCTTTTCACAGTAGATCGAAAGGCCTTCTCACATCTGGGATTTAGAAATTTACAAAATCCAATAAAAACCTTGCTTTCTACCATGCTGAATGGCTTCTCATTGACTATCACTAACCTCGCAAACCACTAATTCAGTTTATCCGAATCATACTTATACGTAGAGAGTGCAGCTTCAGAATCGTCATCTTCAAAAATAGTAAATGAAAGCAGTTGTTGGACTCCACCTTTCAATGTTCTTGCTCTCTTCACACATTTATCAAGATGCATCTTATAGTGAGTTGTAGAAGAACCAGAATGCTTACTGTAAAAAATTTTACAAAAGTTACATCTAATCTTAACTGAACCATCTGGTTGCGTGATCTCATCAAAAGATTCTTATATCGCCGATCTTTTTTTTTACCTTTCACAGAACCTGAAGCTGTTTCAACTTTATTCTCTAATTTTTCTTCATCCACGGCAAAAGGAGAAATAATTGACACACTAGGGCCAGGAGTACTTGGGTTTTCTTTAGTAGTCATCTAAAAATCAAAAGATAACAAGGATAGGGTAAGATCGGGGCTTTTATAAGTTGAAGGAATCAATCAATGACATTTACACGTACATATAAATATATAATACAAACACTATCGGGCTCGTCCATAAACTGCAAGACACAGGTGTCTCAAATAGTCCCCTAATAAATAAATCCACCGGGATACATACATATACATAACTATAAATTGTCCATAATTGTTTCGAATTTTATTTACTAATTGTTTCTAAATATCTTATTCCTACTTGTCTCTATCTAGAGGTGTTAATTGTCTCTATCCCATTCGGTAACATACCATGTACTGTCCCCATACAATTTACATGCGAACCGAAATTTTGGTAGCACCTCCCTATATTCTCCAGATATATATAAAATTCAATACTAATTAGTTGTCACACCCACATGTAATCCATTACACATGTAGTGGAAACCAACTAGTAAAGAACCACATATCCGAAGAAAATATAGAGAAACGCTACCAAAATTCCTACCACATGTAAATTGAATGATGACAACCTAAGTACATGGTATGGTACCGATCTGTCCAAAATGGGACAATTTAGGAATCTATAAAGAACAAGTATTTTCAGTGAAATGATTGTACTTGTTCAATATAAATTCCTAAACGGTGGGTATATTGCCGAACCACTAGGTGGCCTAAATATTAATTAACAACATCAAATGACAAATAATCATAAGCACCAATATAACAATATGTAAAGAACAATTATCAAAATATATAAGAAACAGTTTATCCATACAATTACATATTGTTTTTGTCTTGTTTAGTACCATATGACAGTTGGCATTACAGCGTGTATAAATAGAGAACTCATTGAGGAGCCAATGTGTTTAGATTTGTTTGCATTCAATCCATGTTTTAAAGCCCATATTAAATGAGTATCCTGATCTAAAACTTCTGTAGCTTTGAAATATGCTTTGTTTCTAAATGGTGTGCAGCAAGCGATGTCTTCAGATGATCCATCCACCTATATTTGGAATTATGGATCCCAAGTGTACTCCCCAACTTCTGGAAAAATGAAAATCCAATGTAAATTGTGTGGGGCCAGATTTGTTAACAAAATAAATCAGCTTAAACTACACCTATCAGGTCGGGGGGGAGATGCAAAACCATGTCCCAAAGCATTAGAGGAGATATGATTTTTATACCAGGCTATTGTAGACTCCACAAGAAGCCTTCTACCCCCTCCCCCACACCGAATACAACTAACCATAGGATATACAATAACATACCCGTTCTAATCAATGAAGATTCTAAAATATAGAGGGTGAAGAGAATAAGTAGGGAAGAGGAAGAAGAGAATGCAGCTAGATTAAGAAGACTGGAAGAAGAGCAATTACAATTAGCCTTGAAGTTGAGCAAGGAAGAGGCGGATGCATCAAGATATCAACGATGTACTCCTTGACAACATGACATAGAAGCAAGACCAAGCTCGACAAGCAAGAAGCCATCAAAGTTTATTTCCAAACTCGCCTCATTCTATAAGAACTTGGGTATTCTTTATAGATCAGCTTATAAAAATAGTTTGAAAAAATTATTTGAATCTATACAAGAGCATGGTAACATAGTCTCCCCACCTTCTGATTCAAGGGAGGTTAATGATCATATTGGAGAGGATAGTACCACTAGCCCGCGCTTGATGACGAAAATTATGGATCTAATTCAAGTAGGAAAATTAACTTTGATGTATTAAGTTTTTTAGTTATAATCTTATAAACTTGTAGAGTTGCAGTCGTAGACTTGTAGTTGTGCTTGTATGGACTCAACTTTCCTACTAAAATGTTGTAAGTTAACTAAAATGTTGTATGTTAATGATCATATGCATTATCTTCTTATTTCTTCTTTCTTTTTTTTCTTGTAGAGTTGTAATTGTATGGATAAACTATTTCTTATATATTTTGATAATTGTTCTTTACATATTATCATATTGATGCTTATGATTATTTGTCATCTGATGTTGTTAATTAATATTTAGGCCACCTAGTGGTTTAGCAATATACCCACCGTTTAGGAATTTATATTGAACAAGTATAATTATTCCACTGAAAATACTTCTTCTTTATGAATTCATAAATTGTCCCATTTTGAACAGTTCGGTACCATACCATGTACTTAGGTTGTCATCATTCAATTTACATGAGGTTGGAATTTCGGTAGTGTTTCCCTATATTTTCTCCGGATATGTGGTTCTTTACTGGTTGGTTTTCACTACATGTGTAATGGATTACATGTGGGTGTGGCAACTAATTAGTATTGAATTTTATATATATATATATATATATATATAAAAAAACCTAGAGTATAGGGAGGTGTTGCCAAAATTTCGATTCGCATGTAAATTGTATGGGACAATACATGATATATTACCCAATGGGATAGAGACAATTAGCACATCTAGATAGAGACAAGTAGGAATAAGATATTTAGAAACAATTAGTGAACAAAATTCAAAACAATTATGGACAATTTATAGTTATGTATATGTATGTACCCTGACGGATTTATTTATTAAGGGACTATTTGAAACACTTGTATCTTGCAGTTTATGGAGGGGCCCGATATTGTTTGTATTATATATTTATATATACGTATAAATGTCATTGACTGATTCCTTCAACTTATAAAAGCTCTGATCTTACCTTACCCTTGTTATCTTTTGATTTTTAGATGACTTCTGAAGAAAACCCAAGTACTCCTAGCCCTGGTGCGTCAATCAATTCTCCTTTTACCATGGATGAAAAAAAATTAGAGAACAAAGTTGAAACAACTTCAGGTTCTGTGAAAAGGATAAAAAGTCCGGCGATATGGGAATCTTTTGATGAAATCACGCAACCAAATGGTTCAGTCAAGATTAGATGTAGCTTTTGAAAAACTCTTTACAGCAAGCATTCTGGTTCTTCTACAACTCACTATCAGATGCATCTTGATAAATGGGTAAAGAAACCAAGAACATTGAAAGGTGGAGTCCAGCAACTGCTTTCATTTACTATTTTTGAAGATGACGAGTCTAAAGCTGAACTCTCAACGAATAAGTATGATCCAGATAAATTGAATAAGTGGTTTACGAGGTTAGTGATAGTCAATGAGAAGCCATTTAGCATGATAGAAAGCAAGGTTTTCATGGGATTTTGTAAATTTCTAAATCCCATATGTAAGAAGGCCTCTCGATCTACTATGAAAAGAGAGTGCATGAAGATGTATGCTGTTGAAAAAGCTAACTTGAAAGCTCTCCTGGAATCCTTATCCAGAATAAGTTTGATTTCGGATATGTGGACGGCCTCGAATCAGAGAAAGGGATATATTTCATTAACCACACACTTTGTTGATGCGGATTGAAAACTATAAAAGAGGATTTTAAACTTCCGCCACATTCCTCCTCCTCATACCGGTGTGGTATTGTTCGATTGCATTTACAACTGTCTTGTTGAGTGGGGCATTGAAAAGAAAATTTCTTCAATTACTTTAAATAATGCATCGTCCAACTATACTTTAATTTCTTTCTTACGTACTTAGTTCAAGGCTGCCGGAAATTTATTCTTCGAAGGTAAAATATTTCAAGTTAGATGTTGTGCTCACATACTCAACTTGATTGTGCAAGAAGGGCTGAAAGCAATTGATTCAACGATTGCAAACATACGAGATAGCGTTAAATATATAAGGGGGTCACCTTCAAGACTGAGTACGTGGAATGATATAATCCAACGTTTGGATTTTAAATCTAAACAACAGTTGAAGTTAGATGCCTGCACTCGCTGGAATTTCACTTATGAAATATTGGATACGACTTTACAATTTAAAGTTACATTCCCTGAACTTGCGACGCGCGATAAAATGTACACATACGTGCCAAGTGATGAAGACCGGAAGAAAGCTGAAGATGTTCATCGATTTTTCAAAGTTTTTTACGACCGCACGAAGATTTTTTCAGGAAATAAGTATCCCACGACAAATCAATTTCTTCCTGAAATTATTTTCATTATGAAGGCGCTAAAAAAATATGCTGCTAATGGTCCGAAATTTTTAAAAGCGATGACTCTAGGAATGCAGTTGAAATTTGATAAGTATTGGGCTGAATGCCACTTGTTAATAGTCATAGCAGTTGTCCTAGATCCACGATACAAGATAGCAATGGTTAGATTTGTTTTCAGATCGCTTTATTCCATTTGCGAAAGAGTTTCAGCGAAGACCAAGGTATCCCGTATCGGTATCGGTTGGCGTAACGGTGTCCTCCAAAACCGATACGGATACGGGGGCGTAACGGTGATACGGGGGCGTAACGGCCCGTAACGGCGCAAAATTTTTTTTTTGCCAAAAAAATATGAAAAAATATGGATTAAATCCAGAATATTCTAAGCATTCCAAATATGCATTCATTTATAATTTGGAACATGTTTATGGTGGTGTAACGGTCCACTCTTTGGTGAGAAGTTGTATCGGACTGTCTGATGAATTTATGAACCAGATAACCTGAATTTGATCATATATTTAATTTTCTAACTATCTACTATCAATGATAGATATATTAGAATGAATGTAAAATGAAAATATCTTACATCAGGTGTTTGCAATTATTTTTGAGGAATTTCTCGAACATACCTGTGGTCCTGTGGAGTGTGGTGCACCATGCACGTGACTGTGATGTGATTCTTGTCTATGACTTGTCATCCTCAAGTCAAGAATATTAAAAAATAAAAAATAAAAAATTAGTAGTGTCTGATATACTCCCTGCAACTTGATTAAGGATTACTTGATTGGTTGTCGGGGGAGCTATTTTAAATACAAGTTCGGCAGTGTCAAGTGTGGCTTCTTGCAATAATACTGTTGTGAGCTGTCTGCTGCAACAAATACTTACCTTAACACAAATATATACTCACAAGTCACAATCACAAGTCACCACCAAAATGAAAATCTGCTTTTTTGTGGTTGCTCGACCTCCACATCATCGTCATCGTCACCATCAGGCCGAGGCTGTCCGATAGGTGTAGGTGCTACATATCCATAATATCCAGTGCCATAAGGAAATACTAGATCAACGAAACTAGAGGATGACTGATCCTGACTAGGCAACGACTCTGACCCCGAGTAAGGATATCCACCAGTGCCCGTCGAATAGCCATACCGGTGCCCATACTCAGGCCTGTTGAGAATCTTGAGATCGAGAGTGCGTCCTGTGATGAGTAACTTGGATTTGGATCTGGATATCTATAATCATATGGATATTGATCAGGAGGGTTACTCCAACATGAATGTGATGGAACAGGCTCAATATAACCATCATAATTCAATTCACCATAAGAATATCCATCATAATAACTAAGACCATGAGCCTGCTGATGTTTCGAACCTCTCGGACCCGGTGCACCACTAGATGTACCCACCTCCTGTTGGCTGTATCGTGAGTCGGTACACTCATAAGTCCGACCTCGTGTACCACCTCGTCACTGTTCATCGACATCGTGATCTGTAGACGGCTGTATAGGGCACTGAGCAACACCAGAAGTGCCAGCACCAGGGGCAGGGGGGTCATCGTCTTCATCCGACACGGTCACGCTACCACTGCTCGTACTCTTTTGTTGATCTTGAGCCGTATCTGTACGTGGCATAAACGCTGCCCCTCTTACTGGGTCCAACACATCTGCACGACTCTCTTGTTGCGCTCTGCGTATTTCTGGGTCATCAATTTCCAATTCTTCACTATCCTCTTCAATTTGTTTTTCCCTTGTTTCCAACCAAGGTAGAAGTGGGTCATCCTCATCATAAATATTATCCAAGTTTATTGGACAGTAGTCTGCGTCATCGGCAGCTGTAATGCTCTTATGATGTCGTCGCATTCTTAGTTTTATATTGTAGTGCATTAAGACAAGTCTATGTAATATCCTAGTTTATAGTCTATTCCTATTCTTTGAATGAATAAGCGCAAAATAACTCCAATTCTTTTCGCAGCTAGAAGAAGATGTTGTCTGGCTCAAAACTTTTACTGCAATTTTTTGGAAAGCCTTCGTACTCTCTTCGAAATTAATCCACCATTCGGCCGGTTGCAACTTAGATACTGCATGCTGTGCAAGAGCATCTCCAAAGCTACCCAAGCAGTTTCCAAATGTATCTAATTCATTCAACGCCTTTATTTGCATATCTAAGTCGGCTCTAATCTCTTTATCACATTTTTAGCCCGACACGAACTTCATCATCCGCAACAAATGATTGGGCATATCTATACCTAGGATTTAGGTAATAACTGTTGCATGAAGATCGTGATGGAGTTGGTTTGTCCATCTCTTGTCGATCATCTTCCAATAAGTCTGCCAACTTCTACAATCATGTTGAATTGCAAGCTTTACCTTATCCATGGCATCATATATGAAGCCCATGGTAGGTGCTTCATCGGATTCAACAAGACGGAGTACCCTCATTAGTGGCTCCATCACCTTTAGGATCGCCTTGACCTTCTTCCAATATTTGTTGTCACGTATGGTGTTCACAACTTCGACCGGTATTCGATGTCTTCTTCCCATGTTTTGTGTTGAGCCATTCTCGGGAAGCGAACATCTCACTCAACTCTTCTCTATGCTGGAATAAAATCTCTAATTCTATAAATTTTTTTGCTAATCTAGTAGCCTAATGCCTCAAAAAATCTCGTAATTTCTTAAACTTTCTCATTATTGCAAATACTTGATTATGGTTGTAAATAAACGTCGTCACTTCCTTCCCTTTCAACCATTTCCTTAACATTCTTCTTCTTCCCAATATCTTCCAATATAAGATCAATACAATGGGCAGAACATGGTGACCCAAAAAGATGTTTTCTCTTATCCATCAACATATGTTCTGCAAGCTTATATGTTGCTTCATTATCTGTCACAATCTGCACTATATTCTCCTCTCCAATCTCGTCCACAACTTTATTCATTAGTTCATTAATATAAGTAGAATTTTTGGTTGCCTCTGAGGCATCAATTGACTTGTGGTATATAGTTCCTAAGTGGCGGTACACTATGAAGTTGATCATGCTGCGTGGTTGGGCCAATCCAACCATCACACATGATTGTGCATCCTCGGCTTCCATACACGTTTAAAGGTAGCCACGTATGCTTTCACATCCGCATACTGCATCTGTCCATTTCCCTTAATTCCTTCACCTGCTTCTGCTACCACATCAATTATCACCTGCCAATATGGAGAATTGGCTGCGTTAGGAGGTATGTTGGCATGCATAAATAACTTTGCTGTTGCCCTACCTAGCTTCTCAACGGAAGTTCTACTCCACATTTATTTTATCTTCTTTTGTTTAATTGATTCTTTCTTAAATAGAATTGGATCAATAGAGGGTCTCTTAGGCTCATTTACTTTTTCATCCAAATGTATAGGGGCATCATGTGAAGATGTCTCTCGTCGGCTCCCAAACATACGTCGTAACCCACCAAACCTACCCCCCAAACCCCACCTGCAGAAGTAGTTGCACTCCCAGCTGCGCTTCCACTCCCACTGCCCCCTGTATCATGTATTGACCCACTCGCGCCAAACATGCGACGACGTTCTTCCTCTTTACGAGCTAGACACAAGCTCTTTCTCCTAGCTATAGTTAATTTCCAATCTGAATATTCATCAGAATCAATAATATCTTCATTACGAACGCCCATATATTCAGGACCAAACACCTCCTGTCGAGCTGCATCCAAAATCTCATCTTTCTTCTTTTGTACAGCAGCACGTTTACCCTTCGACTCATCCAGACTAGCTTGCATTAAAAGCATTATCTCTTTCGGTACTCTACTACATGGCGCACTTGACCCTTTCATTAAAAGCATTATCTCTTTCGGTAATTCCACCAATCACTAGTCTATCACAATACTTGCACTTCATTTGGTGCCTAGTACCACCAACCCTCTCACAATGTTGCCATCCAATATCATCACTTACTTGTTGTTGGCCAGATCCAGACATTTCTTTAGGCTTAGGTAGACACTAGATAATTAGATTTGAGTATGAGTGTATCTGTGTATGACCTATGTTAATAAAGATGATTTTATATTCTAACTAAACCCTAAGAAGCTCCAAGGCAAAACCTGTCCAATATAAGCAAATAAAAACATAAAGTCACTAATTCGAAAATAGAAAAAAATTATAAAATGACACTCCAAATCTGTAAAATGCACATTAACATATTCTACCATGATTAACACATCATATGGCATGATTAAAACAGTAATACAACCATTAAAAATTGATTTTTCGAATTTAAAAAAAAATGGGCAAAATTCATGCGTAAATAGAAAAAAATATTTAAAAAATATAAAATGGCACCCCAAATCTGTAAAATGCACATTAACATGTTCTACTATGATTAACACATTATATGGAATGATTAAAACAACAAAACGATCATTAAAAATTGATTTTTTGAATTTTAAAAAAAGGGGCAAAATTCATGCGTAAATAGAAAAAAATATTTAAAAAATATAAAATGGGACCCCAAATCTGTAAAATGCACATTAACATGTTCTACTATGATTAACACATCATATGGAGTGATTAAAACAGCAAAACAATCATTAAAAATTGATTTTTCGAATTTTAAAAAAAAAGGGGCAAAATTCATGCGTAAATAGAAAAAATATTTAAAAAATATAAAATGGCACCCCAAATCTGTAAAATGCACATTAACATGTTCTACTATGATTAACACATCATATGGAGTGATTAAAACAGCAAAACAATCATTAAAAATTGATTTTTTGAATTTTAAAAAAAAGGGGCAAAATTCATGCGTAAATAGAAAAAAATATTTAAAAACTATAAAATGGGACCCCAAATCTGTAAAATGCACATTAACATGTTCTACTATGATTAACACATCATATGGAGTGATTAAAACAGCAAAGCAATCATTAAAAATTGATTTTTCGAATTTTAAAAAAAAGGGGCAAAATTCATGCGTAAATAGAAAAAAATATTTAAAAAATATAAAATGGGACCCCAAATCTGTAAAATGCACATTAACATGTTCTACTATGATTAACACATCATATGGAGTGATTAAAACAGCAAAACAATCATTAAAAATTGATTTTTCGAATTTTAAAAAAAGGGGCAAAATTCATGCGTAAATAGAAAAAATATTTAAAAAATATAAAATGGGACCCCAAATCTGTAAAATGCACATTAACATGTTCTACTATGATTAACACATCATATGGAGTGATTAAAACAGCAAAACAATCATTAAAAATTGATTTTTTGAATTTTAAAAAAAGGGGCAAAATTCATGCGTAAATAGAAAAAATATTTAAAAATATAAAATGGGTCCCCAAATCTGTAAAATGCACATTAACATGTTCTACTATGATTAACACATCATATGGAGTGATTAAAACAGCAAAACAATCATTAAAAATTGATTTTTTGAATTTTAAAAAAAAGGGGCAAAATTCATGCGTAAATAGAAAAAAATATTAAATGGCACCCCAAATCTGTAAAATGGATATTAACATGTTCTACTATGATTAACACATCATATGAGATAATTAAAACAGCAAAACATATTAAAAAAAGTATAAATACCTATTTTTGATAAATTTATGAAAAATGGCCCACCAAGCTTTGATTCAACAAAATCCGCCAATATAATGTGTTTTTTCCTCAAATATCCAGCCAAGGTTGGTCGAAATTAGCAGTAGAAGGAGTGAGAAGGAGTTTGGAAGCAAGAAGTTTCGAAAAAACATCAAAAACGGACCTTAAAATGCAAAAAAAAATGGCCGTTTTTCGACCGTTACGGGGCTGACCGTTACGGGTGACCGTTACGCCCGTATCGGCCGTTACGCCCGTATCGGGCCCGTATCGGCCGATACGGGTACAAAAATTGGTATCGGCCGATACGGGTACAAAAATTGGTATCGGCCGATACGGCCCCGAATCGGGTAACGGTGCGTACCGTTACCGTTACGTATCGGCCGTATCGGCCGATACGTAACCGATTTGGCATTCCTTGGCGAAGACTGTCATTATTAATGCTGTAATTGAAGAGTTGTTCGCATCATATGTTGATAATTCAGCCGAAACATCAAGTGCAATAGGTACTTCTCAAACTGCGGATAGTTCTTCTACTGCGGGCGAGCGACTTCGTGACTATCTTTTTTAGATGAAGAAGAAACGGAGATGCAGAAAACTGAATCTGAAGTGGAGAAATATCTAAAGGAACCGGTCATAAGGATACAAGATAATGATTTCGATGTTTTGCAATAGTGGAAGTCTCGAGCTCGTGAATACCCTACACTTTCGTTGATGGCACGGGACATTTTATCACTTTCAATTTTGATCGTGGCATCAGAATCAGCTTTTAGCACTAGGAGCAGGGTAGTTAGCAAGTATCGAAGCTCACTCGCCTCGAATACAGTTGAAGCATTGATATGTACGCAAGATTGGTTGCATCTAGTTTGGGGCAGTAGCAGTTTCGATACTGAATAGTATGAAGAGGACAATGGAATTGAAAACGTGGGCCAGAATGCTTGAAGGTAAGCTTTAAAAATTTTCATGAACGTTTTATAATTTTTGATATATTTTAACTCTTTGGAATTAATGTTGATGTTGATTGTTGAGGACAAAATATGGTTTTGTGGTATGATACTGATAGTATCTAGAGGTTTATGTCTTAGTAATGTGGTATTAGCATATGATACATTTAATTTGCATTTTTTAGCCAAAAAATTAATAAGTTAACATATGATGATATGAACAAGCTCAAGCTCGACTCGAGGTAAACTCGACTCGACTCGAACCACTAGCTCGACTTGAACTCGACTCGATAGCTTTGGCAAACAAGCCAAGCTTCAATGTTAAGCTTGAAGCCGAGCTCAAACTCGAGTACAACATGGACAAGCCAAGCCGAGCTTGGCCCACCTCGACGATGCCCACCTCTAACTTTAATCGGCACATCATATATAGAGAGTGGGGACTGAACGACATGCCCCACTAGATGGACACCCACATGTACAACACGTGTGTCACTAGGCTACCAATCCATTTGGGCACATGGCCCACTAATGATGTCCCAAAATAATTAGATTATCAATGACATCACTATAATTACTTTAGTAGAATGATCCGCACCGTCTGATCATTGCTAACGTAAATCGATGGTTACAGATCATTGGTTAGTCACTAGGATGTGATCATATGCTCATGACCCATCTGAGTCTTGGGATTTTATCATTTCAGGAAAAGTATATGCTTAAATGGATTTACTAAAACCATAGTTTCAACATTCACACACTAACTAATTTAAGGATTTGAATCCAAGATACCTAACATAACCAAAGACCTAAGGGATCTTGATTCCAAGGATCCCAAAACTAGGAATTCCCAAGTCCAAGGGATTCCAAAACCAAGAAATCTCAAGAGGTTTCTACCCCTACATTACCCTATGGTGCGGCCCACCTGAGATCTGGATCAACCTGAGTTTTTAGGCCCATAGCCTAACATGATCTGACAAGACGGATGAACGGAGTGGATAGGATACATACATCATGTAGGGTCCCACGTGTGGGGGCAGCCCAAGGAGACTTCCGCCCTCATGTCACTGGGCAAAACTGCCCAGTAACACCTTTCTTTTTGTTTGTTTCTCTTTTTTTTATATCCTATCGATGCGAGCCCTACGTGGATCTTCTACTCCATTCACCGTGTAGTCCATCTCGAGCGGGTCTAATGGGCTCTGATTTGGGTTGATTTGGACGAACAGGGACTCCACAGTGAGCCTTGGAAGATTTCAAAATCAATGGTTCATTTCCCTCATGCGGCCCAATTGAGACCTGAATTTGTCTCATCTTTCGACCCATGGCCTAAAATGATCTTGAGAAGTCAATGGACTGTGGAATTAATATAAGCATCAGAACAGGGTCCCACTTGTGAGACCCAAAATTGGCCAAGAATGGGTTACCGCCCACGTGCATGGCATTCATATATAATTTTTATATTATTATTATATCCATTGTATGTTTTGCATATACTATTAAGATGGGCCCCAAGTGGATAATCTAATCCGTTCACCATCTTGGCCAGCTCGAGTGGAGTCCAATAGACTCTGGCTCGGGCTATTTGGATGATCAAAGACTCCAAAGTAGGCCCTAGAGTGTTTCAACATATGGGCATTAATACCCTTAGTACGGCCCACTCGAGACTTAGATTTGCCTAAATATTTGGCACATAGCCTAAAATTATATGGAGAAGATGGTGGACGGTGTGGATTAAACAAATTCATCATGGTGGGGTCCACGTGTGGGGGCAGCCCAATGAGGCTTCCGCCCTCACCATCACTGGGCAATAACGCCCAGTGACATCCTTTTTTGCTTCTTTTTCTTTCTTCCTTTTATTTATTTTCGTTTTCTGCTATGTGGGGTACACTAGTGGATAATTCATTCCGTCCATTATATCAGTCAGCTCTCTATGGACCAAAGGAGTCCAATGATGGGTAGGTCTACCACCTACACACACATGACACAACAGTCAGCCTAAGAAAGTTCCAACAGTGCGACTTTGTTTTCCTCGGTGCAGTCCACTAGGAACTCGAATCTGTCTCATTTTTCATCCCATAGCCTATAATGATATGGAGAAGGTGGCAGACGGCGCAGATTAAACACATATATCAAGGTGGGGTCCATGGTTGGGACGCCCCCCACCCCACGTCCGCATGGCTGATGTGAGGGGGTGCTCTCACTCCCACTGTCGATTGTGGTGTGGTCCACCTGATGGTTAGATCGACTAGATTTTTGGGCTTCACGGCTAGAATGAGCCAGCAAATAGATGGATGGTGTGGATGATATATAGATACATCATGATGGGGCCCATGAGGGAAGCCCACACAGTGGCTTTGGAAAGTAAATCGTGCCAAAAACATGTCTCTGGACATTATTACGTGCAGAGACAACGATGCCACTACCCTCCCTCGTGTTTTAAGGGTGAGGTAGGGCCCACCTAGGAAATCCACTCCATCATTTGAATGTCCAGCTCATGGTGGGGCCAAGAAGCTTTGGATCACATTCATTTTTGGTGTATTTTCATCATTCCAGTGTACTTACACAATCAACTGGTTTAAATAGAAATTAAACATCACGGTGGGCCACACAAGGTAGTCAACGCTATGATAGTGTGCAGGACACGGTTTCCAATAGCGTGGCCCACTTAAGGGTCCCACAATACAATGAGAATAAGAAAAGAAATGGAAAGGAAGGGAAATAGATCCAGCCGTCGAGGTGGTACCCGCCACCATAGGGTCCACCACATACACAGTACATGATCAAGGTGGGTCACACCCTTGTGGGCCCACTAAAATAGAAAAATCACAAAGAATGAGAGGGTTTTGACCATCCCATGCACTCGTTTAGGATGGACAATTGAATCGACGATCGGACGGTCCACCAAGCTCATCTCCACCCTTAACCTCCTCTAATCATTCTTTTCTCTATTCTCTTACTCTTAATCTCTTGATCTTTCCTAATACTCTCACAAGCTCTCTTTCTTTTCTCATGGTATTGTGGGACTCACAAGCTCTCTCTTCGGATCTATTTCCCTTTCTTCCATTTCTTTTGTTATTCTCATGGTATTGTGGGACCCTCAAGTGGGCTACGCTAGGAGAGCGTGTCCCGCACGCTATCATAGCGTGGACCACCTTGTGTGGCTCACCGTGATGTTTAATTTCTATTTATACCAGTTGATTGTGTAAGCACACTTGAATGGTGAAAATACACCAAAAATGAATGTGATCCAAAGTTTCCTGGCCCCGCCATGAGCTGGACATTCAAATGGATGGAGTGGATTTCCTAAGTGGGCCCTACCTCACCCTTAAAACACGAGAGGGAGGGGTAGTGGCACCGTCATCCCTGGAAGCAACAATGTCCAGAGACATGTCTTTGGCACCATTTACTTTTCAAAGCCACTGTGTGGGCTTCCCTCATGGGCCCCATCCTGATGTATCTATATATCATTCACACCATCCATCTATTTGCTGGCTCATTTTAGCCGTGAAGCCCAAAAATCTAGTCAATCCAACCATCAGGTGGATCACACCACAACCAACGGTGGAAGTGGGAGCACACCCTCACGTCAGCCATGCGGACGTGGAGTGGGGGGAGTCCCAACCATGGACCCCACCTTGATGTATTTGTTTAATCCACGCCGTCCACCACCTTCTCCATATCATTTTAGGCTATGAGACAAAAAATGAGACAGATCCCGAGTTCCTAGTGGACCGCACCGAGGGAAACAAAGTCTCACTGTTGGAACTTTCTTAGGCCGACTATTGTGTGCAGGTGGTGGACCTACCCATCATTGGACTCCTTTGGTCCATAAAGAAATGGCCGATATAATGGACGGAATGGATTATCCACTAATGTACCCCACATAGCAAAAAACAAAAATAAATAAATGAAGAAACAAAAAGAAACAAAAAAGGATGTCACTGGGCGTTATTTCCCAGTGATGGTGAGGGCGAAAGCCTCATTGGGCTGCCCCCACACGTGAACCCCACCATGATGAATTTGCCTAATCCACACCATCCGCCATCTTCTCCATATAATTTTAGGCCATGTGCCAAATATTTAGGCAAATCTGAGTCTCGAGTGCTCCGTACTAAGGGTATTAATGCCCATCTGTTGAAACACTATAGGGCTCGTTTTGGAGTCCTTGATCATCCAAATAGCCCAAACAAGAGTCTATTGGACTCCACTCGAGCTAGCTAAGACGGTGAACGGATTAGATTATCCACTTAGGGCCCATCTTAATAGTGTATGCAAAACATACAACGGATATAATAATAATATAAAAATTATATTTGAATGCCATGCACGTAGGCGGTAACCCATTCTTAGCCAATTTTGGATCTCACATGTGGGAACCCGTTATGATGCTTATATTAAATCCACACCACCCACCGACTTCTCAAGATCATTTTAGGCCATGGGCCGAAAGATGAAACAGATTTGGGTCTCGAGTGGGCCACAATGAGGGAAACGAACTATTGCTGTTGAAATCTTCCAAAGCCCAATGTGGAGTCCTTGTTTGTCCAAATCAACCCAAATTAGAGCCCATTAGACCCGCTTGAGATGGACTACACGGTGAACGGAGTGGAAGATCCACATGGGGCTGCACTGATAAGATATCAAAAAAAGAGAAACGAACAAAAACAAAGGTATTATTGGGCGGTTTTGCCCAATGACGTGAGGGCGGAAGTCTCCTTGGGCTGCCCCCACACGTGGGACCACTACGAGAAAATAGGCCTTTAGCCTCAGTTCAAAATTGTGGCTAAAAAGGTTAAAAACTGAAGCTAAAGCCTTTAGCCTCAATTTTGCCTCAATTATCTAAACCGAGGCTAAAACCTCAATGGCTAAAGGATTTAGCCTCAGCTTTTATAGCCTTAGTTCTTCAAGTGAAGCTAAAAGAACATTTTTAGCTTCAATTGTCTCGAAATGAGGCTAAATCAAAATTTTAGCCTCCATTGTTTCCAACCGAGACTAAATCCAAATTTTAGCCTCAGTTGCCTCCAATTGAAGCTAAATCTATTTTTAACCTCAGTTCTCAACAACTGAGGCTAAAACCTTTAGCCACAGGAGTTGTAGTCTCAGTTTAGGTAACTGAGGCAAAACTGAGACTAAAGATGGATTTAGCCTTTGTTGGCATCAACTGAGGCTAAATTTACTTTTTAACCTCAGTTCTCAACTGAGGCTAAATCATTTATTTTAACACATTCATAAACATGTGCATAGTCATTCATTCATTCAATTAAATACAACCATTCATTTTAATCCATTCATAAAAGAACAATACAAACAAAAAAAGTTATATGTCCAACTTGTGGCAGATTCTAGGAAACAGTAGTTGATTGAGCAATGCTGCAGCTATCCATGGGCACGCGATTAAGTGCAGGGGAAACAGCATCTGTTAGAACAGGTGCCAGCATAGATTCCATGGATAAGTACTCATCCATCCCCGGAGGGGAGACTACTGATCCGTTAGATGCAGAAGCTATTGATAAAATCCTCGAGGAATGTTAGCAGCAAGCTTTTACCTTCAAAATATTTGGCAAGAATGTTCAAGAGGAGCTTTTACCTGCAGAATATTTGGCAAATGCACCCTTATGTTTTTCATCTTTCTTTCATGTCAAAAATTTCCCTCCCTCAACTGGCAAAAGTAAATTATCAAAGTACAAATTATTTTAAAAAAAATTGATGGAAATATAGTACAAAATGTTTATAATCTATGAACTTAAACAAAAAGAAAAATTATCATACATTAGGATCAAGCGTATCGACCAACTCATATTGAACACCTATTCGGAAGAAAGAAAGAGTAAACTTATCAAACAAGGAAACTTTCATAATCTTATGCAAATAATCCAGCCAGACTCACAAAATCATTATGAAAAAGATACCTTCGCTTATGTGATTTCGCCATCTTGTGCTCGGATGCACAAATGAATTGCATTACAAACATTCAATTCAATCCACCCAACTGGTTTTTCTGCAATAGTGAGATTACATCACTCAATTGGAAGGCAATTTCTATTCCTTTTTTTAAAAGGTAAGTTTATGTTCATTTTTCATGAGGAAATGCATGGCTACTTCTCCAAGTCTATCTGAAGGCATGTTCCGAGCTTCCGTAATTCGGGAAATCTCCTCATTCTTACTAAGACAAACTTGAACCGTGTCATCTTTGAGCTTCAAAGATTCTAATGGATTGGTATCGGTCCTTGCAGCGTATCAATGTTATTTCACATCAACTAGTTGTAAGATTAGAAAATCATCCAACTGGAAGGTTTGGGCCCCATGTCCTGGGTATGGTTTCCAAAGCTATCCCCTAGCGTTACCCTACCATGAGAATGGGATGGCCTAAAAAGAAGGCCCATTCAATCATCAAGTGGGCAACACCATAGAAAACAATGGACCACCACCCAAAAAGCTCCATATTCATATGTGAACCCATCTGATGGTTGGACTGGCATGATATTTAGGGCATGTGGTGGGGAAGACCCTGCTTGATGATTCGGATGTCATACAAACACCATAGTGGGCTGCATATGATACATTCCTTAAACACTTTATTTCTACTTTGTTAATAAAATGGAACTACAAAACCGAAAGAAAAATACCACTGGTATGCATACCTTTGGATAGTTTGTGAAGAGCTTGAAGAAGTACACTGTATGAAATGGACAAATAATGAGGAAATAAAGACCGTTCAAGCACTGAAAATCCAACAAAAAAGGCTCAAAACAGAGCAGGAAAGGATACTCAAAATCCAGCAACCTTTGAATAGCTACACATCATTTCATTTAAATCAAAGATAACAACATATAGAAAAACTTGTTCGAACAAACCACTGAATTCCCATGTACACTCAGGCTCTCTCAAGTTCCAATAGATTTTACAAATCAAGAGATTAAAAACATTGTTATCACAACCCAAGAATTTACAGGGATTTCAAACACAAGAACTATTAATTATTTAGAATTTCTAGTGAATCCTGCCCATTGGCAACAAATTCAACTTCTGATATTGTTAGGGGGTATATTTTAGAATATGATTATACTAATTAGTGATCAATACATGCCATATCATGTCCCAAGAATATGATTTTGAGGATCACCAAATTTGATCTTTGTTGTGCTCAATACCCTATGCCCGTGATCGGTAACTTAGTTGTGTCCTTAGAAGCATCCTCCCTTGACCACAAGGGAAAAGGAAAGAAAGAAAAAAAAAAAAAGGCAATAACGTTTTCTTACAACCGCTTTCTTAAAAGAGTCTGGTATTGAAAATCAGAATGTATGACTCAGTCCTATATAAGCAATCTGGTGCAAATTCAATTTCTAGCTGCATCTGTCTGATAAATCAAAAGGTCAGTGAACAATATCCACACATAAGGTTAAGGTTTCTCTATTTCATCCTTGTGCATGACTGTTTTGCCCATATATTTTCAAACCATGATTTTAATTGTTGCATGAAATCCTTATCAAGATTCATATATACTGGACTTTTTATGAGACAAACGACAGAATTCATCAAAAATGGAGCACATCAATTAGAAAGAGGAATTTACAAGAGGAGTCTAAATCTAACACTCCGTCAAGATTAAGCACAAAAGTCAATTTCCAAACAGAACAGACGAACATGTCAAACGAAATTTCGTTCATGTCAAAAGAAGCTACCTCAATTCTTACTAGTGGTCCTAAAAGAGGAACTGTTGCAACCATCACAGAATATCAAATAATTCCATCCATACAGAATCCAAACGATACAAACAAAGAATCAATATTCAGAAGCGAAGAGAAGAGACCATTACCGGTTGCCTTTTGTTAGAGTTGTAATTTGTTGTTGAGAATTGAAATGGACATACATGATATCCAACATAAGAACGAAAAAGAAAAAAGAGTGAGTAGATTGACTTTACACTAATAAAGCCACTACTTCTTACACTATAACTGAATTAAAAAATAAAAACAAGGACCAAAGGTCTGTGTTGACAAGAGTTCTTGTGCAATTTCCACATAATGATATGGGACTAAATCCAGAAACAACTGAACACAACATAACTTTGCCGCAAAAACAAAAGGAGCCATTTGAGGTGAGGGATTTGGAGCAAGGATTTGTGAATCCATGGATTTCAAATCCCCCATGTTTGTTTTTTGTTGGGGATTTGCCAAATTCATACAACCATAAAGCCATGGATATGAGGCAAATCCAAATCCGAAAAATCTGCCAAATGAATCCTTATATAGACCATTCAAATCAATCACGCAAGGAAAGAAGCCATTCTTAGTTACTTGCAGGTTCATTTCAATCTCCCTTCAACCCATAACACATATGCAAGAAAAGGCAGGTAACTTGTGATGGTACCCCAGAGTGTAGTTCCTTACCTCCACGGCTCCACCATATGTGGGACCCATCTCAGTGACTGGAACGGTTCTTCTGGTGGACCTAGTATCAAAGGCCAATACCAACAAACTAAAAATGCCAAACTAGTTAAGAATAAAAAAGGTACGGCCCAGGGTAATGCTGCAATGAAAGTAACTGTGTATGCCTTGGAAGTACGGTCTTGACCATACATGTAGAAATGTGTATGGAGATTGGACCGTTGATCTGGTGGGTCATCATGTAGGTTCAATCTAACTGTTTGATCGCTATGAATTTTACCTGTTGAATGTGGACCATGGTCCATCTTCCTCAATCCTTTCCTAAGCTACAGATCAAATGACTACCATAGTTGATAGCCTTTATCTTAGGATGTGGAAACCTTATGGCCCACCAAATCAAGGCTTCTGATCACTATACACATGGCATGTGTACAGTGGAGGTAGCACTTCTTAGGAGGATTCCTCAAAAAAGCTAATACCTTTGGTAAACAACCCAATACAAGTTGATTCTCTCCCCCACAAAAAAAAAAGAAAAAAAAAGAAAGAAAGATTCAAAGAATCGAAACTACACTAAAATAAAATGCTAACAAAGCAAGAGAAAATTAAAAAATCCTATTCAAAAATAAAAATCCAACAAATCATAGAATCCAACACCAGATTCAAAAAGAAGAAAAAGAAACCAAAATAAATTACCTCTTAGATCGGAAAACCAAACCCAAATCCAGCGTCTTGATTCTCTTGCAGGAGGGCTCCAATCTGGCTTTGGAATCCGAAATGCTCCTTTTTTCTCTGCTCAAGTGCACTCCAGAAACATAAAATCAAAATATCACTGCATTGGAGAATACAAGAAACAAACCTTGGATGGAGGACATCTAGGGCTTGCGGCCGGCAATGAATCTAAGAAAGATACAGAATCCGATCGAACCATTACGTGACGAAAGAAGAGAAAAGGAGCGATCCAAGCAGTTGATGATCGATTCAATGTATGGAAATCAGATCTAGGGTTTTTTAGAAGAAACCGGGAGAGATGTTGGAGAGAGAGAGAGAGGGATTTTAGGAGTAGAGAGATCGGGCGCAAACGAGGGTTTTTCTGATTTTTTTGGCGTAGGGTTTCTCTGATTTTGGCGGGAAAGGGCGAGATTTGTTTTTGGGGAATGGGGGAAGGCCGGGTTTGGTCTTTTGGGAGAGACGGCTTGGCTTGTGACGCTGTCGGTCGTCCGTGGGCCGCCACCATGATGTATGTGTTCATCCACACCGTCCATCCATTTCTCGAGATCATTTTAGGCTTTGAACCTGAAAATGAGCCAGATATAACTATTAGGTGGACCACACCATACGAAAATGGTAGATGCTCAGACGGTTTGGCTATTAATGCTGGCTAGTGGTCGGTGCTCTGTGGGCCCCACCATGAGGAATGTATTTTATCCACGCCGTCCATCCATTTCTCAATATCATTTTATGGGTTGATCCAAAAAACGAGGCAAATCTAAATACCAAGTGGACCACACCACAGGAAACAGTAGTGATTGAATATATGCCATTAAAAACCTTCCTGCCGTCGGCTTAGTTCATTTTTTTGGTTGTGTGGGGAGAGTGATGGCCAAATATTCTAATTAGTGGTTGGGATCAGCCTAACTAAATCAACTTTGTTAATGGGCCCATCCATGGTAGGTCTGGACGGATGAATGATATGTGTATCATACACGTATGACGTGTATACTAAGACTGTGTGGTTGATAACTATGGTTTAGGTGGTAAACCTTTAGCCTAGGATCTTATGTAATCGCTGCTAAATAGTTAACTTATATCTTCACTTTCCTAGCAACTGAGTTAAATAAGTAAACTTTTAACCTCAATTTCCTACCAGCTGAGGCAAAATATTAGACCTTTTGCCTCGGTTCCTATGCAACCGATGCTAAAAAGTTGACTTATAGCTTAACTTTCCTAGCAACTAAAGCGAAAAAGTAAACTTTTAGCTTTCATGCCCTACTAACTAAGGCAAAATAGTAGACTTTTAACCTCGGTTCCTATGCAACCAAGGCTAAAAACTTGACCTATAGCTTCACTTTCCTTGTAATTTAGGCAAAAAAGTTGACTTGTAGCTTCACTTTCTTAGCAACTGAGGCTAAAAAGTAGACTTTTAACCTCAAATTCTTACTAATTGAGGCAAAATAGTAAACTTTTAGCCTTAGTTCCTATGCAACTTAGGCTAAAAAGTTAACTTATAGCTTCACTTTCCCAGCAACTGAGGCTAAAAATTGAACTTTTAACCTTCATTTCTTACTAACTGAGCCAAAATAGTATACTTTTAGTCTTGGTTCCTATGCAACTGAGGCTAAAAGTTAGACTTTTAGCTTCAGTTCCTATGTAACTAAGGCTAAAAGTTCTTATGCAACAGAGGCTAAAAAGTTGACTTATAGCTTCACTTTCCTATCAAAGAGGCTAAAAAGTAAACTTTTAATCTCCATTTCTAACTAACTAAGGCAAAATAGTAAACTTTTAGCCTCAGTTCTTATGCAACTAAGGCTAACAAGTTGACTTATAGCTTCACTTTCCTAGCAACTGAGGCTAAAAATTGAACTCTTAACCTCGATTTCTTACTAACCGAGGCAAAATAGTAGACTTTTAGCCTCGGTTCCCATGTAACCGACTTTTAGCCTCGGTTTCCATGTAACGGAGGCTAAAAAGTAGACTTTTAGCCTCAGTTCCTATGCAACGGAGGCTAAAAAGTTGACTAATAGCTTCACTTTCCTAACAACTGAGGCTAAATAGTAAACTTTTAACCTCTATTTTGTAACAACCGAGGTGAAATAACGGACTTTTAACCTCAGTTCCTTAGCAACTGAGGCGAAAAACAAACTTTTAGCCTCAGTTCCTTAGCAACCGAGGCTAAAAGACACATTTAGCCTCCATTTTTTCAACTGGGGTTAAAAAATTGTGGCTAAAGGCCTATTTTCTTGTAGCAACCCTACATAATGTATGTATCTTATCCACTCCATTCAGTTGTCTTGTCAAATCATACTAGGCTATGGGCCCAAAAACTCAGGTTGGTCCAGATCTTAGGTGGGCCGCACCATATGGTAATGTAGGGGTAGAAACCTCTTGGGATTTCTTGGTTTTAGAATCCCTTGGACTTGGGAATCCTAGTTTTGGTATCCTTTGGACTTGGGAATCCCTATAATCGAGATACCTTACGTCTTTGGTTATGTTTAGAATCTTGTATTCAAATCCTTAAATTAGTTGGTGTGTGAATGTTGAAACTATGGTTTTATTAAATCCATTTAAGCATATACTTTCCTTGAACTGATGAAATCCCAAGACTCAGATGAGTCATGGGCATAGGATCACATCCTAGTGACTAACCAATGATCTGTAACCATCGATTTATGTTTGCAATGATCAGACAGTGCGGATAATTGTACTAAAGTAATTATAGTGATGTCATTGATAATCTGATTATTTTGGGATATCATTAGTGGGCCATGTGCCCAAATGGATTAGTAGCCTAGTAACACACGTATTGTACATGTGGGTGTCCATCCGGGTCACTCCCAGTGGACCTCGCCTTGTTATATATATTTTATTCATGCCTTGCAGGCTACATGAGGAGCTAATGTTAGTCTAACGTGGACTACACCACGTAGACTTCTAGTGGGGCATGTCGTTCAATTCTCACTCTCTATATATGATGTGACGATTAAGGCAGATTATTGCCTGATATGTCTGATAACATGCTAGTGTACTTGGCCTGGTAAGACACACTAAGAACATGCTTAATATATGATTTCATGCCCAAACATATGCCCATACGCATCATTTGTATGCATGTTGTGGGGTGATGATTGATCATAGCATATGCCTTTGGGCTGAGATACTTAAAGGACCCACCATGATTGTCGGTAAACCCCACATGTTGAGCCTTTCTAGGCTATTATGAACATGCTTGGGTTCTAATTAGAGGCTACGACTGACACCCATCTTGGACTCTTTATGTGCCTACATGGCTCGCTATAAGTAGGCCTTTCGACTATAGGCCCACCTATGTAGGAGCATGCGGGGCCCATTAGGGGTAGATTTGAGTGGATCCCACCTAGTCATATCCATGTTAGATTTGTGGAGCCCATACTGATTTTATTTGCAAACCAACTTAATTGTGGATCCTCTTTAGTAAATAAATGATGCCCACACCATGGGTTGCCTTGTTGTTCATGGTGTGGTTACCCATTAGGCCTGCCTGTATTTATAGGTAGTAGTCGTACCGTGGGCCAACCCTGTGGTTTATGTCGTGTTTCCACCATTGAACTACCATTTAGGTTCCACACATTGCATGTATTGAGTCCATCATAGTCCTGTGCTTGATTGGTTGCGAGCTGCCCTCTTGGGCCTTGCTTAAAGATATTGTAGGGCCCACTTTGATGACCATTTCGAGCCCACTATGATTTTTTTATGAATCCTACAATTTGTTATCCCGTTTGGATGCCGATAGTTGTATGTTTTGGTCGCCTAGGTGCGGGCTTGCTGAGTAGGCTCATTAGCTTGAAAGACCACTTATGTATAGCCCTATGGGCCTCGATAAACTTAGTTTCCAAGTAGGTTCCATCCGTTATGAATGATGAATTTCCATTATCATGTGGTGCGATATTTTACATGTCTGTTGGTATAGTACTTCCTTGATAATTTATGTAGCATTACCTTAGTGATTTATGTGATGTTTGAGCTCATAATTTCTATAACAGTTCATTTATGTTGACATGGTGCTTTCTTTATATTGATGCGACACTATTTTATGTTAGATGTAGCATTGCTTTTACATTCGAGTTAACATTGCTTTATATTGATTTAGCCTTGCTTTATGCTTGATATGGTATTACACACTTCATGCATAGTGGTTATGATCATGTGTTATCATATCTCATTCGTATCATGTGTGCATGACTTGGGTGATGGCTAATTCAAGATTTTTGGCATTGCCTATACGCGACAAGGCCATATTAACGACTTTACAACTTTGGGCATTTCCATGGGACCCATAAGAAATGAGGTCACCTTGCATATATGCACAACTTGCATGACTCAGATGATGGACTCATGCATCCACGCATTGTATGATGCATTTGCATTACACCCTAGCGACATTAGAGTTGTGGTCTCCACAGGCATATCGTGGATGGTCGGATTGGATACCAAAAATATCTGTTCTAGCATCAGGGAGTTAAGGATGTCCTTGTGTGAAAGTCTCTAAACCCTGTGGGCCAACATGATGCTTCAACGTTGATATTGAGTGGATAACATGAGCGCCCGAGTGCCAAATACTGATAGGCCGCGTCTCCCACCATGTCGTGGTTTATTGAAAATGGGTGTGACCTTATCCGCCCGAGGGTAGGGGGATGTAAGCTAGGTTGAGTTTGACCAGCTCGTAAATGGGTTCGCTATCGACGAGCCGGGTGGGCACTGACATACCACTAGCAAGGTAGATAATGAGGTCTCTTCCACTCACGTGAACATTTGCACGATGGGGCAGCAGCCAATGTGGAGTGTGTTAGACCTTGGTGATGATTCCAGTGACGATAACTGTACTGAAACGTAGACTTACTGAGTAGGAGTTGCATGTTCAACATTCGACTCATTCATTCACTATCCACTCGGGCTGGTGGTGCGCAATTAAATCATTATGTGCACATTCACAATGACCATGATTTCGGTTAGGTACACAACTAACCTGAGATCAGGAATTTACCACATTGAGTCTAGATATCCAAATCAGGAGACTGGTTTGGATAGAAGTCCCTTATGATGAACCCCATGGCTTGCGATACCACGTACTATCATCCCGACTACACACACACACCAGCTTTGTCATTCATTTTGCATCGCATAGCTTAGATAGGTTTGATGGCATTGATGGACTTGCCATGATCTGCATATTACATTGCATCCTCAGCATATGACATTTGACCCAGTATGTCTTTGCATCGCATAGCCTGGAATGTGGCTGATGGTATTCATGGACTTGCCAGTCTGGCCTACATCATTTCGCTTACTCTGACATTTATATGCCTGGCACATGCATTGCACACACTCTCTAAGCTTCGTAGGAAGCTCATGCATGATCATTATGTGCAGGTTATGCTAGACCGTAGCAGCATTGAGGCAGGAGCATGTACCCGATTTTTTGGAGTTTTGTTATATCATGTATTTTCTTTTCAACACTGTACTCAAATATTATATTAGTGGATATGTGGTGATAATGTTTTGTGACTTGGGTATACTTGTAGTTATGCTCCTTTACAATTTTATTTTATTTTTAAAATCCTGAAATCCTCCTTGTAGGATCCCAGAATCGAAACCTGGAGCATGGGAGCTGGGAGCCGAGTACAGGCAACTACGGAGGCTGTTGGCACTAGAATCGGCGACCGGGATTTTTGTGAGCCCGGTTCCCGAGTTCAGGGCATGACATGAACGCATATTCATGTCGTATTACAAATGTTACTGCATATAAAAGAACAAAGAAAATTGTTATATAAGTCAGGACAAGCTATACTGGTACCAAATAAAGGTCGAGCCAGTCGAGTTGCAGTTCTTGGAGGGTGTTGTTCAACACATTTCTAACTCTTTCAGGGGCTAGATTGTGCGCCTGTGCGAATACCACCATCCATTTGTAAGAGGACATTCACAAAATAATAAAAATAATGAAAGGAACCATGGTTAATTTCATGTAACCATTTTGATGTATAAATGGTACAACTACAGAGCATTATTTAGTATAGAATCAATTGTCCCATTCCTTGATGAGCTACAGATGAATCATGGAATCATATTGTTAGATAATATGTTCATTTTGGTGCTCCACCGTGCCTTTTGTAAAAACTCTTCTATTAAAAAGGTTCGAGTCATTTGCCCCCTAACACAAAAAATTTCTTCTCCCTTCTACATGGTATCAGAGCTATGATTTCCTCACTAGTCATCTCAATGAAAGCACCACCACAAAAGGAAAAACAAAACTGAGTATCTATGGTAAACACCATGATTAACGCCTTAAATAATGAAGAAGCAGAGGCTTTCGACATCCAATATCCATAAGAAATTATAGACTTTCTTAGCGATGATGATGAATCAATCTATAGCATAGTAACCATTGACTCTAACGAAGCCGAAGACCCAATTGAATATCCAAGCGAAGACGAAGAAGTATCCTTAGATAACAGTAAAACCCCTATACGAAACTGCATGTTGAAAGTATAGCTAACAACAGATAGTTCATCCGACGATGATGATGGACAAGAAGTATACAAATACGAAGAAGTGACATACAATTGCACAGTTAAATGGAAGCCTAGACACACCTATCAAAACTATGATTGGAGACCGTCACATGAAGTAGACCCAGCACACTGGTGCAAATTTGAGCTAATTGGATTAAAAAGATGGCAACTGTGCTCTTATTACCGATATAAAATCGGAGGAAATTGTTGTTAAAAAGATGTCTTAAACTTGAAGATCTTCGATTAGCCCTGAGAAAGTTCAGCTCGATGTCCAACAACAATGTACTTGGAATCCTCGAGATCTTCGACCAGTCGAAGGGTCCTTCAACCAGTCGTAGCTCTGGCTCGACTGGTTGAGGGTTACACAGATTGTGCATGGACTGCATAAATTTGAGGCAGTTTATAGGGAGGTGCGTAAGTGGGAGTTCCTCAACTATAAATAGGAGTCTCTAGGGCCATTCTAAGAGATTCCAAGGCTTTCTAAAAGGGTTCTAGAGTTTTTAAAAGGGTGGAGCAAGGGAGAGATTTGAGGATTGCTTAATTCTAGTAAGTCTTTCCTCTTTGTAATTTTTGCTTTCATAGTGAAGATCTGTCGCATTGTACCATGGTTTTTTCCCGAAAGGGTTTTCAATGTTAAATCTTCGTGTTCTCTTGTGTTTGCTTGGTGCTCTTGGATTACTATCCTAGATCCATCTTTGTGTGATTTCGCAGTCCAAAACCCAACAAGTGGTATCAAAGCAATTGTTGGGGCATAGATATGGATCTGTAGGATCAGCATCAATGGGAAACGCCAAGTTTGATATTGAGAAGTACTCAGGCAAAAATAATTTTGAGTTATGGAAGATCAAGATGATTAGTCTATTAACCAAGCAAGGCGAAGTTAAGGCTCTTGAGGAGCGAAAATTAACTATGAATGACAAAGACTGGAATACTCTTGACATAAATGCTTTAGCTTTCATCCGTTTGTGTCTCACGGATGAAGTTCTCTACAATGTTTTGAGGGAGAAAACTGTAGCCAGTTTATGGGCGAAGTTAAAGGATATCTATGCGAAAAAAATCCTCTGAAAATTGCTTACACTTAAAACTATAGTGGTATACGTTCAAGATGGCAGGGGGTGGAGATCTGGAGGCTCACATCGGCAACTTTAATAAATTGGTTTGCAAACTGCTGGATATGAAGAAAATGATCAAAGATGAGGAACATGCATGTATGTTGTTGAATTCTCTTCCGGTATCGTATAAGTCATTTAGGGACAATGTGCGCTGCAAATAAAACCCTGAATGTCGACACCGTTATTTCAGCCTTTCAAGGGAAGGCTATGAGAAAGATAAACGGTAGCATGGGGATGCCTTCCAATGCACTGATTACAAGGGGCAGGGATACTGATCGAGGTACAGGATCCTCAAGACCTAGATCCAAATCCAAGGGCAAGGGCAAAAGAAAACTAAAGTGCCGGAACTGTGGGATGACTGAACACATGAAAAAAGATTGTACCAATCTTAAAGTGAAGAAAGAAAACTCAGAGGCCTCTTCTAAGGAGGCCAATGTTGTCACATCTGATGAAGAGACAAGTGGTGGTGATGTTCTGTCTGTGTCCATGATTGGTCACTTGCACGACAATCATAAAGATGAATGGATCCTTGACACAGGAGCATCATATCACATAACTCCTCATCAGAGTTGGTTCGCCAGTTATAAGGAATGCGATGGTGGTCAGGTCTTTATGGGCAATGACAATGCCTATAATGTTGTGGCTATTGGTATGGTGAGCATCAAGATGTTTGATGGGATGGAGCATACCTTGACTGATGTCAAGCACATTCCTGATATGAAGAGAAGTCTTATTTCTCTCAATGCACTCGAGGTTATAGAGTGCAAATTCATTGGTATTGATGGTGTCCTTAAAGTTTCAAAAGGGGCACTTGTGGTTATAAGAGGACAAAGGTATGGAAACCTTTATAGGTTGATCGGGAACACTTCAGTAGGTGGAGCGGCAGCAACTGTTGCAGATTCCACGTCTGTACGTATGTGGCAGGCTCGTCTGGGCCACATGAGTGAGTGAGGTATGAAGGTATATCTGATCGTTGTTTGATTCCAGTTTAAAAAAAATTTGATATAGATATATGGTAAACAATATAGATTCTCTTTTAAATATGGAAAACATGTATGTAAAGGAGTGCTTGATTTGTAAATAGAGATGAGCTAAAAACTTTTCTGTATTTGAGACAACCCAAAGGGGTTGACTATATAGAGATTATAGTCATCTATACAAGGAAAATAATAAAATCAGAATCCTCTGCCTATGGAAACAAACTATACAAGGTATACTAGCTATACAAGGTATGTGAGCCTAGCTAACATCCTCCCTCAAACTAATGTCAGTCATCGATAAGTAATAGTTTGCCAACTAGAAATGAGTGACGTGCAGAAGTGAGGGACTTGGTGAGAATGTCGCCAATCTGATCATGGGATGCAACATATGGAAGAGAAATGAGCCCAGACTAAAATTTCTCGCGGATAAAGTGACAGTCAACTTCAATATGCTTTGTCCGTTCATGAAAAATCGGGTTAGATGTAATTTGAATGGCACTTAGATTATCAACATGGAGTAGAGTAAGATTCTATAGAGGAATGCCTAAGTCGGAAAGAAGTCCACATAACTAGACAAGCTCATTACACATAGCGGATATCGCCCGATACTCGACTTCTGTGCTTGATTTGGAAATAGTGGTCTGCTTCTTACACTTTCAAGAGATGAGAGAAGTGCCGAGAAAAACACAGTAGCCAGTGGTAGATTTCCGTGTGAGAGTGCAACCGGCCCAATCAGCATCCAAATAAGCACGAGGGTCCAGAGTCGCCGTGGAGGAGAAGAATAATGATCGATCTAGAGTTCCACGTAGGTACCGCAGGATGTGCAACACCGCAGTCATATGAAGAGTTCGAGGAGCAAAAACAAATTGACTGACGACTTGGATAGCGTAGGCAATATTAGGGTGAGTCTTAGTTAAGTAAACCAGACTCCCAATCAAACGACGGTATAAGTTGGGCTGTGCAAGTAGATCACCATCGTCATGGCTATATTGAACGTTAAATTCTAAGGGAGTTTGAACTGTCTTTTGATCTGTCAATGATGTTAATGCGAGAAGATCTGTCAATGATGTTAACGCGAGAAGATCCTTGGTATATTTACGTTGGCTAACCAGGATCTCACGTTTAGAACGTGAAATTTCATGCCCAAGAAAGTATGTGAGATGGCCGATGTCTTTCATCTTGAAGGAGGATTACAGAACTTCCTTTAAAGCTGAGATACTAATAGCATCGCTACCAGTTAAAAGTAGGTCATCAACATAGACGAGAACAAGGACAATTCTGCGAGTAGTGGTGTGCAAAAATAAGGATGAGTCATGACTACTTTGAATAAAGTCAACACCTATAACAACATCGTGAAAGCGTTGGAACCATGCCTGAGGTGCCTGTTTAAGGCCATACAGGGCTTTCTTTAGGCAACATACCTTATTATCAGGGATTGAAGAGCTAGGAGGAGGTTTCAAATATACTGTTTCTTGTATGTCTCCATGAAGAAAAGCATTTTCACATCCATCTGAGCAAGTGGCCAAGAGCGAATGGAAGATATTACCAGAAGAGTATGAACCGTTTTCATCTTGGCCATGAGAGCGAATGTCTCATCATAATCAATTCCGTATTCCTGTTTGTATCCCTGAGTGACAAGTCGAGCCTTGTATTGATCCAGTGATCCATCAGAATTGAGCTTGACAGAATAAATCCATTTGCTACCAATTAGTTGTTGGTCAGTGGGTCGAGTGACAATGTCCCACGTATGATTATCATCCAATGCTGCAAGTTCTTCTGCCATAGCCTTCTTCCAACAATCATGAGTGATTGCCTGAGAGTATGAAGTAGAAATAGAAACAGTATACAGAGTAGCATTCATGGCAAACATAGAGCATATCAAGTGATTAGGCGCTCGATGTACACAATAAGAACGATGTATCAAGGTAGGTTCAGGATCTGCAACAAGTACAGTAGGTCCGGGTTGAGTAATATGTGGTGGAGCTGTATGTGGTCGATGCGAGTAAACCTGCAACGGACGAGGGAGAGTACTCGAGGCAAAAGGAATATCAGGAAAGGTGGTTAGACCATAAGATTTTGGGGCGTGCGAAGGAGGAAGAGATGAATGAAAGGTAATATATTCAAGAAAAATAACATGTCGTGAAACCCGAACATGACGAGAAACTGGATCACAACATCGAAAATCCTTCTGAGTTTCTCCAAATCCCAAGTACATACATTTGATTGATTTTGGAGATAGTTTGTTACGCTCACGTGAAGCCATGTGAACATAACAAATACAACAAAAAATACGAAATGTGGAATATGAAGGAGGTAAGCTGTTGAGAACAAAGTATGGAGATTAACTGTTCAGAACGTTGGTTGACATATGGTTAATCAAGTAGACTAAATGTAACATGAGAGCTTTTCTGTATTTTAGACAACCCAAAGGGGTTGAATGTATAGATATTACAGTCATTTATACAAGGAAAATAATAAAATCATAATCCTCTACTTATGGAAACGAACTATACAAGGTATACTAGCTATACAAGGTATGTGAGCCTGTCTAACATGATTATGTGCACTCTGATGCTAGAGGTTTCCATTGGGGGGTTGTCATGGTCTGTTTCATTCATTGACGACTACTCTAGGAAAGTCTGAGTTTACTTCATGAAACATAAATCCAAAGTTTTCACCACATTCAAACAATGGAAGCTAATGGTAGAAAAACAGTCACGATGAAAAATAAAGGTTTTAAGGACTAACAATGGTGGAGAATTTACTTCCATTGAATTTAATGAATATTGTAAGGATGAAGGGATCATTAGTCAAAACACAGTGCACCACATGCCTAAACAAAACGGTGTGACTGAGGGGACCAATCGAACTCTCTCGGAGAGGGCCTGATGCATGTTAAGTAATACTACATTGGGAGATGAGTTATGGACTAAGGCCGTTAACACGACTTGCTACTTGATAAACTGATCTTTGTCTATGATAATTGAATGTAAAATCCCAGAGGAAGCATAGAGTGGTCATAAGCTAGACTACTCATATTTACGCATATTTGGTTGTGAGGTTTACTCTTATGTACTGTCAGTTAAGAGTGATAAGCTAGACCATAGAGCCAAAAAATATATTTTTGTTGGCTATGGTGTTGGTGTGAAAGGTTACAGGTTATTTGACAAGGTCACACGCAAGATCATCACTAGCCGTAATGTCAGATTCGATGAAAGCTCCCTATCCAGTAAGAATGATCAAGAGGCGCAAAAGGAACCAGAAAGGTTGATCGTAGACGTCCGGATTGATATAGATGATACTCGGGGAGAAACAGATGCGCTAGAGGTATAGGAGTAAGTGGAGCAGCCACCTGTGAGAAGGAACCCATCGCGTGATCGCAAGTTACCGGCAAGATACAAGGATGACTTTAATATCTCATATGCCCTCATTACAGATGAGAGAGACCCGTAAACTATTCAGGAGGCTCTTGATAAGACTGATGAAGAAAAGTGGAAGGCGGCTATGAATGATGAGATGGACTTGCTGCACAAAAACCACATGTGGGAGCTGGTGGAACTTCCAGTGGGCCGAAAAATGATTGAATGTATGTGGTTATTCAAAAGGAAACATGATAGCTACAAAACGAGACTGGTAGCGAATGGGTATGCTATGAGAGAAGGAATCGACTTCGTAGAGATATTCGCACCGGTGGTTAAGCAAGTATCCATCAGATTCATATTTGCACTGGTTGCTCAGTACGATCTCGAGTTGGAACAAATGAATGTCAACACTACATTCCTGCACGGGGAGTTGGAAGAGCATATCTACAGCAAGCAACCGGAGGGCAACGAAGTTAAAGGGGCAAAGAAAAAAGTTTGTAGGTTAATGAGGTCGTTGTATGGCCTGAAACAGTCGCTTAGGTAGTGGTATAAGAAATTTGATTCTTTCATGTTGAGTCAGAAATTTACTCGGAGTAAATACAATCATTGTGTCCATTACAAGATATTGAGTGATGGAAAATTTATCATCTTAGTATTATATGTTAATGATATGTTGATCACCAGTCATGATATGTCTGAAATCAAGGTACTGAAGACTCAGTTATCAGGGACATTCGAGATGAAAGATCTGGGGGCTACAAAAAGGGTTCTCGGTATAGATATTCATATAGACTGGAAGAGGAGCAGGCTTTAGTTATCACAGGAAGAATACCTTGAAAAGGTGCTGATCAAGTATGGGATGGACTAGACAAAGCCAATGAGCGTTCCCCACACGGCTCACTTCAAGATTTCCTCAAAACAATGTCCTAAATCAAATGAAGAAGAGCAGATTATGTCTCATGTGCCTTATTTGAATGCGGTTGGCAGTTTAATATATGTTATGGTCTGTACGAGACCATATATTTCACAAGCAGTCGGTATTGTAAGCAGATACATGTCAAACCCCGATAAGCAATGCTGGAAAGCGGTGAAATAGCTACTTCGATACATTCGAGGTGCAAAAGACTTCGTCTTAACTTTTGGGAAGACAGGGTAGGCTATGTAGATTCAGATTATGCAGGCAATGTAGATTCCAGAAAGTCGATTTCAGGTTACTCGTTTGTACTAGCAGGTGGAGCAATTAGTTGGATGTCGAAGCTTTTGTCCATGGTAGCTCTTTTCACGACCGAAGCAGAATATATGGCAGTGACAGAAGTGTTTAAAGAAGGTGTTTGGTTAAGAGGCATGATAAATCAGTTGGAACTTCATCAGGAGGCCGTGTCAGGTAATTGTGATAGTGAGAGAGCTATCAATTTGGATAAAAAATTTGTTTATCACTCACGTACTAAACACATTGATGTTCATCACCATTTTATCTGACAGGTGATTAAGGAAGGAGGTGTAACATTAGAGAAGATTTACACAAGTGTGAATCCGGCAGCCATGCTCACCAAGGTCATTCTTACAGAGAAGTTCAAGTTATGTGCAACTTCTTTTGGCTTGACAATTGCGTAAAAGAAGGATGAAGTGTGCATGAGAAGCATTGATTGAAGCTATAATGCGATGCAAAGATAAGAGAAGAAGGCAAGAAGCTACATGTTTCAAGATTGAAGACATGACATAGATTATTATTAAAAAGATGTCTTAAAACTGGAGATCTTCGATTAACCCTGAGAAAGTTTGACTTAAAGTCCAATAACAATGTATTTGGAATCCCCGAGATCTTCGACTAGTAGAAGGACAGGCTTAACCAGTCGAAGTTCTGGCTCGACTGGTCGAGAGTTACACAGATTGTACGCGGACTTCGTAAATTTGAGGCGGTTTTTAGGGATGTGTGTAAGTGGTAATTCCCCAACTATAAATAGGAGTCCTTGGGGCCATTTTAAGGGATTCTAAGGCTTTTAAAAAGCGTTCTAGGGTTTCTGAAAGGGTGGAGCAAGGGAGAGAATTGAGGATTGCTCAAGTCTGGTAAGTGCTTCCTCTATGTAATTTCTGCTTTCATAGTGAAGATCTGTTGCTTTGTGCCGTGTTTTTTTTTCTCGAAAAGGTTTTCCACGTTAAATCTATGTTCTCTTGTGTTTGCTTAGTACTCTTGGATCGCTATCCTAGATCCATCTCTGTGTGATTCCATAGTCCAAAAGCCAACAGACATTACGACGAAGATAAACAGTCTGTATATGTCATGTCACTACTACAATCTCCATTACTGCATAAATTGTTTCCTACTAGAAATTAAAAGACAGAAGGGAACCATTGCCTATAATGCCGTCCTAAAAGGATATGGGCAATTCTGGATGGAACTTGAAGAAAACATAGTAAAACGCAAAGATTCGTATGAATTTTTTTTCATATAATCATACACAAAATTCTTAGCAGAAGAAAATATGCTTCTACCACCTACCGTCCCTAGCAAACCACCCTTGCCCCCAGGAAAAGAAGACGAACAACCAGCTAAAACCAAGAGCCCAACACCCACCCGACCCGACAAGGGAAAGAAGGTCATAGAGATACCAACAGATGAACGGCATGTCTACTCCGCCGCCGAAGAGCATAGTGAACGAAACCCGACATGGCAGAATGTTAAGATCTTTCACAGCACTACAAACTTAACACCCTTAGAAGTAAACAAATACCCACGTACAGAGAGCCAATTTACATCCAACTCCATCTCCTCGAAAAAATCGACGAACCAATCACTATAATGATAAATACCGGCTGCACAACCTCCATGTGTTCCAAAACAACCTTCTCAAGTGACTTCCTACGCAAAGCAAAAACTGCTTTAATAGGCATCGTAGTAAGGCCAGCCGTTTGAGTCAAAGCTTATAACAAAACCAATACATTTTTGCCAAAACAACCGAACATTCACCCATAAATTCTGGGTTTTCGAAGGACCCCGCACTGGTTTTCCTAGCGACCTTATGATCGGAACTGATCTCCTTAGACAATATCTACCATTCGGTATCTCCAAAACACACTTAACACATACCCTAAAACACCCATTGGACCCCCAATTCCCACTACTTCACGAAGATTCACTAAAACCCCAACTATCAGAGTTGCGCATACACAAGTATGGTGAACCTAGTAAACAAACAACAAGCACCTGCCTTGAAAAAAAATGCCACATAACTTTCCAACAAGTAGAAGCAGAAATAGAAAACCACCACAGAATAACATATTCTACCAACAGAAACTAGAAAAAAAAAAGACAAGAAAAAAGGCCCTAGCATAAATAAAAGAACTCGCTAAAACAACCATAGGATCAAACCCCCTAGCGGCATGGGAACAAGACAAAGCACTATGCGTCATCACACTGAATGATCCTAATCGGATGATAAGAGGAAAACAATTCCCCTGCAACCATAGAGACAGAATAGAATTCCAACAACACATCGAAAAACTCTTAGAAATGAACCTCATTAGAGAATCATTGAGCCTGCACAAATCATCAGCCTTCTTCGTAGAAAACCACGCAGAAATACTAAGGAAAGAACATAGGATGGTCATAGATTATAGGGAATTAAACAAAAATTGCGAAGATGACTCCTACACGATTCTCGACAAGGATAATCTAATCCAGCTTATAGAAGATAAGACCTGGTTTAGCAAATTCGATTGCAAATCAAGATTCTGGCAAATCTGAATGGAAGACAAATCTGTAAAATGGGCAGCCTTCAACGTACCACAAGGAAAATATGAATGGCTTGTTGTGCCCTTCGGCTATAAAAATGCCCCCCGGGTCTTTCAAAGAAGAATGGACAATATCTTTAAAAAACACCAAGGATACTACCTAGTCTACATAAATGACGTTCTTATAGCTAGCAAAACAGAAGAACACATTGACCATCTTAGAAAGATTGTCAAAGAATTTAAAGATCATGGACTCATAATATCATAGTCAAAGATGAAGCTAATGTAAAACAACATTGACTTCATTGGCTTCCAAATCGAGGCTGGAAAGATAGGGCTATAAGAACATATCACGAAGAAGCTCCTAGAATTTCCCAATAAAATAAAAGGAAGAAAAAACACTCCAATCCTTCTTATGGATCCTAAACATAGCCCAAAACTTCCTAAAAAATATAGCAAGCCTTATAAAAGGACTAAACAACAAACTCCCAGAAACCGAAATCTCCAATCCCTTCGAATGGAGTAGACACGACGAAGAAGTCATAGAAAAAATCAAAGAAGTAAAAAAAATCCCACATCTGGATCTGCCAATTGCATAAGATTATTTCATTGTAGAAACTGATGCATCAAATGAACAATGGGGAGTAGCATATTACGCTACCCACTACATCACCAGAGAAAAGAAACTCCGTGGCTTTAAATCCGGATTGTTCAATAAAGCCGAAAAGAACTATACTACACTTGAGAAGGAACTCTTAGCTGTCATCCGGGGATTACAAAAGTATGAGATCTTTCTCTTACCAAAGCTCTTCACAATAATCACAGACTTCACTTATGTTATCCATTTTAAAGAAAGTAAGCTTAGAGGTATTGATAAGCCAGGAATTTGGAGATGCTTTTCTGTATTGCTTTAACCCAAAAGTGGGTTTAAATAACCACTCTACAAGACTATACAAGGAAGTTTATTTAGAGCCTCATTATACATGGTATATTATAACTAAATATAACCCATATATACAATATTCTCACACCCCCCCTCAAATTGATGTGGGATACGGAACCAACATCAGTTTGCGATGAAGAAACATATGATGAGATGAGGTCATAGTTTTGGTGAATAAATCAGCAATTTGTATCTTTGATGTTACATGAGGAAGAGAAACGATTCCAGCTGTGTATTTTTCTCTCACAAAGTGGCAGTCAACTTCAATGTGTTTAGTTCGCTCATGAAATATGGGATTGGAAGCCAATTAAATAGCACTGAGGTTATCAGCATATAATGGAGTCGGCAAAGACAAATGAATACCAAGATTTGTCAACAATCCCCAGAACCAAGTAATTTCACTACATGCCTCTATCATTGCACGGTATTCGGCTTCTGTGCTGGATCTAGATACCGTGGTTTGCTTCTTACACTTTCACCCAACCAATGATTGTCCTAAGAAAACATAATAGCCAGTGGTGGACCGTCGTGAAGTGGGAAAATCTGCTCAGTCTGCATCAAAGTAAGCAGATAATTGTAGATCAAGCGATGATGGAAAGAGAAGCACCTGATTGAGTGATGCAGGACATGTAAATTTAATATGATATGTGAGATTTCAGGCTTAAGATCACGTTAGTTCAGAGACAATTACACAAATTCCATATCCCACATAAAAGTCCAAACATTCAATTAAGGGGAATCTATGCGGGTCCAGGCTTACACATGATAGGGCTGGATCAATAAAAAATATGAACCAAACGATACTTAAAGATAAGAAATAATCATTCACACATGCATAGTAATCAGTCCATAATCCAAGGGATTCACCAATTTCAAATCAAGGAACCCTAGGATAAGAAAATGGGCATAAAATTGAAGATTTGAGTAATTTAAGGTTAAGTTTAGGGATTTTGGGTAAAAGCGGAGTGGAAGAGAGGAGAGAGACGAACCAAAGAAGTACCGCATGCGTGAAAAACAACAATGCCCAGACGCACGTGCATGTGATCCCTACTGCATGTGTGTGAGACCCACTATTCAGAAAAAGGCCACCTTGGCCCTAGTCGGCCAGGGATGGACTCCAAAACTTTCAAATCTCAGCTCGATCTGATGTACGGTTTGGGCGTGGTGCTCCGCCGAAATTTCAGCCCTCATGCAGGGCCAAATTCTGAAATTCTGCTGTGGGAAGGAGAATTGCTGCAATAGATGATTGATTTAAAGTGTAGATGATGGGGTGAGATGAGAAGAAGAGATGGTAGAAGATGGGTAGTAGAGATGGCGATGGATGAGGGTGAATCGGGATAGATGTGGCTTCACACCACGGTAGTTAACCTTTCGATGAAGGGAGGGCTTCGCACCCAATTAAGCTTCACAACTCAGAGAGTAGAAAAATACAGAATTTTTATTAATCTTCAATCAATGAAAAAAGCTACAAGGGGTGCCTATTTATAAGAAAACCCTATACCCCAAAAACTCGCACCATGTGCACAACGTATTACTTGGCGATGAAGTAAACTAAAATAAAAACCAAACAGAGAAATTTAAAGCGTTCATGATATTCTAAATAATAACAATAAGCAAAACTTAAAATATAAAATCAATCCGACGAGTGGGCCACAATTATGAGATCCCATGGTGAGCTTTTCTTAACTATCGGGCCCACTTTTTTTTGAACCAAAACTTGTCTTCTAGCTAGGAGGCCCTCTGTGGACATCGTTATCGAGCCAGATTGATGGTGGGGTCCTCCTTTTGTGTATGTACGTGGGTAGGGGTGGTGGTGTGAGTGCGCGTGTGCGCGTGATGTCCCCATCAATTCTTTCCAGCCGCGAAGATTTCGTCACTGGCGAAATAAAACTCCTGAACCGCTCCAGGATATCAGGATCAAGTTTCTGAAGCTCCTCCTAGTGAGCCACGTGCTGTCTGAAGCTGGGTGTGACTTCCATTTAATCATGTACTTCTGAAACCCGCCGTTTGACGTTGAAACTAATTGATGTCCAGGATATCCTCTATTTCCTTTTTGGGTGTGTGAAGGTTAGGTATGGGAGGTAGAGGTTGAGAAAATGGGTCGGAAAGGATAGGTATGGGAGGTAGAGGCTGGGAAGAGGGGTCGGAACGGGTAGGTATGGGAGGTAGAGGCTGGAAAAATGGGTTGGGAATGGTAGGTATGAGACGTAGAGGCTGAGAAAATGGGTCAGGATGGGAAGGTATGGGAGGTAGAAGCTGGGAAAATGGGTCGGGACAGGTAGGTATGAGACATAGAGGTTGGGAAAATGGGTCGGGAAGGGTAAGTATGGGAGGTAGAGGTTGGAAAGAAAGGTCAGGAAGAGTGGGTATGGAAGGTAGAGGCTGAAAAAATGGGTCGGGAATGGTAGAGGCTGGGAAGAAAGGTAAGAAAGAGTGGGTATGGGAGGTAGAGGCTGGGAAAATGGGTCGAGAAGGGACCATGGTTCAAGAGATAAATATGAAGAATGAGGACGGATAGGCGAAGGGCCGGACAAAGTATTAGTGTTCCCCTAAAAAGTAACTAGATCCTCTACGTTGAATGTGGAACTAATTCCTATAGAAGGTGGAAGATTTACCTCATACACATTGAGACCGTTTCATTTTATAATTTTCAAGGGTCCAGCGCTACGCGCGTGTAACTTATGAATGACCCTCGGAAGGTACCATTTGGGCCAGATGCGGACTATCACAGAGTCCCCAATATTGAATTCTTTGAAACGTTTATGTTAGTTTGCAGAAAATTTGTAATGTTCATTACTAGTAGTGATCTTCTGCCTGATTTCTTGATGCCATGAATGAATGTGATGCGTAAAAGACTCCGCAGGCTCTGACACCATATGGGACAGTGACATAGGGATAAGATCAATCGGTTTCCCAAGTTTATAAACAGTAACAACTTCATAAGGACTGAGACCTGTGGACCTATTGACAGAACTATTAAACACAAACTCGGCTATAGGTATTACGTGTCCCATGTTCTAGTGTGCTCTATGTCCCTCCTAGGAGGAGACTTATCTGGTAGATCATTAGGAAAGACATCATGTAACTCATCCATTATTGGAATGGCCTCAGTGGGTAACTCTACACTAGCGTCTGGTGTACTTTCTCCAGCCACAAGGCTGCACATGTCGTACCCCTCAAAATAGTGGTCTTAATGTCTCTCATGGGGTGGGTGCACGAGTGCACATCGATAATTGATTCCTTCACCAACTCTATTCATTGGTCTATCCACCAGGCCACCTACCTAAGATGGGACATCTACCCCAATGGTGGGGTTTGTCCCAGCAATGGTCTTTAGTCGGGTAATATGCACATCAAGTTGTTCTAAGTATTGATCCATTTCCAAGCGCTTAATCATAAACTCCAACTTTTGGGATAACTTGTTTAGTGACTCTTGCAATTATTCCATGTTTAGTGTAGGGTGCCAACCAAAATTCAGCAATATAGTTGTCAAAATATAAGAATTTATTTATTTATTTAAAATTTTTAAAAGAAACAACCTAGTTTCTAAAAATGAAAACGGAAAGTTTTTAAAACAAGTTAAGAAAGTTTCTAAAAAAAATGCAACCTAGTTTCTAAAAATGAAGAAGGAAAGTTTCTAAGAAAAATAAATTAGGAAAGTTTCTATAAAAAAACAAATTAGGAAAGTTTCTAAAGAAAAGCAACCTAGTTTCAAAAAACGAAAAAGGAAAGTTTCTAAAAACAAATTAGGAAAGTTTTTAAAGAAACAAATTAGGAAAGCTTCTAAAAAAAAAAAAAAAACAAATTAGAAAATTTTCTAAAAAAAACAACCTAGTTTCTAAAGAAAAAGAAAAAGGAAAGTTTCTAAAAATAGAAAGTAAGTTAGTTTCTAAAAAAGAAAAAGGAAAGTAAACTAGTTTCTAAAAAAGAAAAAGGAAATGAAATTAGTTTCTAAAAACAAATTAAGAAAGTTTCTAAAAAATTAGTTTCTAAAAAATAGAAAAATAAAGTTTCTAAACCTAGAAATAGAAAACTACGTAAATTTCTAAAATAATTCAAATAAGGGGATAACAGAAAATTTTAACAGCTTATGTTAGGGTTTATGGACCTCTAAACAGTCATATAAGATGAGAATTGATGCGTAATGGACATAAAAAACCAAACCCTAAACATGTAATGAATTCCCCTACAAGAACCCTAGGCTTTGATACCAAATTTGATGCAGGACATGAAAATTTAATATGATATGCAAGATTTCAGGCTTAACATTACGTTAGTTCAGAAACAATTACACAAATTCCATATCCCACAAGAAAGTCCAAACGTTCAATTAAGGAGAATCTATGCGGGTCCAGGCCTATACATGATAGGGCTGGATTAATAAAAATTATGAACCAAACGATACTCAAAGATAAGAAATAATCATTCACACATGCATAGTAATCAGTCCCTAATCCAAGGGATTCACCAATTTCAAATCAAGGAACCCTAGGGTAAGAAAAAGGGCATAAAATTAGAGATTTGAGTAATTTAAGGTTAGGTTTAGGGATTTTCGGTGAAAGTAGAGTGAAAGAGTAGAGAGACGAACCAGAGAAGTACCGAATGCGTGGACAACAACAATGGCCCAGATGCACATGCGTGTGATCCCGGTCGCACGTGTGTGGGACCCACTATTCAGAAAAAGGCCACCTTGGCCCTGGTCGGCCAGGGATGGACTCAAAAACTCCAAAATCTTAGCTCAATCCGAAGTATGGTTTGGGCGTGGTGCTCCGTTGAAGTTTCAGCCCTCCGTAGGGCCAAATTCTGAAATTCTGCTGTGGGGAGGAGAATTGTTGCAATAGATGATTGATTCGAAGTGTAGATGATGGGGTGAGATGAGAAGAAGGGATGGTAGAAGATGGGTAGTAGAGATGGCGATGGATGGGGGTGAATCGGGATAGATGTGGCTTTGCACCATGGTAGTTAACCTTTTGATGAAGGGAGGGCTTCGCACCCAATAGGCTTCATAACTTAGAGAGTAAGAAAACATAAAATTTTTATTAATCTTCAATCAATGAAAAAAGCTACAAGGGGTGCCTATTTATAAGAAAACCCTATACCCCAAAAACTCGCACCATGTGCGCAACCTATTACTTGGTGATGAAGTAAACTAAAATAAAAACTAAATAGAGAAATCTAAAGCGTTCATAATGTTCTAAATAATAACAATAAGCAAAACTTAAAATATGAAATCAATCCGACGAGTGGGCCACGATCATGAGATCCCATGATGGGCTTTTCTTGACTATCAGACTCATTTTTTAAAAAAACTAAAACTAGGCTTCTAGCTAGGAGGCCCTCCGTGGATGTCGTCATCGAGTCAGATTGATGGTGGGATCCTCCTGCGTATGTACGTGCGTAGGAGTGGTGGTGTGAGTGTGCCTGTGCACGTGATGTCCCCATCATTGAGGGTACCTCAAAGGTATCGCATAATGCGATGAATTGCCGTCATATGCAATGTGCAAGGTGCCTCGATAAACTGGCTAACAACACGAGCTGCATATGAGATATCAGGACGAGACATAGTGAGATCGACTAATCTCCCCACCAGCTGCCTATAGGATGTAACATCTGAGAGAAGGTCGCCATCATCTCTCCCATACTTGTCATTTAATTCCAGAGGAGTCTCATGGGTCTTGTTATCTGTAAGGTTTGCTAGCTTGATCAAATCATAGATATACTTTCGTTGACTCATGAGATAACCTTGAGTATTACGAAAAATTTCAAGACCCAAAAAATATGTTAATGGCCCCATATCCTTCATATGAAATGAGGATTGAAGTAATGATTTAAGATCTGCAATTCCTTGAGCATCACTTCCTGTGAGGAGAATATCATCAACATAAACCAATAAAGCAACAAGACCTGAATCAGACTTGAGAATAAACAGTGATGAGTCATATTGGCTTTGAGAATAGCCCGCTGTGGTTAAGATCCCATGGAATTTTTCAAACCATGCTCTTGGTGCTTGTTTGAGTCCATATAAAGTTTTAAATAGCTTGTAAACTAAGTGTGAATTTTTGGACTTATAACTGGGAGGTTGCTGTTGGGATTTGTGTTGCGGAATCACACAGATCTAGATCTAGGATAGCAATACAATGGCACCAAGCACACACAAGAGAACACATATTTAACGTGAAAAATCCTTACCGAAAAAAACTACGGCACAAAGCGATAGATCTCCACTTTGAAAATAGAAATTACAAAGAGAGAGGACTTACCCGATTCGAACAACCTCGAATCTCACCCTTGCTACACCCTTTGATTTCCCTAGAACCCCTTTAGAAAGCCTTAGAATTATTTTTCATCCCCTAGAAAAGCCCTAGGAACACCTATTTATAGTTTAGGCAACTTCCCTTTCGCATCCCAGTTGCGAAAGGACCCTTTCGCATCCCAGTTGCGAAAAGACTTAGATTTAAGACATATCACAACAATTGCTTCAAGTAAACTTCTTCTTTGAGATTCCCATGGAGAAAAGCATTCTTGACATCGAGTTGACTGAGTTGCCAACCTTTAGAAGAACTTATAGCGATCAAGGAACGAACCGTTTTCATTTTTTCCACTGGAGCAATTGTCTCATCATAATCAACTCCGTACTCTGTTTATAGCCCTGGGCCACTAGCCGAGCTTTGTATTGATCTAAGCTCCCATCAGATTTTAATTTCATAGTATTTACTCATTTGCTACCTATCACTTGCTTCCCCTCAGGTAATGGAACCAACGTCCAAGTAGCATTCTTCTCGAGAGCCTGAATTTCATCATCCATGGCCTTTACCTAACATGGTTGTGTATATGCCTAAGAATAAGAAGTAGGGACAACCAAAGAATCTAATAAAAAAATAAGGCATGATGAGAGGCAAAAAGATTTAATCAACAAGTAGGAACAAACGGACGACTGGAATGATGTAATTGGATCTCAGTGGAAGGTGGGACAGTTACCTGCGCTATAGGAGAAGAGGACACTTGATCGGAAGCGGAGTAGTTGAGGGAGAGGACATAAGAGAGACAGGCTTCACACGACGTTGGTAGACCTGCAAAGGAGGAGAGGGAGAAGGAAGCATATAATGATTTTCTTCAAAAGAGGACATATGAGAAATGGAAGATGGAACAATGGTAACTAACGGTGATGCATAGACAACTTTATAGTATAGTAAATTTTCAAAGAATGTGATATGTCTAGACACACGAACATGGTGAGCACGTGGATCATAACAATGATGCCCTTTCTGATGCTCCCCATATCCAAGAAATACACATTCAGCTGCTCTAGGACCGAGTTTATCCCGTTCTTGTTTTGGAAGATGAACAAAAGCAATGCGTCCAAACACTCGTAACGGACTATACAAGACTATACAAAGAAGTTTATTTAGAGACTCTTTATATATGGTATATTACAACTAAATATAACCCATATAGTCAATATTCTCACAGCCCCCCTCAAACTGATGTGAGATACGGAACCAACATCAGTTTGCCACGAAGAAACCTATAACGGGATGAGGTCATAGTTTTAGCAAATAAATCAGCAATTTGTAGCTCTGATACCATGATAGGCCAGGAATTTAGAGATGTTTTTCTATATTGCTTTAACCCAAAAGTGGGTTTAAATAACCACTCTGCAAGATTATACAAGGAAGTTTATTTAGAGCCTCTCTATACATGGTATATTACAACTAAATATAACCCATATATACAATATTCTCACAGGTATGCCATCCCAGAGACTCATTAAATGGCACGAATACTTATCCAGGTTCAAATACATAGCAATACATAAAAAAGGGGAAAGAAAATATAATCCCCGACATCATATCTAGAGAACCTGTATTCACTAACCCATGTGCAAAAATAAATATTTTAAATACAGGTACGGAACGGAGTTGTTTCGGAATGCGAGGAAGAGGTCAAGCCAGAGGCTGAAATACCATGTTAAATGAGAGAATCACTAGCATCACAAGGATCAGCGACTTAGACCTTGAGCGAGAATTAGCTGTCAGAGGCAAAGCGACGTACGCAGAAAGCAGCACATCACAAGATAGCAACGAGGATAAATACATAACTGTTCCTGGAAAGAGAAGCACTGTACAGAGGCCCATCTTAGAAGGCATCAACGATGTACTTATCCCTCTCGGAAGAAATGCAAATAACATTGTAGCTCAGAACAGGTTAATTGGAGGATTATATTATCTAGTATATCTAGAATATTGATAATTGCTAGATATAGCCAAACATAGAAAGTACTTCAAAAATGAAGAAGTGATCATAGCAGATGCCTTATGGTATAATGTTTTCAACGGGCTCGTCGTAGATTTCAAACAGAACATCGTATCAGTAATACGACATATACGAGATCTCAGAAAAGAAAATGAAAGGACCGCAGAACTGATAGAACTATCACAGCCATTTCAGAAAAACCCAAGAAATAATCCTGCGAGTTACTTACTAACAGCAACAGCCTTCAACCCAGCGACACTGACATATAAGCGAACAAGGTACTATGTCGCAATCAGCATACCCTACAGAAAGGTAGATACCTTTGAAGCAAACAACGAGCTCTTGCATGAGAAAATAGAAGTTCTAAACTAAGCGACAAAAATGTGCCATGGAGAGCTAGATCTGTTCTGAGTCCCTGGTGTAATCTCGTACCTTCCTTTGGGATATATAGACGAAGAACAAAAAGATGAGAAATACAGGTTAATGGCCAAACACGGGCTCATCAAGCTCGTAAGGGTGGAAAAAGAAGAAAATGAAATTCCATACTTCTCGCCAGAAATAAGAAGAATCATCAAAAGATGCATGAAAATTTTTTATCCTTTCAACATCCATCTCTGGGTACTAAGGCCAGAGTGACAGTGTAAAGGGTTCTATCTTCTCCGAATCACAAACGATGAACAACGGCTTGTAGTAGAGGATAGGAAAGAAGTCACCATCAAACCCTTAGATTGATTTAAACATAAGGCAATGACAACTTTTGAAATCATACAACTCCTCATAGATGACACCGATCGATGGTACACCACGTACGTCTCGGAAGACATACTCATCCAGACTGCATAACCGTACAATGGAACCCTAGCCAAGGGAAAAGAACCAATAATAGAACTCAAGCTTGAAGTAATGCTCCTCGAAGCCGAAATCCTAGCAATCAGGGGCCAAGAAACCAAAAAAAGGCTGAAAGTGGTATTGCCCAACGTCTTTGGTGAAGACAAGAGTAGGGTGAGATAAAATCGGAGCAACAAAAACACCTAGAAGAGAAGAACTCTCCACAACCGAAGATACAAAACCTCTAACATGAGCCTGTTAGCAGCATGAGAATCCGGTTTTGCAAAATTTTGCAAAACAAAAAACGTAGCAAAATCACCCATAGTAAAGAACAGACTGTTTTGCAAAACCAGAGACCCTTAGTAGAAAAAAGAAACGTAGCACTGACTCCCATGAAACCGCCCATGGTTTACATAAAGTAGTTTCTCGCAGAAACAAGTATCTTCTGCAAAACCATAATTCAACATCTGGTTTTCAAAACCAGCCCACAAAATCCAAGAGCGATTTGCATGGCCAGAAGAAAGCAATAAGACACACGACAAGAAGAAAAAACATGTGGTGAAACGGACGCTCATTTGACTACCAAACAACCCAGGACATGCCGAGCATCCTGACTTATCATAAAATGTAGTTTTGTAATTTTGGAATCCGCCCTCTATAAATAAGGCTTTGACGCTTCATTGTAAAGGCATGTTACTATCAATTGAACTACAAAATCTATCTTCTCTCTCTCTCTCTCTATCTCTGAAGAATAATCCGAAAGCCCTCCTTCCATCTACCATCTGAAGATTCGAAGAATTCCAGGTACAATGGTCAGCTAAACCCCCTTCCAGTCCAGAGGGGATAGCCTTAAGTGGTAATCCTACTATACGAAATAAGCGTTATTATCCTACTATCTTTTAACGTATTAAAGGTCTACGTCACTGACCTAAATTAGGCTTAGAGGTTATATGCAACAAAGCATAAAGGGCAGGCTGTAGTGATCAAACTGAGTTAGGCCTTTGAATCTAAAAGCCATTGCCAAAAAGGCACTTAGCGCGAAGGATTTTGCTGATAACTATTTGAGAAGACGAGTCATACCTCGTTAGCCTCCAAACCCTAATTAGAAGGTTAAAGTAACCATTAATAATGCTAAGGATAGCATAAGCAAGGATTGCATAAAGGCTTGAACCTAAGGACTGATAATTTTATCATAATCTTCTGTCCAAACATATAAATAGGCATGTATTCTACATGTTAAACAGACCACCATTAGGGTTTAAGTTAGAATTTTAAAATTTTAGGGTTTAGGGTTTCAGGTCTCTATTATCTCATAGAGTTATAGAGGATAATCTATATTGGTATTAGAGGCCATACCTTGTTCACGGGATAGCTTATAAAAAAAGTAGCGTTTTACTTTTTTTAAAAATTAAAAAGAAAGTTTATGATAAGTCAGGACGCCTGGAGTGTGCTAGGTTGATTGGCAGTCGAACGAGCATCCATTTCACCACGTGTTTTGTTCTTCTTGACGCGTGTCTTGTTGCTTTCTTTTGGCCATGCAAACCGCTCTTGGATTATGTGGGTTGGTTTTGAAAACTAGATGCTGGATTCTGGTTTTGCAGATAATACTTGTTTCTGAGAGAAGCCGCTTTATGTAAACCATGGGCGGTTTCATGGGAGTTAGTGCTACATGTCTTTTTTTGCTAAGAGTCTCTGGTTTTGCAAAACAATCCGTTCTTTACTATGGGTGATTTTGCTACGTTTTTGGTTTTGCAAAATTTTGCAAAAATGGATTCTCATGTTGCTAATAGGCTCATGTTAGAGGTTTCGTCGTCTTCGGCGGTGGAGAGTTCTTCTCTTCTAGGTGTTTTTGTTGCTTCCAATTTTATCTCACCTTGCTCTTTTGTCTTCGCTAAAGCCGTTGAGGAATACCACTTTCAGCCTTTTTTCGGTTTCTTGGGTCCTGATTGCTAGAATTTCAGCTTCGAGGAGCGTTACTTCTAGCTTGAGTTATGTTATTGGTTCTTTTCCCTTGGATGTATGGTTCTGCAGTCTGGATAAGTATGTCTTCCGAGACGCACATGGTGTACCATCGATCGGTGTCATCTATGAGGAGTTGTATGATTTCAAAAGATGTCATTGCCTTGTGTTTAAATAGATCTAGGGGTTTGATGGTGACTTCTTTCCTGTCCTCTACTACAAGCCGTTGTTCATCGTTTGTGATTCGGAGAGGATAGAACCCTTTACACTGTCTCTTTGGCCTTAGTACCCAGATATGGATGTTGAAAGGATAAAAAAATTTCATGCGTCTTTTGATGAATCTTCTTATTTATGGCGAGAAGTATGAAATTTCATTTTCTTCTTTTTCCACCCTTACGAGCTTGATGAGCCTGTGTTTGGCCATTAACCTATATTTCTCATCTATTGTTCTTCGTCTATATATCCCAAAGGAAGGTACGGGATTACACCAGGGACTAGGAGCAAATCTAGCTCTCCATGACACATTTTTGTGGCCAAGTTTAGAACTTCTGTTTTCTCGTGCAAAAGCTCATTGTTTGCTTTGAAGGTATCTACCTTTCCGTAGGGTATGCTAATTGCGACATAGTACCTTGTTCGCTTATATGTCAGTGTCGTTGGGATGAAGGCTGTTGCTGCTAGTAACTCGTAGGATTATTTCTTGGGTTTTTCTGAAATGGTTGTGATAGTTCTATTAGTTCCATGGTCCTTTCGTTTTCTTTTATAAGGTCTCGTATATGTCGTATTACTGATATGATGTTTTGTTTGAAATCTATGACAAGCCCGTTGAAAACATTATGCCATAAGGCATCTGCTATGATCAGTTCTTCGTTTTTGAAGTGCTTTCTATGTTTGGTTATATGGCTTGATTGTTAGGGATAGATTGGTTGCTTGTTTCTACTTGTTCGGTGATTATAGTTTCTGCCATAGCTATTTGTGCTACTGGTTGTAAGAACATATAATGTTTTTTTCTTTCTTTTATCCTTTTGTTCAAGGGCATTTTCTAACTCTTCTAAGGTTTTGCTTCCTCTTATAGTATGTATCATATTGATTTTATCGGACCTGGATCTTTCGAGATTTTTTCTGAAGCATTGTATTTGTTCCTGGCTAGGTGTTTCTCCTAGGTTTTAAATCTTAATTTTTTCTAAGTTTATATCATCATATGATATGAGTTTATTTTTAGGAGTACTATAATCTTTTGCATTTGGCGGATCTAGAGGTGGGATTTTTATTTTTTTTACTTCTTTGATTTTTTCTATGACTTCTTCGTTGTATCTACTCCATTTGAAGGGATTGGTTCCTTCTGTAAAAGATATAGTTGAAGCCCACACGTTGCAATATGGGATCTAATGTTGATTTCGGTTTTTGGGAGTTTGCTGTTTAGTCCTTTTGTAAAAGATATAGTTGAAGCCCACACGTTGCAATATGGGATCTAATGTTGATTTTGGTTTTTTGGAGTTTGCTGTTTAGTCCTTTTGTAAAAGATATAGTTGAAGCCCACACGTTGCAATATGGGATCTAATGTTTCACCCGGGACATTAGTGGCTTAGATCCTGGTTATTAGACCATCCCTCAATTTATTTATTTATTTTAGTTGGGTCCAATATTCCAATGGTTTTAGATGTTTTTCCAAATGTTTTAAACCACAAATATATTTTTTTTCTTCACCATTGAATATGTTTTCAAACTTGATAGATATTTGATGATTAAGATCTTTAGGCCATTCTCTTAGACTTGCATGCATTTATTCTCCAAGGATGGTGCCACTCTTAGTGGACTAATAGGGATTTGGTCAATTTGGGTGCATGAATAGGTAGGATTATAGGCTTTTGATGATATAGGGCATATTGAACATGTAGGGGTGAGAAGCACTATAATTGGTAACTTGACTCCTTATAAATAGATCCTGTCCAGGAGGGAGATGGAGAGAGAGAGAGAGAGAGAGAGAGAGAGAGAGAGAGAGAGAGAGAGAGAGAGAGAGAGAGAGGACATGCATCCTCTGTACATTTGGAGAGAGAACAAAAAAGAGATGAAAAGATGAGAGAAAAAGAAGAGAAATCTCTCTCCTTCTCCTTCATCACATGTGTGGACATGTGAGGGGGAGGTAAGGTGGCACTTCCTCTTATCTCTTTGTTGGCATAGATGAGGGAGAGGCTTCCTATGATGAAGGATCTAAGATTTCAAGGGTTGGTTTGTTTTCTTTTAGAATTTGATTGCACCCACATGGGGATTTCTATTAGAATCTAAAATCTTAAATTTTTCTGGAGTTCATGCTTTCGTGTCTTTTAAAAACTTCCTACAATTTATAGGCTTCTTAAGTGCACCTTTGAAGATTCTATAAATCTTCTCAAGTTTTAGCTAGAGGTATCCTAGAGATCTTATCAATCCCATCTAAAAATTTACCAAAATTACAAGAATGCCTTCTCCATACATTTAAATTGCAAAGAATGCCCCAACACAAATAACACCATAAATTTTCAACGTACACCACTATTTCCTTTCATAGGCTTCCTCACTCCAAACCTATTTTGGAATTAGAGAGTTATTTCTCTTTTTCTTCCAAAAAAATAGTATGATATCATAGATGAGATTGCATATAAAATGGCCTTTGTTATTGTTGAGAGTAACCCATACCCCTCAACCTTTGATTATGTTCTGTTTTATGTTTTTGTCTTATGAGTCGAGTCCCACATCAGACACACGTGGAGAGTGGGTCTTAACTTGAGTTGGTTTTAACTCCTATATATAATGAGGATCAAGTCTTTTAGTCTTGTGAGTGGAGTGTGTAAGCAATAGCAACCCGTGCACCCAGGAGCTCTAATCTAGTAAGAATTCCCTCTAAACTAGTAAGAATTCAGGAACGGTTTAAAACCGTTCCTAAATGAGGCGTCGCAAACAAAAAGGAACGGTTCAGAACCGTTTTGGGTACCGTTTCAAAATTTAGAAATGAAATTTTAGGAACGGTTTTAAACCGTTTTAGTTCCAACAGTCACATTTTAAGAACGAAATTTTAGAAACAATTTAATCGTTCTTAATGTTCCCAATGGTCAGATTTTATGATGGAATTTTAAGAAGAATTTTAAACCCTGATAAACACACGAATTGTAGGATCAAGGAGAATAAATTAACTGCATCAAAATAGAGATTAATCCAAAGAACATAAGAAAATAATGTGCTTGAAGATGTTTCATTGCAAAATCAAATTTACAAAAAGTCCCAAATAACTTATCAAATAAGGAAAAAATAACTTAAAACTTCCATTCTGAATGCTCCAAAAGCCTTTGATCCTTTCCTATTGTATGACACTCTCCTACATCTGTTTCTTTCAAAACTAAAATTTCTAGCGTAGTCCATTTTAATTTTTCATACGCAATAATCATTTTTACAAACACCTACATGTTACTTAATTCTATTTGTATCCCATATAACTTAAAGAATCATATACACAACCTTAACACTCTTATTTCTCCGTGGAACTGATCATACACCTATTGCAGCATTTGAATATATATATATATATATATAAGAGAAATATTTAGACATTATTACATAGATGAAACTACAGACAGTTCAAACCAAAGAATATAAACAATAGAAATGAGATTAAGCCATTTCAAAGATTCTACTTAGCAAATGGTGGAAGCACCAACTGCTATTTCCAGATTTTTCAGAAGCCCGGCTAACAAAATCATTACCACAGATTCCAATACTCCAAGATGCAAGAATTTAGAAAATTAGAAGGAAAGAAATGGAAATCTTCCGACCTGTGAGAAAGGCGAATGAGTGCTATGCACATCACCATGACCAAAAATCAACTTCTCCAACTTCCCAAAGAAAAGAAGGAAAGAAACAAGATCGAAGGGTTTCAGTTTGTATGAATGATTAAGAAATTTAGGGGAATCATTCACAAAGATAACCCAATCAAAGACGATGCTTAGAAAACATCATGAAACACCAAAAACTACAAATACTTGGATCATTGAACCATGGTCCCCACTTTTAGAATTGGAAAGCTTGATCACTGGATCACTACAAACAAACTGAAGAACTGAGAAGCATAAAAAATCAGAGTCGATCACTTACTACCTGACAATCTGGAAACAAAAATAAATACCAACCAGTTAACTCATATTGCAAACTGATTCACATTCCATTAGAAAGAAAAGTAGAATGGTAAATTTTAAAAATAATAATCAATTTAAGAAAATTGTGGTACCCAATAATTTGAAATATGAAATCTTCATAAAAAGCAACTTATAGATGAATATCATTGAAGAACACACTATACATTCATTGTAAGTTAATGAAATTAGGACCTCACATCCAAGATTTAAAAACTCAATAACTTGACTCGGACTAGATGCTTGAGTACTCAATCTAGTATTTTGGATTTTATAAAGCTGGTTAGCACCTGCTATGGAAATCAGTCAATATTGAGTCAAGTTGATTCAGCAAGTTCTTTTGAGTACTCAATGTAACACTAGCACCAGTGTGCCACAAAAGCACAACATTTTGTTAACGTATATCACACCATTCAGTCTCTAACTGTAGAAACTGCAGAACAGAATTTTCAGCAAATGCATAGCAATATGGGCCAAAGGTTATAATGGGATCAAATATATTCCATGATCAACATGGGCCAAAGGCTATAATGTTGCCCCCATCAAATGCAGACCACTGGTTGTAGTGTCCATTATTTCTAATAATTAAGATCATCTTGTGGGGGAGATGGCGCCTCATGGACCATGCCAAGATGGGCCACCTGTACCATTGCTTGTTCAAATGATAAAAATCCATTTGTTTCAATCATGCATTATATAATACCTGATAAAAATCCATATGGAAGTTGATACCATATTTCCTGCATTGTTCATCAAGGCTCGGTGGTGGGAATATATAGGCTTAGAGAAAAGAAACTCAAGGCTGGAGATTTTCTAGCCTTGAAGAGGTGAGGCTTACAAAGTTTGAGCAAGAATACCAATGGCTACCAGAAAACATCCACCAGCAAATGTAATAGATAGCATTCACAACGATGAAGAGCTCCTCTGCCACAAAATGAAACAGCCATCTAAAGATTAGATGCTGATGTTAACAATGCATATTTTTTCAATGTCATTATACAGGTTCCACTCATCAATGCTCAGACCTTAAGAAGAAGAAGAAGAAGAAGGGAACTTCAATACCTTACTCTTTGATCATTTTGAAATTTCTGAAACCAACCAGATGAGAGTTGTTTGTTAGGGAGGGTGTACAGATCTTCATAATATAAATCCAGAATTTTAGCCAATCCAACCTGCAAAAATCATGAGTTAGCATTAAATCCAACAAACAACACATTAAGCTTTCTTGAGACTTCAATCCTTTGAAATAGCATTTTATTTGCAAAAGAACCATGCAAAAGTTTATAAACTGAGCTGAAGTCTCTCATCAACACTTGTTTTAATTTCAGAGAGAAAGAAAGAGAGAGAGGCCTCGATGTTTTCATCAAAGGCCAAGCATTTCCAAGTCATATACAAAGCATCACATGGGTCTTTCTAAAATAAATTGAACGCAGACCTGTTGTTTCATAAAAATCAGCATATATTGCATAATCCACATGAACCAGGTTGTTCCGCGCATACCTTAATAAAATCACAAGACTTGAGAAATTCTCTGTATTCCATCAGCAACTAGTTCAGAAAGAACAAAAAACTCTCATATAACTCCAGCCCTTGCTTTCCACAAAATAAATCAAGAAATGGAAGAAACAGAAAAAATAGCAGAATGTTAACCTCTGGTTATGCTTCCTGATGCTTTCCACGTAAGTTTGAGAGCTGCCTCTTGAGTCTTCCTGACCATGTTGTCCTTAGGTTGATTATTCTTCAAATCCATCTGCTGTTGTTCCAAAGGTCTAATGATCTCTTTGTGAAACCTTTAGTACAATGAGATCACCAAATAACCAAAATACATAAAAATACAACAGCAAGGTTTCCCAATGTCAGCACATGAGACAAAGAAATACACACAGAATATTACCGACTTGCTGTGCGAAACTGCAAACAGATTCTCGTAATAGATACAACAGTAAAACCCATAACACTCAAATAAATAGGAACTACAAAACTCTATATTTATTTGAGTGTTTCTTTCGGTTTACAAATCCATAGGAGCTCAGCAAACAGAAATCAGAAGTATATATATATATATATATATATATATATATATATATATATATATATATATATATATCTTTCTTTGTATTCCATCAGCAACAAGACTTAAAATGAACTAAAACAGATGAACTGCGTCTATAAAAGAAAAACATCACAGCAGGCCCAATAAATTCGGTGAACAAGGAAATGAGTGGTGTTGGGTTCACCTAGCAATCTGCTGTCGTTTGATTAGATTTAAAGGAAGTTCTGTAATCATCCTTCAAGATGAAAGACCTCGGCCATCTCACATACTTTCTTGGGCTTGAAATTTCACGTTCTAAATGTGGGATCCTGGTCAGCCAGCGTAAATATACCAAGGATCTTCTCGCCTTGGCATCATTGACGGATCAGAAGATAGTTTAGACTCCCTTAGAACTTAACGTTTAATATGGCCATGACGATGGTGATATAATTGCATAGCCCGACTTGTACCGCCGTTTGGTTGGGAGTCTGGTTTACTTAACTATGACTCGCCCTGATATTGCCTACGCTGTCCAGGTCGTCAGTCAGTTTGTTTTTGCTCCTCGGACTCTTCATATGACTGCGGTGTTGCGCATCCTACGGTACCTACGTGGAACTCTAGATCGATCACTGTTCTTCTCCTTCACGGCGACTCTGGACCTTCGTGCTTATTCGGATGTTGATTGGGCCAGTTGTGCTCTCACACGAAGATCTACCATTGACTGCTGTGTTTTTCTTGGTACTTCTCTCATCTCTTGGAAGTGTAAGAAGCAGGCCACTGTTTCCAAATCGAGCACAGAAGCCGAGTATCGGGCGATGTCCGCTGCGTGTAGTGAGCTTATCTGGTTACGTGGACTTCTTTCCGACTTGGGCATTCCTCTGCAGAATCCTACTCCAGTCCATGTCGACAATATAAGTGCTATTCAGATTACCTCTAACCTAGTTTTTCATGAACGGACGAAGCATATTGAAGTTGACTGTCACTTTATCTGCGAGAAGTTTTAGTCTGGGCTCATTTCTCTTTCACATGTTGCATCCCATGATCAGATTGCCGACATTCTCACCAAGTCCCTCACTTCTGCACATCACTCATTTCTAGTTGGCAAACTATTACTTGTCGATGACCAGCATTAGTTTGAGGGGGGATGTTAGACATACTCACATACCTTGTATAGCTAGTTTACCTTGTATAGTTCGTTTCCATAGGTAGAAGATTTTGCTTTTATTATTTTCCTTGTATAGATGATTGTAATCTCTATATATTCAACCCCTTTGGGTTGTCTCAAATACAGAAAAACTTTCAGCTCCTCCCGGTTTACAGTGTTGACCCCTGCAATCCAGGTGCGGATTCAGTCAGGTGGAACCTGAAGTGTTCCGTCATCTGATCCAACTTGTATGTCAAAGTGGTCCCCACCATGAAACAAAGGAAGGGAAAAAATCAAATACCTGTCTGTGCAATATTCAATCAACGTCAAAGCAATTAAGAAAATGCAAAATAAATAAATAAATAATCAGGAAAAAGGAACATGAATGGTTGCATCTTCCAAGCCTAATTTGCAGTGATAGCCGTCACAAATGGTTGTACATTTGCCTAGTTAGAGTTCTTGTGTTTAGGCAACCTCTATTAGAGGACCCACTGATTTGGAGTGGCTCCAGAAAAGTGCAGAAGTGTGCTCCGAAAAATCGTACATATGGTTTTGTGGGCCCTAGATGATGTCTGAATGACAAAAAATTGGTCCCATTGGAAAGCCTATAGATATAACTTTCAAATAATCAAATATCAAACCTGAAACAGGATCTTGTTAACCTTACTTAGGGTGACGACAGTATTCAATCATTTTACTCCAAAATTATCACAATTTAGACAGAGATGACTATGATGGATCCAATATTTCCTCATGACTTTAAGATATTCCAAACTATGCACGTGAGTGCGCAAGTTCGATAATTTCTTATGAAGCTGCATCTGGAATTTGAGCATTGTCGGGCTGCTCTCTTGAACCGTAGTCCTACTCTTTCATTAAATTCAGTTATTAATGATTTATTGGTTGAGGAACAACGACGAAAAGTTTTCTCTCTTCCTTCCTCAACTCCGGGATCATCTGATATGGTGCTTGCTGTGTCCACCACTACACCAACACGTGGTTCCACTCATTTGACTTGTCACGGTTGTAACAAGGTGGGTCATGTCGTCGCTCAACGCAAAGAATGGTGCGCTTATTATCGACGGACTGATCATGGTATTCAGGACTGCCGTACACGTGCCTATGCATCTTCTTTCGGCCATGGATGTGGTGGTCGTGGTCGTGGTCGTGCTCTTTTTGCTACTACTGCCACTATTTCTTCCGAGCTGTCTGTTAGTGATACTGCATCTACTATTTCTGCTGAAGGTCTTTCATCACCTTTAACTCCTGCAATGCTCCTGCAAATCGTTCAGGCCCTTTCTGCGGCTGGTATATCAGTTATATCCTCATCTTCTACATGGTTCTTCGATTCGGGTGCTTCCAATCATATGACTGGTGCTGTATACCATCTTCATGACATTCGTCCCTACACTGAAAATCAGGCTATTTCTACTGCGGATGACACTAGACTACCCATTCAGTCTGTTGGATCATTGACTTTCTCTCCTTCTGCCTATCGCCAGTTCACCCTTCGTGATATGTTTCATGTCCCTAACCTCTCCTCCAATTTAATTTCAGTTGGTCAACTCACATCCAATAACTACTTAGTCATATTTCTTCTTAACTGTTGTTTTGTGCAGGATCTGGCAATGGAGAAGGTACTTGGGATGGGTAGGCGGCATGGTCGTCTGTATGTGCTGGACTTTGATCCATCTGTCACTCCAGCCCGTTGTTTCTTTTCTCCATCTTCATCAGATATTTGTTCGGCAAATAAATTGTGGAAACTGTGGCACTTTCGCCTGGGTCATCCACATTCCAATCGGTTAATTCAGTTATTTTCTTTTGGCATGTTAGGAAACGTTTCTCTTAATAAAAAAGATTTGGATTATTCTTGTTCATCTTATTGTCTTTCAAAAAATAAGTGTATTCCTTTTCCTTTAAGTACTACAAAATCATCTTCTATGTTTGAACTAGTGCATACAGATGTCTGGGGTTCTTCACCAATTATGTCTCTTTCTAGGTTACGATACTATGTTATATTCATTGATGATTTCACATGTTACACCTGGATTTACTTTCTGCACTCGAAGTCACAGGTTTTTGAAAAATTCAAGATATTTCACTCTATGGTGGAGACTCAATTTCAGGTTCCAATTCAAACTCTTTGCTCTGACTCGGGGGGGGGGAGTATCACTCAATAGATTTTCATTCATTTCTTCAGGCTCATGGGATTATTCATCTGACCACCTGTTCTAATACTCCATAACAGAACAGGGTGGCTGAACGAAAAAATCGTCATATTGTTGAAACTGCCAACACCCTGATGACAGCTATGAGTGTTCCTCGTTCTTTCTGGGCGGAAGCATTTTTACATTCAGTCTACTTGATTAACCGAATACCAACTAACTTTCTAAACAGTAAATCTCCATACTTTGTTCTCAAAGGCTTACCTCCTGCATATTCCACATTTCGTGTTTTTAGTTATATCTGTTATGTTCACCTGGCTTCACGTGAGCGTAACAAACTATCTCCAAAATCGATCAAATGTATGTACTTGGGATTTGGAGAAACTCAGAAGGATTTTCGATGTTATGATCCGGTTCCTCGTCGTGTTCGGGTTTCACGACATGTTGTTTTTCTTGAACATATTGCCTTTCATTCATCTCTTCCTCCTCCGCAAGCCCCAAAATCTCCTGGTCTAACCACCTTTCCTGATATTCCTTTTGCTTCGAGTACTCTCGCTTGTCCATTGCAGGTTTACTCGCGTCGACCACGTACAGCTCCACCACCTATTACTCAACCCGAACCTACTGTTCCTGTTGCAGATCCTGAACCTACCTCGATACGTCATTCCGCTCGTGTACATGAAGCGCCTGATCACTTGATATGCTCTATGTCTGCCATGAATATTACTCTGGATACTGTCTCTATTCCTACTTCCTACACTCAGGCAGCCACTCATGATTGTTGGAAGAAGGCTATGACAAAAGAACTTGCGGCATTGGATGATAATCATATGTGGGACATTGTCACTTGACCCGCTGACCAACAACTAATTGGTAGCAAATGGATTTATTCTGTCAAGCTCAAGTCTGATGGATCATTGGATCGATACAAGGCTCGACTTGTCACTCAGGGATACAAACAGGAATACGGAATTAATTATGATGAGACATTCACTCCCATGGCTAAGATGAAAACACTCCTACTCTTCTGGCCATATCTTCCGTTTGCTCTTGCCACTTGCTCAGATGGATGTGAAAAATGCTTTTCTTCATGAAGACCTCCAAGAAACAATATATGTGAAACTTTCTCCTGATTCTTTAATCCTTGACAATAAGGTAGGTCGCCTAAAAAAAGCCCTGTATGGCCTCAAACAGGCACCTCGGGCATGGTTCCAATGCTTTCACGATGTTGTTACAGGTGCTGGCTTTACTCAAAGTAGTCATGACCCATCCTTATTTTTGTGCACCACTGCTCGCGGAATTGTCATTGTTCTCGTCTATGTTGATGACCTACTTCTGACTGGTAGCGATGCTACTGGCATCTCGGCTTTAAAGGATGTTCTGTAATCATCCTTCAAGATGAAAGACCTCAGCCATCTAACATACTTTCTTGGGCTTGAAATTTCACGTTCTAAATGTGGGATCCAGGTCAACCAGCGTAAATATATCAAGGATCTTCTCGCCTTAGCATCATTGACGGATCAGAAGACAGTTCAGACTCCCTTAGAACTTAACGTTCATTATGGCCGTGATGATGGTGATCTCCTTGCACAGCCCGACTTATACCGTCGTTTGGTTGGGAGTCTGGTTTACTTAACTATGACTCGCCCTGATATTGCCTACGCTGTCCAAGTCGTCAGTCAGTTTGTTTCTGCTCTTCGGACTCTTCGTATGATTGCGGTGTTGCGCATCCTACGGTACCTACATGAAACTATAGATCGATCACTGTTTTTCTCCTCCACGGCGACTCTGGACCTTCGTGCTTATTTGGATGCTGATTGGGCTGGTTGCGCTCTAACACGAAAATCTACCACTGGCTACTGTGTTTTTCTCGGCACTTCTCTCATCTCTTGGAAGTGTAAGAAGCAGGCCACTGCTTCCAAATCGAGCACAGAAGCCGAGTATCTGGCGATGTCCGCTGCGTGCAGTGAGCTTGTCTGGTTACGTGGACTTCTTTCTGACTTGGACATTCCTTTGCAGAATCCTACTCCACTCCATGTCGATAATCTAAGTGCCATTCAGATTGCCTCTAACCTGGTTTTTCATGAACGGACGAAGCATATTGAAGTTGACTGTCACTCTATCCGCGAGAAATTTCAGTCTAGGCTCATTTCTCTTCCACATGTTGCATCCCATGATCAGATTGCCGACATTCTCACCAAGTCCCTCACTTCTACATGTCACTCATTTCTAGTTGGCAAACTATTACTTGTCGATAACCAGCATTAGTTTGAGGGGAGATATTAGACAGGCTCACATGCCTTGTATATCTTGTGTACCTTGTATAGCTAGTATACCTTGTATAGAGGATTCTGAGTTTATTATTTTCCTTATATAGATGACTGTAATCTCTATATATTCAACCCCTTTGGGTTGTCTTAAATACAGAAAATCTTTCAGCTCCTCTCGATTTTCAGCTTTACCTCTATCCATTGGATTTTGCTAGGTTTTCCATATCCATGTTTTGGATTCTTCCTACCGAACAGGCCTTGCAGCATAATAGAAACAAACAAAAACACTTCTATTATAGATAAAACTCTAATAATGCAGATCTATCAGTAGAAACGGGCATAAAAAAGACAAGACTGTAACTCTCTAAACAAGAGAATAGACAACTGGCAGAGATAGCATAAGCGATCGAGGGAGAGGGAAAAGTGGTAAAAAAGGAAATCCATCAACAGGTCATTTCCACAGGAAATCCATCAAATAGGTAAAAAAGGAAAAAGAAGAGGGGGGAAAAAAACCTTCTCTGTCCGTGCAGAAACTGGCTCCCCCAATAGAGATAGCACAGGCGATCGAGGGAGAGGGAGATCGAGAGAGGAGGAGGGAGAGTGAGAGGGTTGAGATCGGGGGAGGGAGATCGAGAGAGAGGGTTGAGATCGGGAGAGGGAGAGGGAGAGGGAGAGAGAGAAGGAGATCGAGAGAGGGTGAGGAAGACGAATGCAAAATGAGGCTAGGGTATTGGCATGATGTAAGGGTGAAAATGGTTCAGTAGTCTGCGGCAGATCGAAAGTAATGTGTGGGGTCCACTGAGAGGGTTCTAATCGAATCCATTCCATCCATATGTTTTACAATAAAACAATAGATCCAAATAATGAAAACAAGAATATTCAGAACTCTATTGGGACACATCAACAAAACAGTGGACACAACAATGTAGCCGTTAAAACAATAACGAACTGTAACATGGCTCATAACCGTTTCAAAATAGAAATGGCTCTAGGCCGTTTCTGAACCAAAATCCTGGCCGTTCTAGATTGGCGATTTTGGTGTAGTGATGTCTATATCCAGCCTGAAAAAATAATTGTTTGATGATCAGATAAGATGTTACCAGGATTGATAGTAACAAAAATTTAGTTTTTTTTTAAAAAAAAGAAAAAAAGAAAAGAAAAGAAAGCATACCTTCTTTTTATAAATATATTTCTTACCCACGATAAAAGAAACTTGATTCTGATAAGCATGCTATCACCAACAAGAAATTGTAGGAAATTTACTGAAACAAAAGACTAAGGAATAAATGGCTTAAATTAAATACTGAAGGTCAACCTTGTTGGGAGAAGGATCCCTTCTTGACCACACACACAACAATATCAAAATCAAAAGAAAACAAAAGAAAACATAGAAAAGATGCAAACCACAATGGAAAGATTTACATGGTTCTCTTTCGGTACATCCGCGATTCACACTGATCCTCCATGCTTAAAGACAAAAAAAATTAAGTAGTAGCTCTCAATAAAATAACAGCTTTCTCTTACGACAGAATATATATTACCCTAAACGAACTAGGGTTTACATAAAATTCCATGTGAAATTACGTACCCGCAAAAATACTAGCTGGATGAACAGTACTACATCTTTGATGATCAGGCTTCACATATCCCAACAAACTAGTGGAAGCATCTAAAGGTAATACACTTACTACAGACTTCTTAACCCCCTTGCAGCCTCACCTGTGAGGCACCCATGCAACAACCCAGCACTAGCATGGTGCTAGTGCCCCAACGCTACAACCTAACTCTCACTTTCCCCACCAATTTCTACACCCAAGAACCAAGGACTCTGTGAGAACAGGAGAACACCATGATAGTTAATGGGAATGCTTATATTACACTGGAGGGAAGATTCCAACTCTTGAGGAGTTATTAAGTCCCAAATGAGGGGCCTTCCTCCTCATATCATATGGACCTAGGAACTCTCCAAAGACCACACAATAGCTAGAATGGTGCTATATCTAATTAACATTCATTCAACGGTCAAGAACATTTTAGAAGCATTCTAGACTCTTCTAGGCTAGTAACTACCAAAACTTAAGAACTCCAGAACCCTCCACAAATCTCTAAACAACTCTACAATACTGTAGACCACTCCAAAATTATTTGAACTACACTACAAAACTCTAAATTATATTAGATGCATCGAGACACCATGTATATTCCTCATATGTACAAGATGTGGTAGAAATGGCTAATCGTGTAGACCACTCCAAAATTATTTGAACTACACTACAAAACTTTAGATTATATTAGATGCATCGAGACACCATGTACAATCCTCATATGTACAAGATGTGGTAGAAATGGCTAAGTTCCTGTGTGAACTTCCAAGCCCATGACAACTCCCCATAATATACGCCATCTCATAACACAAATACTATAGGATTAGATGATATTCCACCAAAAAGGTTGTGGCCGAGTCTATTGCATCGAAACGCAGACCGCGGCACCATTGAACACTACAAAGTTGGATTAGCTGCAAAGGGCTTTCATTAACAGCTTGGCATTGATTTATACACACACACACACACACACACACACACACACATTTAGCCTTGTTGTAGAACTGGCAACTACCCAAACAGTCCTTACTATTGCCATCTCATGTAGTTGATGCATTCACCAGCTTGATGTTCACCATGCCTTTTTTTCATAGCATCTTAATAGAAGAGGTTTACATACAACAACCCCCAAGGTTTGTTGATTCAAGTCATCCTCACCATCTATGTAATGTTTATAAACATATTTATGATCTCCAACAAGCCTCACGAGCATGGTTTCAACGATTGAGTGGATTCCTTCAATGTAGGTTTTAGACACAGTGATGCTAACTCCTCCATTTTCATTCATCACTCAAGTCAAACGAACTAATGCTCTCATCCTATATGCTCACTAATGATTCCTCCTTTGTCATTTCCAATTTCATTAATCAACTCAATTGTCACTTTTCCCTAAAAGACATTAGAAATTCACACTTCTTATTTCACATTGAAACTTACATTTGTCATTGTCTGTGGTTATTAGGCAAACCAATGTACACCATGGATCTTCTCCATCGCACAAGCATGGTGGGGATCTGTTGCACAGCACGCCAACAGTGCAGTGAATCGAGATCCAATCTCCGGTCTCACTCACAAACGATAAACAAGAAGAAAAATAGACTAGAAACAGAATCAAAGAATTCCAAACAAACCACAACATAAGATATACGTGAAAAAACCCCAACAAGGGTAAAAAATCACAGATGGAAACTTTCACTATGAAGAAAAACGAAGATTACAAGGCAATATACTAACCTCTCCCTTGGAAGTACAGAGAAAACCCTTTGCCCACACCTTAGAATTATTTCCCATACTCTAGAAAAGCCCCAGGGACACCTATTTATAGTTTAGGCAACTCCCCTTTCGCACCTCTGCGAAAACCGACTCAAATTTCCGCAGTCTGTATCCAATCCGGACTCAAATCTGCATAAGCTCTACTAGTCGTGCGGAGTCTTTGACCGGTCGAGCGCACCCACGACTGGTCGAGCACCTCGGAAATCCAAAATTCCAACTCACTGAAAAATGAGTCAAGCCAGTGCACGACCGGTCGAGCAGGTCACTCGACTGGTCGAGCGGCCGTCCAGATGTGGCTCCACATCTCAACAATCTTCCACTTGGAGACACATCACCATAAACCTTTGTCTTCTTCATCCAGAGTGCACCATCTCCCTGTCTTCAAGCCTGAAGACCAATCAAAGCTGAACAGAGCTTTAACTTCTCCCGTGTGACCACCTTGGTCAGCATATCCACAGGATTCTCACTTGTATGAATCTTCTCCAGAGTAATCGATCCATCTTCCAGTAATGAACGTATAAAGTGATATCTGATGTCAATATGTTTGGTCCTTGAATGAAAGGCTAAATTTTTAGCCAAGTGTATTGCACTCTGACTATCAATGTACAGCCTACAATCTGCTTGCTTCTTACCCAACTCTTCCATGAAACCTTGCATCCACACCATCTCTTTACACGCTTATGTAGCTGCAACATATTCTGCTTCCGTCGTACTGATAGATACTATTTTCTGTAACTGAGAGACTTTACTGACTGCAGCACTACACAGAGAAAAAATATAACCTGTTGTGCTTCTTCTCGATATCTCCTGCCAAATCTGAATCCACGTAGCCTTGTAGCTTGATTTTCGATCCTCCATAATACAACCCTACATCCTTAGTACCTACTAGGTATCTGAGGATCCACTTCATAGCTTCCCAATGTTTCTTCCTGGGGTTGTTCATGAACCTGCTAACAACTCCCACTGCTTGAGCAATGTTTGGCCTCATGCTCACCACAACATACATGAAACTCTTAATGGCTGACGCGTATGGGACTTTAGCCATGTAGTCCCGTTCCTCCTGCGTCTTTGCACATCGCTCCTTAGATAGCTTGAAGTGGTTGGCTAATGGAGTGTTAACCGGCTTAGCACCTCTCATATTGAATCGATCAAGTACCATAGCTATGTACTCTGCCTGTGAACTAGTTTCTTGTTTTCCCTGTCACGCTTTATCCTCATTCCTAGGATTTGTTTTGCAGCTTCTAAATCCTTCATGGCAAATTCTCTAGATAGTTGTCTTTTGAGATCTTAGATGTCCTTAATGCTTGAACCGGCCATAAGCATATCATCAACATACAGAAGAAGGATGATGTACGACGTATCAAACTTCTTTAAATAACAACAGTGGTCTGCATGACATCTCCTAAAACCCTTTCTCGACATGAAACTGTCGAACTTCTTGTACCACTGCCTCGGGGCCTGCTTCAGGCCATATAAACTCTTCTTCAGTCTGCACACCTTGTTCTCCTTTCCTGGTGCCACGTATCCTGTCGGCTGATGCATATATATCTCTTCTTCAAGGTCCCCATGAAGAAAGGCTGTCTTAACATCTAGCTGCTCTAGATGTAAGTCCTCTGTAGCCACTATACTCAAGACCATGCGAATCGTAGACATTTTCACTACCAGTGAAAATATTTCAGTGAAATCGATACTGTCTTTTGTTGAAACCCTTTCACAACCAGTCTAGCCTTGTACCGTTTCGAACCATCGTGCTCCTCCTTCAGTCTGTAAACCCACTTGTTATGAAGAGCTTTCTTACCCTTAGGTAGAGTGACTAGCTCCCATGTACGATTAGACTTAAGAGAGTCCATCTCATCATCCATGGCCTGCTCCCACTTAACCCGTGTATCCGACTGTAATGCCTCTTCAAAACACTCTGGTTCACCATTATCTGTCAGCAGTAGATAATGTAAGGAGGGTGAGTATCGGACCGTGGGTCTCCTCTCCCGAGTAGACCTCCTCACAACCGGTGTATGCAGCTCTGCCTCATAATGCTCCTGTGCATGATCATCCTGTGGCGCTGTAACACCCGTGTCCGGTAACTCTTCCAACTCTACGAATTCTTTCTCCTCGGCCTTATTTTCCTGCACACTGTCCTTATGCATCACTTTTTCATTGAAGACTACGTCCTTGCTTCTGATGATTTTCCTGTTTTCTGCATCCCAAAACCTATAGCCAAAATCATGTTGCCCGTAGCCTATAAACGTGCACCTCCTGGACTTCGCATCCAGCTTGTTTCTGTGCTCTGCATCAATGTGAACATATGAAGTGCAACCGAATACTCTGAGATGTGTAAGGTTCACTTCTTTCCCAGTTCACGTTTCTTCTGGTAGTCAACCATCCAATGGTGCTGAGGGACTTCTATTGATGAGATATGCGGCAGTATTCATAGCATCTGCCCAAAAGGTCTTGGGCATCCTTGCATGTAACCTCATGCTCCTAGCGTGCTCAAGGATGGTCCTGTTAATGCGCTCAACCACACCATTCTGCTGCGGTGTCCCTGGAATCGTTTTCTGATGTTTGATTCCATTTGCTGCACAATACTCCTCAAACCTCTTATCACAGTATTCTCCCCCATTATCAGATCTGAGACACTTTACTGTTTTACCTGTCTCGTTTTCTACCATAACTTTCCACTTCTTAAATACATCAAATACATCAGATTTGTGCTTTAAGAAATAAATCCACAGTTTTCAATTAGCATCATCAATAAAGGAAACAAAATAACGTGAGCCACCAAGAGATAATACCTGTGTTGGTCCTCACACATCAGTGTGTACAAGCTCCAACAGATGCGTTTTTGGAGCACGTCCTGTCTCTTGAAACTTACCCTCTTCTGCTTGCCATACACATAGTCATCGCAGAATTCCAAGTCAATAGACTTCAGCCCTGGTAGCTTTCCTTTTGACAATAGTACTTTCATCCCTTTCTCACTCATATGTCCCAACCTCTGATGCCATAACTGCCCATTCACTCCAGTTGATGCGACCGCGAGTGAACTATACGATCCTGAAGTCACGTACAAAGTACCTTCCTTTTTGCCTCGAGATATCACCAAGGCACCTTTTGTGATCTTCCAGGAATCACCGGTGAATGTCGTCACATAACCGGTATCGGCCAACTGCCCCACTGAGATCAAGTTCCGTTTCAAACTCGGTACATGTCTGACATCCTTCAATTTTAAAGCCGTTCCGTCTTTTTGATTTATATGAACATCTCCCTTTCCAACGATACTGCACGGCTCATCATCACCCAGGTAGACTCTCCCGAAGTCACTTGATGCATAATTACGCAGAACGTCCTTACATGAAGTGGCATGAAACGAAGCACCCGAGTCTATAACCCACGACTCATCCTCGCATCAAGAGACAAGATCAACGCCTCTGTGTCACTCTCCTCAGATAGATTCACTGAATCCTTCCCGCCTTGAGAGCTTCCTTCTTGTTTCTTGAGCATCCTGCAATCACATTTTATGTGCCCCTTCTTGCCGCAATGCCAACACCCATCTTTGTCTTTCTGTCCTTTGGACTTCTTCCTCGACTTAGAACGTCCGTGTTTATTACCTCTTTTGTTCAGCGATCTTCCTTTTCCTTCAAGGTTTAGAGCATTCCCTGAATCCCCTGAAACTCCTGATGTCTTTCTTCTAGATTCTTCGCTGAGAATTAGACCGGCCACATCATCAAATTTCAGTTTTGTCGACCCTGAAGAATTGCTCACAGCAATCACCAAACCATCCCAACTGTCTGGCAAACTGGACAAGATCAATAACGCCCTGACCTCATCCTAAAAAACAATGCCAACGGATTCCAACTGGCTCGTGACTGTATTGAACTCATTTAGATGTTCAGCCACGCTCCCACCATCTGACGTCTTCATGCTGAATAGATGTTTCATAAGATGAAACTTGTTGGACGCTGAGGGTTTTTCATACATGGTGGCTTGGGCTTCCATTAATTCTTTTGTAGTTTTCATCTTGGATATATTGAAGGTGACGCTCTTAGACGAAGAGAATCGGATCGTTCCTAAAGCCTTCCGATCCAACAAAAACTATTCATCATCTGTCATCCTTTCTGGTTTCTTCTCTTTTCCTCCTAGAGGAATATAGAGGTCATTCTGATACAGATAATCCTCCATCTGCATCTTTTAGAAGACAAAGTTTGAACCATCAAACTTCTCAATTCTAGTCTTCCCTTCTTCCGTCATCGCTCCCAATAAAACTAAACCAATAGCTCTGATACCAGTTGTTGCACAGCATGCCAACAACGTAGTGAACCGAGATCCAATCTCCGGTCTCACCCACAAACGATAAATAAGAAGAAATATAGACTAGAAACAGAATCAAAGCATTCCAAACAAACCACAAAACAAGATATACGTGGAAAACCCCAACAAGGGTAAAAAACCACGGATGCAAACTCCATTATGAAGAAAAACGAAGATTACAAGGCAATATACTAACCTCTCCCTTGGAAGTATAGAGAAAACCCTTTGCCCACACCTTAGAATTATTTCCCATACCCTAGAAAAGTCCCAGGGACACCTATTTATAGTTTAGGCAACTCCCCTTTCGCACTTCTGCGAAAACCGACTCAAATTTTCACAGTCTATATCAAATCCGGACTCAAATCTGCGTAAGCTCGATTCGTCGTGTGGAGTCTTTAACCGGTCGAGCGACACCCTTGATCGGTCGAGCACATCCCACGATTGGTCGAGCACCTCGGAAATCCAAAATCCCAACTCGCTGGAAAACGAGTCGAGCCAGTCCACGACTGGTCAAGTGGGCCACTCGACCGGTCGAGCAGGTCACTCAACCGGTTGAGAGGCCGTCTAGATGTGGCTCCACATCTCAACAGGATCCAAACCGCATTCCACACCAATTGCCTAATTTACCTCCAAACTAGCTGCTTGTCCTACCCAAAGAAATATCAAACTGCCTATCCTACATCGGCAAGTCATGTGGCCCACTTGAGTGTTGGATTTTCCTCATATTGACACACCCCTTAAACTGAGCTACTGACAATGGTGGATGGATGGATTTCTCTAAAACATCACATTGGCTCACGAATGTTTCAACGGTGGTGGATTGATATTGTCCACGGTGGGCATTTAATACCACTGTCTCAAATAGTGTGGCCCACTGAGTATTGGATTAGTCTTATATTGGTCTCACCCCCTAAAATGAGCTGACAAAAACGGTGAATAGGGTGGATTTCTCAAAAACATCACTGAGAGTTCTTGGAGCTCTGTTCTAATGATGGGTATTGAATGCCATTGTTTCAAACCATGTGGCTCACTTGAGTTTTAGATCTTCATCATATTTGGGCCCACCGGCTAAAATGAGTTAAAAAACTAGTGGATGAATGGATTTCTATAAAAAAAAATCATAGTGGGCCACCTAAATTTCAATGGTGCACTGGCACCATTTCAACATAAGGCATTCAATACCATTGTTGCAAGTCACATGGCCCACTTGAGTGTTGGATTTGCCTTACATTCGGTCCCACTCCTAAAACCAGCTGATGAAAATGGTGGAGGGGATGGATTTTTCACAAACATCAATATGGGCCCCATTACTTTTTCAACAATTCGCTCAATGGACAACTACCCAAAAAGCCCAAAGTACACAAATGTGGCCCATGATGATAATCATGACTATTAAGGCCACTATGATACCTATTTGCCATCCAACATATTCAAAAGGTCAGACAGACCTAGATGAAAGGAATACAAATATCAGCCTGATCCAAAACATCTGCAGCACAAGAAGTCATCAATCCCGGCTGTTTCATATGGTGGTCCACCAATGATGCCTTTGTGACATCTATTTGAAAAAACCATCCATCCAAAGTAGGGGCAACTAGACGTATGGACCTGGTTAATTCATTACACTGCCTCTTGTACTGTGGTGAGTTGTCACGACCATATTCTGATTCCACCCACTCTACTACATCAATCTCTTAAAATGGATTTGGGTCGTCTAGATTTTTTGGATGCCACACGCTTTGGGGGAGTGTTGCATGAATATCCCGTATCCTGCATGTGCACCACATTTGCCCGTATGGCACATTTGTTTGATGGTTGTTGCACTGTAGAATACAATGAGGTCGTCGTAAACCACCAAAACCCTAACAATTATCCACCGCACATCCATTTAGTGTACATGCAAAGCCAATCCAATCCATCCAAAGTATGGCCCCACCATGGCACTGATCAATCGATCCCAAAGTCGAATTGGTGCCAACAAAACAGAAAACTGGCACGTTTTCATCCAGAATATACTAGTCCAAGTTTCTGGAAGGTCCTTCTCCAAGAAGCTAGCTTTCAATTCCCAGTTTCAACTGGCATTCGGGCTTGAAAACTTCTCAGGCCATAGAAGTTTTAGTTCAAGTTGATATTTGTGTGCTCCCTTCATTCAAGTATGTGTGATCTCATGAACATGTTGGATGAAAAATAAACATCACAATGGCCATTTGTACTTGAGGCTTTTTGGGGTATTGTCCATTGAACCAACCATTGAAAAGCAGTGACGCCACAGTGATGTTTGTAACAAACCTACCTAATCCATCATTTTCATCAGCTCATTTTAGGGGTGGGTCTAAATATGAGGTACATCCAACACTCAGACTTGCAACAATGGTATTGAATGCCTACTATTCAAACATCGCTAGCACACCCTTGAAACTCATATGACCCACTATGATTATTATTATTTTTTTCAAAATTCCACCCTATCCACCAGTTTTCCAACTCAATTTAGTTAGTGGTCCCAAATATAATGAAGATCCACAACTCAAGTGGGCCACACAACTTGAAATAGTTGTATTCAACACCTACCCTTAGAATGGAGGAGCTCCAAAAAATCGTGTGGCCCACCATCATGTTTTTTTAGAAATCAACGTCGTCCACCATTCTTGTCAACTCATTTAGGGGGTGGGCCCAAATATAAGCCTAATCCATCACTCAAGTGAGCCACACTACTTGAAACAGTGGTATTAAACACCCACCACTAAGACAACGCCAACCCACCATTGTTGAAAGATTCGTGACCCAACGTCATGTTTTTTAGAATTCCACCCCATCCACCATCTTTGTCAACTTAGTTTAAGGGGTGTCCCCAAATATTAGGGGAATCTAACAGTCAAGAGGCCACATGACTTGCAACATTGGTTTTGAACACCTACTGTTGAAACAAAGCAAACACTCGTTTTGTGGCCCATCCCGATGTTATTGAGAAATCCACCTAGTCCACCGGTTTTGGCAGCACATTTTGGTTGATGTGCTCAAATATGATGAAAATCCAAAACAAGTGGGTTACAAGTCTTCAAACAATGTATTGAAGTCAAACTGTCATAACATAAAACATCTAAAAACTTGTGTGACCCACCATGATTTTTTAAGAAATCCACCATGTCCACCATTTTCATAAGCTCATTTCAGGTAGTGGGCCCAAATATGAGGCAGATCCAACACTCCAATGGGCTACACTACTTGAAACAATGGTATTAAACGCTCCCTATTGAAACACCAGCCCACCTTTTGAAACATTCGATGGAAGGCCCATATCAAAGGTGGGGCCCACATGATGGGTAGTCCACATCAAAAATGGGTTCCAGATGATAGGCAGTGGACATTGAACATGGCCACCACATGATGGACAATTAACATTAATGGTGGGTCCACATATTGGATGACTTGCATCAACATGAGCCCCACATAATGGGTGGTCCATATAAAAGGTTTGTCCCTAATGATGAATGGCCCACATCCAAGGCGAGCTACACATAATAGATGACCCACATTGAAGGTGGGGCCAACACGATGGATGGTCCACATCAAAGGTGGGCTACACCCAAGAACCATAGTGAATGGGAATGCTTTGTATTGCACTAGAGGGAAGATTACAACTCCTGAGGAGTTGGTAAGTCCCAAATGAGGGGTGGAAGGAGTTATTAAGTCCAAAATGAGGGGGCTTCCACCTCATATCATATGGACCTAGGAACCAGACAATGGCTAGGATGGTGCTATATGTATTGCATTCATCCAATAGTCAAGAACATTTTAGAAGCATTCTAGACTCTTCTAGATTAGTAGCTACCAAAACTCACTAGAGAACTCCGGAACCTCCCACAAATCTCTAAACAACTTTGTCATATTGTAAACCACTCTAAAATTATTTGAACTATACTACAACACTCTAGATTATATTAGATGCCTCTACACTACAACACTCTAGATTATATTAGAAGCCTCGGGACACCATGTCATGAACTTCCACTCCCATGACAGCTTCATAATACACATCTCATAATACAAATACTATAGGATAGATGATATTCCAAAAAAAAAAAAAGTTGTGGCATGCAGTACAATGGCACCATTGAGTACTACAAACCTCGATTAGCTGCAATGGCCTTTTATCAACAGCCCGGGGTCGAATTTTTGAAATTTTTAGACTTGTAGAACTGGTGACTGTCTAAACAGTCCTTACTAATGCCATCTCATGTGCTTGGTGCATTCGCTGACTTGATGTTAACAATGCATTTCTTCAAGCATCTTAAAAGAAGAGGTTTAAATGCAACAACCTTCAGAGTTTGTTGATTCATGTCACCCTCACCATGTATGTAATGTTTATAAAGCTATTTATGGTCTCTGACAAGCATCACGAACACGGTTTCAATGATTAAGCGGATTGCTTCTCGATGTAGGTTTGTGATACAGTGACATTGATTCCTTCTCGATGTCGGTTTTTGATATAGTGATGTTGATTCCTCCATGTTCGTTAATTACTCCATCAAACCTATTGTGGGAGCACTCTAATATCCCACTTAAACTCATCCCGACATCGCCAATTCATGCATGCTCCTAAGATTGTGTACATGCAGACCATCAAGAACATACTTTGTTATCTCAAGGGCTCTTTGAGTTATGATCTTCAACTAAAATCAGGACCTTTGATTCCCTTACATGCCTGCAGTGAGGCTGATTGGTCAGAATGCCCCTCCATTGGTTGATCAAGGTACGGTTTCTGCATGTTCCTTGTCCAAATATTGTCTTAGAGCTCAAAGAAACTACCCACCCTTCAAATTGTTTCCCTCGGTCCAGCCCACATGAATTATTAATGGGCATTTTTTTACCCATGCATAAATTTTGGTGTGCCATTTAATGTTTTGAGTGGATGTCACATAATCATCATGATGGGTCCTATAAAAAATCGACGATGGACATCTCTCTTCCAACCATTTCCTTTGGTGTGCCCCACCTGAATCATAAATCAGCCTAATTTTTTTGCCCTGTGCCTAACATGGGATGACACGTGTAATGGTCAGAGTGGATTTCACATAATCATCATGGTTGGCCCCATTAAAAATTAAGGGTGGGCATTCCCCTCCCAATTGTTTCCCTTGGTATGGCCACCTGAATCACGGATGGGGCTGGGTTTCAAGCCCTAAACCTAAAATTTAATCATGCACCTGACGGTTGGAGCGGATTTGGGAAACACATCATGGTGGGGCGCACTGCATGCAGCCGACCCTTTCTAGCACTAGAAGACATTTATGGGAATAAATGTTGTTTCTTGGAAAAGGGGCCCACTGGTTTATGTGAGATCCATTCTGACTATAAATGTGTAATCACATGCTAGGCCCGGATCCAAAAAATCAAGCTGATCTATAATTCAGATTGGCCACAACAATGAAAACAATCGGTAGAGAGACATCCATCCTTAATTTTTACAACTCACCATGATTATGAGATTGAATCCCCACTAACCATTCGATGCCACACTAAAACTTAAGTCCTAGGGCAAAAAATCAGGCCAATTAGTGATTCATGTGGACCACACCAAGGGAAACCGTTTAGAGGGTGAGCTTTTCCCTATCCACTGCTTCTAATTGTGTGGTCCACCTTAATCACGGATAGGGCTTATTTTTGGCTCCTGGGCCTAACATGGAATGATGGACATGGTTTTCGTTGAGGATTTCAAATAAACACAACAATGGGGTCTACTCAAGCCGGGCACCCTATTCTTTCCCTCCCTCATATAGACATATTGAGGGCCTGCCTGTATATCACCTTATATTTGTGGGGGGATTTGTTCATATGGCTGCTGCCTTTTTGGGCTATGGACTGAGAACCTCCTAACTTAAATATATTTCTGAAAACCTGCCTATAATTTTCATTGTTAGATATTAAACCCTCTGCCCACACTTTAAAGTCCACTTACCTCTCAGCTAACACGCTCGCCACGCCACGCTTGGTTGACATGCGATCCCAACTCCCACTGCAGGTGGGCCCATCATGATGTTTAAGAGAAATCCACCCTGTCCATCTATTTTGCTACCTCATTTGAAGAGGTGAGATAAAAAACGAGATGAATCCAAAACTCATGTGGGCCATACGACAGGAAAAATGGAAAGGGAAATGCATATCGTTGAAACCTTTCTGGTGTCCATTGTGATGTTTATATGCCATCGAAACTGGTCATAAGGTCATTCCCACTGGGATGAACCAGAAAAGATGTGAATAGTAGCCTAATCCAAATCTTCGGTGACCGAAGTATTTCGACGGTGGGCATGTTCAATCCCGACTGTGACCCCACTGTTTCTAGTTGTGTAGCCTACTTGAGTTTTGGATCTGCCTCGTTTTTTAGGTTATGTCTTAACATGACACTGCCTTGTTTTTTTAGGTCATGTCTTAACATGAGGTGGCAAAACAGATGGACATCATGGATTCTTAAAAACATCTTGGTGGGCCTGAATAGTGACCCTTCAGTCTCCACTTTTTCCTGGTGTGTGGCCCACCTTAGTTTTCCACGCACCTGACTTTTGGATCTGAATCATTTTTGGGCTCACCCCATAACATGAGCTGGCAAAACTGATGGACACAGTGAATTTCTCAAATACATCCCGATGGATCCCACAGATGATTGAAGTTGAACGATCAGTGTTCAATATGCAACATGCCGCATACTTGAGTATTGGATCTGCCTCATTTTTGTGCCAACAACCTATATAAAATGATCCTGCTGGAATGGTGGATGGAGTGGAATTATCGGAAACATCACTGTGGCCTGAGTGTTTCAAGGGCTGGCGTTCAATCTCCACACACTTACACTTAGTATTAATGCATGCATGCATGGATGATGTTAATGTATTTGGATTGCTACTAACCAGGGGCCCATGTGATGTATGTCGTTTATCCATGCAGTCCATCCATTTTGCCAACTCATTTTAGGGTATGATCTTGAAAATGAGTTGAACTCTACCTAAAGTCCAACGAAATGTTTTTGAGAAATCCATTGCGTCCATCCATTTTTCCCCTCCCATGTTAAGGTGCGGGCCCAAAAATGAGGCAGATTCAAAACTTAGGTGGAACACATGGCATGAAATGGTAGGGAGGGCAATGCCTGCCTTTGCCATTAAAAAAAAAAAAAAAAGAAGCTTTAGGCAGGGCCCACCATGATGCATGTTGAGAGGTCCACCCAGTCCATCCGTTTTTCTAGTTTACATTAATGGGTGGGCCACACTTAAGGAAACAATAGAAATTGAAACGACCACCGTTGAGTATTGGATCTACCTTATATTTAGGCCTGGCCACCCCCTAAAATGATTCGAAGAAAATGGTGAACATTATAGATTTCTCAAAAAACATCACAATAGGCCACAAATGCTTCAAAAGGTGGGCCAACGCTATTTCAATTGTGGATATTCAATACAACTGATTCAAGTTGTGTGGCCCATTGGAGTGTTGGATCTACCTCATATTTGAGCTCACTACCTAAAATGAGCTGAAAAAATGGTGGATTTCTCAAAAACATTATGATGGGCTATGAGTTTTTGGAGCCTCTATATTCTAAAGGTAAGGTTTGATAGTGTTTGAAGCTATTTGGCCCACTTGAGTTTTGGATCTTCATCATATGCGGACCACGGAATAAAATGAGTTGGAAAAATTGGCAAACTGGTTGGATTTCTCAAAAACATCACAGTAGGCCACACGAGTTTCAACGGGTGCTAGAGCTATCTATACTAGTGTTACAAGTTGTGTGGCCCACTTGAATATTGGATTGGCCTCATATTGACACACCCTCTAAACCGAGATGATGAAAATAGTGGATGGGCAGATTTCTAAAAAAACATCACAGTGGCTCACGAATGTTTCAACGATGGTGGACTGATGCTGTCTTAGCGGTGGGCATTTAATACCACCGTCTCAAGTAGTGTGGTCCACTTGAGTGTTGGATTAGCCTTATATTGGGCCTACGCTATAAATGAGCCAATAAAAGTAGTAGGTAGGGTGGATTTCTCAAAAACATCACAAAGAGTTCTCATAACTCCTCCATTCTAATGATGGGTGTTAAAAACCACTCTTTCAAGCTCTATGACTCACTTGAGCTTTGGATCTTCATCATATTTGGGCCCGCTGACTAAAATGAGTTGGAAAATCTGGTGAATAGGTGGATATCTATATAAAAAAATAAAATCACAGTGGGTCACACGATTTTCAAGGGTGCTTTCAATACCATTGTAGCTGCAAGTCGCGTGGTTCACTTGTGTTGGATCTGCTTCATATTCGAGCCCACCCCTAAAACAAGCTGATGAAAATGATGGATGGGGTGGATTTGTCACAAACATCAATGTGGGCCCTATTGATTTTTTAATGGTTTGTTCAATGGGCAACTACCCAGAAAGCCCAAAGCACACAAATGTAACCCGTGATGATAATCATGTTTTATTGAGGCCATTGTGATGCCTATTTGCCATCTAACATGTTCATAAGGTCACACTGACCTGGATGAAGGGAACATACAAATGTTAGTCTGATCCAAAACTTCTATAACACAAGAAGTTTTCAATCTCACCTGCTTCATGTGGTGTGGTCCACCAATGATGCCTTTGTGAGATCTATTTGAAAAATCCATCCATCCAAAGTAGGGGCAACTAGATGTACGGACCCTTCGATTCGACACACTCCACTGGATAAATCTCCCGAAATGGATCTGGACTGTCCAGATTTTTTGGATACCACACATGCGCTGGGCGAGTGTCACACGAACATCTCATATCCTACACTTGCAACATTACCATGTATGACACATTTGTTTGATGGCTGTTGGTTTGTGGAACACAACGGGTCGTCGCAAGTCCACCAAAACCGTGACAATTATCCACCGCATGTGCATTTGGTGTACATGCAAAGCCAAGCCTGTCCATCCAAAGTATGGCCCCACCATGGAACTGATCAATCGATCCAAACAGTATTGGTGCCAACAGAACAAAAAACTGGTGTGTTTTATTCCAGGATGTAGTCCAAGCCCACTTGAATATCTCTTTATGGAAGGTCCTCTACAAGAAGCTACTCATAGCTTTAAGCTCCCAGTTTCAACAACATGCTTTCAATCCCAGCTTTTTCATGTGTTGGGGTCCATCTATCCTGGCTTGAAAACTTCTCGGGCCATAGAAGTTTTGGATCAACCTGATATTTGTGTGCTTCCTTCATTTAGGTTTGTACGATCTTATGAACATGTTGGATAGCAAATAAATGTCACAATGACAGTAATAGGCATGATTATCATTGTGGACTGCGTACTTGGGCATTTTTTTTTTGGTATTGTCCTTTGAACCAACCATTGAAAAGCAGTGGGGCCACAATGCTGTTTGTAACAAATCCACCTCATCTACCATTTTCATCGGCTCATATTAGGGGGTAGGTCCAAATATGAGGTAGATCCAATAATCAAGTGGGACGGATGGCTTGCAACAATGGCATTGAATGCCCACTGTTGAGACAGCGCCAACACACCCTTGAAACTTGAAACTCATATGGTCCATTGATTTTTTTTTTTCTTCAAAAAATTCACCGTCCACCAGTTTTCCAACTCATTTTAGCCGATGGGCCCAAATATAATGAAGATTCACAACTCAAGTGGGCCACATGGCTTGAAACAGTTGTATTCAACAACTACCCTTAGAATGGAGGAACTCCAAAAACTAGTTTGGCCCACCATGACGTTTTTGAGAAATTAGCCCAATCCACCATTATATTGTCAACTCGTTTTAGGGGATAGGCCCAAATATAAGCCTAATCCAACCCTCAACTGAGTCACACTACTTGAAACAATGGTATTAAACGCCCACCACTATCACAATGCCAGCCCACCACTATTGAAACATTCTAGACCCACCTTGCTGGTTTTGAGAAATCCACCATCTCCATCTTTTTCACGTCAGTGTAGGCGTGCCCAAATATGAGGTGGATCCAACACAAGTGGGCCACACGATTTGCAACATTGGTTTCAAACGCCTACTGTTGAAACAATTCCAGAACTCGTTTTGCAGTCCATCATAATAATTTTTGAGAAATCCACCTGATCCACTAGTTTTGCCAGCTCGTTTTAGTGGATGGGCCTGATCCAAAACAAGTAGGTTACAAGACATCAATTGAAGTCAACTATTAGATCATAAAACCTCCAAAAAACTTGTGTGACCCACTATCTCATTTCATGTAGTGGGCCCAAACATGAGGTAGATCCAACACTACAATGGGTCACACTACTTGAAACAGTGCCATTCAATGCTCCCCATTAAAACATTGCCAGCCCATCTTTTGAAACATAACAAAGGTAGGGCCCACATGATGGACAGTCCACATCAAAGATGGGCTCCACATGATGGGCAATGGACAATGAAGGTGGGCCCCACATGATGGGCAACTAACATTAATAGTGGATCCACATATTGGATGACCCGCATTAAAGTGACTCCCACAGCTACGCATGATGGACAACCCACATTGAATGTGGGGCCAATATGATGGACAGTCCACATCAAAGGTGGGCTACACCAAGACAGTGAATAGGAATGCTTAAATTGCACTCGAGGGAAGATTACAACTCTTGGGGACTTACTAAGTTCCAAATGAGGGGGCTTCCTCCTCATATCATATGGACCTAGGAACTCTCCAAAGAACGAACAATGGCTAGAATGGTGCTATATCTAGCATTCTAGACTCTTCTAGACTATACTACTAGTTACCAAAAGTCACTAGAGAACTCCAGAACCCTCCACAAACCTCCAAACAACTCTATAATAATGTAGACACCACTCTTAAGATTATTTGAACTACACTACAACACACTAGATTATATTAGATGCCTCGAGACGCCATGTACAATCCTCATATGTACAAGATGTGGTAGAAATGGCTAAGTTCCTATGTGAACTTCACCCCATATATGGTCTTTGACAAGCATCACAAGCATGGTTTCAACGATTAAGTGGATTCCTTCTAGATGTAGTTTTGACACACTAACACCAATTCGTTCTCGATGTAGGATTTTGACACACTGATGTTGATTCCTTCTGGATGTCAGTTTTTGATACAATGAGGTTGATTCCTCCATGCTCATTCATCACTCCAAAACTATTGTTCCTCTCCTATTGTGGGAGCTCTCCAATATCCCACTTAACTCATCCTCATGCTCCTGTGTTGTGCACATGCAAACCATTATCTCAAGGGCTCTATAGGTCATGATCTTCAACTAAAATCAGAACCCTTGATTCCCTTGTATGCCTAAGGGAGGCTGATTGGTCAGAATGCCCCTTTGGCCCTCCATTGGTCAAACGAGGTCCGGTTTATGCATGTTCTTCGGTACAAATCTTGTCTTGGAGCTTAAAGAAATGAGCCACCCTTCAAACTGTTTTCCTTGGTCTGGTCCACATGAATTACTAATGGGGTTGATTTTTTGGCCATATGCCTAAATTTTGGTGTGCCATCTAATGGTTTGAGTGGATTTCACATAATCATCACAGTGGGCCCTATAAAAGATCAACGATGGGCGTCTCTCTCCCTGACTGTTTCCTTTGGTGTGACCCACTCACCTGAATCACAAATTAGCCTGATTTTTTTTTCCTTGGGCCTAACATGGGATGACACATGTACTGGTCAAAGTAACTTCACGTAAACATTACAGTGGGCCTGGTTAAAAATCAAGAGTGGGCATTCCCTTCCCAACTATTCCTGTTAGTATGGCCCACTTGACTCACAAAAATGGGGCTGGGCTTCGAGCCCTATGCCTAAAATTTCATCATTCACCTAGCAGTTTGAGTGGATTTAGGAAACACATCACGAGAAGATGTTTACGAGTATAAATGTTGTTGTTTCTTCGAAAAGGAGCCCACTGTTGCATATATGAGATCCCCATTAGATGTGTAATCCCATATTAGGCCCAGATCCAAACAATCAGGCTGATCTGTAATTCAGATTGGCCACAACAACAAAAACAATTGGGACAGAAACATCCACCCTTGATTTTTACAACTCACTGCGATTATGAGATTAAATCCCCTTTAACCATTAGATGCCACATTAAAACTTAGTCCCATGACCCAAAAAATCAGACAATTATTGATTCATATGGGCCACACCAACAGAACTATTTAGAGGGTGAGCTTTGCCCTATACACATGCTTCTAATTAAATGGTCCACCTTAATCATGGAGAGGGATGATTTTTGGGTCTTGCCTTGCGGCTGGCACCCATTTGCTTCCCTCACTCATATTAAGGGTCTGCCTGAAAACCACCCTATATTTTTTTTTTAGGGATTTTCCATATGGCAGCTGCCTTTTAGGCTATGGAGAAAAAAACTACTAACTTAAAACTATTTATAAAAACCTGCCTAAATCCCCTGACATTATTACTTATGTGACAGCTTTTTGCATTGAGGAAACTGCCTACACTTTAAAGTCCCTCATCTCTTGGCTAAGAGGCACTCCGCCCTATGCTTGATTGACCTCACCACACGTGGGCCCATCATGATGTCCGTGAGAAATCCACCCTGTCCATCCATTTTGCTACCTCATTTGGGACAACACGAGACCAAATACGAGAGAAATCGAAAACTCAAGTGGGCCCCCGACAGGAAAAATGGAGAAATGCCTACAGTTGAAACCTTTATGGGTCCCTTGAGATGTTTGTATGCCATCCAAAACAGTCAATGAGTCATAAGGTCATTCCCACTAGGATGAACAGAAAAAACGAAAATACTAACTTGTCCAAATCTTCTGTGGCCCAAGGAGTATTTCAACTCCCACTGGGATGAACAAAAAAGACGAAAATACTAGCATAATCCAAATCTTCTTAGTCCCAAGGAGTGTTTCAACAGTGGGCATTCAATTCCCATTGCTTCTATCTCGTGTAGCCTACTTTAGTTTTGGATCTGCCTCATTTTTTAGATCATGTCTCAACCTGAGGTGGCAAAATAGATGGACATGATAGATTTCTCAAAAACATCACCGTATGTTTGGACTGTGACCCTTGGCCCTTAATCTCCACTTTTTCCTGCCGTGTGGTCCACTTGAGTTTTGGATCTGTCTCATTTTTGGGTTCATCCCATAACATGAGCTGGCAAAACTGATAGACAGAGTGAATTTATTAGATACATTGCGATGGGCCCCACAAATGATTGAGGTTGAACAATCAGAGTTCAATACAAATTGTGTGGCACACTTGAATATTGAATCTGCCTCATTTTTGGGCCAACCACCTAAAATGATGCCACCCAAATGATGGATGGAGTGGAATTATTAGAAACATTACGGCAGGCCCAAGTGTTTCAAGGCTGACATTCAATCTCCACACTTACACAGAGGTAGTAGTAATTTACTATTGGATAACTATTTACCAACCTTGTTGCGACTCCGTGAGGCCATGTAATGTATATGGTTTATCCATGCAATCCATCCATTTTGTCAACTAATTTTAGGGCATGAGCCTAAAATGAGGTTGATCCAAAGCTCAAGTGGACCACACCAATAGAAGTGAGGACCCACTATTGATACCAACCTAAGGCCTACCATGATGTTTTTGAGAAATCCACTGCATCAATCAGTTTTGCCCACTCATGTTAGGGTGTGAACAAAAAAACAAGGCAAATCCAAAATTTAAGTGGGCCACATGACATGAACCAACCCCCCCCCTCTGTTTTCCTTCATTGGGTGGGCCGCATCTCCACTCCATCCATCCCTTTTTCTAGCTCACATTAATAGGTAGGCCACATTGAAGGAAACAGTAGAGAATGAACAACTGTTGAGTATTTGATGTACCTCATACATGGACCCAGCCGGCTTGACCCAACCTATCCCCTAAAATAATCCGAAGAGAATAGTGGATAGGGTGGATTTCTCAAAAACATCACATAGGCGCGCAAATGTTTCAAAAGGTGGGCCGGTGCTATTCCAATGGTGGGCGTTCAATACCGCTGTTTCAAGGGATGCGGCTCATTGGAGTGTTGGATCTGCCTCAAATTTGAACCTACTATCTAAATGGGCTGAAAAAATGGTGGATGTAGTGGATTTCTTAAAAACATCAAGGTGCGCTACAAGTTATTAGAGCTTCTATATTCTCAAGGTGGGGTTTGATATCGTGTTTGAAGCCATGTGGCCCACTTGAGTTTTGGATCTTCATTGTATTTGGACCACCATTAAAATGAGTTGGCAAAACTCGTGAACTAGGTAGATTTCTCAAAAACATTACAAATGGGATCTAGGACTATCTATAGCAGTGTTGCAAGTCATGTGGCCCACTTGAGTTTTGGATTTACCTCAGATTGACACACCCCCTAAATTGAGTTGATGAAAATCGTGTATGGGTGGATTTCTCAAAAACATCAAAGTGGCTCATGAATGTTTCAATAGCGGTGGACGACACTTTGTAGTGTGAGCAATGTTTTTTTTTTTTTTCTTCCACCCGCCACACACCCCCGCATGCCGTAGTCGGATTTCACCACCTATGGGTTTCGAACCCAAGACCTCATGTTGAAACTCCTCATAGTCTACCACTCAGGCAAGGACTGGAACCCATAGGTGGTCAAATCCCACTACGGCGTGCGTGGTTGTGTGGCAGGTGCATATGTAAAAAAAAAAAAAAAAAAAAGTTCACTGCAAACTGCAAAGATAATGTCGAGTTGAAACATTCATGAGCTATCTCAAGTAGTGTAGATCACTTGAGTATCAGATTAGCCTTATATGGGGCTCACTCCTAAGGTGATCACAAAAATGGTGGTTATGGTGGATTTGTAAAAAACTTCATAGCGTTGTTTTTGGAGCTCCTCCCATCTAATGATGGGTGTTGAATACCACTGTTTCAAGCCACGCAACTCGAGATTTGGATCTTCATCATCTTTGGGCACGCTAACTAAAATGAGTTGAAAAAACTGATGGATGGGGATGGATTTCTCAAAAAAAAATAAATAAATAAAATCACAGCGAGCCATACAAATTCCACTATTTCAATAGTGGCCATTCAATACCATTGTTGCAAGTTGTGTGGCCCATATAAGTGTTAGATTTGCCTCATATTTGGGCCCACCCCTAAAACGAGCCAATGAAAATAGTAGATAGGGTGGATTTGTGACAAACATCAGTGGGCCCCACTACCTTTTCAACTGTTCATAAAATGGACTACCCAAAAAGCCCAAAGTACATATATATGACCCATGATGATAATCATGTCTACTAGGGCCACTGTAATAATATTTATTTGCCATCCAACATGTTTACAAGGACCTGATGAGGAGAACAAACATCACCTGATCTAAAACCTATGTGCAAAATGTTTTCAATCCCGGCTGTTTCATGTGGTTTGGTCCACCAATGATGCCTTTGTGACATCTATTTGAGAATACCATCCATCCAAAGTAGGGGCAACTAGATGGATGGACCTGATTAATTCGTTACCTTGCCTCCTGTACTGTGGAAGAGTTGTCACCACCGTATTCCAGTTTCACCCACTTTACCGTATCAATCTCCTGAAATGGACATGGGCCATCCACATTCACCGCTTTTGTTTGATGGTTGTTGCGTCGTAGAACGCAATGAGTTCGTCGCAAGTCACCAAAATCCTGACAATTATCCACTGCACATGCATTCTGTGTACGTGCAAGCCAATCCAGTCCGTCCAAAGTATGGGCCCTACCGTGGCACTGATCAATCAATCCCAACAGTCCAATTCGTGCCAACAAACAAAAACCAGGCGTGTTGTCATCCAGAATGTAATGTCTCATGGTCTTTTCCAAGAATCTACTCAGTGCTTTCGGTTCCGAGTTTCAACGGCATACCTTCAATCCCGGCTATTTCGAGTGTTATTGTCCATCCACCCCGTTTGAAAACTTGGCAGAGCTACATTAATTTTGGATCTAAGCTGATATTTGTGTTTTCCCTTCATCCAGGTAGGTGCAACCTTATGAACGTGTTAGATGGCAAATAAACATTACACTGGTCCTTGTAGGCGTGATGATAAGTGTGTAGTTGGGGCTTTTTGGATGGTTGTCCATTTAATTCTTGAAGAATAGTGGGGCCACCATGTTGTTTATAACAAATCCATCTCGTCCACTATTTTCATCAGCTTATTTTTAAGGTGTGGGCCCAAATATGAGGTACGTCCGATACTCAAGTGGGCCACATGACTTGCAAACAATGGCATTGAATGCCCACTATTGAAACAATGCCCACACACTAGTTTATTTAGCCAGTGGGCCCAATTGTGATGAAGATCAGGCCCACAACTTAAGTGGAACACATGACTTGAAACCGTTGTATTCAACTATTATCATTTGAATGAAGGAGCTGCAAAAGCTTGTGTAGCCCACCATGATGTTTTTGAGAAATCAACCATATCGAAGAGCCACATATAAGCTTAATCTAACACTCAAGTAGACCACGCTACTTGAAACAATGGAATTAAACACCCGCCGCTGAGACAATGCCTGCCCTCACTGTTAAAACATTTGTGACCCACCGTGATGTTTTTTGAGAAATCCACCGTCCACCATCTTCCATCTTACGTCGGCTCACTTTAGGGAGAGTGCCCAAATATGAGGCAAATCCAACACTTAGGTTGACCACATGACTTGCAACATTGGAATTGAATGCCTACCATTGAAACAACACTAGCACTTATTTTTGTGCCTATCATCATGTTTTTAAGAAATCCACCCAATCCACTAGTTTTGCCAGCTCATTTTACCCAATGCCCCAAATAGGATGGATCCAAAACAAGTGGGCTACAAGACTTCAAAATTTGTGTTGAAGCCAACCTGAAAGCTCAGAACCTCTAAAAACTTGTAACCTAGTTCTTTAAGAAATCCACCCCTGATTTTTATTTATTTTTAAATAAATCCACTTTGTCCACCTTTTTTTTAAGCTCATTTTAGGAGTGAGGTCAAATATGAGATGGATCCACACTACTTGAAACAGTGATATTGAATGCTACTCATTGAAACACCATCGGCCAACCTTTTGAAACATTTGATGGATGGTCCACATCAATCCACATCAAAGGTGGGGCCCATGTGACGGACCATCCACATCACAGGTGGGGCCCACGTGATGGACAATCCACATCAAAGATGGGCTCCCCATGATGGGCAATGGACATTGAAGGTCGGCCCCAGATGATGGACAATTAATGTTAATGGTGGGTCCACATATTCGATGACCTGCATCAAAGTGGGCCCCACATAATGGGTGGTTCATGTCAAAAGGTTGGCCCCTGATGATGAATGACCCACATCCAAGGCGAGCTACGCATGATGGATTGCCCATATTGAATGTCGGGCCCATATGACAAACGGTCCACATTAAAGGCGGGCTCCATGAGATGGGCAGTTGACATTGAAGGTAGACCCCATATGATGGATGACCCACAGGAAGATGGGCCCCATATAATGGACAGTTCACATTAAAAGTCGGCCCTTAATGATGAACGGCTCACATCCAAGGCGGGCCTTGCATGACGGACAACCCAAATCAAAGGTGAGGCCTGGGCTGCATGATGGACAGTCCACATCAAAAGTGTACTCTACATGATGGGTGGTGGATATTGAAGGCATGCCTCACATGATGGACAATTACATTGATGGTGGACCCAACATGATGGATGACCCATATTAAGGTGGGCCTCACATGAGGACAATTCACATCAAAGGTCCAGAAGGTTGGTCTCCAGTGATAAATGACCCACATCCCAGGCGAAGGCCAGTCTCTAGTTATGAATGACCCACATCCAAGGCGGGCCCTCATAATGGAGCGCTCACTTCGAAGTTAGGCCTTGTATGATGGATGGTTCACATTAAAGGTGGGATCCACATGGTGGAAGGCCCACATCCAATGTTCAACATGAGGATAACCCACACCAAGGTAGGCCTTGCATAATGGACAACCTACATCGAAGGGGGGACTCACAAGGTGGATGGTCCACAGTGAAGGTAGGCCCCACTTGAGTGAAGGTTGACATTGAAGATAGGGCCAAGGTGGGCCACCATAAAGAGGCATTTCACCTCAAAAGCTGGCCCCCACATGATGGACAGTGGATATTAAGGTTGGACCAAACAAATTTGAGAAGTAAGTTGCTTATGTGAAGTTGGAAAACTTCATATAGGTACATTGTTCACGTAACATACTTATTTGATGAATAAGTAGAAACTAATATAACTACTTGAGTTATAAGTAGCTTATGTAAAGTAACTTGGGACCGATCCAAACAAGACTTTATTAAGGTTGATCAATCATCAATTTCATTAAGCATCAATTTCAAGGGTGGTTTGACATCCAACCAGTTGCACTTAAGAGTGTCTTTCCCTACACAAACAGTCAAATGCCCAACCTGTTATGGTTAAGGGGGAAAACATACATAAAAAACCTGCCTTCTTCTACAGCATTTCTTGCATCATTTTAAGACCCAACCCAACCAGCCTAAAAACAAACTCCATGCTAGTTTCCAATAATCTATGATTTAAATTTCAAAATTTTAATGGGCCTCTTGGGCGCCATCATACAGCTGTGGACAGTGTCTCCTAGATGATGATAACTCCATAGTGTTTGGCAATGATAATAAGCTATTGTGGATAATTCAAAGGTATTGGATACTTCATCACATTGCTATGTGTGATTAATCAAGTGCATTTTTATTTTTTATTTTTTGCCAAACCCATCAGTGGTTTGAGTCCATGATTTGTTTGGTTTGGATTGTCGTATAATGATGAGATGTGTACAGTTGTTGCCATGCATGAGTATCAATCATCATACTCCACAAAACATGGAATCCACTTTGGTTGTGCCAACCGCTGACATGGGTATGTGTATGAGATCCACACCATAGGTGTGTCATCACGTCTGGCCCATGGCCCTGATTCAAATAATCAGATCAATCCATGCCTGAAACCTCTAAATGGGCCTTTGGAAAACCATGTATAAAATCTCTAAATTCCCATGATTGGGCCCACCTTAGTTTTGGAATGGCCTATTTTTGGAGGGCTTCTTTTATCTTTGCCGGGCACATCAAATGAACAATAAATAAATGATATACACACACCATGGTGGGCCCCACACACAACTAATGGCAGATGTCCCCACCAGTTGTTTCCTACAGCATGGCCCACCCGACCTGATTTCTGGGCCCGGGCAGTGAACATTAGCTAACACATCCGATGGACGGTGTGGATCTCGTTCATGTCCTCTTCCCCACATGTGCCTACATGAGTTACACGAGCCCTGTTTTTATCAAAATGGCTGGTTCCAGCTTCAATTGGGATTCTTACAGCAAAATGCCTCCGTGGTTCGGATTTTACCAAACAGTGCCTACGGAAACATTCCCAGCGGTGATTTTTCAAAGGAGAAATTACATTACTGCACTCTTTTTTTCTTCTTTTTTTTTACTTTACAAAGAGGACGATCCAAAAATGATGGGCCCACATGATATGTGTCTGACATCCAACCGTTCAATATGTGGACACCAACGCTATTAATTAGCTGAAGGTCAATTCATAAAAATTAATATACATTACTAAAAACGTCTAAATTCAAGGGTAGCCCATATGATGATTTGAATGGCCTGGTTTTTGGTATATATATTAGATGGCTTGTATGTCATACACATACCACGTGGGCCCATAAGTCTGGACTTCCACTAATTTTTAAAGAAAAAAAATAGCTGAGGTCATTTTTGTAATTTCCTTCTCCAAAAAGATCTCCCTTGGCCTGAAGGGCATGGATTGGATGAAGCCCACCTTGTTATGTGTATTGAATATCCATAACAGCCCTTTTGCCATCTCATTTTAGGGCATGGTCCCAAGAATGATGCAGATCCATATCTCAGGTGGACCACACCACAGGAAAACTGTGGTGATTGAATGTCCACCATTAAAAACTTCCTATGGTATTTGCCATCCAAACTGTCGATAAGGTCACGCAGAGCTGGATGAAGGCAAAACACAAATAGCAGCTTAGATCCAAAACTTGTGGCCCACCAGAAGTTTTTAACGGTGGGAATTCAATACCTACTGTGTGGTCCACATGAGATTTGGATCTGCCTCATTTCTAGGATCATGCACTAAAATGATCAGAAAAAAGGAATGGACGGTATGGATATACAACACATAACATAAAGCTTTGGATCTCCCTCATTTTTGGACTCATGCCCTAAAATGAGCTGGCATGGGATGGACGGCCTGGATGAAACACATAGATCATGGTGGGGCCCACGGAGCTTTTCCACCAGCTACATTGCTGGTTACCAGCCAATCCGAGTCCGTCTCTACAGCTCAACTAACGAGCACGACTGTGTGGCCCCTTGCACCAAATCCAACAAAATCGGAACATCCTAGCCATTGAATGTCAGTAATTTCTTAGTTAAATGTGGACCGTTGATCTGTTTCCTCGTAAGCAACTATTAAAAGCCAACCATTCTCACCATAGAGATTTTTGGTGGATGGGCCATCCACAGCTCATACCAAGCATAAAGAAAGAGTTCCAAATACCTCTACTATTGCAGTGAAGACGGAGTTTGTAGCTTGCGAACCAGATCTCCAAGTGCCCAAACCAACGGCTAGGATGGAATGCCCGCTAACAATCTTAAAAGACCCGGTTTCCACATGGGGGAGGAACACGAACTTGCTATGCCCTCTTCCTTCTCGTCCAGCTACCTTGACCTTGGCCCAGAAGACCATGCTCATATATATATAATAGATGGACGGTGGACAGTCATTTGCATGAAGTGACACGTGTCGAATATTTATATACGTGTAAGGTAAATGGCCTTGTGGTGATGCATGCGGAGTCCGTTGAACAAGTGTTCTCTCTCGTTTTATTTTAAGAAACCAGCATTACGGGTGGCGCGGCTTCGGTGGATCCCCGGGTCCACCGAGGTGGGTGGGATCCCTGACCGTGGGGCCCACCCTGATGTATGTTCCTTATATCCACGCCGTTCATCCGTTTTGAAACTCATTTTAAGGCATGATTTCAAAAATAAAGCAGATCTAAGTCTCAGATAGACCATAATACAGGAAATAGTGGTATTTGTGACCTTATCAAAGGTTGAATGGAAAATAAACATTCTGGTTGCCATATGAAGTTTTTAATGGTGGGGATTCAATCATGACTGTTTCCTATGATATTATCCACCTAAGATTTGATTTCTTTTTTTTTTCATTTTTGTGTTCATGCTGAGTTTTCAAAATAGATGAACGGTGTAGATGTTAAGCAACATCAAAGTGGGCACACAGTTACGGATCTACGGGGCAGCAGTCGCAGGACACCAGGTTTTTAAAATAACCGTACAACAGCGGTACGTGTCCCGGTGCACGCATGTATGCATACATGCTAATGTTAGGAACAACCGTACACGTGTGGCACGTGCCCCGGTACACGTATATATGCTAATGTGTGATAGCTAAAAATCTGAAAACTCGACTCGACTCGGTACCCAGCTGAGTCAAGTTGACTCGAAGACGAGATTAGATTCAGAAGCGGATTGCGTCCTGCCCCCACCAGGCAAGGCTACATGTGCTCACCCTCATGTATAGGCTTCATTCACGCCGTCTATTCATTTTTTTTTCATGGGTTATTTTAAGGTATGGGCTCATAAATGAGGTAAATCCAAAGCTTAAGTGAACCACACGGTAGGAAAAAAAATTCTTAAGAGCGGAAATTTTTTCGATCAAGCCGATATTGGAGTTTTCTATTCATCTGTGATGCAGGGGAGGATGTGAGGTCGAGCACCGTCTTCCTCAAGAGGATAACTATTCCAAATCCACGGAACTTCTCTGGACTCTTCACGGAGACTTTTCGATTCCACGAGGAAAGAAAGTAAGAAATAGAAAGAAATTCTAATAAATTCGAATTTGATTAATGAATGAATAAAAAGGAGTTCACAACCATTTAAATAGGGGTAACAAGCAATGGGAAAGAAATTAGAATCAAACTACAACTAAAACTCCTAGAATTCGCGACTTACTATAGATAGTAAACTTACTATTTATAGACGGTCGTGATGTCTACTAGTGCGCAAGGTTTTCGGCCAAAAATAGTAAGTGTCCTATTTGCTTCATCAAACCATTCTCCTAATTATTCTAAGCTCTTTTCACATTGGGCGCAACTCCTAAAGCCCGATGAATGAAGAGTTATAATCAAACTAAAACTTACTATTTATAGTAAAAACGAAATTAAAACAGAGAAACGACCGTCGATCCAGGGGTTTTTCGCAATTCCGGGTTGCGCAACTCGGCGTAGCTAGGTTGGTTGGCTAAAGTAGCTCGCTCTACCCCAAAATCATATATTTTGTGTCAGGTAACTCATTTTGGATTGCGAGATACGCCCGATCTAAGGTCCGATGGTCCGGATCACTTCTGTCGTCAACCGGGCCTTTTCTGATCCATCTTGGCCATGAAATTGTCCGCGACCCGCTCTACATCAATCTGCGACTATGTGACCTTATAAATAAACATCATAGTGGGCCCTAGGAAGATTTTACGGTAGGTCTAATTACAAACGTTGTTTCCCTTGGTGTGGTCCACTTGAGCCTTGTATCTACCTTATTTTTGGGTCCATACCCTTAAATGATCGGGAAAAATAGATGACAGTGCGGATAAAATCTATACATCATGGTGAGCCCCACTGAGCCCTTGCCTGGATCGAGTCCATCTAGGCAATTTACTTACATTTGACTCGGCTTGATTTTTAATAAGCAAATTAGAAACTTAAGTGTAACAATAATAGCTACTATGAATATAAAAGCAAAGGAATTAAAAAGAAAAAGAAAAAAAAAATCTGCCTATTTAATGGTTTTGAATAACTTACTCTCTTATTTTAAGTAATTACCACGAATGCGGATAGAGGAAGTTCCTGTGGGGCCCACAGATATGCCTATAAGAAATCTATTCCATTCATTAGTTTCTCAAACTCAAATCTTGTGGGACATTACATAAGAATAGAAATGTCAACCAATGAAAATTTCCTAGAGCCCACCATGATGCTTATATACCATCCAAATTGTTCGTAATGTTATTAACACTGAGATAAATTGTAGGCACAAATATCATATTGATTCAAAACTTCTTTGGCCCATAATGTTTCCAATGGTAGGCGTTCAATCCACCCTATTCCCAAGCCATGCACTAAAACAACCCATGACCAAGGTCACCTTGGTCCAAACCGTGAATGAGGTGAGCCACTTGTAGTCATTGTACACGCCGAAAATTAGGTGATCCAAAAATCGAATAGGCCTACCACAAGAAACAATGTAAAATTAGTCTTAAAATCTTTAAATTTACGTGGTGTAGCCCCATCTAAGCTATGGAATTGCTTGGTGTTTGGAGGTCCCTTCATCTTAGTGGGGCTTGTTTGGTGACTAGATTAGATGACATATACATAGCATGTTAGGCCCAAGCACAATTTAGAAGTTTCTATGGCAGGCATTGTTAGGATTTTGGCCTGTGAAATCACATAGATCTAGATCTAGGATAGCAATCCAATGGCACTGAGCACACACGAGAACACACAGATTTAATGTGGAAAACCCTTGTGGGAAAAAACCACGGCACAAAGCGACAGATCTCCACTATGAAAGCATAAATTACAAAGAGAGAGGACTTACCCGATTCGAACAACCTCGAATCTCACCCTTTCTACACCATTTGATAACCCTAGAACCCTTTAGAATACTTTTAGGAAACCTTAAAATACTTCAGAATAGCCTTAGGGACCGCTATTTATAGTTTAGGAAACTCCACTTATACACATCCATTGGAAAAGTCCGGAAACCGTCTCAACTTTACGCAGTTTGCGCAAGATTTGCGTAACCTCGACTAGTTGAAGGAGGGCCTCGACCGGTCGAGCAACCCGCTCGACCGGTCAAGCCATCCCCTCGATTGGTCGGGCAACCCGGGCACCAAAAAACATAGGTCGCTGGACTTTGAGTCGAGCGGCTCTCGACTGGTCGAGCCTGACCCTCGACTGGTCGAGCAACCCAAAAAACAGATTGGAGACATCTGTTCTGACAACAGGCATCCCCTTCCCGATTACTCCTAGTTGTTTCGTGTAATGTGGTTTATTGGGAATTAGGTGTCTTGGAAAATCAATAATGATTGTTATGATCATATAAATTGATGACCTTATATCTTTTCTCAACATGGATGCCTTAATTCGGGGCTGTTTGGATAGTAAGTTACTTAAGCTACTTATGCCTTACGTAACTTATCTTGGTTTTTACTTATTAAGCTGAAGTGATTAAGTTACTTTAAGTAAAAAAGTTACTTATTATTGATCTTAAACCAAACATACTTATCTCAAATAAGTTATTTATCCACTGTTGTAAGTAGAAAAATTAACTTATTTGGTGGTATCCAAACGGGCCCTAAATGTGTGGGAAACCTCATTTATGATTTCATGGGTTAAGAGAAGGGTTTCTCTAGTTGTTCTAAGTAAAGATAGATTTGGACACAATAACTAATGGCCAAGGAAAAATTGTGTTTCATAGATCGTAGTACTCTAAATTCCATAACCATGGTAGTAGGATTGGGCAATCTGTGAAAGGTAAATTCATCATCTTGTGTGATGGAATCAAGTACGAATTAGGATGAAAGGTCTCCACCATCGAACTTGGCTAGCTTGAGGAGAGATTTCTTACTTGGAAGATTGTCATCGGTTGACTGTAGCTATCGGATGACATGAATCAAAGCTATGATTATGATATGGTTTTATGCTTTTTGGTACTTGATAATATATGAGGGATCCTAATTAGGTTTGTTTTAAAATATTAAAAATTGAAAAACTCACCAACATGTCCGACATGATATCTGGATTATGATAATTTTTGGGAATTGAGCCTAACATCAGGCACAATCATATATATAATTTCATCTGAGGTGAGGCAAGCCATCAAGCATCTTCTGGCCTTCAGAGTTCTCTTACATAGTGATGTGTCCTTGTTTCTAGCCATAATTCGTCTCTTAGGAGAAAAAAGGCAGTAACACACCTTTCCAAGAACAATGAGAAAGAAATTTTAATTTGCACTCACTGCTGGTGTCATCATCATACTTACAACCAGTTTTATGATCTTCATCCTCATCTTCAGCCAAAGCCTAAAAACATTGCTAATAATGCTAAAACTGAGGGGGGAGCGCCCTACCCAGGGCCAGGTGCCTAGAGGAATTATTTTTGGATCACGACTGTCCATGTCAGACTTTTTTTTTTTGGTCCACATGTAAAACTCTATTCTGATTTTTAAGAATTTCCATCTAGTTTAATTATAGCTTTATGATGACACCATGGGTTGATTGCACTAGGTATGGACGATCGCACTAGGTATAGACTGACGATTGCACTAGGTTTGAGCCAGATTGTATTTATTTTTCCACATGGTACCTTATTTCAGTGATCTCTAAGTATCATTTTTGTGTAAGGTTTTCTAAACAAAAAAATAGGGCTAGAGAGTCTTTTCTCTCTACTTTCTAATTTCACCCAATTCTCTTCAGCTCCTTTTACATGGTATTAGAGAGGTTTTCTCTAACCCTATGTTTTATTAAAATAACATAAATGGTATGATGTCCTAAAGGAGCAATGAAATAGGATATGAAAAGGAAAAATAAATACAACTCTAATAGATATCATTTCAGGAGCGATGAAAATGCAATGGCTGACAGGATAGGAAAGGAGATTTTTCTTTTGTGTTTGGAGTGGGACTCTACCCTCTCCCTGTTGAACTTTTTGAATTGTGATAGGATCTGTGTTAACTCTGCCCAGAAAAAAATAAAGTTTTTGAAGTGGACCAGCCAGATGGGTTCAAAATTCAGGCCAAGATCAACTCAGGCCAGCCCATGGATAGCCCAGTTACTGGCTATGGTGTGCTGGCAGTTTCAGATTGCCACACGCCAGAGAGATTGAAAGATTGGATTTTTGCCTTGCATTTCTTCAAAGGTTACCACCGTCCAATTGCGATTGGATGGGATAGGAAGTGAATCCAACCTCAATCCCATTCACATCATCTTCTAAAAGGTCAAAGCAAGTGGCCTCCATCTCCCACCAGCATCCTAATTTAACTAGCTCATGTGTCCTTTATTTTTTAAGCAGAGAATACCCAAAAGTCGATATTGCTCCTGCTAGATTGTTGTTAAGTTGGTACTAATAACAATTATCCCATGGTAAATTTCTGATATGAGGCTCACTGGCTGCTAAAGAAATGGGCCCTCGAAAGGAGAAAAAACTGTCAGATCATGATGAACGGTGATTATTGCTGACATGATGGCAATTATTTCACATGTAAAAGGTCCTGAACAGTTCTTTAACTTGTATTCTCATTTATTTAACTCATATTACGAAGATGGACAGACATAAAATGAAAAAGAAGAAGGAACAAATGAAACAGTTCTTTGGTACGTATTATACTAATTACAACTTGGGCATTTTCCTCGCCTGATTAAATGCCATTTTCTAATGAGAAAAAGGAAAAGCTTGTTCATTTCATTTGTATTCTATTGCATAATTCAACAGGTGATGTGTATTTCAGCTATTCCTTGAGCAGATCATAGAAAACTTTTGGCTCTCTGTAGCTTCCGATGCACAAACCCTAAGATCAAAACAGACGTCAAATTAATCAGTACAGAACATAAACAATATATATATATATATATATATATATATATATATATATATATATATATATATATATATATATATATATATATATATATATATATATAGAAAATCAGTTCAACATTATAGTTGGCACTAAAGTAGCTGCAGCAAGGCTTATGATGATTGTAATGATCAGTTGAACATGATAGACGTGTTCAGGGGAAAAAAAATCCATGTGGAGCTAATGAACTCGCACTATGGTGCAGTTGAAGCTTGTGTTCAGCTAACATCTTAGGCATTATAGGATGATACTAGACGCTTGCCATCCACATGTGTGTAGACCCAAGCTGTTCTACATGCCACCAGATCCAAACTGCATGTCAGGTAGGTACCACTACGCATGCACCTAGGCACAAGAATCAAGTTGGCCCACTCATCAGGTGGGTAATCACAGTGTTTGAAACAAATGGATTGCTAGAAAGATCTCAGCCAAGGTTTTCAGCCACTCATTTTGTTTCCTAAATTGTGGCCCATGCAGGGCCCTCCTGATGGACACTTCAGATGTTCCACAAACTCGCAAGCTTGGAAAATGTGGAAGCGTGTAGAGAGACTCGGATCTAGAAAATGGAATTTACCAAAATGGATCTGGCAACTACTTTCCTTGCACACATTACGTTTCTTCCTCTTTTGTTTATCTAACTGTTACAATGAAGTATCTTTACAATGCCTTGTATGGCTTCATGTTTGTCTCAAATGTTTATGAGATGCCTGTGCCTTTATCATTTCATCATTTTGGGAATATGTCAAGTACAAATAGTTGTATCCATGATGGTGTATATCTGGATCTGGGTCATGATGCTAGCAAATTAATGCCCAGTTGCTTTCTAGGAAAAACCAGACTTATTTTATAAGTATTTTAAGGAGTCTTGCTAGCAAGGTATGTGGGCCTTGCTAGAGATGCTCGCCTGACCCATCTGTAGCTATGGTTCTGAATGACGGTATCGGCCGCCGTATTGGCCCCACAGAAAAATGATACAATACGGCGTCGCGTATCGGAATCAGGGCTGTATCGGCCCGTATCAGCCCGTACAGATTTTTTTTGAAGCAATATATATATATATATATATATCAGAAAATAGGAAAAAAAATCAGATATTCAGGAATCTATCATTTTTTGTGTTTTGACCATGTATTCAACGGTGTATTGGACCATTCTTTGATGAGAATGTTGTCTGTCGATTTGACTTGTTGAAAGTCAACTAAATGGGCCCTAATTGAACACGAATTAAACATGATTTGGTGAATGATGGCCCTTGCATTAGAAATACACAAAAAGATGATGAAAATATAAAAAAGAAAGTGAAGGTTTACTCTTCTTTCCGATTTTTTCCATAATGGTCCACTTCGCCTCGATTCGTTGAATTCCATTCAAATAATTTGTTTTGATCCCAAAATAGGTCTAGATCTAGCCTAAAATGAGTTTTTAAGATTCTTCCATGGTTTAAATGAAAAAAAGAAGAAGAAGAGGAGACAAAAGTGAATTTTTGAAAAAAATAATTATTCAAATTTGGACCGTTATTGGCCCTGAATCAGCACTGATATGGGCCGATACGGACCGATACGGTCCAACCGATTCCGATACGGCCGATATAGCCCCGTATCACGTATTGTATTGGCATATCTCTCCTTTTATTGTCTATCTCTAGGACTTTGTAAATTTTCCTCATTTGTTTCTTCTCATTTTGTTCCTAGTCATATCAGGAAACTCTTTCTCGTAAGGTGTGGAATCAGGCTATGGAAGAAGAGATAGCTAGTCTTGATCTTCATGACACTTGGGAACAGATCAGTCTTCCAGCCGGAAATCATGTTGTTGGATATCAGTCAATGTATGCCATTAAATTTTAGCCTGACGGTATTGTGGAAAGATTTTTGGTTGCTACATATACACTAAGATTCTTGGCGTGGTTTATTCAGAGACACTCTCTCCAGTTGACAGGCTTAACTCTATTCGTGTCATTATTTCTGTCATGGTTAATCATGGATGGTTGTTATTCCAGCTTGATAACACATTTCTTCATGGAGATTTCAATAAGGAGGTCTATATATGTGGAGCAACCACCTGGTTTTGTTGCTCAGATGATGATGATGATGATGATATGGAGAAGTAGAAGCAACTTCCGTGACCATTGCGTTAATATTTCTATCAGTCAAGTTATTAAGGCAACCACAACAAACATGCATATTTGTCCTAATAAGCCTGGTTTTCACACAAGATCAAGGGATATCTGACGAATATTTGCAAGAAGATGATGGATGTATGAATGTGTAGAGGTTTCCAATATGTTAGCTTGTTTGAAACTGTTAAAGGAAGATGAAAATAACTCTTTGCCAGAATTAAATCTGTCTACCTGAATTGCAAAAGCGAGGTGGAGTAAGGTTGCTTCAGACCATGGTGGGCCAATAAACTGGAGGCCAATCGGCAATCCCAACTTGTCATACCCAATCTACAAGTTCGCAAACAAAGATTGGTCTATGACAAATCAATTGGTACTTGTGTTAGATAATAGGAAGATGGAAGGGATTGTACCGGAATAGTCACTGCAGGCAATCCAAGAAAGTTTCCTGCTATCTGGAACCTAACAAGTGCAGCTGCAACAATGATACGCCTCAAATCACCATAATGAAATCACAACCCATTAGAATATTGAGGAATTATCTGGTCCTGCAACAATTTGTGTAATTTGGCTATCCATTGGCCCCATTGTGGATGGAGGATGCCAAAAAATCTCACTGATTGGAAGATCATAAATCTATAATCAGTGGACTAAATGTTGCGATGATCTGGAAATGCCAAATATTGGATTGTTAGGATCTTTCAATCTAGAATAATTTTGGGGTGGCCACCATCTACTCTTGTCTGTGGGGTTCATCATATCAATGGTCTCGATAACTGTATCATGGGCCCCCCTTGTAAATGCACATGAGGATATTATTTACCTCCTGACACACCTGGACGTGATAACTACATAATATTGGCGATAACATGTGAAAAGTCGAGAAGTGCAACCTCAAGATTTTATTTAATGTTATCTTGCTAACCAGAACAATTCAGGTACTGAGTGCCTACCTCCATTTATATAGTCAAGTTCGCCGTACTTCAGAGCATCACTTTTTATAGGGTATGCCGTTACACTGTCAAAAACATTAGGAAAATTCCTTATATGGAAAGACATGTACAAATGATGCATACAGAAGCAGCAAGTTACCAAGAAAAACCGACTTGTAATAACAATCAGTAAAATTTCTCCCACTGCACTTTGGTGTATTAAAAAAGCAGCACTTTGGGGTTGTAATGCATACTGATGCCACTTGTCCATACAAGTGAGTTCACAGTTTGCTGATCCAAGTGGGTCCAACATGGAAGGGGGATGCCCCAAAAATCTTCCAGGATGGTTGGAAGATCCTAACTGTCCATTCATTGGCCCTTATTGTCCAAACAGTTGTTTTTCCCTTGATTTTATTAGCTACTGATCAAAGGGTTAGAATCTTCAAAACATGGAAGTTTCTGAGGCATTACCCATTGATGTGGTGCCCACCAGATCAAAAGACCAGATTGCTAAACCATCGGTTCCACTTACATGGACTGGACATATCCTATACATGTTCTAATGCTGACTTTGTTCACGATTAGATGGAACCAAGTTTTCTCAAGAAATTTAATGAGCAAGCCCTGAAACCATAAAGCGTGAAAGATTGAACTGCATTCAAGAAATGGCATAACTCAAGTGGACAAACAAACATGTAGGATTACTTGCACTTGAGAAGCAAAATTCTGTAGTTGGGAACTTCACATTATTGACAATTGCTTGCATAGGTAAGCTTACTTCCAGTATTGAAATTGGAACCACAAAACTGCAGCAACTATGACAAAGTTATGCTGCTTGTGGACATTAAAAGACAGACCAAAACATAGCCCTAAGGCATTGTTCATTTTCTTCTTAAATACAAACTTCATAGCATATGATAATTCCTTTTCAAACTTACATTCGGCTTCAGGTTTTATTGATATGATCTCTATATCCATTATTGAGAAAGCAAAACATACTCATTCGTAAGGACTGGAATCTAATCTATCTCAGTTCGAGAGATTGATGTGAAGTATTTTGATTGCACTAAGTGTTGAGATGTGGAGCCACATCTAGACGGGCACTCGACTAGATGTGGAGCCACATCTAGACGGGCCGCTCGACCGGTTGAGTGGCCCACTCAACCAGTCGAGGACGGGCTCGACTCAAAGTTCAGCGAGCTATGTTTTTTTGGGGTCCAAGGTGCTCGACCGGTCGAGGCCGATGCTCAACCAGTCGAGGTTACGCACTTTCGTTTTACGGATTTGATACGGACTGCGGAAATTTGAGTCGGTTTTGCAAGGGTGAGAAAGGGAAGTTGCCTAAACTATAAATAGGGGTCCCTAGGGCTTTTCTAGGGTAATGCAAAAGGTATTTAAGGTGTGGGCAAAGGTTTTCTCTATTCATCTAAAAGGAAAAGGTTAGTATATTGCTTGTAATCTTCGTTTTCTTCATAGTAGAAGTTTGCACCCGTGGTTTTTTACCCTTGTTTGGGGTTTTTCCACGTATATCTTGTCTTGTGGTTTGTTTGGTATGCTTTGATCCTACTTCTAGATTATATTTCTTTCTGTTTATCGTTTGTGGGTGAGACCGGAGATTGGATCTCGGTTCACTGCGTTGTTGGCGTGTTGCGCAACACTAAGGAAATGAGATGGTTAGCTCTGATGTTACAAATTTCAATGAAAAAGATTTCAAATAGTGATTGCATAAAAATCTTTACACACACACACACCTGAAAACCCCCCTCGAAAGACAGAAATATTGATGCAACATCAAATTGAATAGAACTTTGTGGTTGGGAGCTCAATTTTCTAAAACTGTTCTGCTGTTTGGTGAGGCTATTTTCACCAGATTCACATGTGTCAGCATTATTTTTTAGGGCTTAGTTTTGGTGTGGGATTAAGGGTTAGATTAGTGTTTTAGTTTTTCCGCTGGGCACTCTAGATAATAGTAGTGTTGGTAGTTTTTCTTCATTTAATGGTTTTAGAGCCATTACATACTATGCTTAGTTTTCTAGTTTTCTTAGAATTAGCCTTTTGAAGAGAATATATATTTGTTTTGGGTATTGATATATAGAAGTCTTTCTGAATGTACTTCATTTTTTGTTGGTGTTTCTGCATGAAACCCTTGTGGCTGAGATTTTTCTCCTGCATCAGTTGTGCTAGAATCGCACAAACCTGTCTTCAATGTTTCATTATGAAAGACCTGATCAAATAAAAAACTTGATACATGATTTTTTTTTCTTCTCTTTTTATCTTCTTCTTTTTGAGAAATCTAACTTGATATATGCATAGAAATTCCTACTCTTGATTTGGAGTGAGTTGAGATTTATTGTTTAATTAGGATTTTTGTTGGTTTTGAATTCTACTGCCAATAGCTAGTTGTACTTGTAGAGAGCTAGAAAATGAGTAGTAGGCGTCATGGAAGTCCATGTATAGTTTAGTCTTCTTTGTGCTCTCAATGAAGGCATGTGTAGCAAGCCTTGAGGCGTGACTTCTTCATGAGAAAAGAGCAGAGCTCATTGAGTCCATTTGGAATTTTTTGTCAAGCATAAACAAAGGTTTCCTTCACACTATCTTCTTCTTCTGTCTTCTATTAGTTTATTGTTTTGAGGTAATGAGAAGTTGATGTGATTGTGTTGGTGGTGAGATCAGGATTTCCTGGCCACATGAATTCCATTGTGAGCAAACATGGTGCGAATGCAAACACAATCACGGACGCGGACACAAACACGGACATTAAATGAAACAGAGTAGGGAGAAGTATGGCAGCACAAATTTTGGTTGTGAGAGGCTCTGATATCATGTCCCAACATCAAGAAGGGATGATTGTGAGAAAACAGAATCACCCAATCCGTTTATCACTTATAAGCTATAAATGGACGATATAAAATCCACTAGTTTAAGTCAAAGAATTTACAAGATCCTAATAACAATGATAGAAGGACGGGAAATATTGGCATACACCAATTAGTACAAACAAAATATACACTTGAGAGTCTAAAAAGCTAGCCTAAGTTTGACCAACGGTTTCAACTCTAACTAGTTGATACAGTTAAGACTGATATAACTAAGACAATGACATGTAAACAATGATTCATAATCTTCATCGTCTAAGCCTTGTCCTAACTAAATGGGGTCAGCCACATGAACCCTGTTCCGATCAGATTCATGATCAAGTTATGGCATAAGGTTGATACTGGCTGCCAACCTGACGCAACCTTTCTCCTTTATCCTGCTAGGACCGGCAATGAGAGCACAAAAATCCCACAGGCACAATGTAATAGACTATTATGTAGGTTGGCTACAATCAAGTGCTATCTAAAAGTCTATTACGTAGGTTGATTACAACAAACGAGTTGCATGTAAATAATGATTAAACATACCAAAAGAAAGGCCCGTGTATGCATCTAAATGAAAGGGTAAAAGTGATGTTCAACACTACAAGACTATTTCAGGTGCCAGATCTATCACTTTATCAGATAAAGAAAAAAGACAGAGAAGAACCCATTTTAGTAGCAGCAGGTATGTGATGCAAACAGAAATGAAGTACCCTGTTGTAGGTGTGACAATAACATCTGCCTTCTTAAAAATCTTCATATGGAAGTGCATTTGACGATTCCTGGAGAAATTAGGAAATCAGCATCGAATATATTGTGAAAAAAAATGATAGAACAAATGCTAAAATGCATAGTAATTGGCACTACACTATAAACTGGGATTTAAACAACTTAATATTATTGGAAAAAAGAAATAACTCACCAGTGTATAAACATTTAAAATTCAATGTAGATGAAAAGTACAAAGAAGAGGATGATACGATATCGAGGACAATATTTTCAAAACAAAAATTTCAGAACCATCACAGCTTAAGATTGCAGAAAACTGATGTATCAAGTCTTACCTAGTATGCAGGTTTTGTTCTTGCACATGTGAGTGGGTTAGCATTTTTTCTCATTGATTATGCTAATGGAATTGAGTCATTTTGTGCAATGTGACTGCATGTGGAGTGGAACACATCTGAGTTTTTCAATTCATTCCTTACTGTTATTCCACAAGTTACCTACACCAGTTGGCAAATTCTCATCATCATCAGCATCAGCACCACCATTTAGCAAATCTTACAGATAGAAGGTCTCATTAGAAGCTCTATAGGCTGTGCAAATAATGATTGCATAGATTTCATAAAGCGAAGGTTCAAATCCCAAATGTTATGATCTTTCCCAAAATGCTTTATGTTAGAAGCCAAAATCTTCTGCCAATGAGTTGGTTGATAAAGCATCCATTTATCACATTTTCTGAGATACAAGCCCAGCCTTTTGATTGTGTTGTGTCTTCTGTTTATTGCCTTGTGTGTTTAGTCCCACATCGGATAATTGTGGGAAGTGGGTTGTAACACTCCTATTTATATAAAAGGGGTTCAAGTCATGTAGCCTGGAGTGTGGAATGTGTGAGCAAAGTAGCACCTTGTGCACTTGGGAGGTCTAATCTACAGTTCCCTGCCCTTTTCTCAATATAAATCTTACATTTCTCTCTTTCGTTTTACTTTAGTTATCATGGAATCAAAGCAGGTTAGATCCAAATGACTTTATCTATTCGACCTATTCTCTTCTTCTTCATCCCCACACAATCAATCAATCAATTCGTGTGGACACCGAGGATACCAAAAAGTATCTTCTTGATCGATCACCTCTTCGGCATTCTTAATTTTGCCTTTTCCGCACCCTCAGTTCTCTTCTTAGTCCATTCTTGTTCTGATCATCCTTCAAGTCACTAAAGCTGGCAAGAAGGCTTCATTATTATATAAAAAAAGGTCATTATTATGGATCATTTAGCCAACTTAGAGCCGCTATCCAGAAACATGTTTTACACCAATTTTGCTTTTTTTTCATAATGCTTCGTGTTATGATCCAAAGGGTTTAATAGCCTAACTTGACGTGTTCCATCAGCCTTGGGGCTTTTGGTGTCCTGGTTAGGTTCTTAACAATTGGTATCAGAGTCAACAACAAATCCTATGTTCGATACATAGAAGGGGCGACCTGTGGAAAGGGCAACCTAGACCAGAGTGAAATCCTTCAGGACATGGAGAGGGCTACTTTGACAACTAGAGTGCAGCTGCCATGAATGCAGAGGGCTACCTGGACAACTTGAGTGCAACTACCATGTTTGGAAGGGGCTACCTAGAAAAGAGGCTAGAGGAGTGCCGCCATAGAGTGGGCCGCTGCAGATGTTGGCTGTGGATCATGGAGGAATGTTACGATCCCAAGGGTTTAATTGCCTAACTTGATGCGTTCCATCAGCCTTGGGCCTTTTGGCATATTGGTTAGATTCTTAACACCTCACTTCTTCAATGTCACCATCCGTCAGTAGTGTGATTGGTGCTGTAGAGTTTCATGATGTTCCCTTGGGAATTGAGGGTTATTGTATTTGTGATCTATGTGTTGCATGGTGAAGTTTGGAGGAGTGGGGATCAGGTTATGGATTACCATCTTACCTAAAACCTAGCATTCCCAAAATAAATGAGTTCATACTTTATTTTTGCTCCACTCACACAAATTGTTCGATGTAATGTTTGACCCAACATAATATGGAGGATTCAACCAGCACTAGAGCTTTCCTTTTTTATTGATAGCTTTTCCCTTATTATGCTTTTGTCATTAGTTGTGGGCGTATTTCACTCACATATTCTGCAATATTGCATTTGTGTCTTCACACGCCATTGTGGGTGTAGCCCCTCTCTCAACCATCATGAGTGCAGTTAACTCACTTTGCAGTATTGCACTTGCGTCTTTGAGAGGATTTTGCATGCCAATGACATTTTGGTCGATCAATGGTTTTCGAGTTTGGCTATGTGTTGCTCTTTCAAGAGAAGACTCAATAAACATCAGATGTTCAATATAAAGACAAGCTGCAATTGAAGATCCCGAACCCTAGCATGTTGGGTTTGAGAGGGAATGTTGAGAATAGAAACTCAACCTTTTATTGTGTTGTGTCTTAAGTTTGTTGTTTTGTGAATTTAGTCCCACATCAGATATTTGTGGGAAAGTGGGTTATAACTCTTTACTATATAAATGGGCTCGTCATGAAGACTCTAGTATGCGGAGTGTATAATCAATGTAGCACCTTTTGCACCTTGGAGTTCTAATCTATAAGACTGCCCAGGCCCTTCTCCTAATACGAATCTCTAGTGTGTTATTCTCTTTCCTTCTAGTTTTGTTAATGGCATTGGATGTACATCACTATTAGCTGCAAGTAAGAAGAGTTTTCCATGGTACTAAAATTATACTGAATGAACAACCAACTAGAGCAGTCTAGAAAATACCTAATTCTCTGGGCATTCAGATACTCTTTGCTGCTAAAAGAACGATAGATACGAAGAGCTACTCTCGCATCCCATCCTGATTCCTTGATATTCCTGATAATACATGATATCAGTGGGTAGATCTCTAACTGTTAGAAAAAAGCATTGAGGAAAATAAATTAAAAACCATAACATCCATGCAGTGAAGATAGCATACAGCTTCTCAAGAAGAGGACCCAATGAAGCAGTGCATTCAGAGCCAATTGTTGAATAATGAGCCAGACGCATCACTTCTATCTCTGGTACAGTCACCTCCATAGTCTTACAGGTAGCAAAGGCTTTGGCAGATCAGAAAATAGTAGCCATTGAATTTATGAATTAAGATTGAAATTTATGTCATTAGAAAATAGTAGCTATTGTATTTATCCGTTGACATTGAAAGTTATGTATCACATGGCCTTCATCCGGCTCATATTATCATTAAGTAGTACCTCTATGAAAAATCAGTAAGTCATTGGCTCTGCATTTTAATTTGTAGTAGGAAAATTGAAAATGGTGCCAATAAGATAGTTCAAAGGAAGTAAGTAACGTTATCAATAGAAAGATTAGTGCCTATGCAATGAGCATTAGAGGACAATACCTTCCATCCATATTGCATACACAACCGATCCAAAGCTTGGTTACAACAGCTTCTAATCTCATCATTGCAATCATTAAACCACTAGTTGATCAAACAAAAATACAGAATTAGCATCTTCTTTGGAAACAAAGAAAGCTAATTCATTTGGAGTAACAAAGTGAATTAATGCAATGCTTAAATGTAATTAAAGGATCAATATTTTGTATGGTTTCAGGTTTTAAAACTGTATCACAAACCTCCCCATATTTTGCGAGCTTGACATTAGAAATGGAATGTGTTGACTTGAGCAGTGGAATATTCACTCTAGGCTGGTAATTTATCCAAAATAAAAAGAGCTTGAGTCAGTCGCATCAAGATCATGATTACGAACCACACATGTAAAGAAAAGATGTGACTGAGGAAAGCACAGATTCTTATAATTGATTTCAAGAGACAAGGGAACCAAAAGACCCATTGTTAGGATATTTGTTTGCATGCAGGCATACACGTGCATCTCGAAGACATTTAGCAGTTTAGTAGAAAAACTACATGATCCTTGGCCTTTGAATATGTATAGTGTCCTCAGACCACTAGTTAGCCCATGCTCCTGCAATCCAAATGCCGACAGATGGGCATGACCATGTATACACCATGCCCTGAAATCTCCATATTAGAAGATCCTAGCCATCCAGTCCACAGGAAGTTTTCATTGAATGTGGAATGTTTATGTTTTTTTTCCTTCTTAAAAGCTGGCCATCATTGAGGAGTCAGGATTGCTCCGACAGGGAAATTTTTGGGTCATGAAGCATCCACGATTGGGTGTGCTGGATCAACCGTCTAAATCACAAAACAATGGGCCCCACATTATGAACTCAAATACTGAGGATCCCATACATATCCATGGGCTGAGGATCATAGAATTCCTCAAACAGTAGAAGCATAAGTTGGCCATTGATAGATTGGCAAAATGCGATGCTTTCCTAGCTGCACTGTCCACATGGAAGGCAATCACTGCAGTGGTTATTGTCACTGTCACTATCACTACTGAATTTGATTTAATAACATTTTTCTTAAGAGAAATAAAATGCATTTACTGAAATCTAGTCTATAGAAAGAAAACAAAAATGACTAATGAAAATAATAGAAAGTTTAAGTTCTTTATGATGAACCAAATGCCTAAAACCTTTGAATGAAGGGGAAACTTCAAGAATCAGACATAGAGATCTAGCTCACCAGCAAAGCAGTAGGTTCATTTGATGGAAGGTCACCGCTCATGGCCGCATAACTGGGAAAAGAGAGAAAAAGATTTAGCTTTCCAATTGACTTCTGTCTGGAACTAGAAAATGAAAGAAAGACTAGCAACCATAATGAATTCTGAACGAAGAAAAACTAACGCAATCAATGCATCTTCAACTGTCGCCGCCAATATCCCAACCATTCCAACGGTCCAATTCAGAGGAAGAACACTGAAAGTTTAAAGCACATCTTAGAACTGTATCAGCCCATTAGTTCTTGATATAGAGGATGAGATTGGATGATCTCTATACAACGGAGTGATTAGATTCCATTTACCCTGAGTGAGGTATGCGCCTGAAAGTTGGCTTGAAACCGACTACACCACATAGAGCGGCAGGCATTCTCACGGAACCTAAAGAAAATAGCAAACTTTATTGATGTAAGAGTTCTTGTACTTTCTTGTGATGGTTTAGGAGGCAGTTTCACATTCACTCAAATTGTCTATGACTCCTCTAAAGGATATAATTCATAAAGCAACTTCATTTCACATATCATGAAAGTTATGGTGGCCTGCATAACACCTTGTTCAACTATAGATATCACCAAATGAGGGATACAAATGATTCAACTACCAAACCATGAGTATTTTGGGGGGTGAGTGTCATCTTTGGTTAGGTGACTTCTATCCAGGTGGTGTCATGGTTATGTTTATATAATTTCTGAATTAATGACTAGTAATGACACTAACTTTTTTTTCCTTAAGTATAAATAACTTTCTTGTTGTAGCAAAAGTTACTTCGGATTCAATTTTTCATTCCAAATCTATCTCATATTGCATGCATTGGCAAAAAAGAAATATGATCCTTTCAAATTCTATGTTCTTTATACTGTGTTTCTTCACAAGATTCTAAGATCATCTTTACCTCCTTTACTTTTCAGAAAACTGGAAGTGTCTCCCTACTCCTTTTCCATCCGATTCCAGTAACACCTTGCTTCCACACACACGTGTGTGCACAAGCATGCACACGCCTTTCAATTTTCCTATTTGGTTACAATCAGTGTTCGAAGTATTGGTATTGCTACAAGTTTCGCTTGCCAGGGATACGGAAACAATATCGATATCGCCGGTAACTGAAAATGTGGGGAAACATTGTGGAAACATGGGGGAAAAGGTGATTTTTTTTAGCGAAACTTCAGGAGATGCTAAAATACACATAGTTGCCTATTTAGGAACTTAAAAAAAATGCAAAAAGAATGCATAAATAATAAATTTCTATTTAATAGGGCCTAATAGTGTGTGTTGTTGTAAGAAATCAGTCCAACGATCTCATCAATCTATCCATCCAATCATCCAACCTTCCATCCAAACATCCATCGATATTTCAGAATATCGAAAAAACACGATATTTTGTCGAGAACTCATCAACAATTGGAAAGGAAACGAAAGATCGTGGTCTCATTAATGCCCATGTTGCGATAATGATAATATCGGGATATTATCACTATTATTGTCAACAATTTGAACACTGCATACAACCATGCGCCGATAAAAAATTTTGAAATGGATTTTTTTGGATTTTTTTAATAAGCAAATTTTTGGCGATATCAATACATTGGCGATATTATTGAAATATTGTCAATACACTAGCGATACAAGCGACACCTATAACTTTCATGATAAAAAATATTGGCGATACAAGCGACATCTGGAATTTACACAGTAAAAAATATTGGTGATATCGATACATTGGCGATCCTCAGCAATACATCGCCGATACCTGGAATTCCTAATACCACCAATTTTATCGTATCGCTACCAGTGTTATCGGTATCATCGAGCTAGAAATACGGATTATATTGGGGATAAAGAATGGTTACAATTCAAATTAGAGCAAAACCCTTTCACACACAGACACAGACACATACCCCTCTCAATTTTCCTATTTAGTTACAATTCAAATTAGAGCAAAATCTTTTCACAAAGACACACACACACACACACACCCCATAGAGCGAACCCTTTTCCATGCAAAACCCGAGTTTGTGGGAGGCCCTCTATTCTCTTCCATTTTCTCATTTTCTCATTTTCCTATCTACTTACGCATTTTTTATAACTACTTTGGCAATCCTTTTGTCTCCTTTTGGAACAAATTTCAAATACCCTGCAGATCCAAGAACTTTTCCACAATAGTATAATTTTCAAAGCTTGAGTCTCCAGATATAGAGATTTTACTGATATGGAAAGGAAATTATCAAGAAACTTAACAATCTAGAAAGCTCATCAATAAAACAGAAGCACAAGAATCCAAATTCCTCCATCCAGTTCTGTTTCTATAAGTCTTCCATTGGAATATACCGAATGGCATTTGAAGGGCTTAAGAGCCAACCAGTAAACAATCCCATCTACCGTCTCTCAAAGTGGGATCATTGACCTGATACCTGTATGGGTATTGAGTAGGCTCAGTATCAGGTATGGATGATTCTCCAAATCCCAAATTCTTCGGATATGGGTATGACAAGGTTGGTTCACAATTCACAAGCATAATCTTGTTAGAAGACTTCCTGACTACATCGCAGGTTGGGCTTGTAGCCTAGTTGGATATGACTATGATCCGACTAAAATTTAAAGAATTAGCAGATCTAGAGTGCATATTTCGAGGAGGTATCCTTATGGGAGTATTATGAGTTGGGTAGTCCAAAATCATTTGAAGGATCCAAGTAAAACAGCTTAGCGTTTCTAGAGCAAATCATCGTGCTACAAACACCAGAGGATGCATGCATTTTGTTCCACAAAAGCCTTCTATGTTTCAATGCATAAGATTAGCAAAATGAGTTGCATCAGTATCCTCCATCAAAACCAATAAATGATGGGAAGTTCTTCCAAAAGAATAGTTTACTTTCTAATCCACCCAGTATTCATGTTTATGAACTTGTAACACCACTGACCAATTTAAACTGTATCTTCAAGTTTTGATATTGTGTTTTTTCCTTTTGACGAATGAAATGACATGTAAGGGATTATTTATTCAAAGGTGAAAAAAAAAATCCAAATCTGGCACAATGTCGAATCCACCCATCTCTTTGTAGCTTAAAAATAAAATCTAAGAATGGGAAAGATCTCCTATAGAATTCATCAAACTTCTTGGTAGGAAGATATCATGGTATCATAACAGCTGTGTTGGGAAGCGCGGAAGGTGAGCCTTCAAGATCTGACGGTCTACACGAGTTTTGTAACCCTCACAAAGCAGAAGATAAATGCTCCAATAGCCCATCTATCTACTACTGGAGCAGATGGATCTATTCACACCTCTGATCCTACGGTATAAGTGGCCCCGGATCGCGATCTATGGATTAGATCGTCCCAAGGACGAGCCAAAATGGACAGATTACTGTGCACACGATATCTCTCTGTATACTCTCGGTATTTCGTATGATTTCTTTACGAGAGAAGCTCATCCCTTTTTATAAGAAAGAAAGGAGATAAGATGAGACCGGATTATCCGATCTTCTCTCTATCTCCTATCCAATATCAAATTCAAAATTGAATTTGAAATCTCAACCGAATGGAAAAGGCCAGAAGAAGCCAAACCATATGGGACCTACCCACTAGTGATTGCTCATGAGTGGGCCCCACTAGCCTACGTCTAACAAGCTGTGACCATTTTTCCAGGCCGCTGAGCTGATCTACAGCATCTTACGCAACATTAAGAACTGAAATCCTTGGTGAAACCACCCAGGTAAAAACGCAAAGCTTCTCAAATAACACTAAACATTACAGATAAAATAACGTAAATAATGAAGACCTAAAAGAAAGATGCCTTCCTCATCGTAATAGTTGAGAGAGAGAGAGTACAGATAAAATAATGGAAATAATGAAGACCTAAAAGAATGATGCCTTCCTCATCGCAATAGTTTAGAGTGTGTGTGTGTGTGTGTGTGTGTGTGTGTGTGAGAGAGAGAGAGAGAGAGAGAGAGAGAGAGAGAGAGAGAGAGAGAGAGAGAGAGAGAGAGAACAGTTTTTTTTTTCTTTGCTTGTAATAGAATCTGGTGGTCACTGTTTCCATCTATCACTACAGAGTGAGAGCCATTTACCTCCTCCATCGACACCAAGAGCAACAGGGCACAGCCCTGCAGAGACCACTGCAGCAGAACCACTAGAAGAACCTCCAGCTACCTTACTTGTATCATAAGGATTTCTAGCAACCCTGCAGTATATGCAAATTGCAAATGAATATCTCCCATTATGCTACTTTGTCTGGTTGACTTCTAATCCTAGAACACAGACGTGGAAATATTGAGAAAGAAAGGAAACATTTGCATTCCATTGGGTTCTATATATTAACGTAGAGTTTATTTTCTGTGGCGGTTGCATCAGGACATGAATACTACCAAGATACACTCATGTTTCAAAGATCCTGACCATTGATCTGATGGGAACCGTAGTTGATGGAGCATGTCCCAAAAGTACTACAGATTGGAAGATCCTACCAATGCAATCTTTGGACTTTCCTCCATCACATTGTTGTAATTTTCAGAAGTGCCTGTTTGTTCCAATCGAATGGTTAGCATCTTCCTACTTGGAAATTTTTTGAGGCATGCTCCATTCACTATGAAGCCATAACTGCTTTGAAACATCAACACCTGAATAACTCCTCAAGGATGTTCTTACCCATAATGAGGATTGATCCCACTTGTCCCAAGACCAAGCTCGTGCATGTTGGTTTTCCCAACGATTATTGCACCGCATGACCTCAGGCGCGAGACACAACATGCGTCATTTTTACAATTTCTCATATTGTGCAACCACTTGGTACCACCTACAAGAACCATTGCATTGAATATCAAAATGAGAATAAATAAATCTCCAGCACGAAACATTGTTTTAAAACTCGAAAAACCCGACTCAAAAGTCTGTCTGGTCAATTAAAGATCAAGCTGTTTTTAATCTTGAATAACTAAACATGGTAATATTTATGACTTAAAAGTTATGAATATGGTAAATCTAGGCAATTTGTTTTTTGAGTTTTGTTGAGTAAAATCAACTTGACCAAGTCACCTGTCTAGATGGAGTTAAGTTTTTTTTTTTAAGTTTTGATGAACTGATCAAATCGACTAGAGATTTTTCAAGTTTCCAAATAGAGGTACAAAAAGACAATGATTAGTCAACCAAAGATAAAACATGGCTGCTAAAATCAGAGCAAAAAGGAGATCACCTGTAGTTGGATAGGGCATGCAATCTATCTCATCCTTGACAGCAATTGGAACCCCATCCAAAACTGAGATTGGTTTGCCTATAAAAGATCATAATGAGCACTTACATAGGTCAGAGTACAACAAAATTTTTTACATCACGATAAAGACACAATGAACAATCTGAATGAACTTAGGCTGCATTTAGATGCATTATTGGATTTAATTGCAATGACTAGCTAAATTAAATTACTGAATTGCAATCATTCTTAGTTGTCTTTTTTTCTTCCCTTCTCTTTTCTTTTTCTTTTCTAATAAAGGAGCCCCGCAATTGTAGTTACATTTCTTTCAAGTCCAACTTGAAAGCAATGAATATGGAGCTCAGTCCCCTAATACAATTACTCAGTTAATTACATTGTGTTCATCCCCACTTAATTGAACTACTTATTGCAATTCAATTCCATAATGCACCCAAACACATGTTTAGCTAGTGACATTTCATGACTTTAATTTCATGGACCATGGAACACCAGAAAACCAATTCCAAAGATCATATTTGTCATAATACATGTTGAACTTAAAGACACTATATTCATGGCTGGTTTTCTTTATAGAATCAATCTCATGAAGATCAATGACACATTATGAAATATTTTTCATTTAGAAAAATGACTTTCAGTAACTCATAAAACTCATGTTCAGATCCTCAACCCACAATGGGTACACTTATAGACATGTATTTAGTTTTTTACAAGTGGTGCCTATCGTTCAGTGATTGAGAATATTGATGGATTGACCATGCCTGAAAAGTCTCGCAGATTGGAAGATCCAAGCCACCAATCTCAGGAATTATTTTTAGTTAAAGATGGACCATCATTGTATCACTTTTCTTAACCATCTATCTGCAGGCCATATTTGAAAGGCTTTGGTTGTCCTTCAAGGAGACATTTAGGGGCATGGTCCATCTTTGGTGGGGCCTCAATGAATCATGGGCCTCTTCTTTACGAACCAAAAACCTAGTATGCATATCCTCAGTTCAAGATTGCTATACTTCCTCCATTTAGATTGACAACTATTATGAAAGAGTATGTAGTTTAGCAATGCAATGAATTGTCAGTGGTGTTGAGGTACCTTTCTCATATCGAAGAGTTGACTCAGTGGCTTGTCGGAGAATATCTTCGACATAATGATTAATAAAGAATGACATTTGCAGGTCAGGCTTGGAGGAGTCCTTGACTGCAGTTATAAATCGCTCTGCGACCTGTGCAAACAAATAGTCAAGCTCCCAGAAGGTGTAAATGGAAAACTGTAAATGCACTTGCAAAGAGATTGCATACCACAAGGGGAGTTGTTGCTCTCGAACTATAGGCTCTCGCATAATCTTGTATTGTCCAGCGTCGGAAACTGGATGCTGGATCACCTACTACTGTTTCTGACTGGAGAGGCAAGCACTGCACTGCTTGCTGAACTTGATCGGATGGAGATAAATCACGTTCTACAAAACTGCTCTCTCGCTCTTCAATATCTGCAATGATGGAGTCAAATCTGGTATACGTAACACAGTTGCATTTACTTTGCTAAAAATTCCCTATAAATAACTGCTCATAAGCACAATAAAGCTGAAGAAAATGCAGTAATTTGTGGGATATAAACTCGTATCTGTTTGTGGACTGCAATCACGAGGAAACCATAGTGATGTAGGAAAGGTCAGGAATGACTCAATGGAGCACCAGCACAGCACAAATTTGGGCCAGAGGGGCCCTGATTGGTCAGAAACTGACTAAACACGCACTATAGCTTTGACGGCCATAACTTTGCAAAACGCATATCCATTTTGGGTGTTTAATATGTTGTTAGAAAGCCATTGACAAGCTCTACATCTTGGCCAATCACCCAAGGTTCATTGGCCCTAGACAACTTCACAAATTCAATTATTTTAGGGGTCAAATTTGGATTTTAAGTCAAAGCTTAACTATTTTTTAGCAAATTCCATTTTCGCTGTTTTTGGGTTTTAAGAGTCTGGTCCAGTCCAATGCCTTTGTTTTAGTCATCTAAGAGTCTTTTACAAGTTTGGATAGGATTAGATGTCTTTTACTGTCTTTAGTTATTTTACTATTTCAGAAAAGTTTCCTACTTTGAGTTGGATTGGGAGTCTAGGGCCTCTTTTTCCTTATGTGAGGCCAGATACATTTTAAACAACACCTTTCATCAATAATATCAATTTTATTTCTCATTTTTAGAGATTTTTCTCTCCTTGTAGAGTCAAGGGTTATCCTTTGGAAAAAGACGGTGATCTCCTATTTTATCCATGCATCCCCAAATTGGTAGATCAATGTCCCATGGGCCTCACATCTATTGTAATCATGGACACATTTGAAGAAGCATTGAATCTTGATATCATCGAACAGGTTTTGTACAAGGGACGTGAAAATTTCAGAGGCATTTAAGAACTTGGTTTCATGAAGGAATTATACCTTCACAAAGGTGCTCAGGTAAAAATGCGGGCGGCTCCTCCATTTCTGCAAAGGAGATAAGCTGCAAGAAGTTGAAGTTAGTTGTAAGCAAGCACGCAAGTAATTACTTGAACCAAAAAAAAAAACCTTTGATGGATAGGCAAAACAAAATGATTCAAACTCTCTTGCAAGAAAAATGCAAAGAAATATGACAAACTCAGTAATCATTATCATTTACACTTCATATGATAGTGAAGAAAGAGTTTTGTTAAGCCCACATGCAGCCACCTGGCACATGTGTGGGACATCTGCATTGCACATCAGGTAGGTCCTACTGTAAGGATGACCTGGCCCAAAAATTAGGCCCATCAACTCATGAGTTGGGCCACATTTGTATGAACATTTTAAATGATTCAAAAGAACTTGACAACATCCAATGCACACATCTGGGTCACATGATCAATTGACCAGCTGTTGGGGCCAAACAGATGCATGGTTCCGGTGTCCCATACATGCAACAGGTTGGCATGTGTGGTCATGCATATAGTTGTTTATGGGCTTGGCTAATCTCCACTAGACATGCCCACTAAATAAACATTAAAACAGTTGCATATTGGAAAGGTGGCCCTGCGTTTGAAGATAAAAATGTAAACCATAATGTGAGAAGACTCTACTAGCCAAAAACATATAATTTCATGAGGCCACAGCAATGGACTATAGGAACTATTTCACCCGACGGATTAGAATTGGCTTCGCCGATCATATTTCTCCCGAGATGCAAGAAAAGAAAGAACACAATATATAAAAAATAAAAAAACTTATTAAAAAAAAGAAAAGTGAAGCATAATTCAAAGCTTAAATCGTGGATAGGTTCCATAACTTGCACAAACTTATTTTAGAAGTTGAAAACTGAAGAAGATAGCAGTTAGTAGTGCCAACTACAGAATATGAATGGACATCCAAATTATCAAGCACATAAAATACAAGCAATGGAGAGGGAAAGAAAAAAAAAAAAAGAAATCAAGAAAGTTTGAACCAATACCTTGTGGATCAAATTGTCTCTCTTCAATATGTACACTACGAGTGGACCCAAAATCCTCAACTCCAAAATCCACACAAAAATCTTCACCACAAGTCCGGCAAGGCGAGGAGCTAATCAAACGTGCAAAATTTGACATATCAATAAACTTTAACCTTATACATGACAAGAGGACCATTCTTATAATAGTTACTCTCACACCACCAATGAAATATCCAAACTTTAAAATTATTTAAATAAGGGAACTTTGAGGGGGGGGGGGGGAGAGAGATCTGGTACAAATGTAAGGAAAAATACACAACCAAGCATAGTTCCATTTGTCAATAAGAAGCAAGCAGATATCAAACTACCAATCAAGTATAGAGATTTTCTATACACTATTACTATTTAACTACACGGACTATATCAGAGGGAGAAACGGGTTAAAAAAAAAAAAAAAGAATAGAAAGAGAGAGAGAGTATAGAGGAAACATCAAATGAAACCAGTAAAATCAGTTTTAATGCATGAGCAAGAAAATGATATCAAGGTAACAACTTCCCAGCTATTGGGGTTGGCTACATGAATCCTTTTCTGCCATTCCACTCTATCAAGGGCCATAATTACGCACTAGCATGAGTTTGGAATGTCATATTGTTCGGATTCATGCTGGTATAAGTTCGATGCCGATTGCCAAAATAACGCAACCCTCCTTTGTCCAGTGTGGGGACCAGCAATGAGAGCATAAAACTCTCACAGGCATAATGTAATAGATTATTATAGCTTGACTGGAATCAACGAGTTACTACTAATGATAAACAATAAAAACTTCTTGATACAGAATTTTGGGAATATACACGATGAAGAATTCAAACATAAAACCTCATAAAATATATTGGTAGAAAACAAGGTGATGTTAAGCAACTGATAAAATATATTAGAAATAAGAAACAGCCCAAGTTAACGCCAAGCGAAACCAGTGGAATTCAGCTCTGTTGCATAAGGAAGAAACTGAAATAAAACTAATAGGCAAGGAACTGATTGCAATTGAAAATCTATAATGTGAACAAATGTGCAATCTTAATTCACAAGCAAGAAACCTGATTTAGAAGTTATTATTATTTTATTTTTTTGGTCACTAAATCCTAGAGAAAAGATAACATGCTTATCAATGTGAAATCGCAGAAAAAAAATTCACAAAGAAATTCAGAAGCATTGATTAAATGTGAATGGTTTTTATCCATCATTTAGTGCTTGTTACAGAAAACACCCACATATAATCAATGCAGGAAAAGCAAAACCACAAAAGAAAATAACGAAACCAAAAAGCAAAGAGAAAAACAAGAGATGAGACAAAGATTTACATGGTGTAATAATATGTCTACATCCGTAGGATAGCAATACAGAACTTTCTTCTTTACTAAAATACAATAAATTAGAAATATATTCATGTAGACAAAGCAAAATTAAAAAAGAACGGAGCCAAACAAAAAACCAAAAAGCAAAGAAAAAAACAAAAGACGAAGTAGAAAATTTTACATGATTCAGCAATATGCCTATCCATGGGCAGCAACACTACTGGACTGCATAAAGAAACATATAACAAAAGAAGCAAATGGTAACAGAAATCACTAGAATTTAACTCTAGTGAATAAGCAAGCAAGCAAGCAATGTCAAACTAAAGGGCCGGTGGTAACTAGATATGCAAAATAGTTAAGAGGTCTCTTTGCAAATAGAAATCCATGGATCATGAACTCCATCTCTGTCGTATGTGGGGCCACGAGTAGGATGATCTGGACCTCTATTGGGTATGCTCCACCATTGATAGGTCGTTGCCCAATAAAACAGGGTGGGTGGTCAAAGACCGGAAACCAAAAGTGGGAAGCACTCATAAATTAATGGACCAAATTTAATTGTTCAAACGGTTAGGATAGTAAGTTAGCTGTTATTATGGGGCTATTGTCCATCCATAGCACCGGCTATTGAATGGACAGTCAGGATTACCGTAGATGTGGCAACATGTATGGTGGAGATGGAAGCCTATATGGTACACTGCAGGTGCACATATCTGTGCACCTCAGGTGTATACGATTCTGTGTACACACTAACAGAACATATGGACCTTGATGTCCTTAGGTCACTGCGTACTGAAAAGACATCAATTTGAATATGATACCACATGCAGAAAAAGTTCGTTCGATTCTAGTTTTTAAAAGCTTCATTATAATTCCACCAAGGTAGACATCCAAACTAAAATAAAATAAGAGAAAAGAAGAAGAAGAAGAAGAAGAAGAAGAAGACTTGTATGTAGACTGCAGGAGCGCCAATTGGAATTGTGCTACTCAACCATTGGACCACATGTACAGCTGATGTGAATCATTAAAGAGGTGTGCCCCACCATGGAAAGGCCACCGGCAGAATACCTCTCTCACGGAACAAATGATCCCAACCATGCAATCACTGGGTTTGAATGCAAACAATTGTTCTTTGCCACTTTTAACAGTCCGTTGTCTCGGATGGTTAGGATCATTTCCAAAGAAAGGTGCTTCACCCATGTCCTATCCATGGTGGGCCCCACCTGTTGAACGGTACAGATCGCTACACACGTGTCCCAATCACAGAATTCAGTGCTTCCAGGGTGAGCGCAAAAAATGAAAATTACAGAAATTACACCTTCAAACTCAATAATTTAAGACCTCAGTCCACCAACAGAGTTCATCACACAATTAATGGCCTGTTTGGATGTGCTATCGAACTGAATTGCAATAATCAGACAAAAAAGAAGAAGAGGGATATGCCATCTGTAGTTTCTGTACACCATGGATATACCATCTGCAGAATACCTCTTGAATAGTACAAATGATCCTAACCGTGACCGTGCAGTCGCTGGTCTTGAATGCAAACCATTGGCCTTTTGCCACTTTCAATTGCTACGACTATTTCCAAGGTACTTTTCCTATGCCCTATACGTGGTGGTCCCCACCTCTTGAACAGAACAGATAACCACCTACGTGTACCAATCATAGAATTCAATACTTCCTGGGCGGCGCATCACCCTAGTTCCGAATATAGAAAAAGAGCAAAAAATGTATGAAATATGAAAATTACAGAAATTTACACATTCAAACTCAATAATCTAAAACCTCAATCCACCAAAAAGAGTTCAGCATACAATTAACAATATGTTTGGTTGCGCGATCGAACTGAATTGCAATAATCAGACAATCAAAGAGGGAATTAAAATTTAAAAAATCAAAAAAATAAAAAATAAAAATAAAACATTATAAAAAAATCAAACTCAATATGAAATAACTGCAAAAATTGCGTACTAAAAAAAAAACATTATTTATTCTCATTGTTCACAATTCATATTTATTGCGCATCCAACCGCAAGCCCATACTAAAAATTTAAGCAATTCTCACACGCGAACGAAAAAAGGAAGGAAAAAGAGAACAGAGCAGAATTCAGTACCAATGCAGAATCCAGTAACAAAGAATTCAGTATAAACCCACGGAGTGTTTGGATGCGCTATCAAACTGAATTGCAATAATTTCTTTTTTTTAAAAAAGCATTATCAGTTCTCGTCATTCGCAATTCAATTTGATCGTGCATCCAAACGCAGCCCATACTAAAAATCAAAATTGAAGCAATTCTCACACATAAAAGAATAAAAAAAAAGAAGAAATAAAGAAAAAGAGAACAGAGTAGAATTCAGTTCCAACACAAAATCCACCAACAAAGAATTCAACACAAACTCCACGGCGTGTTTGGATGCGCTATCCAACTGAATTGCAATCATCATACAAACAAAGAGGGAATAATAATTTTCAAAAAAAAAAAATCATTATCAATTGAGTACTAAAAAAGCATTATCGATTCTCATCGTTTGCAATTCAATTCAATCAAGCATCCAAACACAGTCCATACTAACAGAGTAGAAAACAGTTCCGATGTGAAATCAAGGAAACGGAATGGAGTTTTGCCTTTGACATTCGCTCGGAGATACGTCTCATTGCTGTCGGAGCTGAGATCGACAGCTCCGGCGGGCTGGTAGACTTTCTTGCTTTCAGTGCTGAAGAATCCCATGGCTTGAATTCTGGGAATTGCAGGAATGTACAGATGCTCTTGTTTTCAGAGTTTTTATAGAGAGACTGAGACAGAGGAGCGGAGAATGCGAGAAAATATTATAATAAATGGGGGTGTATGGAAAGCGAGAACACTTGCATGGATTGTCGTGCGAGAGGGACGATGGGGAGGGAGATTCTAGAAGCGGAGTTGATTAGTTGCGGCGCTGGACTCAGCCACCACGGTGCGGACGTTGAGTGTGGGACCCACCTTGAAGTATCTATTTATATCCACGCCGTCCATACGTTTTTATAGATTATTTTAGGCCATTAGTGGAAAATAAAGAGCATGAATATCTCATATGGACCCCACCATTTGAAACAGTAGTGATTGAACGGTCACCATTAAAAAATTCCTAGGGACCACTGTAACGCACGCTTTAATGTTTATTTTCCAATCCAACCTGTTGATAAGGTCAAAAATACATGGATTATGGAAAAATAAACCAATATTAATATTATCTTAATCAAAAACTTTTGTGGCCCACAATAATTTTTTAATGGTCAATCGCCACTTTTTCCTCTGATGTGGGTGAAATGATAATTTCATATTTTTTATTTTTTGTATCATTCCATAAAATGAGCTTGAAAAACGGATGGATGGTGTAGATATACAATAGAAATATCAAGGTGAGGCCCACGGTCACAGCCGCACTGGTTGTGGCCCAGGAACACCTGTTCCGGTTGCAGAGAATTCGGTTTTGGTCCTTCGTCATTGCTTTTTTCTTGGAAGAAAGGACCGGGGCGAGGAATTCGAGGCTCGTGTCTGGTTTTTTAAGACCCCCTGGGCCTATGTGCTGAATTCTGGAATGATCTGAACCGTCCATGTTGTGGACCCCAACGTCATACTAGGCATCTTAAGAAAATAACCGTGAAAGAATGATTGGGACCATTAGTATATCTCGATGCTTTTAGAAATCGAACAAAGATTTTCAATGAATCACATTCAACTCTGAAAATCAATGGTTGAGATCGTTACTATAAGTGTGATTACGGAAGAACCCGAAGAATATTGAAGTTTAGTATCAGCATTGAAGGTTAGTATCAGCATGTGAGCCCCAGTGGGTGGTGGCATACGCTGGATAATGTGTCGCGACAGAGGCAATACGAACTCGAGTGAGGCAGAGCTGTGAGATGTAAAGGTTGGGGCACTAACTGCTATTAACGGCCATTAAGCAGTTACGGACGCGCGCTGCCTGTGCAGCCGCCAAGGGAGGTTCATGTGGTGGACGATCAGTGGGCCAGAGATATGCCCATGAGAAATCCACTCCGTTCATCAGTTTCATAAGCTCACGTTAGATTATAAATTCAAAAATGAGGCATATCCGACACTCAGGTGGACCACACCACAGGAAACAGCAAGGATTGCCTGCCCACCACTGGAAACTTCATAGGGTCACATGAGTTTTGAATCAGGATGGTATTTTTGACTCCGGTTTATCCTAGCGATGATCATCCTATGAACAGTGTTTCTGTTATTTCAATCTGGTCAGGTGATTAGTGCCGAGTAGTCGGAATTAGGCTTGCAGCTCAATTCAAACTGAACAACTACAACCCCCGGCGCCGAAATAAGCAAACATGTTTGAAATTGACCATATATGATTGAGTTCTAATAAAATATGTTAACTATTTAATCACTTATACACCGTTGCTTAAGATGATAAGGCAGTAGTTAAAGATTGGGGTTCGTCATCTGAAAATGGGTTACACCTCCGCCTTCCGTGTAAATGGACTTTTTCTCTCCAATACAGATAGAATAAAAAAGAAAATTCTTATAGTCGATTGTACAAAACAACTACAAAATGCCTTTCTAAGTGGAGAATTTTGCTTGATACTCGAACTGAATCTAACATATGGGCGTAGACTCGGATTACAAGTAAAGTTAACAACTACTTTGATTACTACTACGGTTTTCATTAAGAAATGTAAATGGCTAATAAAAGTAAAGGATTACACTACATAATATAAATGATAAATAAAAGTAAAAAGTTACGTTAAGAAATGTAAATGACAGACAATTGAAAGATAGATTTGGTTTGATTTAGTTGGTATAAGACATTTTTTCTTGTTGAATTTCCTTGTTATTTATAACCTTAAGATGATCATCTGGATGCTTTCCACGTTCTGACGATTACTGTAAACATTTTAACACAACATGACCTTTTTGAGACTTCCTTCTAAACTCGCTACTTGTCCTAATAACCGCTTTAAGTTTCCTTACCGACTTGATAGCATTCCACTCAGCCGCTCAGTTGACCTCATGGATGATTCTCAATGGCTTGGTTTTCTTTTGAGTTCTTTTCAACTACTCTCTGTCTTATCATCATATTATCTATGATTCCGTAAAAAGCACTCTAAACATAATTAAATATCTTTAGCATGTTATATATTTCACTTACTATAACAAGTGTCATATCCAATTGGGTTTCCCAAGAATGGTTAGAAATAAGGTAAAACAAATAGTTTGGATGACTTATAAACATCATTATGACATTTGATATTGTTTTAACGAGATATATATATATATATATATATATATATATATATATATATATATATATATATATATATATATATATAGATATATGTATGTATGTGTGTGTGTGTGTGTGTGTGTGTGTGTGTGTGTGTGTGTGTGTTTTCCTTTCCATTCTCACCGTTTTCAATGATTTGGTTTAGAATTTTAGATCTACCTCATATTTGGACACCTATTTATTTTGAAACGACCTGTGAAAATCTAGGTCAACCCGAATAGCTCCTACCTACATTTATGGAATTGCCTACAATTTTTACCCCTTTTGCCTATACCTCTTGTCTGAAAGAGGTAGGGCCTATTACTGTTAAATCAATTAAACAAGGTCACATGTTTGAGGGAGGGTTTGAATTAGTTGTTCGTGTGAATGTAAGATGGGCAGGCATGACGAAGTGTACTTGACTCAAAGGTTTTGATTGAATCACTGGTAATCCTTGCGTCGAGATGGACAGATTGGAGACTAGATCGGGATCATATTATCCTCTTAACCACTGGTTTACGCTCTATTTAGGCAATTTAGGGGGTTAGCCTTTCAAAATGAGTTCTTTTTTACTTGTGACAATAGACATAAGCCTACGGACTTAAGAACTTTTTCTTTTACCAGTCTTCAAGTTTGTATGTATATCAAATGAACAAGAATGTATAGATAAATAAAATAAAGCTAAACAATATCAATTTTTCTAGAATCTGGATCCTTTACTGCTGGTAAACAGAGATTTTCCATTTCCTGCATTTCATTGGGCCATGTCAGCACTGATGTAAGGCCTGTATCCTGGACCGTACCATTCCGTAGACTTCTGCGATCCTCCCCGTCGAATTTCGGCAACCCACGACGCGTAGATAGCATTTGCGCACGACCTTGAGTCACACCTTGTCAACCTGAGTCGACTCAACCCAAGACTTGTACCTTAGCGACCGCGCCGTCGGTGCGGTTCCAACGCCATGTCTTGCGCACCGATGCGTTACCCAGGCCAGGAGTTGTGGGCCCACATTTATTTCGAGAAAATGCTGCGCGTTGCAAATCTCAAAAAAGAATCTCTACCATCCATCACATCCATCAATCAATCAAGTTAAGTACAACCCATCCCTCTCTTACCAACAAAGCATGGCACCCCTCTCTCTCCCATCCTCAAGGTCAACCCTTCCTTACAACAACCCATTCCTCCCATCCTTCTCTCCTTATATCTCCTCTCTTTCTCATTTTCTCCACCATTTTTCCCAAGCAACCAAGGGAGAGTGGACGTCCAAGCTTCCCACAGAGAGAAGCTAGGTGTGGCCCACTTCCTACCCCATAATCTCCCATCTTCACCCTTCGATCTTCATCTCCCACCATCAAAGAAGAAGCCAAGGAGCTTAGCTTGCCATGGATCCAAGAAGAAGAGTAAACAGTGTGTGATCTTGGGATTTCCACCGTTGATTTTCATTTGAGGATCCACTTGTGATGAGACCCATTTTGATGTATGTGTTATAAACAAAGAGGGGCCCATAGTGGCGGGGTCCCTCCATCACACCGCTCTCTCTCTCCTTCTTCTTCTTCTTCTTCTTATATTGTTGATGATATGTGTGTGGCCTACCCTGATGCACCCCACCATGAAGTATGTATTATATCTATGCCATCCATATGTTGGGCCCACCTTGCTGGACTGTCCAGCGGCAAGCCCACTGGCCTGTTCGTCTGGACATGCCCAGATGAAGAGAAAATACAAATATCTGCTTGATTCGATGCAGCTGGTGGGTCCCACACGTGTGGACCCACCTGGAAGTGGATTGGCCGGAGCACCACACCCAGCTATATAGCTGCTACAGAGATGTCAGCAAGCTCTGTGGGCACCATGATGTATGTGCATCTCCAAGCCGTCTAGGGTTGGGATTTTTGGGGACGTGGGGCCCATATGTTATGTATCCACACCGTCCATCCATTGGGCGTGGACCCCACCATGGCAGCTTGTGGGGCCCACCTTAACTTGATGTGTTACATCCACACCGACCAATCCATGGATGGTGGATGTGGATTGGCTGGAGTAGCGACCCACCCCCCCGCAGCAACAGTTGCTGCTGCCCACTAACGCTAGCAGGTTCCGGTGGTCTAATCACGAGGTAGTGTTATATCCAAATCGTCTATCCAGGATGTGGGACCCACTCCACACGTGTTGCACGTGTGGAGGTGGGACCCACCTTGATGTATGTATTCGGTCCCCACATCGTTTATCTGGACGGTGCAGGTCTGGGGTGCACCGTGATGTATGGGTTTAATTCCCACCGTCCGTCCGTTTAAGGATGTGGGCCACACCAAGATGCATGTGTTTCTCCACACCACCCATCTGTTTTAAGGGTGGGCCCACCCCACACGTGTGACACGTGTGGGCAGGCGGGACCCACCTCGATTTATGTATTTTGTCTCCACATCGTCCATCTAGATGGTGTGCTGGGTGGGGTGCACCCTGATATATGTGTTTGTATACTCACCGTCCTTCTCGACGGGCCATGGGGGGGGGGGGGTCCACCATGATGTATCTGATCCATGCCGTCTAGCGGCTGTGGACCCCACTGTTCTGTATTTGGTCCACCCTGATGTATATTTCGTATATCCAGACCGTCCGTCCAGGGGCTGGACATTGAGGCCAACCATAATATATGTGTTTTATTCCAAGCCGTCCTTTCATTTTTTTTGGACGTGGCCACCATGATCTGGATGGTGGGCCCTATCATGATGCATGTGTTCATCTATGCTGTCCACCATCCAGATATGGACGATGGGACCCATGCAATGAATGTGTTATATCCAAACCGTCCAGATCATGGGGCCTACCTTGATATATATGTGACCATTGTTTGAGGCCCAATTTGATGTATATGTGGCCCATGTAGTGAGGCCCAATGTGATGCATATATGGCCCTTGTTTGAGGCTCAATGAGATGTATGTGAGGCCCAATATGATGTATTTAAGGCCCATTGGAAGAGGCCCATTGAGATGTATTGAGGCCCAGGTAAGAGGTCTATTATGATATATTTAAGGCCTAGATATCAGGACCCAATGTGATGTATATGCGGCCCATTTGGTAAGGCCCATTACAATGTGTATGTGCAAGTGAGGCTCATAGTGATGTGTATTGGGCTCTTGAGTGAGGCCCATTATAATTTATATTAAGCCTTTGTGTAAGGCCATGGGCCCACTTTATGTTTGGCTCTATGTGGGCCACTTCTTGGGAGCAATGTTGGTTAAACATCTACATTGATGAGCAATGATGGTTAAATGTCCGCATCGTAACCTTCCCTTAGGCCGATTCCGATTGTCGATGCCGATTGTCGAGTACGTGCTTAGTATAGCTCTACGATCCATACCCATGCACATCATATGTATGCTTAATATGAGGAGTGATTAATCATAGCACATGTCATTGGGCAGATTATTATGGGACCCCCTGAGAGACAGAGTTGTCCCACATGATCATGCGATATACGTAGGATTGATGCATGACTGGATAGTATGACTCATGCATCTCACATTTTGTGATATGACCACCGTACGCCCTAGCGACATTAAGGCCGTGACCTCTACAGGCATGTTGTGGATGGTCAGATGGGACACCGAAAATGTTTAGTTTTAGCATATTGGTGTCGTAGACGTCCCTGGGTGGAAATTCTTAAACCTTCATGGCCAGGAGATGCCTCAACGTCTAGATCGAATGGATATATATGAGTGTATGAGGGCCGTATGCTAGTAGGCCCCGTCTCTCACCATATCTTGGTCGGTTAGGAGGGAGTGTGACCTTATCCACCTTAGTGAGGGGGCAATAACTAGGTTGAGTTTGACCAGCTTGAGGAATGGGTCCGTTATCAACAAGCCGGGCCCGATATTGGCAGGCGAATAATGAGGTCTCTTCCACTTACCCAGTTGTGTGCTCGGATAAGGGCGGCAAGCTGGCGTAGAGTGTAATAGACCCCGGTGATGATCCCAGAGATGTACAGTACTAATATGTGGACTTATTGAGCAGGAGTTGTATACTCATTCATTCATTCATTCACTATCCACTCATCTGGTTTTAAGGGTGGGCTCACCCCACATGTGTGATACGTGTGGGTAAGCGGGACCCACCTCGATTTATGTATTTTATCTCCCCACCATCCATCTGGATGGTGTGTTGAGTGGGGTGCACCCTGATATATGTGTTTGTATGCTCACCGTCCTTCTGGATGCATGTGGGGGGTCCACCATGATGTATCTCGATCTATCCGTCCCAAGCATGGACCCCACCGTGCGTATTTCGCCCACCTTTCGTATATCCCGACCATTCTTCCAGGGACTGGACGTTGAGGCCAACCATAATATATGTGTTTTCTTCTAAGCTGTCCATCTATTTTTATTTTTTTTGACATGGCCATGAGGATCTAGACGGTGGGCCCTATCATGATGCCTGTGTTCATCCATCCTGTCCATCGCCCATATCGTAAAGATATGGACGGTGGGACCCATGCAATGAATGTGTTGTATTCAAACCATTCAGATCATGGGGCCTACCTTAATATATATGTGGCCATTGTTTGAGGCCCAATTCAATGTATATGTGGCCCATGTAGTGAGGCCCAATGTGATGCATATATGGCCCTTGTTTGATGCTCAATGAGATATATGTGATTCACAATATGATGTATTTAAGGCCCATTGGAAGATGCCCATTGTGATGTATTTAAGGCCTAGGTAAGAGGCCCATTGCGATGTATTTGAGGCCCGGATATCGGGACCCAATGTGATGTATATGCGGCCCATTTGATAAGGCCCATTATGATGTGTATGTGGCCCATGAGTGAGGCCCATAATGATGTGTATTTGGCCCATCTGATGAGGCCCATTAAGATGTGTATCAGGCCCTTATGTGAGGTCATGGATCCACTATATATTTGACCCTATGTGAGCCACTCCTTGGGAGTAATGTTGGTTAAATGTCCACATTGATGGGCAATGATGGTTAAATGTCCACATTGTGACCTTCCTTAGGCCCTTTATTAGGCCGATTATCGATACCGATTGTGAGTACGTGATAGTATAGCATCATGACACATGCCCATATGCATCATCTGAATACTTGATATGAGATGTGGTTGACCATTGCATATGCCATTGGGCAGGTTGTTAAGGGGCTCCTTGATAGGTGAAGTTATCCTACATGATCGCGCGGTACGCATAGGTTTGATGCATGACTGGATGGTATGACTCATGTATATCACATTTTGTGATAGAACCACCGTACGCCCTAGCGACATCAGGGCCGTAGCCTCTGCAAGCATATCGTGGATGGCCAGATGGGACATCAAAAATCTTTTTCTATATGAGGTGTCATAGATATCCCTAGGTAAAAGTCCCTAAACCCATTAGGTACCAAAGGACGCCCCAACGTTTAGACCAAGTGAATACATAAGCGCTCGAGTGCCTAATACCAGTAAGCCATGTCTCTCACTGTGTCATGGTCGGTTGGGAGAGGGTATGGCCTTATTCGCCCTAGTGAGGGGGTTATAAGATGAATTTTACTAGCTCCTAAATGGGTCACTATCAACGAGCCGGGTAAGATTGGCTATCCACCGGCGGGTAGTGAGGTCTCTTCCACTTACCCGGTTATGCGCTTGATGGGGTGGCAGGTGGTGTCGAGTGTACTAAACCCCGGTGATGATCCCAAAGATGTACGGTACTGATATGTGGACTTACTAAGCATGAGTTGTGTACTCAATATTTTACTCATTCATTCACTATCCACTCAGGCTGGTGGTGCGCAACTAATTGTTATGTGTACCTTCGTAATTGCCAAGATTTCGGTTAGGGCGCGTGACTAACCCGAGATCGAGTTTACCACATTGAGTCCGGCTATCCAAATTTAGGTATGAGACTAGTATGGATAGAAGTCACTTGTGATGGACCCTATAGCTTGCGATACTACGTACTATCATCTCGACTTCACATTCCACTTGGTCATTTCATTCGATCTACATATTGCATTACATCTGCGGCATATGACATTTTGGGTTGCTCTATTTCTACATTTATATATCTTAGATGAGGTTGATGATATTTGTGGACTCATCGGATTTGCATATTGTATTGCATCTTGAGTATATGATATTGACTTATTATGTTTTTGCATTGCATAGCCTGGATAAAGTTGATGGCATTTATAGACTTACCGCATGTTTCCGCATTGCTCGATATTACATACTTGACACTTACCTTACACACATACTTACACCACCCTTTAAGCTTTCTATGAGCTTATGTACGATAGATGCGTGCAAGTGGTGTTAGTTTGCAGCGGCGTTGGCTTGGAGCGTGCAGTGTCTTATGGAGCTTTGATTTTCGATATATGTATTTCCCTTTCTTTACTATATTCAACTGTTTATATTAGTGGATATGTGATGATGATGTTGCCTTTGTGATTTGGATAAACTTGTGGTTATGCTTCTTACGAGATAAATGTACATTGAAAAATCCTCCTTGTAGGATCCTAAGATCAGAATCGGGCGTATGGGAGCTAGGAGCCGAGAATGGGGCATTATGGAGGCTGTCACACCGGATTCGGGGATCGGGAATTCTGTGAGCCCGATTTTCGAGTTTGGGGCATGATAGAAGTTGGTATTAAAGCATAACTTGGGAATACTTGAGGATAACATCACTATTTGCTAATAACTACCCTTTACGCTATGATTGTTGAGAACTTAGAATGATTAGGTCCCTGAGTTCGAATAACTTAGAAACTTTCTAATATAGCTCTCTACCATTGAGATTATGAGGCTGCATAGTATTCCAATCTTAATCATTTCTGACTGGGATCTGAGGATCAGTGGGGTTATCATATTGTAGATGAAGCATCTTGGGAGCAAGAGCCTGAGATTCACAAGCACTATTCGATTGTATTTTGTTTCCAATATATATATATATATATATATATATATATATATATATATATATATATATATATAATGCTACAGCTGATGCTGCTATTTCCAGAAGACAGGCAGTGCCTGCCGCGTTGACAGACAGACAGACAAGCTAGGACCCATGGTCCCAGCCGAGGGCCCCACCGTGATGTATGTGGACATCAATGCTGTGCATTTGATGGCCCTTTATAGGTAATCGGCGTTTGTGCGCGACCCTAAGTCGTATCCTGTAGATCTAAGTCAGCTCTACCCGAGACTTGTACCCTTCCGACTGTGCCATCATCGCGGTTTCAACGTCGAGTCTCGGGCACCGATAAGATACCCAGACCAGGAGTTGTGGGCCCGGTTTATTTCAAGAACACGCCGCGTGTGACAAATGCTAAAAAAAGAATCTCTACCATCCTTCACATCAATCAATCTATCAAGTCAAGTACAACCCATCCCTCTCTTACCAAAACAGTATGGCACCCTTCTCTCTCCCATCCCCAAAATCAACCCTTCCTTACAACGACCCATTCCTCCCATCCCTCTCTCCTTACATCTCCTCTCACTCTCATTTTCTCCACCATTTTTCCCAAGCAACCAAGGGAGAGTGGACATCTAAGCTTCCCAAAGAGAGAAGCTAGGTGTGGCCCACTTCCTACCCCCTCAACTCTCATCTCCGCCCTTCAACCTTCATCTCCCACCATTAAAGAGGAAGCCAAGGAGCTTAACATTCCAAGGAGCCTAGAAGTGAAATCAGTAGGTGATAGTAGGATTTCCATCCTTAATTTCTATTTGAGGGCCCAATTGTGGTGGGACCCATTTTGATGTATGTGTTATAAACAAAGAGGGGCCCATAGTGGTGTGGCCTCTCTCTCTCTCTCTCCCTCTCTCTCTCTCTCTCTCTCTCTCTCTCTCTGGAACGCCTTGAAATTTGGGGGTCGTGCAAACACTCAACCTCCAAGTTCTCGGGTGTCATTTATATCCTAATTTTAGTGACTTGCACATAATTGAATTTAAATGAGCAAAAATGGAATCGACTGAAACATAAACCACAACCACCACTAATTTATTAAGATGAAGGCGGCTAAGATAAACGGGTCCATAAGAAATATCAAACGGGTTGCACAAGGCGTCGCCCGACAAAATACATATATAAAATGTCTAAAAAAATAGTACGCTAAATCCCATACTCAACGGCCCATGGTCAGCACACTCAGTCTACGGTGACCTGCCCATCAGTTGGATGTAGGAAAGCTCCTCTTCCTTGTCTATGCTCACCCTACTCAGCTCGTCGAGCACTTTATCACTTGCATCTAATGAAGTGTCTGGTTGGTGTTTTAAAACACCGTCCCAGAGTGGGAGTGAGTGATCAACTCAGTGGGTGCCATTAGCCGTAAGTTACATCAAATATCAATTTTATGATGAATTTAATGAAAAACAAACATTCACACATCTCTAAATAATCCTTTTAATGCATATGTATGAATTATGGTATGATGCATAACCTCACAACAACACTCTCTCAAGCGACTTCGTCTAACGTTCGCGCATGACCAACACTCCCTCATTGCGACCTCAACTGCCGAGTCGCCAACCTAACTAATGTGATGTAATCATGAACGTGTTAGCCGAGTTTTTAGTTAATTCCATTCATTTAGCAGATTGGGGAAACTGGTACACCCCGACGATATCAATGCCTTTATCCCTTTTTGAGAGGCCATGACCCCTCAACGTGCGAGGCCAGGGCCCCACGATCCTTGATCCCATCGGGTTCCTCACCCCCGATTGCAAGCATGTGAGGAGTGCTGGAAAGTGGGATCGCTCGCGGTCACTATGAGGAGGCTCGTCACCCCAGCGTTGGCCGACAGCTCGGACATAATGTCTCATTCCACCATGCCCACCTCACGAGACTGTGGATCAATTTCTAGCTATTATCAGTGGGTGTCAGTGGGCGAGGGGTGTTCCAGGTTCCAAACAAGCGTGAGCAAACATAGTTAACAAGCATGGTTGGTCAGTCGGTGGACTAGACCTGCCCAAATTCAGGCGAGCGCGTAACGCATGACATCGGGTGTAAGCAACCCACGTAGTCCCACTATTGTCGCCCATTCGCGTCCTCCCAAATTAGTCAATCAAGTCACGGGACGACCCAACCAACGGGACCACCTTCACAAATCTCAGTTTCCTGACCAACCCAAAAAATGGGTTGTATTCAATAACACTTCTAAGCAGTTAAGAGTTCATCATAGTACAAATAAAATTATGTGTACAATACATCCAGCATAAAATTTCAGGATATTACAATGAATGCAACTACTCTTAACAACTTAAGTTAGACGTGTGTGCATGTGGTGCCAGATTTTCGAAGAGACAAGAGATAACACATCATCCATAGTGTAGGAAAATACAATCATGTATACAACAGGGAAGAATATGCAAAAAATCAGATGTAAGAATGAACATGCAGCACAAATTTCATGCCCAAACAATTTGAAGACTAATCAAACATCAATTTATCATCGCATGCATGTTGGGTAGACTTATCATATGGGTTCCTAAGTAGACTTATTTAAATTACGCATGCACATCACTCTAACATTCACAATCATTAAATTTATCATAAAATTGGTACTTGACCACCAAAGGATAATGGTCCGCACCTATGGATCGTTGAGAGCTTGCGGAAACGACCTAGGGGCGCCGAACTCGCGGGTCGATTTCCTGAGGTTCTGAGTCAAATGCATCCACATGTTAGGATACATGCAAGGACCTAACTTGATAAAATGAATTTATGAGAAAGATGGGTGATTACCTCTAAATTAGTTGAGATTTGTTTTCGTGGTTATGGATATGAGATCCCTTGGGAAATAGGAAGGAGATTCTTCAAGGCCCAAGTCCCTTGGGCCCCACCTTCTTCTACACTCTCTTCCTCTCTCTTCTTTCTCCTTTCTTTCTGTCTTCTCTCTCTTGCTACTGGAATAACTGTGGGAGTGGGTGAGAGGGGGTGCTTAAGGATCTTATATCCTGGATTTTTGAGTCAAATGACCTTAAGTTCTATTAATTCCCTTCAATGGCCTTGTGGGATCCGTCTTTGGCTGCTGGGGCTATCCTGTCACTCCCATGGCCACCAAATTTGTAGTGTAGGTGCCTCATGACTTGATGAAGGGCTGTGCAAAATTTGAAGGCAAACGAATCCGGAATTTTATCATATGAGTCTGATCTTTAAATGGCCTTGTGGGGTCCATTTCTGGCTGTTGGGGCTATCCTGATGGCCCCCTGGCTATAAAATTTGTAGGATAGGTGCCCTATGGCTCGATGAAGTACCGTGTAAAATTTTAATACTTGGGCCAAGGCTGGGGTGAGTCGCGCTTGGCAAATGCCGTCTGGACTGCGCGGATATTTAATTTCTAAGCATCCTCTGAGTCCGTAGTCCATAATAGACCACAAGCCCAGTGAGGCCCACGGCCTCCCCATGTTTTAGATTTTTTCCTGCCCTTCCTTAGCCATTGCATGGCCCGCACAGGCAGTTTCCAAGTACAATCAAGCGAACCGGCTTTACGGCCAGCGCTCGGTCCCAACATAATCGAACTCGCCTGTATTAATGGGATAACCCGGGTTCATTTGTTGGTGATATCCCTCACACGAGCGGTTTAATCGAGCAGTCTTGCAGCAGTTCCCACGTGGACACCTCAGGATACTGCTCCAGTTCTCACACACACACTCTCTCTTCTTCTTCTTATATTGTTGATGATATGTGTGTGGCCCACCCGATGCACCCCACCATGAAGTATGTATTATATCCATGCCATCCATATGTTGGGCCCACCTTGCTAGACCATCCAGTGGCAGGCCCCATATGAAGAGAAAATACAAATATCTGCTTGATTCGATGTAGTTAGTGGGTCTCACACGTGTGGACCCACCTGGAAGTGGATTGGCCAGAGCACTAAACCCAACTATATAACTGTTGTAGAGACGTCAGCAAGCTTTGTGGGCACCCTGATGTATGTGCATCTCCAAGCCGTCCAGGGCTGGGATTTTTGGGGATGTGGGGCCATATGTTGTGTATCTACATCGTCCATCCATTGAGGGTGGACCCTACCATGGCAGCGTGTGGGGCCCACCTTGACTTGATGTGTTACATCCACACCGTCTAATCCATGGACGGTGGATATGGATTGGCTTGTGGCTCACCTATCACTAGAGCTGTACACGAGTTGAGCTGAGCCGAGTATTGCCCAGCTCGTGCTCGGCTCGCACTGTCAGACACCCAGCTCGTACTCGGCTCGACTCGGCCTTCGAGCTCGGATGCCCAGCTCGTGCTCGGCTCGTCCGAGTTCGAGTCGAGTTCGAGAAGATATCGAGCCGAGTTTGAGTAGAGTTTTCGAGTTGAGTTCGAGTTCGAGTTCGAGTCTTCGAGCATGTTTCGAGTATGAGTTTTCGAACCCTGTAATCCATCCATCCCAAAACAGAAGAATAAAAACACAAAGCTCTGAAAATCTCAGCGTTGGAAGCCCAGGAACTAGAAAATCCAAACCATCTCCGGATCTCTGGATTCTTCTTTAACGTGATCCGGGGCGGTTATTTCTAATGGAGGGATGGAATCCAAATGAAACTGAAATTCAAGACTTCAATGATATATGGAAAGCAGCTGTAAAGGGAAGGCCTTAAAAGAGGAAGCTGGAAAAAAGAAATATATATCAGAGGTTTTGTCTTTCTAAAGCTCCTGGATCGTTTGTGGAATCCAATAGATTTAATTTTTCTTCTGGAAAGAAATAGGGGTTTTAGAAGGGTTTTGGGATGGATGGGATAAGGGAATTTCGTGGAAGGAAGGACGAATGGCCTTCGAAGGGTGTTGACTGGGAAATGGCTGTCTCGTCTTCTCTCCTTGGGTCTGCAGAGACTACTGGCTTTTCGTGCATGTCAAGTTCTCTCCTTAGGGTTTTTTGTTTTGAGGTATATATACCCCTGGTTGAGTACCGAGTCAAGTCAATTTAGAGTACTATTCGAGTTGAGCCAAGTCGAGCAGGGTCAAGCTTGTGCTCAATTCGAGCACCAAAAATCAGCTCGTGCTCGGCTCGAACTCATTTCGAGCCGAGTCGAGTCGAGTATTTCCGAGTCGAGTCGAGCGAGTTAACGAGTATACTCTGCTCATGTATAGCTCTACAGATGTCTGTCAAGTGGCATGTTGGCCAATATCCTGATAAGATGAGCTCACCACTCCGTGTACCTTGATGTATGTGTTTTATCCATGTTGTATATCCGTTTTTCCAGCTAATTTTACGGCGATCCTAAAATTGTAATATATTCAAAGCTCAAGTGAACCACACCATACCATACCATGGAAAATAACAGGATTTATTTGTTAGGGAATTTAACTATACTGATCTCATAGTTTGGTCAAATTACCTAACGAGATTCAACCTTTCAAATATTCCGAAGGTGGCCTTCTGACAGGCTTCCATAAATTACTTGGACCAAAATGCCCTTGTCCTTGTTTAAGCTAGACAGGCCGTGTGGGAGGGGGGTCCTCCATGATGTCTCTGATCCATGCCGTCCAATGGCTGTGGACCCCACTGGGTGTATTTAGCCCACCTTGATGTATATTTTGTATATCCAGACTGTCCGTCCAGGGGCTGGACGTTAAGGCCAATCATAATATATGTGTTTTATTTCAAGTTGTCCATCCATTTTTTTGGACGTGGCCACCATGATCTGGACGGTGGGCCCTATCATAATGCATGTGTTCATCCATGCTATCCACCGTCCAAATATGGACAGTGGGACCCATGTAATGAATGTGTTATATCCAAACCGCCCAGATCATGGGGCCTACCTCGATATATATGTGGCCGTTGTTTGAGGCCTAATTCGATGTATATGTGCCCCATGTAGTGAGGCCCAATGTGATGCATATATGGCCCTTGTTTGAGGCTCAATGAGATGTATGTGAGGCCCAATATGATGTATTTAAGGCCCATTGGAAGAGGCCCATTGAGATGTATTGAGGCCCAGGTAAGAGGTCTATTATGATGTATTTAAGGCCTAGATATCAGGACCCAATGTGATGTATATGCGGCCCATTTGGTAAGGCCCATTACAATGTGTATGTGGCCCATGAGTGAGGCTCATAGTGATGTGTATTGGGCCCTTGAGTGAGGCCCATGGTGATGTATATTAGGCCCTTATGTGAGGCCATGAGCCCACTATACGTTTGGCTCTATGTGGGCTACTCCTTGGGAGCAATGTAGGTTAAATGTCCACATTGTGAATTCCTTTAGGCCCTTTGTTAGGCCGATTATCGATACCGGTTGTGAGTACGTGATAGTATAGCATTATGACACATGCCTATACGCATCATCTACATATTTGATATGAGATGTGGTTGACCATTGCATATGCTATTGGGTAGGTTGTTATGGGGCTCATTGATAGGCAGAGTTATCCCACATGAGCGCGTGGTATGCGCAGGTTTGATGTATGACTGGATGGTATAACTCATGCATCTCGTATTTTGTGATATGACCATTGTACACCCTAGCAACATAAGGATTGTAGCCTTCACAGGCATATTGTGGATGACCAGATGGGACACTGAAAATCTTTTTCTACATAGGGTGCCATAGATATCCCTAGGTAAAAGTCTCTAAACCCTTTAGGTACTAGAGGACGCTTCAACGCCTAAACCGAGTGGATACATGAGCGCCCAAATGCTGAATCTAGTAGGCCGCATCTCCCATTATGTCATGGTCGGTTAGAAGGGGGTGTGATCTTATTCGCTGGAGTGAGGAGGCTGTAAGCTAGGCTGAGTTTAACTAGCTCCCAAATGGGTCCGCTATCGACGAGTCGGGTAGGTATTGGTATACTGCTAGCAGGCGCGTAGTGAGGTCTCTTCCACTTACCCAATTGTGTGCTTGATGGGGCGGCAAGTGGCGTAGAGTTTAATAGACCCCGGTGATGATTCTAGAGATGTACGGTATTGATATGTGGACTTATTGAGCAGGAGTTGCATACTCAACATTTTACTTACTTATTCATTCATTCATTTACTATCCACTCGGGCTGGTGGTCCGCAACTAATTGTTATGTGTACCTTCGCAATGACCAGGATTTTGGTTGGGGCGCGCGACCAACCTGAGATCAGGAGTTTACCACATTAAGTCTGACTATCCAAATTTAGGTATGGAATTGGTTTGGATAGAAGTCCCTTGTGATGGACTCCATAGCCTTTGATACTACGTACTATCATCCTGACTTCACATTTCAGCTTGGTCATTTCATTTGATTTGCATATTGCATTACATCCGCGGCATATGACGTTTTGGGCTGCTATGTTTCTGTATTTATATGGCATAGATGAGGTTGACGGTATTTATGTACTCGTCAGGATTTGTATATTGTATTGCATCCTCAATATATGATATTGGCTTATTATGTTTTTGCATCGCATAGCCTGGATAAGGTTGATAGCATTTATGGACTTACCAGCATGTTTCCGCATTGCTCTGATATTACATACTTGACACTTACATTTCGCACACACTTACACCACCCTCTTAGCTTTTTATAAGCTTATGCACAATAGATACGTGCAGGTGGCATTAGGTTGTAGCAGCGTCAAGCTTGGAGTGTGCAGTCATCTTCTAGAGCTTTGATTTTCGATATATGTATTTTCCTTTCAGCACTGTATTCAACTGTTTATATTAGTGGATATGTGATGATGTTATTGCCTTTGTGATTTGGGTAAACTTGTGGTTATGCTTCTTACGAGATAAATGTACGTTGAAAAATCCTCATTATAGGATCTTAAGATCAGAATCTGGCGTATGGGTATTGGGAGCCGAGAATGGGGTACTACGGAGGTTGTTGGCATCGGATACGGTGATAGAAAATTTTGTGAGCCCGGTTTCTGAGTTTGGGGTGTGACAACTGATGACATCATTGCAATAGTGTTGATGTCATGGCCAAATAAATATGCAGAAAATGGGAAATCCATGTTTTCGACAACAAGAGGATCTGAACTCATTTTATTAATATTTAAATGTATGACCAATTACAATCGACATAGTAGCAATTAACTAAAGAAACTAAATGAAAAAAAAAAGATAAATACCTAATATGTCTATTAGAATAGGTGATCGAGGCCAGTGGTTAGCAGATGTCATGCCTCAAAATTTGGCACCAGAGTACGAAGACTCTAGTCCCGAGTTCCCAAGTATGAGCCTAAGAGAAATGCATATGTGTTCTCATTCAGGTTCACATTCATCCATACACAAATAATCATAATAATACATTTCAACTTAGCGGATCCAAAGAAATGCAGATATAATAAAATAAAACACTATAGGGATAATAATTAAAATGTATCATTCCAAAAGTGGTGCCCACCCAAATAGGGATTATATAAATCACAATAAATGCAACATAAACAAAAAATACAACTACCAAGTGGAAAGAATCTAGATATCTATTAGGCACCTCGAGCGCACCACCAATTGGTCTTATTCTTGAGCCATATGCATATGTCAAATATAAGGTGTCAAATGCCAACATAGTGAAAAAATATTCCTAAGATTATACCTGAGATATTTTAGTGATAAGTAGGTTCACGACAAATACATATTCATACATGTAATACTCTTAAGCATGTTACCTTTAATGCACAAATACTGAACAAGTTACACATGCTATCAACACAACCAAGTGCAGGTAATGATGGCATAAACATGTTATCAACACAACTATATACATGTAATACTCTTAAGCATGTTATCTCTAATGCACAAATACTAAACAAGTTACACATGTGATCAACACAACCCAATGCAGGTAATGATAACATAACAAAACAAACAGTTTTCTAATCTAGCTGTTAAGTGCATTAATGCTATGATGAAATGCTGCATGATCATCACAATCCAACTCTCCCTCAACAAGCAATTTCAACGCTTATTTCGCAGAATGCTGGCACTCCAACACCTTTCACAACTACTTACGTTAAACTAAGTATGATTAGCCAAGTGATTATTAATCCGAGTTCATACAACAGGTTAATTGACAAAGTTAGGATACCGTTATTATATTACGAGTCATTAACTAGATCACATGTCTCATTGTGGCATGTATCGACTCCTCACCACTGTCCCTTGATCCAAATTAAGGGTTCATCACTCAAGGACGACCACAAATAATGTAAGGGTCATCACCCAAATATAAATGTGGTGACATCATGACATCAATTCTATTAACAATACGGTACGCTCATGGCTTTCACTAGTGCTCAATGGTCATTACGGAGAATCTCGTCACCCAATTTTGTACCAATATGGTGGGCTCATCACTCCATTTTTTATCAATATGGTAGGCACGTCATCTCAGCATAGGCCGACAGCTCAAACATGGTGTCCCATACCATCATTCTCAGCTAATGAGTCTTTGTACGATCGTAACACACTAATGGTTATAAATAGACTTAAATTAATGGTAATGGTGGTATCCCAGATTCTATCGAATTTTATACAATCACTAAGCATAAGAATGATTGAGCCCTGTATTAGACTGATGCGATTGATTATGAAGGATCCCGAGCAAACTGGCATTAGAGGTAAGACATCCCTTGTAGTTCCGAGTACTACCGATCGTTCGTGTTGAACTTCGGTCGGAAATTTAATACCACACCAATGTATACCAATTGAGCACATTTATGAATCAATACAATCCAACCAATGTCATCATGATCCGACATATATCAACACATGACAATTGAACACATGTACAATTTAGTGCAATTCAATATACATCATCACAATTCAATCCATATCAATATTTCTTAACATTCGATATCAAAGAGTTCTAATATTAGGAGTTTCATATCACTCAAGCATTTCATCGAGCATGTTATTAATCAAATATAAAACATACACCTTTAATCATCTAAAATGCCAGATAAAAGCTTAAGTGTTAATCTTCACCTTAGAGTCGAAAATCCTCGATTCGAGTGTGACCCTAGTGTAGAAAATTTGAGAAAAGTGCTCCAAACCCTAATTCAGTGACAATCTCATCGTTAGGAACATGAATTCTAACTTAATTAGACTTTAATAAAGAGTTAAGGGTTTTTGTCTAACTTAATTCGAGTAAACTCCAACTCAATTCGATGAGTCAGGCTCAGAATTGGTGTACCACGACATCCACACGGGCTACGTCCAAATACAACTTCCGCAATAGCATGAGTTGCTCTTAATTGATTTTCGAGACCTTAATTCTTAGGATAAACAAACCTTAGAGTTAGGGTTTTTGAGAAATGACCGAAATAAAAGGGGGTTTCTAACTCTAATGGCTCAAAATGTAGGAAACGAGAGAAATATGTGGAAGGATAACTAAGGAACCTCTTACCTAGCAAGGGGTGAAGAATCCGACCAGGAAGACGTGAAACCGAGTATAAAGGTGAGATCTTATCAGATCCAGTGACCATGGGTATCGAACGGTGTGATCTGGCACCCAACCCCACCATTCAGCTCATCGTCTCTTCTTCTTTCTCTCATTTTCTAGGGCAAATTCATATAGGGAGACGGGGAGTCCAAATGAGGCCCTTTTATAGTGCCAGAAGGGGTGCATTTAGACCCAAAAGCCAGAGTTTTTGTGCATTGACCCTATGGGAGGGTGTTTCTACCTTTTGGGGTCCACTAGGATGTGTAAAGGTCAATAATTATGTCATTGGATAGTTAGCCCTAGAAATTATTTATGTATGGATATGATCGGTCTGCCATTTGGATGCGCTGATCGATGGGTGTGATTAATAGTCAGTTCAACAGTCACTGATCATCGATCGAGGCTGCAGTTATACGGATATGTGTAGGACATTACTTTAGGTTAACATCCTAAGTTTGATTATGATCTAATGGCTCGAAAGCCATAACTTAGGCCAATAGTGGAAATGAACATTTAACTTAAGTTCCCAATAGACTCCACAACTATTAGTACATCTCATGCACTCGCTATGTGAGCTTAAGTTGAGCGATTTGAGATGCGATCTTGGCTCGATGTGTCGCAATGGATGCCAAACCCGCTAAGACAAACATCTTCATACGATTAGCTAAGTTCATAGTGCGGTCTATTTGTAATTAGCATAAACGACGATTCAGCTCTAATCACCTAATCAAGAATCCCAATTCAACTATATTACAAACTACCCGAATTAGTAAAATATATTAAAAATAGAAAATCCTAATTTAATAATATAAGATGATTCGTAGTATGATTAGAAACAATTCCTAAGAAGACACCGAATACGAAAACTCTAAGATGAAAAAGATATGTACGGTCTATTGACAGTGTGTAGTTGTAGAAATTTTCAGTTTCAATATGTCTATTGCTTGTAATGTTTTTTGTACTTTTAATTACTATATTATTTTTATAATTTTTTAGTAATTCATCATCAAGTTTACTTTAACCCCACTAAATTTCATTACATTTCGAGTTTTAAAAAATTTCTTAAAATTCTAAAAGTACCAACTGCCTGAAACCAATAATTTTCTTTATAGTTTCTAAAATATTCTAAAATCATTCTCATTTTAAATTATATTTTATTATTTATTTATTTATTTTATGAAATTAGACTTATTAAGCTTCATTTTGACTTTTAAATCACCTCAATTGGAGTTGTATCGAAAAAGATACATAATTTTGAAGTTAGTGTATTTAAACTGTCTAAACGGGGGTCAACTGTTGACCTTTGTTCAATCGGGGGTCAACCCTTAATTTTGGGGGTCAACTCTCAATTTTTGAACTCCTTTTTCTTTCCAAAAATTTGTAGTTCCGGTGAACCTAAAATCACTTCTTATGATTTCAAAAACATGTGAATACACATACAGATATGCACTCAAATCGAGAAATTAAAGGTCCAATTCCCAAGTTGACAAAAATTCAGGGCGTTACAATAGGATATGATCAGATTGGTATGATCAACTGAATCGAAACTTAATTGATCATGATCCTACAACTTAAAGTTGAGGATACTTACTCTACTCTTAAGGTACTATAGTGGAATCCACTATGCAGTAGCCATCTACACTAGAATTAGGATAAGTTAAACTAAGGAATGATAAATAAAAAGTAGATAGATGTGTTTGGTGTGGTGCCTCAAGTTATTCTTCATGTGCTCCTTTTATAGCTTGTCGAGGTGGTGAAATCCCTCATTGGGTTTCCTTGTTGCCTTTGGATCCTTTATGCTCACTTTGCAGTTCTGAATATGAGAATCCCCTTGATTGATCTGAAACTGTCGGCTTGAATTTGGAAAGAAATGACTCTAGCCAGATATGGACTTGCTGGCTTCACGGATCTTCATCTCATAATTGATCATTCGTGGAGATATTCATAACCCACTAAAGATTAGGCCTGAGACCACTGAAGTATCTCTGATGAAGACAACCAGACCAAGATTCGCGAACCTCAAGGATTAGGCCTACACTGATCATGGCCAATCAACATATTTGCTGATGGCCTATCTTGTCAACTTCGAGGTGTTGGATGATCTAGATCAAACCATGTCCCACATTTAACCATCCATAAGGTGATGGTTTGGAGTGAGGTAGGATTTAATACCTAATATAATTTGTTATCGGATCAGGTTGGATCTAGTTCTCTCATTCTCTTAATTCTGATTGATGTACGGAGAGGAGAACCTGATGTAGTCTACGTGTTTGTATCTCCCACCTCGAGTCCGAACCAAAGCCAAATTGGGTTGGATAATGGTCCGATCTCCTAATATTTATAAAATTCTCAAGCGTTGCTGGCTCTATGAATCTCTTTGAAAAGATCTCCCATCTTGGTAGGATTGTGAGAAATGACCTCACGGAGAATATTATAGCAATCATTGCAGATAGGGCTGAAAGTCGGGTGGGTTGGGTCGGGTTGGTGCTCAACCCTAATTCGACCCAAGGTTCCTATACCTCAACTCTAACCCAACCCAACCCAATCTAGGGTTGGGAATTCTCAACCCAAGCGGGCTCGGTCGGGTTGATCGGGTTGGTCAGGTATATACATGCTAATATTTTCGTTATTACATTAGTTTATTATATTTCAATATAGGACTTATTTTTTGTATCTATAATTTTATTAATTATAAATATGATTATTCATTATAAAGAACTTTATTTTTTTTTCTTTAAAAACACAAGCTAAAATATAAGACAACTACTCCTTTAAAAGTCATGTAGCATAGCATGAAGTCTACTTGGGAGAGAGAAATCTGGCATATCTTGTTAGCTTGAGTCCATGGAAATGACGTGGACAAATGAGACTCGACATCACTAGCGTGCCTTCGACACAAACGATCCACACTCAATTATAATTTATAAGTAACTTATATATTGATCGGGTTCGGGTTGGGTCGGGCAACCCGAGACCTCAACCCGAGCCCAACCCAAGTTTTATCGGGTTGGTGTTTGTATAGTCCAAGATTAATATCGGACCCGAAATATCATGCCCGAGCCCAACCCAATGTCGGGTCGATCATAGGTCGGTCGGGTTGAACCCGCCCAACTTTCAGCCCTAATGCCAAATATGCTGCCTAATTAATTGGGCACAATAAATGTGGCTACATGGCATGCAACAATTCATCCTTAAGGGCATGCTTAAGGGCATGTTATTACATTACTAATAGAATGTCTAATGCAGAAGGAAGATCAATCGAAGATCTCTTTGGTGCGAGTATGACTTCCATGTATATTCCAAACACATTTTATCACCACATGACACTTTTCTGTTGGAGTAAGTCAGGACACCAAAAATGAATATTAATAGGCCCACCATGATATTTATGAAAAATTTATTAGGCCACCTATTTTGCCGAATCAAGTTAAGACATTACCTCAATATTAAGAGAGATCCAAAGTTCAAGGGGCCACTTAGATAAAGAAAAAAAAATATATCTTCCAAAATGGATGGATAGATTAGATAGAACACATACACCGTGGTGGCCCACAAAGCCCTTGACAGGACAGTACCCTATGGGCTCCCCCCCAACGGGACGCGGACTCATCCTGGCAGGAGCTTTAGGGGGCCACCGTTATGTATATGTTTTATCCATGCCGTCCATCCATTTTTTTCACATCATTTTAAGGCATGAGCCGAAAACGGAGGCAGATCTAAGTCTCAAATGGACCACATGGTGGAGATTGAACATCACCCATTGAAAACTTCTTGCAAGCCGCAGTAGCTTTGATCAAGCTGATATTTGTATTTTCCTTTAATTCATGTCTACGTGACATTATGAACATGTTGGATGGAAAATAGACAACACGGTGGCTCCATGAATGTTTCAGCAGTCAGCTTATTATTACCACTGGTTCCTGTGGTGTGGCCCAATTGAAACTTGGATCTGCCTCCTTTTTGGTATTATGCCTTAAAATGATCTTTAAAAATGTATGGACGGCGTGGATTAAACACATACATCACGGTGAGGCCCACAAAGCCCATGCCAGGACCGGGAAGCAATCTGTGTGGGTACAGGCAGTTGGCGTCCGACAGTTACTGCGATGTTCTGGCAGACGGGGATATGAAAGTGTCCTCCGGTATTGAGCTTTTGCAAATGGGCCACGCATTCATGTGATCAAGACATTTGATCAGAAGGGCCTACTCGTTGACTGTGCTCCGCAAGATCTCATATTGGAAGATCTTAGCCGTCCAATCTATGGCCTTCTAAATGATTGTGGTTTGTTTGTTGGCTGTAATCCTTTCTCAAACAACGTTTCATTGTCCATTGACGAAGTTAGGATTTTTCCAAAAGTGGGATCCATATTTCAGCAATCCCAACTATGTATTCAGTAGGACCCACCGTGAATGGACCATGCAATTTGAAGGGTTTGGATTGTCCAATCCTTGATGGGACCCACTCAGATCAACTGATCTCGGCTGATACATTGGGACCCACTGTCAATGGACCGTCCAACGCAAACCGTTGCAGTACTCTCCTTAGGTGGCAACTTTGATTCACCAATTGAAGGGTTTGGACCCTTGAGGGGTACCCAATCCTTGGTGGGGTCCACTCATACCAACTGATCTCGGATGGTTCAGTGGGACCCACTATCAACGAACCATGCAACCCCAACCGTTGTTGTACACATCTTGGGGTGAACTTTCATTCGCCAATTGAAGGGTCTAGATGGTCGAACTGAGAGACTCTTCATGGGTGGCCAATCCTCGGTGGGGCCCACTCAGATAAACATTTTTTAAAGAATATGAAACGTACCAACAAAAAAAAAAGAAGGTTCCACCGAGATTTGAACTCGGGTTACTGGATTCAGAGTCCAATGTCCTGACCACTAGACCATGGAACCTGTTTACAACATGAAATTCTACAAATTAATTTATATATAATACATTTAAGTAGTGGACCCCACTTCCACCCGCCATTGATTTCCAAAAGGGTGGAGGTTAAATGGGCGCTGATTGGATACTGACGAGGTGACGTCACCAAGCTCTATGGACCCTACCATGATGCATGTGTTGTATCCATACCGTCCCACCATTTTAAGAGATCATTTTATGGCATTACAAAGAAAATGAAATAGATCTAAATTTCAAGTGGACCCACCACAGAAAACCGTGGGAGCAGTCACAGTCACCGTTGAAACATTTATAGGGCCCACCGTGATGTATTTTTGAGATCCAACCTATTCATAAGTTAACATAGAGATAGATGAAGTGAAAATAAAAATATCAACTTGATTAGAAATTACTGTGGCCCCTAAGAAGTTTTGAACGGTGGATGTCACTGTCCCCACTATTTTCTATTGTGGGGTCCTCTTGAACTTTAGATCCATCTCATTCTCGTTGTAATGCCATAAAACGATCTCTAAAAATGGTTGGACGGTATAGATACAACACATGCATCATGGTGGGGTCCATAGAGCTTGGTGACGTCACTTCAGTAGCGATTCGGCTACTGACCTCGTCAGTATCCAATCCGTGCCCAGGTTAAATAACCTACGGTCCACGTTCAACGTGCACACGTGTGGTTCACCTAACCAGTGGAGTGCCTTGTATTTTGTTGGTTGACATTCAAAACGGCCCACCTAATGAACGGTCTGTACGCATCACACATTTACTGTATTGACACGTGTGAAGTCTCGGAAGTCGCTTACTAAGTCTGCGAACCCTTGGGGGGTGAAGGAGATATGTTCCAACCGTCCAATCAGCGGGCCACTTATCATACGGGGCCCAGCATAGAAATTCCAGAAATTGGAATTTGGTAACCATCCGACCCATCGCCTGGTACATCATCAGACACACCATAACCTTATATCTCAACTGCTAATGATCCTAGTCATCTTTCAAAAATGGTCAATTTCATATTGTTGGAATCCTAACCGTTTAGTAGGTTGTCAACGGATAGACGGTTAAGAAAGAAAACACAGCAGCAGTTCAAATTCAACTAGGAAAATCGCCGTACGTAGGTAGGATCTTCAAATCCGACGCGACAGACGGAGCCGTTCCTATGCAAAACTCTGTGGGCCTACCGCATTGTCTGCCTGACATCCACTCCGTACATCAGTTTCTCCGGTTCATCTTAGTGTGCAGTCCTAAGAATGAGGCAGATATAATATTTTGGTGGAGCACAAAATGAGAAACCGTTGGATTAAATGTCCACCATTGAAATGTTATCAGGGCTACCGTGATGTTTATATGCCCAACGCATTCATGAGACGATTACCATAGCGATGAAAGGAAAATATGCATACTAGGCTGATCCAAAATTTCTGGGATCCCAAATGTTCAATACTGGCTGTTTCTTGTGGTGTGGCGCACCTGGATTTTCGATCTGTCTCATTTTAGGGACCAGTCCCTAAAATGATCAGGAGAATCTTATGTACGGAGTGGATTTCTGTAGTCCTCACAGAATTTTATTCTGGACGGAGTTGGATGGAGTCCGCGTCCCTTGAAATCGTCAGATTTCTTGGCGCATCGAACCATCCCGGTGAAGGCCGTCATATCGACAGTTAGAATAATCGATTGATAGACCCCACTTGTACAAACTGTACTCGCCAACGGTACTGAGCCCATTCTTTAGTAATCTAAACCGTTCATTCTATGACCATCTCAGTGGATAAGGAATTCCCAGAAAACCACACAGAATGGAAGATGAAAAACTTTTATAGGTGGCTCTTTACCCATTGAACTTGACCGCTTGTGTAACTTTTCTTGTAGCTGCCCAATTTTGACCAGCAATCAAGAGGTTTCGATTTTTAAATCAGAACGATCCAATGCAAATCTGTTATTCAGGGCAAATGACATCATATCAACGGTTTGGATCACTCAATAATGGAACCGAGATGCAGGAAATCCCACACGACAGCAACTTGTCCTTTTGCGAGTGCTAAATGTACTCCTCACGTGGGATGAATGTGGCTTCACACCGCACGTGCAAACAAGGAGAACAAGTCAGGTATCCAAGCCATTTACCATGCAGAGCGCGATGTTGGACCCCTGAAGAAATTCAGTTGATCAACAATTCAGGTGGGTCACACTTTTATGAGAAAAATCAATGGTTTTGAACATAACCAACGGTTCAGATTCAATATATTAATGTGACCTGAAAAACATGTTGAATAGACTAATTTCTGCTCAATGGCATGTACAAATTACACTACACCTGATGAATGGACCGGATAATATACTCGTGTAACATGGTGCCACGTGTTACATGAAGCTCTCCATCCATCTTACACGAGCGAGTAAATTTTAACATTGCATCGTCAGTGTCTTGTGGCAATTGAAGGACGTCAGCAGCACAAGGCCAAAACTACCGCTGGAGCAGCAATTAATACGCTTCTTGTATTTATGGAATGAGTTCGTTTTTGCCTATGAATCCCTCTGGCATGCATGTGACGCGGAAGCGGATTTGGTGGTGAAACCAACACCACCGACATCGTGGGGCCACTGTGCTTTATGTATTTTATCCACGCCGTCCTTCCCTTTTTTACATCTTATTCTAGGGCATTAGTCGAAAATTGAAGCATAATCCATACCTCAAGTGGACCACTGTTACAAATCAGTCATTGGAAGTGGTCAGTTATACGTGGCATTTTGTTTGCATGTATTTAGGCATGATTTTAGGCATGTTTGCAAGTGAGGTCAGTAGTTGGTTGTATTAGTTCCTTATTTCATGCACGAGTCTTATATAGTTTCCTTGTTTGAGCCCTAGTTTTAGAGAAGACATCCCTACATCCATGTAGTGGGAAAAGTTGGGTGTAATTGAATCACTAGTAATTAGAGTCTACAAAAAACGAGAAAGGAATGAATGAAGGACATGAAGTTTATCTCTAAACTGCTATCTGCAGCAGGGATTAGATCTCTTTAACAATCATATAGTTTTTTCTCTCACTATTGGTTGACCAAAGAAGACACCTAAATCTATTTCGCCTTCATCTCGTCCCTTCACTCGATCTTACGTCTACCGCCAAAACCCAGGCCGTAACACTATGGTATCAGAGACTGGGCCAATAGAGCATCGAATGGAGAGTCTAGAGAAGGAGGTCAACACACTTGCTGCGGCCAAGAGAAGATCATCGAAAAGATGACCGAGCTCTTCGCAACTTGGTCGTCGAGGTGGGAATCCCAAGCCAATCCGCGAGACTCAACCAGTACGAGAACCTCCATTAATTCTGGTGCTCCAAAGCTAGTCAAGCTCAACTTCCCGTGATTCAACGGCAGTGAAGATCCCACAAGTTGGCTTTGTTGGGTGGAGCAGTTTTTTGAATTCCAGCGCACCTTAGAGGAAGAGAAGGTGACACTTGCTTCCTTCTACATGGAAGGAAATGCACAAATGTGGCTGCAACTTCACAAGCAGACTCATGGGGCCATGAATTGGGAGGAGTTCAAACAAGGAGTACATCCAAGGTACGGTCCTACAAAATTTTAAGATTTCTTTACTGACTTGATTAAATTGAAGCAGTTTGGGAGTATCAAAGAGTACAAGACAGTTTGAACGCCTCCTCTCACAGGCGGGTCAAGTCACTCCAATACAGCAGGTTAGTTGCTTCATCAGTTGGCTCCATGACAACTTGCAAGCCGATGTGAGGGCGGAAAATCCCGCCACACTGGAAGCAGCGATTGGCTTGCTCGCTTGTTTGAAGCCCGAAACCAGGCCATCCGCCGACCACCGGTGCTGGAAAACTCCAAATTCAAACAGGCCTTAGCTCCAACACGCACCCCGCAAGCTTCTCCAGTCAAGCGCATGACACCGGAAGAAGTCAAAGAAATGAGAGATAAGGGCCTTTGCTTCCGCTGCAATGAAAAATACTTCCCTAGCCATCAATGCAAACGCCTATTCGTCATTGAAGCTTGTTGGCCTGAGGAGGATGAAGACGATGGAGGAGAAGAGTCTCAAGAGGTCGAAGGAGCCAATGAGAGCACGCCCAAGACCTCTTTCAATGCAGTTTCGGGAGCTCATACTCCCCAAACTATGAGATTGAAAGGTACATTGTTTTCAACACCAGTGAAGATTTTGGTGGATTCAGGGAGCACACACAATTTTATTAGTAGTTCTCTTACTGCTAAAGTTGGGCTCCAAGCGTTGGAAGGGAGGCCATTAAGGTGGCCGTAGTAAGTGGGGAACGGTTGATCAGCCCAGGCCGGTGCAACCAGGTCCCACTCCATATCCAAGGTACCCCACTTTTATTAGACTTCTACTTGTTACCCTTGGATGGATATGAGATTGTCTTGGGTACCCAATGGCTCAGGACTTTGGGTCCCATAATCTGGGATTTTGCCAACCTTCAAATGTGTTTCACAGTTTTGGGAAAAGAAATCTCATTGCAGGGTTTAACATCTCCACAAGACAAGCTCGTAGAAAACTTTTGCCTAGAACGAGTATTAAAGCAGGGGTGCCCAGGAGTGGTCTTACTGCCTAATGCAATAGTTACTCCACAAGCCAAGGTAATCGACAGCACCCTCCTTGCAATATTGGATGATTGTGCAGATGTCTTCTCTGAACTAGTCGGTCTTCCACCACTACGCCAGCATGATCATCACATCCCACTACTTGCTGGGGCCGAACCTGTCAACGTACGCCCGTATCGGTACCCTCATTTTCAGAAGATAGAGATTGAAAAATTGGTGAGCAATCTGCTGAAATCAGGAGTCATACGGCCTAGCATGAGTCCTTATTCTTCACCTGTGTTACTGGTCAAGAAACATGATGGGTCATGGAGGATGTGCATCGACTATAGGGCTCTCAACAAGGTCACCATAAAAGACAAGTTTCTAATTCCTGTGATCGACGAGCTGCTGGATGAATTACATGGTGCTCTCTTCTTCTCCAAGCTAGACTTATGCTCTGGCTATTATCAAATTCGAGTCCACTCCTAAGACATCCACAAAATAGCCTTTCGAACACATAGTGGGCATTATGAATTTCTAGTCATGCCATTTGGCCTGACAAATGCGCCCTCCTCTTTTCAAGCCCTCATAAATGACATCTTCTACAATCATCTCCGTAAGTTTGTCCTTGTTTTCTTTGACGATATACTGATCTATAGCAAGACATGGGATGACCATTTACAACATTTGAAGGTGATCTTTGATATCTTACGAACTAACAAGCTATTTATGAAAAAGCAAAAGTGTCATTTTGGTGACATACAGGTAACTTATTTGGGCCACATCATTACTCGCCAAGGAGTGGTAGTAGATCCTAAGAAGGTTGTGGCTATGACTAATTGGCCTAAGCCGATTACACCTAAAGTGCTTCGAGGTTTCCTTGGCCTCACTGGTTATTACCATAAGTTCATTCAGGACTACGGAAAAATAGTTGGGCCTCTTACAAAAATGCTAAAAAAAGATGGGTTCACCTGGTCCCAAGCTATTAAGGAAGTTTTCAAAAACCTGAAACAAGCAATGACAAGGGTGTCGGTTCTAGCCTTACCTGATTTTTTTAAAAACTTTGTGGTAGAATGTGACGCATCTGGGTCGGGAATTGGCATTGTCTTACTGCAGGACAAGAGACCGATAGCATTCTTCAGTCAATCTCTTAGTGGGAAGAATCTCTTCATGTTAACTTATGATAAGGAGATGCTTGCACTAGTCTCTGCGGTCCAAAAATGGAAGCCATACTTGCTTGGAAGAACTTTTATTGTCCGCTCGGATCAGCGAAGCCTTAAGTACTTGTGGGAGCAAAAGATCACCACCCTTGCACAACAAAAATGGCTCTACAAACTGATCGGGTTCGACTTAACCATAGAGTACAAACAAGGGGGAGAAAATGAAGTGGCGGATGTGCTATCCCGAAGTAACTACGGAGGAGAGGTTGCAGTTGTTTCTTCTCTCATTCCACGGTGGATCTCAGCCATTAAAGAAGAAGTTGCATCTAACCCCAAGCTCCAACGACTAGTCCAGCTATGCTTGATAAATAATGGCATTGGCCCATGAAGGTTTCATGAAGGTGTGCTTTTTTTAAAAGATCGCATTTACCTTGCAGATGACTCCCCGCTCTTGCAGGATATACTATTTCAGTTCCATAATAACACATATGAAGGATTAGTCAAAACACTCCAGTGCTTGAAGGCGGTGTTTTACTGGACCGGGCTTAAGCAACAACTCAAAGAATTTATCAAGAAGTGTGATGTCTGTCAGCAGAACAAGGTTGAGCACAGACAATCAGCTGGACTTCTCCAACCTCTTCCAATCCCTACATAAATTTGGTAGCACCTTAGCATGGACTTCATGAAGGGACTTCCACCCTCCCAAGGCAAGTCAACAATTTTTGTGGTAATAGATCGCCTATCTAAATACAGTCATTTTGTTCCATTGAAGCATCCATATACGGCTATAGGAGTTGCTCATGTTTTCTTTGATCAAATATTTAAGCTTCATGGTATGCTTGAATCCATAGTTTGTGACCAAGACCCAACTTTCACAAGTGCGTTTTGGAAGGAGCTTTTCCAACTGCATGGGACCCAATTCAATTTTAGCTCCTCTTACCACCCGCAAACCGACGGGCAAACAGAGATAACCAATCGCACCATGGAGATGTATCTCCGTTGTTTCAGTGGAACCAGACCAAAAGAATGGATGCGATGGCTGACATGGGCGGAGTATTGCTATAATACAAGTTGGCATTCAGTGATCAAGAAGACTCCATTCGAGGCAGTGTATGGCCGCACCCCTCCAACTTTATTATCTTATATTTTTGGCACTGCAAAGGTACAAGCTGTGGAAGATGAGCTGCTTCATAGGGACAAGGTGGTGAAGGAGTTGCGTGAGGCCTTGAAGAAAGCTCAGTCTCGTATGAAATAGGTTTATGATGGGTCCCACAGAGAAAAAGATTATTCTGTAGGAGATTGGGTCTATCTTAGACTCCAACCCTACAGGCAAGCTTCCTTTACTCTCAAGCGAAATATGAAACTCGCTCCCAAGTATTACGGGCCATTTAAGATATTAGAGAAGATTGGTTGCGTTGCTTACAAGCTTGACTTGCCAAAAGATTCAAGGATACATCCGATGTTTCATATTTCATTGCTCAAATCCAAGATTGGGGATGCTAAGCAGGTGATCGAACAACTTCTTGAAGTAGATGAAGAGTTTCGAATGGTTCCAAATCCTCCAACAATACTAGACAAGCGCACATAAAGAGGGAAAGCTGAAGCATTGGTGCATTGGGTGGGTCTATCTCCTGCAGATGCCACATGGAAAAATCTTGAAGAATTGAAGATGAGGTTTCCAAAGATAGCCCTTGAGGGCAAGGGCTCTTTTTAAGGAGGAGGAGATGTTACAAACCAGTCATTGGAAGTGGTTAGTTGTACGTGTCATTCTGTTTGCATGTATTTAGGCATACTTTTAGGCATGTTTGTAAGTGAGGTCAGTAATTGGTTGTATTAGTTCCTTATTTCATGCATGAGTCTTAGGTAGTTTCCTTGTTTAAGTCCTAGTTTTAGGGAAGACATCCCCACATCCGTGTAGTGGGAAAAGTTGGGTGTATAGTGGAAAAAGTTGGGTGTAATTGAATAACTTGTAACAAGAGTCTACAAAAAATGAGAAAGCAAGGAATGAAGGACACGAAGTTTATCTCTAAACAGCTGTCTGCAACAGGGATTGGATCCCTTTACAAAATCCTATAGTTTTTTTTCTCACCATTGGTCAGCCAAAGAAGACACCTAAATCCATTCCGCCTTCACCTCGTCCCTTCACTCAATCCCACGTCCACCGCCAAAACCCAGGTCGTAACAACCACACCATAAGAAACAGTGGTGATTGAATGCCTACCATTGAAAACTCCTTGAGAGCCACAGAATTTTTGGATAAAGCTGACGTTTGTGTCTTTCCTTCATCCACAGCCACTAGATCAAGCTGACTTTTGGTTGAATCATATCTTTTTTTTCTTTTTTTTTCTTTTTTTGGTTTTTAGAGGGGGGTTGATTAGGACCTATTTAAAAAATATGCCTATTTAAAATTCAAATTGCCTAACTTAAACTAATTAACAATTAAATTAAGTAAGACAATATAATTCTAAGGCTTCCAAGCTAATAGAGGTTCTAATCACATAGACTACAAATGATATACAAATAAGTAACTAGTCTATATAAAGATAGTGTATATGGAGTCACCATACCTTTGGTTGCTCCAAAAAACCATCAAAATTCTCAAGAATCGAATGCCCTTTATAAAAAGTTCGAGCTCCAATGGTAAAAAAGGGAGAGAAAACAGTTCTGTCGATGTCATTGAAGGGTTCCTCGATGCCATCGAACAATCCAGACAATATATAGTATTTTCTTACTGGACAGTTCTGGACCATTATCGATGTCATCGACTGACCTTCGATGTCATCGAAGGAGCTTCCATGACATCGAGAAAGTCAGAGGAAAAATCAAATTTCTTACTGGATAACTCTGACTCTTAATCAATATCATCAAAGTGGCTTCAATGTCATCAAAACATAAGTTTCGATGTCATCGAGAATTTCAGAGAAAAGTTTAGTTAGTTGCTGGACATTCCTGACTCTCGATCGATGTCATCGACCAGGTCTTTGATGGCAGCTCGATGCCATCGAACATCACTTAAAATATGTTGTTTTGGGTTATCTTATACATAACAGATTCACACCTCTTTTAGCATTGTTTATCATATTTTTCTTAGTTTTCTAAGGCTACGGGATGATCAATTAAGTATTCATATTTGGTCAAGATCATCTAGAGGTATATGGATTGTTTTGAGTCAAGGGTTAGGGTTACCAAGGCACCTCATTTTCCTATTGTTGCTTCCTTAATGCTTCAGCTTCGCTTGTGTCTTCAGTCTTTACTTTACAAATGCTCAACCGACTACATGACACAATGACTCACGTGATTGACGAATCAGATGCAAAAATAAGTACATTAACATCACGGAGTTCATCCAGTTGAGGACTTCAATATATACATGTTTAAAATCAATAAAGTGTAAAAAAATTTATTTTCGCCCAACACTCTTAAAAACATCAACGATGAAGTGAGTAGATCTATGCTAGCTCGTCTGAGATCTCGGTGGTACCTACAATAATAAGGTCTCCTAGTTCGTATTTTAAAATATCATCCCAAATGAGAGTGATTAGCTAACTCAGTGGTATAATTTTCTAAGTTACATATGTTATTGACACAATCAAGTGTAGGTAATAATAACAATACAAAACAAATAATTCTTAAGTTAGTTATTTAATGCATGATGTAATGTTATGTGTAATGGTTAACCTGCATCACAACCCAACAATAATTTTCATGATGATATGCGCAATGGTTGGCCTGCAGCACAACCCAATAATATTTGTCATGATGCTATGCATGATTAGACAAGTTGTATCTCTTGACGGCACATAGCGGCCCCTCACCAATGTCCATTGATCCAAATTAAGGTATTGTCTATTATATCTCATAAATCAATAATTTTAAAGGTACGACATGATGCCCAATAGTATGTGAATTAACACAATAAGGGTCGTTACCCAAATACCGACTATGAATAATCAATTTTAGAAGTGCAAGCTTTTTATCAAAACTAAATCAATACAAAGAAAATAGCTCGTTACCTAATTCTATTCATGTCCGGGTCATTCGAAAAATACTCTTGCACGCAATCATTGACCATGTATTTGATGGGAGTTGTTCGAACAATAATCTATTACATCTATTGATGCTCACTGGTCATTATAGGTAGGTTCATCACTCAATATTTTACCAATAAGGTGGGCTCATCATATAATATTTTGTCAATGTGGCAGGCACGTCACCCTAGCATAGGCTGATAGCTTAGACATGGTGTCCCATACTACCATGCCTGACTCATGAGTATTTATAGGATCATAATGCACTAACGGTTATGAATGGACTTAAATCACGAGTAACCGTGGTATCTCAAATTTTATTGGATATATTACAATCACCAAGTATAAAAATGATTAGGCATGCATTAGACTAATCCAATCGATAACAGGAGACCTTGGACAAAATCGATATTGGGTGCAAAGCATCCTGTATAGCTCCAACTATTATTGGTCATCCATGTTCAACCTCGGTCGACCCTATAAGTCTAGAATAGCCAACCCAAAGTGTGTCATCCACTTAAGCAATTTGCAGGGCTCGATCCATACAACAATAATTCAGATTTGCAATACATAATCATAATCACAAAATAACTTAATACTACAACAAGTTATATCAATTAAACACATGTGCAAATCAGCACGCTTTAACGTATATCAGAACAATCTAATGGATAACAACAACACCAATCAATACGCCACGAGGTTATTTCAATGGAACACATGTATGAATCATTACAATTTAATGTATATCAACAAAATCCAACATATATCAACAATAGTTATCAATTGGCATAAGAGAGCTCTAACAGTAGAAATTTTACTTTGCTCAATCATTTCATCAAACATGTTAGCTACCAACTTTAAATAACATTAGGAATGCAATAATAAAGTAATCTAAATATAAATAACATATGTAATCCTAATAATAACAAAAAATCATTATCTAACACTATCAAGGGTTGATAAAAAGGAAACGTAGAAGAATGGTCTGCACCTTAAGAAGAAATTTACCAACTTTCAATCACCTAAGGTTAGGGTTTTGGAGAAATAATGATTCATATATCAAATAAAAGAATATAGTAAGATATATGGAATTCACCATTAAGAAGCTTGAATCCAAAGTTATGATACATTTCTTACCTTCGATTATCGATAAAAAGGAGTTTAATGAATGATTTGGTAGTGGCTAAGGTTGGATTGAAGTGATTTGGTGAAGAAGCCTTCAAACTTGTAAGACCCGTATCCTACACCGTACCGTTCCGTAGGCTTTCCCGGTCTTCCCGGTCGAATTCCGGCAACCTTCGACTCTTAACCGGCATTTGCGCGCGACCCTGATTCACACGCCGCCAACCTGAGTTGACTCAACCCAAGACTTGTACCTTAGTGACTGCACCGTCGCTGTGGTTTCGATGCCGCGACTCGCGCTCCGATCCGATACTCTGGCAAGGAGATGTGGGCCCGCTTTTGGTGCGAGGAAAACGCCGCACGTTGTAATTCTGAGAGAATTTCTACGAAATGTCACTTCAATCCATCAATCAATCAAAGTACTCCCATCACCTCACACCCCATCCCCAAGTACAACCACCCCTCCCCTAAAGTCAACACTCTCTTACAACCAAGTACACCTACCCATCACTCACCATCCCTCTCTCCCATCACTCCTCTCCCATCTCTCTCTCTCTTTACAACTCTCTCTCTCTCTCTCTCATTTCTCAAAATTCACTTTTCAAGCAACCCAAAGACACCACACGTCCAAACTCTTCTAACCCTCCATGAGAGAGTTTTGTATGTGGCCCACTTCCTACCCTCTCATCTTCCATCTCCACCATCAAAGCTTCATCATCTTCCGTTGAAATCGAAGCTTAGGCGACTACCTTTCCATCGGACCAAGAAGGAGTGGACGGTGGGTGATCTTGGACCCACATTCTTATTATTTATTTATTTTTTGTGATTTAAGGGTCCACTTGTTGTAAGACCCACTTGATGTATGTATTGTTCAAGGGAGGGCCCAATAGTGGCGGGGTCCCTCCCCTACATGTTCCTTTCTCTCTTTCTTTCTCTCTCTCTCTCTCTTCCTATGATCAATGGCCCACCTATGATGTGTGTATTTTATTCATGCCATTTATCGGTGGACCCCATCCATGTGGGACACACCATGATGTTTGTATATCATCCCAACCGTCCATCTAGGACGTGGCCTGCCCCACACGTGTGGGTGGGGGTCGTCTTTGATGTGTTAACCCACCCTGATCCATAGCTCAAGTGGCAGACTGAGTGAAAGACACCACGTTTCAACAGTGAGTGTGAGCGGGCGGTGGGATTGGCTAGCAGTGAGGTGTGCACTGTCTATGGGAGTGGGAGTGGCTGACAGTGAGGTGTGTACTGGAGGTGGGTGTGGCCAGCAGTGAAGTGTGATCTGACATTAGGGTGGCTAACAGTGAAGTGTGAACGGACAGTGGGTCTGTGGGATCCACCCATTGGATGGGCCACACTGTATTACATGTGATGGTAGGACCCACTACCCTTTTTAACGTCAGCAATCCCATGGGTCCCACGTGAGATCCAAACCATGCAGACCGTGGGACCCAGATCCACGTCTCAAATGGTAGACGGAGTGTAAGATACCTCATTTCAATATTGAGGTCTTGGCATTGATTCCTGTACGGGTGGCTAACAGGGATGTGTGTGTGCTGACGGTGGGGTCCTAGGGACCCACCCCGCGTCGTCCATCCTCTTAGATGGGCCACCCCATAGTGCATGTGTTTTATCCAAACTGTCCACCATCCTTGGACGGTGGGACACACCCCACGTGTGGGTCCCTCCTTAATGCATGTGACTATCCAGGCCATCCAAGGGCCTGGACGTGAGCTAATGTGTATATATATATATTATATTGTATATTATATATTATATATATATTTTTATATATATCTGAGGTGGTGGCCATACATGGGACCACATCTGCCCTCTTAAAAGTGGTAAAGCTGCACCGCAGCAGCTACTTTATTACGTGCATATATATATATTATATTATATATATACTTGAGGGTGGTGTAAGCCCCGTATCCTAGACCGTACCGTTCCATAGACTTCCGCGGTCTTTCTGGTCGAATCCCGGCAACCTTCGACCTTTAACCGGTATTTGTGCGCGACCTTGATTCTCATGCCGTCAACCCAAGTCGACTCAACTCAAGACTTGTACCATAGCGACCGCGCCGTCGCCGCGATTCCGATGCCGCGACTCGCGTGCCAAGGCGATACCTTGGTTAGGAGATGTGGGTCAGCGTTCAGTGCGAAGAAAATGCCGCGCGTTGTAAAATCTGAGAGAATCTCTACGACATGTCACCTCAATCCATCAATCCATCAATCTCAACATGTCAAGTACACATCACCTTTCACCCATTCCCAAGCAACCACAAAAGTCAAAAAGTTCTTACAAAGCCCATACTTTTCTTACACCATTAGCCATAAAAGTCAAAAAGTCCCTTACACCCATCACTCACCACATCCATCACTCCATCACCCATCACTCTCTCTCTCTCTCCCTTTACAAGTCTCTCTCTCTTATTTTCAAACTTATTCCCAAGCAAGAGAGAAAACACCATACGTATGAGCCTTTCCAAGCATTCCCAAGCATCAAAGGTGGCCCACTTTCCTACCCCTTCATCTCCCATCTCAACTATCCAAACCTCATCTCCTCCGTTGGAATCGAAGCTAAGGAGCTAAGGAAGCCAAGGGAGCAAGAAGATCAAGCGGTGGGTGCTTTGATAGGGTAGTTTTAATTTTTTTTAGATGGGCCAAGTGAGGCCAACCGATCAATGGTTTAGATCTCACTTTGGACCCTAAGATGTGGCCGATGGCCCACTTGGATCATCATGATCATTCCATGATGGGGCCATTCTCCATGGACCCCATCATGATGTTTATTTTCCTTGCATATTTAGGGTCATTTAGACCATCTATTTTAGTGGAGAAGGGATCTCCACCGTTGGATTTCGATTTAATGGGCCCACATGTAATGGCCACTTAATTTATGTTATAGATCATTGAAAGGAGGGCCCATAGTGCCGGGGTCTCTCCATCATGCGTGTCCTACTCTCTTTCTCTCCCTCCCCCTCCCTTTTTATGTTTTCTTTAGTGATGATGATGTGGTTGTATGGCCCACTCGGTTGGACCCCACCATGAAGTATGTATTTTGTCTAAGAAGTGGGACCCACTTCATGTGTGTTGTACCCACACCATCCATCATTGGTGGCCCACTTGAGTAGGCCCACCTTGCACTGCCAGACCGTCCAGCGTCCCTGGATGCTGGACGTGGATTGGTAAACACAAATATTAGCTTGGTTTACAAGCTTCTTGGGTGGGTTGTTTGTGTAGGCCCCACCTTGATGCATGTATTCAATCCACGCTGTTCATTCTCTTCTCAACCTCATTTCAGGCGTTGAACCGAAAAACAGAGTCAATCCGAGGTTCTGGCGGGCCATACCATATCAAATGGTGGTTTTCACCATTGAAACCTTCCTTGATATTTTTATACGCCGAAATATGCCCAATATTGGGCTTGTTTTGCTTGTCTTGAGCCATGGAGGGCTATTGGACGGAGTGAATTCTCAAGATGTGGACCCCACCTGTGAAAACCACAGAAAAACTGAAAATAAAAAAAAATAAAAATAACAACATAGCAGCAGACGTTGCTGTGTCAGAGGTACAGGCAGTGCCAGCTGCAGGCGGACTGCAGCAACCCACGGCCCTAGCCGTGGGCCCCACCATGATGCATATCTGTCATCTAACCCATTCATAGGGTGGGCCACTCCCTGAAGTGGGCCCACTCCAAAAATCAGCCTGATCTAGAGCTCAGGTGGCCCACACCGCTGAAAACAGTGGAATTAAACGTCTGCCCTTGGAACCCCTTTTCTAGGCCACAGAAGTTTTGGATCCAGCTGAGATTTGTTCTTCCTATTCATTTGGGTTCGCGGGACCTTATCAACGGATTGGATGGTATGTAAACATTATGGTGGACCCCACGTGGAGCCCACAGTGATGTATGTGTTTTTTTTCCTGCCGTCCACGGCTGTGGACGGTGGAACCCACCTGCAGTGTGTTTCATCCACGCCTGGCCATGCCTGGCCCACTCAGTTAGACGCCACTGTGATTTGTTCTATCTGCATCGTTTACACTGGACGGTGGGACCCATCCCTCACGTGTGGGATGGTGGGTGTGCATATGTATGTATATATATATATATATACATATATATATATATATATATATATATATTATAATATATATATAAAATATGTGATGGTTGGCCTTCATGTGGACCCCCCACCATGAGGCAGGTGCTGTATCCAATATGTCCATCCATTTTAAAAGAGTTATTTTATGGCATGGGTATATAGAATGAGCCAGATCCATAGTCCAAGTGGACCCCACCTTGGCATGGGTTAAGGCCCATTAAGGTGTATTGGGGCCTATGGGTTGAGGCCCATTTGATGTACATATGGGGCCCAATTGGTGTGGCCCATTTGGTACACATAAGAACCATGAGATTAGGCCCATTTGATGCATTCTAAGGCCCACGGGTTATGGCCCATTGCAATGTACATAAGGCCCATTGGTGCAGCCCATTGATGTGGCCCACTTGATGAATATAAGGCCCATGTGATTTGGCCCATTTGATGTGTTTAAGGCCCAATGAGATATACCTAAGGTCCATTGTAATGTGTGATCTCAACATGGTTTATGTAATGATGTTTATGACAGTCGTGCCTTGGGAGCAATGTTGGTTTGACATCCACATTGCACGTTTAAATGTTGGTTAAACGTCCACATTACGACTCTCCCTAGGGCCCATTGATAGGCCTGTACTCATTGTGTGTAGGCCGTCTAGGCCATCTGCGTTGTAAGGATAATGCATTACTTTATAACATGTGTAGTAAAGCTCCATAACTCATGATCATACGCATCATATGTATGCTTGATATGAGAAGTGACTGATCATAGCATATGCCTTCGGACAGATTATTTAGGGGCTCCCGGATAGGGGGTGTTGCTCTACATGAGCGCATGATACGCGCAAGATTGTTGTATGACTGGATAATATGATTCATGCATTTGCATTGTGTGATATGGTTACTGTACGCCCTAGCGACATCAGGGCCGTAGCCTTCACTGACGTATCGTGGTTGGCAGGATTGGATACCGAAAATATTGTTCTACATGGGGTGCTATAAATATCCCTGGGTGAAAGTTCCTAAACCCTTATGGTACCAAGAGGTTGCTCCAACGTCTAGACCGAGTAGGTGCAGGAGTGCCGAGTGCCGATTACCAGACGGTTGTGCTTTTCACTGTGTCGTGGTCGGTTGGAAGGGGGTGCGGCCTTACCTGCCCGAGAGTAAGTGGCAATGCTAGGCTGAGTCTGACCAACTCGAGGAATGGGTCCACTATTGACGAGCTGAGCCCAATATTAGCAGGCGGATAGTGAGGTCTCTTCCACTCACCTTATTGCGCGCGATGGGGCGGCAATCTGGTTGGAGTGTATTAGACCCCGGTGATATTCCAGAGTTGAGCTGTATTGATATGTGGACTTAGATAAGGATTCGCATGCTTGAGTTGCATTTCACACCGCATGGCCTTGGTATGGCCGACATCATCCATGCCTCGCATTGCATAGCCTTGGTACAGCTAATGGTATTCTTGACTTTCATCAGCATGTTTCGCATTACTCTGATACTGCATAACTGCATTACCACCTTAAGCACACACTTTCACCACCCTCTAAGCTTTCTATAAGCTTATGCACGACCGTTGAGTGCAGGTGACGTTGGATCGTAGCAGCGTTGAGGCTTGAGCACGTGGCAGATTATTTTGGAGTTTTGTTAATCATCATTGTATTTCCCTTTATGCTCATTGTACTTGTAAAGTTTTTGATCATAGTAGAAATGTGATGGAGTTTTTGGTTGTTTGTGGGTTATGCCTTTGGTTATGCTTATTACGAATCAAATTGATGTTAAAAATCCTCCTCATAGCATTCCAGGATCGGAACCTGTCGAATAGGCACTGGGAGCTGAGAATGGGGTTCTACGGAGGCTGTCAGCGTCGGATTAGGCGATCGGGAATTTTGTGAGCCCGGTTTCTGAGTTTGGGGTGTGACAGGTGGGCCCTACGTGAGACCCACCTATGCTCTTCTGTGCAAGGAGCTGCATGTACATCAGTTATCTAGCTGCTCCTTTGTTGGCAGCATGCCCGCAGGCCCCACATTAATGTATGTGTCTTATCGACACCGTCCATTGTTTCGACGGTGGGCCCCACCATGATGCATACGTTGTATTCAAACCGTCCAACCATATTGAGATACCATTTTCATGGCATGAACATAAAGATGGGTTAGATCTAAAGTTCAAGTGGGCCCCACCATTTAAAAGTGGACCGTAACATCCACCGTTTAAACTTCTAAGGGCCATGGTAGTTCCAATTAGGCTGATATTGTTTTCACTACATTTATCTCTGTGTTAACTTATGAATAGGTCGGATCTCAAATATATACAAGGGTGGGCCCGATGTGATATATATGAGGCCCATCGGTGTGGCCTATTCGATGTACATGAATCCCGTTAGTGCGGCCCATGTGATGTGGCCCGCTTGACATAAGAGGCCCATTGAGATGTATTCGAGGCCCTGGTACGAGGCCCACCTGTTGTGTATTCGAGGCCTGATGAGATGTATGTTGGCCCATATGATAAGGCCTATGTGATGTAAATGAGGCCCTTCATGATTATACGTAAGGCCATGGGCTCACTATATGTTTGGCCCTATGAGGGCCACTCCTTGGGAGCAATGTTGGTTAAATGGCCACATTGATGGGCAATGATGGTTTAATGTCCACGTCGTGACCTTCCCTTAGGCTTTGTTCGGCCCATTCTCATCGAGGGCGATTATCGATTCCGATTATTGATCGAGGTCGATTGCCCATCCTGATTGTCGTGACTGATTTGTCGATTCTGATTATCGATCGATCCCGATTGTCGTGACCGATTTGCCGACTCTAATTATCGATCAATCTCGATTATCGTGACCGATTTGCCGATTTTGATTATCGATCAATCTCGATTGTTGTGACCAATTTGCCGATTCTGATTATCAATCGATGCCGATTGTCGTGACTGATTTGCCGATTCTGATTATTGATCAATCCGATTGTCATGACCGAATTGCCGATTCTGATTATCGATGGATCCGATTGTTGTGACCAATTTATCGACTCTGATTATCGATCGATCCCGATTATCGTAACCGATTTACCGATTCTGATTATTGATCAATCTCGATTGTCGTGACCGATTTACCGATTCTGATTATTGATCGATCCGATTATCGTGACCGATTTGTCGATTTTGATTAGCGATTGAGGCTGGTTATCATGACCGATTTACCAATTCTGATTATCGATCGATCTCGATTGTCGAGGCCGAGTATCAAAGCCGATTCTGATTATCAGGGTCGATTGTATAGGCCGACTCTGATTGTTGATGCCGATTTCGAGTGTCGATTCCGATTGTCTAGACTTATATGATGTATATGCGAACCGTAGTTGAGGCCTACTGTGATGTATTCATGGCCCATGGGCAAGGCCCATTATGGTGTATTTGTGGCCTATGGACAAGGCCATTGTGATATGTATTAGGCTCATGATGTATGACGCATTTAATATATTCATGACCCATGTGTAGGGCCCACATGTCATGTATTTGAAGCCCATGAGCAGGGCCCACCTGTTGTGTATATGTGGCCCTTGAGTAAGGCCCATGGTGTTGTATATTAGGTCCTTGTGTGAGGCCATGAGTCTACTATATACTAGGCTTTATGTGGGTCATTCCTTGAGGGCAATGCTGGTTAAATGTCCACATTGTCGAGATCTATTGTCGATGCCGGTTATTGATACCGATTATGAGTATGTGACAGCATAGCATCATAATGCATGCCCATACGCATCATCTGCATGTTTATTATGAGATGTGATTGACCATTGCATATGCCATAGGGCAGGTTGCTTATAGGGCTCCCTGATAGGCAGAGTTGCCACACATTAGAGCACGGCATGCGCAGGATTGATGCATGATTGGACTATGTAACTCATGCATCTCGCATTTATGTGACATGACCACCGTACGCCCTAGCGACATCAGGGCCGTAGCCACCACAGGTATTTCATGGATGGCCAGATGGGACACCAAAAATCTGTTCTACATGGGGTGCTATAGATATCCTTAGGTGAGAGTCTCAGAACCCTCTTGGTTCCAGATGTTGCTCCAATGTCTAGACCAAGTGAATACATGAGCGCATGAGGGCCATATACCATTAGGCTGTGTCTCCCACTGTGTCGTGGTTGGTTGGAAAGGGATACGGCCTTACCTGCCTGAGAGGAGGGGGCAATGTTAGGCTAAGTCTGACCAGCTCGAGGAATGGGTCTGCTATCGACGAGCTGGGCCCAATATTGGCAGGCGGATAGTGAGGTCTCTTCCACTCACCTTGTTGCGCACGATGGGGCAGCTATCTGGTTTGGAGTGTAATAGACCCGGTGATTTTTCTGAGAGGAACCATACCGATATGTGGACTTATTGAGCAGAAATTGCATATTCATTCATTCATTTATTCACTATCCACTCGGGCTAGTGGTGTGTAACTATTTGTTACGTGTACCTTTGCATGGTTAGGATTTCGGTTGGACGCGTGACTAACCTGAGACCAGGAGTTTACCACATTGAGTCTGACTATCCAAATTTAGGTATGGGACTAGTTTGGATAGAAGTCCCTTATGATGGACCTCGTAGCCTGCGATACTACGTACTATCATCCCGACCTCACACCCCAGCTTGGTTATTTCATTCGCATCGCATATTGCATCCGCATGCACATGACATTTTGGGTTGTTATGTTTTTTATACTTATATGGCCTAGATAGACTTAGCAAGATTTACATATTGCATTGTACCATTGGCATCTGATATTTGGCTCTCCTTGACTCCTCCTTTGCATAATTGATCTGTATTGCATACTCTGATATTATATAACTCATGAACTTGTCAATGCTTCTATTTACTCTGATATTATATAACTTATGAACTTGTCAGTGCTTCTATTTACTCTGATATCATATGATTCATGAACTTGTCAGTACTTCTATTTACTTTGTTATCGTATGATTTATGATCTTGTCAATATTTCTGTTTACTCTGATAATTCCTGATCTTGTTAGTATTTCCGCTTACTCTAATATTTGTGTGCATGACACTTACCTCGTGCACACACTTACACCACCCTCTAAGCTTTCTATAAGCTTATGCACAATAGATGCGTGCAGGTGACGTTAGGTTGTAGCAGCATTGAGCTTGGAGCGTGCATTGGTCTTCTAAAGCTTTGATTTTGATATATGTCTTTCCCCTTTTAGTATTGTACTCAAATATTTATATTAGTGGATATGTGATGATGATGTTGCCTTTGTGATTTGGGTAAACTTGTGGTTATGCTTATTACGAGTTAAATGTACATTAAAAAAAATTTTCCTTGTAGGATCCTAGGATCGAAATCTAGTGTATGGGTGCTGGGAGCCGAGAATGGGGTACTGCGGAGGCTGTCGGTACCGAATTCGGCGATCGGAAATTTTGTGAAGCCGGTCTCCAAGTTTGGGGCGTGACAAAAGTTGGTATTAGAGCATAACTTGGGAATACCTGAGGATAACATCACATATCTACTGATAGCTACCTTATACTGTATGATTGTTGCGAACTTAGAATGATTAGATCTCCGAATTCGAATAACTTAGAAACTTCTTGATATAGCTTGTGATTTAAATTTCGAGGACAAAATTTTATTAGGAGGGGAGAGCTGTAAGACCCATATCCTAGACTGTACCGTTCCATAGGCTTCCCCGGTCTTCCCAGTCGAATTCCGGCAACCTTCGACCCTTAACCGGCATTTGCGCGCGACCCTGATTCACACGTCGCCAACTTGAGTTGACTCAACCCAAGACTTGTACCTTAGTGACTGCGCCGTCGCTATGGTTTCGATGCCGTGACTTATGCTCCGATCTGATACTCTGGCGAGGAGATGTGGGCCAGCGTTCGGTGCGAGGAAAACGCCGCACGTTGTAATTCCGAGAGAATCTCTACGAAATGTCACATCAATCCATCAATCAATCAAAGTACTCCCATCACCTCACACCCCATCCCCAAGTACAATCACCCCTCCCCTAAAGTCAACACTCTCTTACAACCAAGTACACCTACCCATCACTCACCTCCCTCTCTCCCATCACTCCTCTCCCATCTCTCTCTCTCTTTACAACTCTCTCTCTCTCATTTCTCAAAATTCACTTTCCAAGCAACCCAAACACACCACACGTCCAAACTCTCCTAACCCTCCATGAGAGAGTTTTATATGTGGCCCACTTCCTACCCTCTCATCTTCCATCTCCACCATCAAAGCTTCATCATCTTCCGTTGAAATCGAAGCCTAGGCGACTACCTTTCCATCAGACTAAGAAGGAGTGGACAGTGGGTGATCTTGGACCCACATTCTTATTATTATTATTATTTTTTGTGATTTAAGGACCCACATTTCTTGTGATCTTGTGCTTATAGCCCATCCGATACTTGGAATTTCATCATTTTTCGGTAAAGTATATATTTCAATGAGATTGTTATAACCATTGTGTCAAACATTACATACATACACTAATTAGAGATGTAAGGCCCATATCTTAGTCTGTACCGTTCCTTAAACTCTCGCAATCCTCCCCGTCAAATTTCGGCGATCCACGACTTGTAACCGGTGTTTGCACGTGATCCTAAGTCGCATTCCGTATATCTGAGTCAACTCAACTCGAGACTTATACCCTAGTGACCTCGCCGTTGCCGCGATTCCAACGCCGTGTCTTGCGCATCGATGCGATACCCATGCTAGGAGTTGTGGGCCCATATTTATTTTGAGAAAAATGCCGCGCATTGTAAATCCCAAGAAAATTTTTACAACCCATCACATCAATCAATCAATCACAAGTCAAGTATACAACCCATCCCTCTCTTACACAACCCATTCCCAAAGTAAACTCTCTCTCTCTCTCCACCCATCCCTCTGTCATTCAAAATTCAACCAAGCTCATACCCTTCATGTCATTCTTCTTACAACATCTATCCTTCTCATCTCATCCTTCTTACAACACCCTCTCCTCTCTCATTCTCTTCACTATTTCCTAAGCTTTCATGAGAGAAAAGCTCTAAGGAGAGAAAAGATCAAGGCCCGCTTCCTACCACCACATCTCACCATCCAACCCTTCAATTTTCATCATCTTCCATCAAAGAAGAAGCTTAGGAGTTTAACATTCCAAGGAGTTAAAGAAGAAGGCAATTGATGGGTGATTTTAGGATATCCACCATTGATTTTCATTTGAGGGCCCACTTGTGATGGGATCCATTTCGATGTATGTGTTGTAAATAAAGAGGGGCCCATAGTGGCGAGGTCCCTCCATCTCACCAATCTCTCTCTCTCTCTCTCTCTCTCTCTCTCTCTCTCTCCTTCACTGTTGATGGCCCACCTGATGATTTACATATTTTATCCATGTTGTCCATTTAGTGGACCACACCACAGTCCACTTGTGGGGCCCACCTTGCTGCTTGTCCAGTGGGCAGGCCTGCTGCCTGTCCGTTTGGACAGGCCTTGATGAAGGAAAAACACAAATATCAGCTTTATTTAAAGCTTGGTGAGCCACACGTGTGGTCCCACCTGATGATATCCACACCGTCCATACCTTGGATGGTGGGCCCCATCGCAGCCTGCAGTAGCTGCTGCATTAATGCCAGCAAGTTCCAGGAGTCTGATCTTGTTGTGTGTTATACCCATACCGTCCATCCATTGGCAGCTCGTGGGGCCCACCCCACACGTCTGACACATGTGGGGTGGGACCCACCGTGATGTATGCATTTTGTATCTGAGTTGTCCATCTACTATATGGCTAGCAGCTAAGCTACCTTTGATGTCAGTAAGTTTTGTGGGCCTGATCATGAGGTTGTATCCATACCGTCCGTCCATTTGGGGACGTGGACGCCACTACCATTAGGTATGTATTTTATACACATCGTCCAACCGTTATGGATGTGGGCCTACCCCACACGTGTGGGGGTGGGACCCACCTTGCTGTATATATTTTATATCCACACCGTCCATTTGGACAGTGTGATGTGGGACGCACCATGTTGTATGTGCTTTGCAACCACTTCGCCCATCTGTTTTCGGCCGTGTGTGGGGCCGACCGTGATGTATGGGTGTACCGTCTAGCACTCTGGACAGTAGGACCCACCACATATATGTGTTGTATATCCAGTCCATCCATCCTTGGATGGTACTATTTGGGGCCACCTTTGATGAATGTATTGTACATCCACATCGTGCATTCGTGAGGCCCATATGATGTACATCCACACCGTCCACATGGGATGTGGGCCCCACATGATGTACGTGTTTGATCCAAGCTGTCCATCTGGTGAAGCCCATTTGGAATGTACAGGGCCCACCTTAATATGATGTATTGATGAGACCCAATGAGATGTACTAAGGGCCTGTTGATAAGGCCCAACATGATGTATATGTGAGGCCCATGGATGTGGCCTATTGCGATGTATTTGAGGCCCATATGATGAGGCCCGATGTAATGTATATTGGCCCATATGATGAGACCCGATGTTGTGTATTTGAGGCTCATGTGATGTGGTCCAATGCGATGTATATGAGGTCCTTGTATGAGGCCCAATGTGATGCATGTGAGGCCCATGAGTGAGGCCCTTATGTGAGGCCCAAAGCGATGTATATGATGACCGATGTGATGTGTGATTCCACCATGATATATTTAATGATGTTTATGATAGGCCATACCTCGGGAGCAATGATGGTTTAATGTCCACATCGTAAGAGCAATGATGGTTAAATGTCCACATTGTAACTTTCCATATGGCCCATTGTTAGGCCCATTCTCACCTCCCCTTAGTGGGCTAACCCAAACCGTTGGGACCCCATGATCGTTAGGCCCATTCTTGATATGAGTAGGCCGTCTAGGCCCATCCTTGATATGAGGAGAGTACATCATCATCATATAACATGCTTAGTATAACTTCACAATCCATGCCCATGCACATCATATGTATGCTTGATATGAGGAGTGATTAATCATAGCATATGCCATTGGGCGGATTATTATAGGACTCCTTGATAGGAGGAGTTGCCCACATGAGTGCGTGGTACGCGCAAGATTGTTGCATGACTGGATAGTATGATTCATGCATCTCGCATTTGTGTGATATGATTTCTATACGTCTTGGCGACATCAGGGTCATAACCTCCACAGGCATATCGTGGATGGCAGGATTGGACACCAGAAATACTGTTACTAGCATTAGGGCACCATAGATGTCCCTGGTGAAAATTTCTAAACCCGATGATACCAGATGATGACTCCAATGTCGAGATCGAGTGGATACATGAGTGCACTAGGGTCGAATACCAGGAGGCCACATCTCTCACTGTGTTGTGGTCGGTTGGAATGGGGTGTGGCCTTACCCGCCCAAGGTAGGGGGCAATTGTTAGGCTAAGTCTGACTAGCTCATAAATGGGTCCATTATCGATGTGCCGGATAGGTATTGACAGATTATTGGTCAAGTGGATAGTGAAGTTTCTTACGCTCACTTGGACTGTGCGTCTAGGGAAGGGGCAGTGCCATTTGGCATGTACTAGACCCCAGTGATTATCCAGAGTGAGAACTGTACTGATATTTGATGCTCTAGTGATGAGCTGCATTGATATGTGGATTTGAATGAGGATTGGTATGCTTGAGTTGCATCTCGCATCACATGGCCTTGGCATGGCCGATAGCATTTATGCCTTGCATCGCATAGCCTTGGTACGGGTGATGGCATTCATGGACTCACCAGTATTTCTGTATTACTCTGATATTGCATACTTACATTTCTACCATACGCACACACTTTCACCATCCTCTAAGCTTTCTATAAGCTTATGCACGATTGATGCGTGCAGGTGACGCTAGAACGTCGCAACAACATTGAGCTTAGAGCGTATAACCGACTTCTGGAGCTTTTGATTATCGATATTGTATTTCCCTTACGCATTGTACTCAAAGGTTTTTTTTATCTTAGTGGATTTGTGATGATATTAGTTGTTGTTTGTGGGTTATATTTATTATGAATTAAATTCACGTTGAAAATCCTCCTTGTAGGATCCCAGGATCGAAACCTGGTATATGGGTGCTGGGAGCTGAGAATGGGGTACTACGGAAGCTGTCGGTACCGGATTCGGCGATCGGAAATTTTGTGAGCCCGGTTTCTAAGTTTGGGGAGTGACAAGAGATATTAAAGTTGATTTAATAATTAAATTCAAACCCTTATAATTATATCATGCATAATTACATTTGGATTAAAGGGGATTTTGAATTCTAGGTGTCAAGCTGTAACATCCCGAAATTTCACGGTTAGAGTTTATACTCTTGCCCAAGAAAACCGGGTGTTAATAATTAAATGAATTGGATGCTTCAAAATTGCATCATATATATATATATATATATAATTCCATTTAGATCACATCCAGTCATATTCACGAGAGTAAAATCAACTGTATTTTTCATTCCATTAGAGTAACAAAATTCAACCAATTATCAAATGCCCTTTCAATGGGAGCTTATTACATTATCGAGTTCGTAGCGGAAATATAAATAAAACTAAGTCGTAAAACTATCTTCTCATTCATTCAGTGTACTCTTCCATTGAGGGATGGCTCTCCAGGTCTTTAATCTATACATCACCTGCATTATTTGTACGATTGGAGAGGGTCAATGCCCTATTCATAGTGATGGTTATCCTTTAAGATTAGTAATAATTCAAGAGATTCATGAAAGTAATGTAAGGGTGCTGATACATCTCGTATTCCACCACTACGAGTGGTATCAGTATGAGCAACCAATATATATATGAATGCATGCCTAGCAACGTTGTACGGCTCATCATATGTAGTGATTATCACAATGTGGAATACAATTCATAAAAAACCCAACTCGCCTCGCATCCCATAATTATGAAAATTCGCCGTCGTGTCCAACGTTAACGTGAATTTATGCGAACATCTTAAGGAGACATAACAATACGGTTGGGGGATTTATTTAACACAATATGTTTATGGAATGACTATTTGCAACATCCAATCCTGAAAAGTAATATAACACGCATAACGATTTACTTATATCGATTGTGCACCATGCTAACTAACCCACAGAATAACGTGTCGACCAAGAGGGCCGCTACTTGTAATGCATTACGTCCACAATACATATTTGAATCATTAGTTGTGATACTTCTAACATATCACTTGCATTGATAGAGAAATAATTTGAATCATTGAAGTTTTTAAATTCTAAGACACATACCCAAGCCATAAAAGTAGATAACACAAGGGTAACAAAATAAGGAGGAAAGTAGTAATGACTAACTCAACAAAGAGGAGAGTAGCAATGGCTAACTCAACCAAGAGGAGAGTAATAAGGGCTAACTCAACAAACTTGGTAAAGGCAAGGGCAAGACTTGTATCCATCACCCTATATAAATTAATAAAGATCATACGTAATTAAAATCACACCTTAACCATAATTCTCAAGGGATAGATAATTGTTGGTGGTAAATTAAACAATTATAGAGTGAGAATCATGAAAGCATAGCACGTAAAAGGTAAGATAAAGCATATCAACTTAAATTAAGGTAAGCTTAAAGGAATCCATCACCTTAGCCTTAGATCTAAACTCTAGGTAGATATCCATGTAGAAAAGCTTTTACATTAAAAACTTTCACATGAATCACAACATTGTATGAGTAAGAAGGAGACACCATATATATGGAGAAGGAAGAGGGCGTTTAGGCTTCTCCTTCTATTTCTCATTCTCATTCTCTCTCTCTCTCTCTCTCTCTCTCTCTCTCTCTCTCTCTCCTTGGGCGTTGGGAGATTGGGTGTGTGAGAGGAGAGGGGAACACACACTCCTTTTTAAAAGGAGTGGGCGTGTGAGAGGGGTGTGTTTCACATCCCGCTTGGATTAAGTTTTTTTAATTTTTTATTTTCTGATAATCTTTCTTTAAATCTAATTCATTCATTGTGTTAGGGTCGTCGAATAGAGCTGGGGAATATGATTTTCTTGGTGATCTAAAATTTAGATTAGTCTATCTTGAAAATTTTCCTAACGGGTGCCAAAACGAACTTGATCTCAATTAACAGTCTATACTTAATGATCGAGGCTTAATTTTGAGAAAAATGTGTAGTAAGGATAGACAAAAAGTTGGATAAAATTTGGTGGTTGATTGATAGTGAAAAAAGCCTAAATCTAAAATTTGACATTTTGTACTAGAAGGAAGGAACTAGCTTCAAATTTCAATGATGTAAGATCATAGATCGGGGCCTAAATTTTATATAACCTCATAGTTATATGAGATTAGAGTGTAGTCCAAATTTTAGTTGTAATGGATGGAAGGAAGTAGTTAAATCGGAAGATTCAGATTCATAAGGAGTTAGTAGACTTGATAGGATAACTTTGCGCTTAAGAAAAAGTCTACCAAAGTGGGGTCTTCATATTTCACACTTGGTACATATGATGACCAATTCAAGTCGTTCATATGATGAAAAATATCCTACCATAACTACTTACGAGGTTCTTCACTCAAAGGATACCAAAATCAACGGTTAAAGGACTGATATGTCAATTGGGTCACTTTTACAATGATCTGAGGGCTGAAATTTGACATGTATGGTTAATTTATGATAAATAGGCATGGTGTAAAATTTCACATCAAAAGGATCGTGGGAACCATGTGATCTAGAATTCAGGGATCTAGGGTAATGGCATTTTTGTAATTATTGCTGATACAAGAGTTTTGGGAAATCTAATGGTTCTACATGATTGTATACATGTTTCTAAGTAATTCTTACAAAAGAACTTATATATAAATCATTATGAATAAAGAATTATTCACCAAACTAATTAAGGGAATGTACATATATCAACCAACATAATGGATGGTCAAATAACATGTTAAAAATAGAAACACTTGATGGTTAGTACTCTAATAATGTATATAAGTGGGTGTACGATCATTTTTGTAATCGGATGATCACAAATGAGTTTTTAGAGTGATCAAAAGGTAAAACATGTATACTGTTAGATTCAAGTGACTTATTCACATGTATAAGTTTCTCAAATTGTAGTTTTGATGGTGTGTTAAACATATTCATGGGTGGTGAATAAGATGAGCAGATCAGAATCTCAATTTGATATATGTACAAATGGATGCTGAGATCAAGTAGCTAGTTTACTATGATCAAGCGGTCCAAACTCAGAGTGGACGGTCAGATATCTTTTCCTAGTGGTAAATAGTTGACTGAACGGTTGGTTATGATGGACAAGTGAGAATACTTAGGTATATGATGATCCTATCTCAAAATCAACAGTCAGATGACTTGATTTATAAATGAAGATTATTCTCAACGGTCAGATTCATGTTGGAGAATTGATGTAAAGTTAGGATAACTAGATTGGTATCGTGTGTGTGTGTGTGTGTGTATATATATATATATATATAATAAGTTAAATTTCATAGTAACACTTGAGAACTTTCAATACTCGTGTATTCAAAAATTCGGGGTGTTACACAAACATAATGGGAGGACTCCAAATCGTGGGGGTTTTGAATCCAAATGGCTCCAAATCCATGCTCTTACATAAGTCCTAAGTTCCTGATAATTTCTAAATGTATTCACAAATCTCATGCACTTGTCTTGTCAGTCCAAGTTGAACGATTCGGGATGTGATCTCAACTTGATGTCCCATGATGGACGTCAAACCCACTAAGACGAAAATCTTTCTATAGTTTCGTATTTAGTGGCCCACTAATGAGTGATTTAGAGCTTGTTTTGTATAATCGGAGTATTTCTTGAATGAATTATGGAGCGAAATTTCTTACGCACGATTATTAGAGTTTGGATTATATAAGTTCACAATATGTTATATTCACAATTAGTATAAATGGTGATTCAATCCTAATCACCATAATTCTTTGATTCTTAGGTCAAAAGGATAATTTAATTGATTTAGTTTTTTTTACATAGAATAATTACGATATAATCCATTAGTTAAGTAGGTCATTGATTGATCTTCATTAAGTTATAGTTGTCTTAATTAATTTGCGGTATGGCATCTGTATCTGACTCTAAATGAATAAATTATAAGATTAGACTTGAGATTTAAATGATTGAAAAGATTTGACAACTTCATTAGGGTGATTAGACTTGAGATTTAAATGATTGAAAAGATTTTGACAACTTTACGAGGATGTCCGGATATTTTAAGTGTCAAATATGAAAAAACTTGCAGTGTTACAAAATGGCCTGACATACAAACCATAGACTTATAAATGGATGGCTAATAATATAGCAATGGCCTTGACGTACCAACCAGAGACCTATAAATGGATCGTTGAAAATATAGCAATGGCCCTAGCATACCAATCAAAGTCCGGTAAATGGATGGTTGAAAATGCAGCAACGACTCTCATTCAACAGGAAAAGACCATAAATTGGAAGGTTAGGAATACAAGGCATCCTTTTAAGTTATGCACATGGGCTGCACAATCAAAGGACCTCACACGATCGGTCAGCATCCAAAACTTGCATTTATTTAATGAGCCGAACGAGTTGATCGATGACCTGCGAGTGGGAGTTTTGATATCCCCATCCATACGTCTCGACACACACTTCCAATTATCCAAACAATGCCACGTGCGAACCTGGCAGTGTACGATATCTAAGCTGTCCATCATGTAGGCCTCACTGTATAGATTACGTGGCTCAAGAATCAGGCAGTTCTACTCATCAGGTGGGCCACAAGCGTACTTTGAATGTCGACCATAAATATTTTTATTCTGTCGTTATTACATACATGTGTCATTCCTGATATATCGATCTGATTGAATTTTGATCTGGACCGTCTAAACTGTGGGACCCGCTTGATGTATGGTTTAGATACTTCAGATAAGTTCTAGGCTGGGTGTACATGGAATGGTGGTGCACGTGTGGAAAGTTGCTCCTAACTCAGGCCAAACACTCACATCTGCAAACATGTTAGATGATTTGGATCCTCCGATCGATGTAATTTTTAGGCTTATGATCAATCAGGTGTGGCTATTTGATTCGATGGTTGAGCTTCTTTGATAGGTGTGGGGCCCACAAATTGGATTGTACAAATCAACCAGTAGATGGACGACCCAATCGAAACTCCATAAAGAGAGTCACAGTTTATTAGGTGGCAGTAGGCGTGGCTTTCCTCTCACCAACGTACATAAATTCAATAAAACCTCAACCTACACCCTTCTATAAAACGTTCTATTCCATTGTATTGGACAAGATTGCGTGATAGTTCATCACCCTTTTCAACACGGTGATGACTGATCCACCATACACGTGGAATGGATGTACATCAATCGAGATGTTGGAAGTGGTGCACATCGCGTATGGATCATAGCTTAAAACCAGACAGATGGAATGATCCGAACGGTCCAAATTTATCTATCGAATCGATGGCTAAAAAGGAAATAGTCAATAGTCCAGATTCAATAGGGGCAATTGGACGGTTAAGATTATACAATCAGCATAACTTAGGGATCTGCCTCATCCGCGATAGGTTGAATGCCAACGCATGAGTCACCACCACGTAGAAATTTGGACTCGGATTCGATAGTGACCCCCTCCAGTACCTAGGTCGGTGCTATGTGGCCTCCACGTTTATGCGTGTTTTATTCAAGCCGTCCATCCATTTTTCCTGCTTATTTTAGCAAGTGAGCCCCATAATGAGGCAGATCCAAGTTCCGGTGGAACACATCACAAGTAGTAGTGGTGATTTAACGGCCACCATGAAAACTTCATAGGTCCCACTGTCATGTTTATTTGTCATCCAACATATTGATTATGTCACAGACACCTAGATGAAGGGAAAATACAAATATCAGCTTCCTCTAAAAAATTTTGTGGCCAACTTTTTAATAGCGTCCATTTAATAACCACCATTTTTAGTGAGGGTCCCTACTCTTGCTCGGGTAGTAGACTTTCAGAAGTTTCCACTCGCGGTCAAGGGTTCGGGCACCCATAGGTGGTGAAATTCCACCAGCGTGAGAGTGTGGGGGTGTGTATGCGTGTAAGAAAAAGAAAAAAGAAAAAAAAAACCCACTGATTTTAGTGGCATGATCCACCTGAGACTTGGATCTGCCTCATTTTTTATTTTTTATTTTATTTTGTCTCATGCTCGAAAATGAGCTGGAAAAATAAATGAACGGCGAGGATAAAATAAATACATCAGGGGGAGACCACGTATCACCGACCACTATTGACCTTGGTACTCCAGGGGTCACCACCGAATCCCTGCCGTAGAATCCCTAGACAAGTTCCTGAGGTCGGAATCTATGTGGGGTCCACAGAGATGTACGTGAAAAATCCACTTCTTCCATAAGTTTTGAAAGACTATAATAGGACAAGAATTCAAAAATCAGGCAGATCAAAAGATTAGGTAGGCCAGAAAACACGAAAGAGCAGGGTTAGAGCATCCACCATTGAAAACATTGAGGGTGCCCCAGAAGTTTTCTATAAGGATGATATTTGTGCTTGAGGTTTATCTGATTGGTAATAACCATATGAACGGTTTAGATGACATATAAACATTATGGTCAGCAACAGGAACGTTTCAACAGTGGACGTTTTGGCTGTTACTTTTCCGAGTTCTGTTGCTCACCTGAGTTTTGTGTCAGCCTCATTTTTGAATTGTTATTCCATCGTAGCCTTGGAAAGCTTGTGGATGGAATGGATTTGTAACATAGACTTTGGTCACACATAGCTTCCGACCACCGGCAGAGGCTGCATGGTTCCTCCAGAACTCAAACACTGTGGGACCCACAACAATCTTTTTGTTATATCCACTCCATTCCGTCTTTTCATCAGCTCTTTTCTGTACTTGAACCCAAACATGAGGGGGAGTGGATGTAACGTTCCATAAATTTTGGTAGACTTTAATACATCTCAAAGTCATAGTCTCAAATAATCGTACTGGTATAACTAAGTACATTAATTATATTAGAACTGGTGAATTCAGGATAATTAAAACTGAATACCTATTTTCGCTTATCGCAAATAGGTATCGATGTAAACTTGGCTAATGCAACTCCTAATTAAGAAATCTTGTGGCTTAATTTATTACAGAAATGCTCTGATTAACCAAATTTACTCTAGATTATTTACTCGTGGTATACAAAACTCGAAATTATAAAAAAACATCAGTCTTGTTTGGCTTAATATCCATCGCGGATATTGAGCCAATGTCTCATTTAGAATCGCTCAACATTGGGCTTGTAAGCCGAGTGCATAAAACATGTGAATGCCCTTAACAATACGGTGAACTCAAGTTAGGCGTCCTTGTCCATTATTCACCAAAGTTGTGGCTTTCGGATAATTAGATTACGATTAAATTTAAGATACTAAGTTAGGATGATACCGTGCACATATCTGTATAATTATGACCTTGATCGATGATCGGTTGCCGTCAAATTGAATTAGGACCTTTTTTTTTTGTGTTAGCTTGTTAGTATACAACACTGTCAGTTCACACTTTACTGTTAGCCACCCCTACTAGGGGATCGAATTGAATTAGGACCTTATCCATTGATCGGTGCATTCGATATCTGAATGTAGATCTCCAGTAGGGTCACTCATCCCATGGCGCAGATCGACGAATACCGCTACAGGTGGGCCCAATTGTGGGAAATGACCTCCTATAAAGTTAATATACGTAAGACCTGGCCATGAGGGCCATTTGCACCACTTTTGGTGTAGTAAAAGTCCTAATAGGGGTAACCCCTTGCCCCATACAAATTTGTGTCCTAAGAAGAGGGAGAGAGAGTTGTAAGGGTTTGTGCACCCTCTTGCCTTTCTCCCATTTGATCGACATCCTAACCTCTCTCAAGTCCTTCGAAGGATCCCTTGTGTCGGCAATCAGAGGTAAGGATTAAGCCATACTTCCCAATGTAAGTCCTAAGGTAATTGCATAAATCTTACAATAGCTTATGTGTTTTTTCAGTATCGATGGTTTTTCCTAAAACCCTAATCCTAAAAATGCTTTAAGTTAGGCAAAACCTTCTTGAGGTGTAGACCATTCTTTTTAAGTTTGCTTTTATTAACCTTTGAGGGTCTCAGTTAATGAATTTATATTGTGGATATGTTTTCGTAGGTTATTATTGCTGGATTTAATTCATTATTACAAACCTTATTATTATCTACTTTTAATTGTTAACATGCTCAATGAAATACATGAATGAACGAAATTTCTAATTTTAGGGTTTGTGTATAACTTTGATAAATTGTTTAGTGATTATCTAACTTTATCTAATAAGTAGAACTACTATTGATGTGAGGTCAACTTGCAAAATATCTAAGTTGGGGGTGGCCCGCATTGGGTCGACCACTTCAAACTTATTTGATCGACCAGGGCTAAACACGTATAATTGATAGTAGTTGGACCATGTGGGATGCTTGCACCCAATGCTGATTACGCCGGATTTCTCTTATGTTAATCAGATCAGTCTAATGCATATCCGATCATTGATTATTTCTATATTCGCTAATACCCAATTGATTCTAGGATACTAATATTCCCTCTAAATGAGTCCACTTGTAAGCTTTAATGCATTATGATCCCACTACGACTCATGAGTCAAATATGGTGGTATGAGACATCGTGTTTGAGTTGTCTACCTATGATAGGGTGACAAGTCTCCCTGTAGTGACTGTTGATAGATGACAGAGGCAACACGCTTGACACGTATCTTTGAATAGAGTAATGGGCCCTAAAATGGATTAAGGACACGGGTGAGGAGTTGTTGCGGCCTCTATGAGCCTCGTGATCTGGTTAAGACCCGTGATATAATGGTGATACCTTAGCTTTACCAATATGATGCTTGAATAGGACTTAATAACTACATGACTAATCATGCATATCAATTATACTAATAAGTAATATTGGCGATGAGCCACATTATCTTAAGATAAATATTTTACGAAAGGTGTTGGAATCGCATGATGAGTGAGTGTTAACATTATTGTGAAAAATGTGTCGAAATCACTTGATGAGGGAGTGTTGGATTGTGAGAATCACGTATCTTCATAATATAGCATTCATGCACTCAACAACTAAATAGGAGTAGGTTGTTTATTTGTGATTTCATTACTTGCGCTAATTATATTGATAATATGTACAACTTATAATAAATGGTATCACTGATTTGATCACTCACTCCCACCTAAGATAATGTTTTAAAACACTTAATAGATGTTGTTATAGATGCAAGTACCACCGAGGTTGATGCCTTGGAGGATGCCTATATGGACTTAGAGGAAGAGTTTTCTTACTTCCAGCTTTCTGATGAACAGCTCTAGCCCAGCTTGCCTCACGGATGGATTTGATCAATATTTTTGTTGGACAAACACTTGACTTTTGATACATTTTTTCTTTCTTTTGGAACTGTATATTAAGCCCTAGCTGTGGACCCTGAACTTTGAATGGGCGTATATTGTAGATTTTGGACTTGTCATTTTGAGTTGGATATATTTATTTTATGATATTATACACAATTTAGTTTAGCTCTATGCTTGTTAAGATATCAAATTGAGAAATGAATTTCTTTGGAATAAGGAGATTACTCCAATTACGATACTTGTGGAGAAAGAATCGCTCATACAGGGAATTTATATATGCTTCCGCAAAGTAAAGTGACACCCACAAAATTGGAGATCAAGTTCATATTCAACCCCTAAAATTTAAGGCATTACAACGTTCTCCATGTTGATTTGACGACATATCCACCAAGTCGGCATATGTGTGGATACTCAGAGTAGCACATTTTGGTATAAATCCCCACCCGAAGGCCTTCTGAAAAGCGTGGCATCTTCATGGTTTCATCCGCCACGATCCTCATAACATAGTTGGACAGCTCGGATGAAGTGGTTTTCTTGCTCCGCCACCGAGTGCCCCTTTGTTGGAGGCGAATGAACTTGTTATCCTCCTCCTTTCCGTACGTGAGGCTAATACTTTTTAAAGAAATGAGTTTCAAACTCGTCTCATGTCCCAGCGGACCTGAACCGGACGGTCCGAAGAACATTGCCCCACCATAAATTTCCTTCTTTCTCAAGCGTGTAGGTCATAAGTTCTAATTGTTCAGCGTCATGGCAGGTAACCATGGGGATGTGACACCAACCATAGGTTCATGTGTGGGCCCATGGAGTGCCTTTTATGTCATCAAAACTGTTCATCAGGTATGGATCACAAAAATGAATGGAATGTATAAAAATCAATATAATTTAAGATTAGGGTGGGCCACATCTTGTTTACACGGTCACATAATGATTAACACCTAATGTAGGAAGTGGATTTTCATGTGTACGAAATGTTGGCTCAAAGGAGCCTGGTGTTATTAGTTTCGCATAATAGACAAAAAATGAAAGGTGAAAGGTTTTATTAGAAATGGTATTTTGTATTTCTCAAAAACCAGGGAAATACAAAAATCAAGTGGGCCATGCTACAACTGCTCAAACCTTCCTGGGCCCACCATGATGTATAGGTGTCATCCAACCCATTCATAAGGTAATTCCCACCTGGATGAAGGGAAAAAACAAATGTAACCCTGATCCATAACCTTTGTTACCTCACTAAAGTTTCAACAGTAGGGATTCAATCCTCACTCGTGTGGCTCACTTGAGTTTTGTATCTCCCTCAGATTACGGATTATTCCTAAAATGAGATGTAGAAACGGATGAACGGATCAGATATAACATAAACATAATGGTGGGCCCCACAGCTATGGGTCACAGGGAAACGGATTGGCTAATTCCCCTGCCACTAGCCCGGTGGCTGATGGTCGGTGCTCCGTGGGCCTCACCATAATGTATGTGTTTCATCCATTCTGTTCATCCTTTTTTAAAGATCATTTTAGAGCTTGATCCAAAAATGAGAGGGATATAAATCTCAGGTGGACCACACCACAGGAAAACAATAGTGATTGGATATCCACCATTAAAATCCTCCTAAGGCCCACTATACTGTTTATTTGACATCCAATCTGTTGATTAGATCATACAGACCCAGATGAAGGGAAAAAAAAGATCTGCTTGATGCAAAACTTTTATGGACCCCAAAAAGTTTTTAATGGTCGACGTTCATTCAACATTGTTTCCTGTAATGTAGTCTACTTGAGATTGGGATATATTTATTTTTGGTCACATATCATAAAATGATCTAGAAAAATAGATGGACGGAATGGATGATACACATACATCGTAGTGGGGCTCACAGAGCACCGACCGACCACCAGCCATTCGCTGGTGGCAGGGGGAGTAGCCAATCCGTTTCCGGGTTACTGAGGAGCCGTGCAACCGCCGTTTAAAGCAAGTCGCGTCCATAGAATCGAGAACACGAGATTGACTGCTTTCTTCATGCCACACGTGCCAACATTACATGAATGTGAGAGATCCCAGTCATTCATCAGATCAGGCACACTGTGAATTTCTCCTGGCCCACTATTCAAGCTAAGCGGGCCACACTTGAGTCTTAAATACGAACCAGTGGCTGTACTTTTCAAACCGTCCGTTCTTGCATACGCTTCTGCTCCACCTGATGAGCAGACTAGCCCAACTACTACTGCAAAACACATCAATGGTTGGACCCACACAACAACCGCTCCTGATCACTCATGTGTCGCAAGTGGGCCTGAGAAATAATCGTATTGTCTACTTCAAAGGTAGTTCTTCACCTACTAAAACCCGTGATTCTTTCTTTTTCTTCTTTTAGTTATTTTAAATCGACTGTACGAAATGACACCCGGGACACCCGGGACTCACCCAAGACGGTCCGGCCCTTAGTGTGGGGCCTACCTTAATGAATGTATTCTACATCCACGCCGTCCATCCGTTTTATTAGATCATTTAAGCGCACTATACCAAAAATTAAACAGATCCAATTATCAATTGGACTATACCATAGGAAAGACTGGTGATTGACCATTAATGGGCCACATAAGTTTTAGATCAATCTGATAATTTTTTTTCCCTTCATCCAGGCTTATTTGACATTATTTACATATTGGATGCTAAATAATGGGCCCTGATAGGTTTTTAATGGTAGGTACTTCAGTTACCACTGTTTCTATGGTATGGTCCACTTGATAATTGGATCTATTTAAATTTTTGGATAATGCGCTACAATGATCTGAAAAATCGTATGGTCGGAGTGGATACAGAATACATACATCAAGGTGGGCCCCACGGTAAGGGCTGGACCGTCTTGGGTGCGTCCAGGGTCTCACTTAATCCGCCCCGCTAGAATCTACAAAGAGAATCCGGATCCTCTTTCCGCAAACTTCCATTTGGACTGAGCATTTATGACATAACTGCCCCTCTTTTGTGTAAGAGAGAATATTCTCCAGGGAGCGGTGTGCAGCCTCTACCTCACCTAACACGTGCGGTCCTGTGTGTGGGGCCCACCTTAATGTATGTGTAATATATCCACGCCATGCATCCGTTTTTCTGGATCATTTTAGAGAATGGGGAAAATAATGAAGAAGATTCAAATCTCAGGTTGCCCACACTACAGGAAACAGTGGTGATTGACTGTTAAAAAGTACTTGTGGGCCATCCACGTCTGTGAACTTATCAACGGGATGGATGGAAAATAACTATTACGGTGGCCCAAGGAAGTTTTTAATGGTGGGCGTTCAATGACCAATATTTCTTGTAGTGTGTTCCACCTGATACTTTCTCTACTCTATTTCTGGTCTCATACCATAAAAAGAGCTGTCAAGATGGATAGACGGTGTGGATATACTATGCATATGTCAAGGTGGGCCCATCGAGGTGAGTAAATGGCTGACGCGGATTCGGTGGTGTTGCCAGCACGTGTGATATGTCGGGCACTATGAGGCCCACCCTTATGTATGTGTTTTACATCCATGCCGTCCATCCATCTTTCCATTTCATTTTAAGTCAAGAACCCAAAAAATGAGGCCGATCGAAAGCTCAAGTGGACACACCACAGGAAGCAGTAGGGTCACTGACATCCACAGTTGAAACCTTCCTGAAGCCCACCGTAATGTTTATTTTTCATCTAACCTGTTAATAAGATCACAAAGACCTGAACGAAGGTAAAATATAAATATCAGCTTGATCCAAAACTTTTATGACCCTCAAGAGATTTTTAATGGTGGGCATTCAATTACCACTGTGCTTGAACAGTGTGGTCCACTTGATATTCTGATCTTCTTCATTTTTTGGTTTATCCTTAAAATGAGCTGGAAAAAAAGATGGACGGTGTGGATATAAATAACTACATCAGGCTGAGCCCTACTGTGCCCAACACACCACCATGCGCTGGTGTTGACAACACCACTTAGTCCGACTACATATATGGCACCCAACCACTCAAATGTCGCGCCACCATCAATGTCGGTCGACCCACAAATGGGCGGATCCAACCATCACGTTGGCTACCACCACCACCTTCGATGTTTTTGGGTGGTTGGGCATTATTTCTTGAATCTGTTCAGGTCCAACCATACTGTGTGTAAGCCATTTAACCCACCATATAGCAATGGGATGGCTCAAAATTAACTCTATAAAATCATTTATGCGAGTTACAATATAGAAAACAATGAGCAAAACCTCTAACTTAATTAGATAGATTTAGGTGATAGTTGGACAGCCTAATTTTTGGGCATATGAGGTTTACAAGGTAACATAACCAAGATGGGATACAAAATGTTGGGAAATAAAAATTTTCAAAATTTTTTTTTGATTAATTTTTAGGACGGTTGTTGAGATCGTGCCATGCTTTTCAAACAAACGTAGACCGTCCAAGGAGTCTCTCTCTTAGGTATCAAGAGATCATATCTATGCTCGTGAAAACTGTTGGTCTGTCGCTGTCATTCTCCGAGTACAAGTCTCTATCTTGAAATGTCCCGTGTAGTAAGGTTTAGGAAGGTTAGGAAGGTGAGAAACCGCGTTATGTTCTATGATAAGGGTTGAGATCTAACCTGAGTTGTTCAAGAAGTGGATTAGGAGATGGGAGGTGGGACGGTCCACCCGTGCTCTCTGCTCCACTCTCTTTTCCTTACAAGTTAGAATCATTGAAAAGGGTTAGGGTGTTCTAGGGTTTCTATCTCTCTCTTATCTCCGTTCTTTAGGATCTAAGATATGCACTTAATATGGTGCTCCACTACTCTATAAGGTTTCGGTATACTTCCTACTATAAATGAAATGTGTTTACCTATTTAATTTATGTACTCCAACCATCTAAAGCCCTTTACTCTTCTTGGTCACCATCATTAGCCTATCCCATTCAACACTAGAGAGTGGATCAACAAATCTTGGCCATTGGATGTCTATCAAGTAGGGTTTAAACAAATCAATGATTAATATTCAAGATTAACACTTAAAAACCTATGCTTAATTAATAAAAATTATTGAAGTGCCCGCAAACTTTTAAAAAACTTGATGGATGGTTCAAACGCCAAAATCAATCCACATACTAATGTCTCAAATGAACCAAGTGGATCGAGAAGACTGTAACGACCCTAAAAAAAACCTTCCAACGACACCCATTTTAGTGGCTTCTAGGTAGCTTTGTAAAATGAGCCAAAGAAAAATTTATCAAGATCATCTCTTTGTCCGCATATTCTCAAGTCAAGGAATTTAACAAAGCAAATACAATCACAAATATCTTCTGGTTGGGGCATAATGGATTCCTTTGACTAGTTAGTAACAAGCGATCCTACCAATGTGAATGATCAAAAGCCTTATGTTAGGGAACCATTAATGATGCACTTGTACACTCACATGGGGTAGTGCAAAGGTACACCGACATCAAGTCAAACCCAATAGTGGAGACTATCCATCCTAACATCGAGCCAGTCCTCTCATAAAAGATTACCAATTCCAATCATATAAGTATGTCCAAGTACCTGTATGGTTATGGATAAGTGTAACACCTCGAATTTCATAGGTCGAGTACATACTCAGTCCTCGATATTTCAGGTATAAATTATGCTTTGCCGAAGTAGGAATTTACTGTACTTTTAACCCGATATCCGAGCAATCATAAAACTAAGCTAAACCATGAAATATATTCTGATATAAATGTATTTAAAGTAATTAACAATCACAAAATGTACAATATACATCCATTACGAGTATATGGTCCACTGCTTGGGCTCAATCTACAGTTCCAAAATAAATAAATAAATGCGTGAAGTCTAAAGTCTAACTAACAAAAGAATATCTGCTAAATCCAGCCAAGTGGCAATCCGACTACAACTTCCCATCAGATAACTGGAAGTAGGAGAACTACTCCTCCGGGTCCATGCATGCGTCCTCCAATGCGTTCACCTTAGTAGCCCCTGCATTTACAAGAATCTCTGGTTGGTATTTTAAAACACTATACTAGAGTGGGAGTGAGTGATCAACTCATGGTTCTATTTATTTTAAGTTTCACATGTTATCAACTCGATCAGCTCAGCTACTGATAGCACAGGTAAACAAACACTTCATATCTAATCTTTTTAGGTGCATGAATGTTATAATGGAATGATTTATGAGCTTTACAATCTAGCACCATCTCAACAAGTGACTTCAACGTCTATTTCACAAATGCCAACACTCTCTTATCATGTGACTCCGACTCCATTCACAAACTACTTATCCTAGTGTAATGTGGCTCGTCACCCGCATTACCAATAAGTGCGAATGATATACATGATTAGCCAGGTGGTTATTAGGTTATATTTATTTAGCATATTAGGGAAGCTAGGGTACTACCATTATATCACGACTCTCATTTGGATCACGAGGCTCATAGTGGTCGTAGTGACTACTCACCCTGTAAGGGCCGTATCTTAGTCCGTATCATTCCTTAGACTCCCGCGATCCTCCCCGTCGAATTTCGGCAACCCGCGACCATTTAAGCGGGTTTCGTCCACACGATCCATTTAAGCGGGCCAACCCGCTGTCCATATGGATTCACCTTGCTGCCCATTTTTGGGCAGGGCTGGATGAAGGGAAATAACAAATATCAGCTGATCTAAGGCTATGGTGGGCCACCATGTGGACCCACCTTGATGTATCTGTTATGCCTCCACCGTCCAAAGGCAGGGACAGTGGGGTCAGGTGTGGCACGTGTGTGCTGTCCACACCGTCCAGCATGAGACGATGCTGGATGCACCATGTTACATGTGTTTTATCCGAGCCATCCATCCAGGCCTCCCAGGCCACGGGCTTGTGAGATGAAGATTCAAATCTCAGGTGGAGCGCACCGTGTTGTATCCTGCACGTGGGACCACCATGACGTGAGTGTTTTATCCATGCTGCTGGACGTGCACCCCACCTTGATGTATGTATTAAATCCACACCGTCCATCCAATTTTAGGCGTTGAGCCGAAAAATGGAGCCAATCCAAATCTCTAGTAGGCCACACCATCAAAAGATTATTTTAATAGTGATAAACTATTAGGGCCGCTGTGATGTTTCTATGCATCAAAACATATCAAATATTGTGCTCATTGGACCCATTACGAACCACAGAATCCGACTAATGGAGTGAATTGTCTTGATGTGGGCCCCACCTATGAAAAACCTTTAGAAAACAAAAAAAAAAGAAGAACACAGCGGCTCTAGATGCTATTGCTACTGCTGTTTGGAATGGGTAGGGTTTGTGGGCCCCACCACATGCCTCACCATGATGTGTGTTGAACATCAACACCGTCCATTTGATGAGTCCCCTTTAATTATTGGGATATCCTAAGAATCAGCCGTACACGGAACTCAGGTGGCCCACACCATCTAAAATCATGTGATGACATGTTAAAACACATAAAAGCACTTGTTGGTGCCCACCTTAAATTTGGATGCATCTGAAACTTGGTCTGACCCCTTAATCAAGTGGGACACACTTAATTGGATGGGCTGTATTTGTGAACCATGGCTTGGTAGGCCCAACTAATGATTGTGAATGTTTTAATGGAGGTCAAACCTCTCAACTGTGTGCCTAGTGTGGCCCACACAAGCCACAGATTGACTTGATTTTAAGTCTCAAGCCCCACCATGATGTGTGTATTATACCCACATTGTTTAGCTATTTTTCCAGGGTCGTGGGCCCCGTTACATTGTATGGCCCACCATGATGTATGTCTTATGTACACATTGTTTGCCCAATTTTTTTGGGCCATGGGCTACCTCATAAGGCCCACCATGATGTATGTGTGTTACACACACTATCCATTTATTTTTGGGCCGTAGGCCTCATTGCCTTGAGAGGCCCACTTATTGTACATATGAGGCCCATTGTGTTGTATCAGGCTCGTTGTGATGGTATGAGGACCATTGTGATTGTATGAGGCCCATTGTGATTACATGAGGCCCATTGAGATGTATGTGAGGTCACTGTGATGAGGTCCATGGAGATATATGTGGCCCATTGTGATGCATATGAGGCCTATGAGATGCGGCCCATTGTGATGCATATGAAGCCCATGAGATGCGGCCCATTATGATGTATATAAGCTCATGAGATGCGACCCATTGTGTCACGCCCCAAACTCAGAAATCGGGCTCACAAAATTTTCGATCGCCGAATCCGGCACTGACAGGCTTCGTAGTGCCCCATTCTCGAATCCCGACACTCATATGCAAGATTTCGATCCTGAGATCCTATAAGAAGGATTTTCAGTATGATTTTTTTGGTAATAGAGCATAACCAAGTCACAAAAACTTTAAGTACAAGGCAGAAAGGGAAATACAAGGTGATCAAAAGGCTCCAAAATAATCTGATGTGCGCTCCTGCCTCAGCGCTGCTGCAATCTAACGTCACCTGCACGCAACAGTCGTGCATAAGCTTACAAAAGCTTAGAGGGTGGTGTAAGTGTGTGCGCAAGGCAAGTGTCAAGTATGTAGTAACAGAGTAACGTGAAAATGTGCTGGTAAGTCCATGAATACTATCAGTCGTACCAAGGCTATGCGATGCAAGGCACGAATGCTATCGGCTATACCAAGGCCATGCAATGCGAAGCCTACGTAGTCGGATGTCATATGCGAGATGTAATGCAAGCATGTCAGTCCTCATCAAATACATATATCAGTACAGTTCCCCTCTGGGATATCACCAGTGTCTAGTACATTCCACACTGATTGTCGCCTCCCTAGCCGCGCAGCCCAGCGAGTGGAAGAGACCACACTATCCGCCTGACCAGTAAGCTGTCAATGCCTACCCAGCTCGTCGATAGCAAACTCGTTTGTGAGCTAGTCAAACTCAGCCTAGCTTACAATCCCCTCACTCGGGCAGATAAGGCCACACCCCTTTTCAACCGACCTCGACACAGTAGGAGACGTGGCCTACTGGTATTCGGCACTGTGCGCTCGTGTATTCACTCGGTCTAAACGTTGGAGCACTCCTGGTAACAAAAAGGTTCTGAGATTTTTACCTAAAGACATTATATGTGCCCACAGTGCAAGAGCTAATATTTTCGGTAGCTAATCCGGTCATCTACGATGTGCCTGTGGAGGCCACGACCCTGATGTTGTTAAGGTGTACAATGATCATGTCACACATATGTGAGATGCGTGAGTCACACCGTCAGTCATGCAGCAATCTTGCGCGTACCACACACTCATGTGGGTAACTCCTATCAGTGAGTCCCATAAATAATCTGTCAAATGGCATATACTATGATTAGTCACTACTCATATCAAGCATACATATGATGCATATGGCATGAGTCATGGAATTATACTAAGCATGTTATAAAGTGATGAACTATCCTCACAACGAAGATGGGCCTAGACGGCCTACACACAACAAGTATGGGCCTATCGATGGGCCCTAGGAAAAGTTACAATGCGGACATTTAACCAACATTATCCTTACAATGTGGACGTCAAACCATCATTGCTCCCAAGGCATAGCCCACCATAACATCATTATATAAACCATGGTGGAATCACACATTGCAATGGACCTTATGTACATCCCATTGGGCCTCGACCCATGGGCCTCAAATACATCACATGGGCCTCATATATATCAAGGTGGGCCTCAACAACGAGCCTTATACACATCAAGGTGGGCCTCAACAATGGGCCTTACACATATCAAGGTGGGCCTCAACAATGGGCCTCATATATCACATCAGGCCTTATCAAATGGGCCCCTAATATATCACATCAGGCCTAATCAAATGGACCGAATCAACGGGCCAAGTCGAATGGGCCGAGTTGAATGGGCCAATTCAAATGGGACGAACACAATTCATCTATTTTTAGAGATCAATATAGAGTATTATATAAAAATGAATCATATCAAAAGGTCAACTGGACCATACCATATCTAACCGTGGTGATAATGATTTCCACGGTTAAATTCCAATGGGCCCCACCATAGGGTTTATTTCCCATCCAGCCTATTCATAAGGTCACAAAGACCTGGATTTAGAGGAAAAACAAATATCATATTGGTCCAAACTTGGTAGCCCAAGGGTTTTAATGGTGGACGTTCAAACCTACTATTTTCTGTAATGTGGTCCACCTGATAACTAGATCTGTCTCATTTTTAGTCTTAAGCCTAAGACGGGTCCACCAAATGGATGGGCGATTTGGATGCAACACATGCATTAGCGGGCCCCATATAGATTGACGGCACAGATAAAGCACGTACCTCATGGTGGGGGTCCACACTGATGGCAGGTGTGGAATACAATACATACATCAGTGGGTCCCACGTGGGGCCCACCATAACATTTATTTCCATCCAACGGTTGATAAGGTCACACAGACCCGGATAAAGAGGAAAAACAAATTTCATAACGATCTAAAACTTCTGTGACCCAAACAGGGTTTCAATGATAGACGTTCAACCATCACTGTTTCCTGCCGTGTGGGCCACCTGAGCATTCCGTATACGGCTGATTTAGGGGTGCCCCACGTTAAAAAGGGGCCCCATCAAATGCATGGTGTTGATGTCAACACACATCACGATGGGGGCCTGTGGCTGGGACCCACGGTCCTGCCCTTTCCGTCCACAGCGCAGCAGGACGCTGCTGTGCCATCCTCTGGACGACAGCAGCAGTAGCGCCTGCTGCTTGATATTTTATTATTATTTTTTTCTATTGTTTTTCCTAGGTGGGGCCCGCATCAGGTGGATCCACTCCACCCATTGGATTCTATGGCTCAAGACAGTCCGAACGAGCCCAATATTCAGCATGTTTCCGCGTGTAGAAAAATTAAAGTGGCCCCTAATCAATTTTAACGGTGAAAATCACTATTTTCTATGCTATGGCCCGCCAGATAATTGGATTGTCTTCATTTTTCGGCTCAACGCCTAAAATGGGCTGAGAAATAGGATGGACGGTGTGGATTATATTCATACATCAAGGTGGGGCCTGCATGAGCGGCCCACCCAAAAGCCATTGAATTAAACTAATATATTTTTTTTGTTAGCTGGTCAGTACACCACACTGTCAGTTTGCACTTCACTGTGTGGCCATGTCCAGCGTCCCTGGACTCTGGACGGTTTGGATACAACACATATTTAAGGTTGGCCCCACTTACAGACGTGCTACCAGGGGGGTGGGCCCTGCCCAGGTGGGCCACCAAATGGCTGGATGGTGTGGATAAGGCATACATCAAGGTGGGGTTCATTCGGGTGGGCCACACAACCACATCATCACACAAAAAATGAAAAAGAGATGGAGAGAGAGAGAGAAAGAGACATGTGCGATGGAGGGCTCTGCCACTATGAGCCCTCCCTTCCATGCATTCAATCATACATTAAGTGGGTCCCAATACATGTGGGCCCACCAAATCAAAAATCAGCGGTGGAGATTCCTTCTCCACCAAAATGGAAGGTCTAGATGACCTCTTTCAAACTTAGAAAAGTAAACATCATGATGGGGTCCATGGAGAATGGCCCCATCATGGAATGATCATGTGAATGATGATGGCCCACCATGATGGATGATCCACGTTGTCTAGTGGGACCACACGTTCTCCAAACAGTGGGGTGCCCACTATCCAGCAGCTGGACTGCCTTGCTGCCCAGACGAAAGGAAAACATAAATATCAACTTGATCCTGGGCGTATGGCCCACTGGACGTGGGACCACTTGATGTGTGTGTTTTTTACCCACTGTCCACACATGTGGACCACCATGATTTATGTATTGTAACTGCACCGTCCAGTAGCAAGTGCTGCTGGAGATGCAAGACACTTAAGATCGGGTGGGCCACGTATACGTGGACCCCACCTCAATGTATATGTTGTATCATCACTGTCCAATAACTGGACAGTGGGTCCCATCTAATTCATGAGCTATCCCAACCGTCCATCTGCTGCATTGACATCAGCAAGGGGACTGATCATGAGGCATGTATTATATCCAACACCGTCCATCCACAGCTATGCAGCTGTTGTAGTGAAGTCAGTAAGCTCTGTGAGTCCCTGCATGAGATATGTGTTATATCCCATCTATCCTAGGGCGTAGGACCCAACATATATATGTGTTGCATCCACCGTCCAACCCATGGACGGTGGGTCCCACCTTGATATGTTATATATCCACACCGTCTAAGTGTGGGATGGTGTTGCCTGCCATGATTTTATATCCATCCACACCATCCAGTGGTCTAGACGGTGGGAGACCACCCAGATGTATATATTTTGATCCACACCATCCATCTGATGGTGGAACCCACCTTGATGCATGTATTTTGTATCCCCACCGTCTAGAGATGTCTGGACGGTGCTGAGGGACTCCACCGTGATGTATGGATTTAATCCACACCGTCCATCTTGACGGTGTGCCGCATGGAGCCCAACCATGATGTATGTATTTATCCACGCTATTCGACCACATGGGATGTGGGCCCCACGTAATGTACATGTTTGATCCAAATCATCCATCTGATGGGTCCCATTTGGAATGTCCAGGGCCACCCCAATCTGATTTGTATGAGGCCCATTTGATGAGGCCCAATCTGATGTGTATAAGACCCTTGTGTAAGGCCCATTGAGATTGTATGTGGCCCATTATGTTGTGTATGAGGCCCTTGTGTGAGGCCATGGGCCGACTATACGTTACGCTTTATGTGGGCCACTCCTTGGGAACAATGTTGGTTAAATGTCCACATCGATGAGTAATGATGGTTAAACGTCCACATTGTGACCTTCCCTTAGGTCTTATTAGGCCCATTCACATCCTTCTCTAAGTGGGTTTACCCTAATCATTGGGCCCATTGATATGTGTATAACCATCTATTCATATTGGGATAACCCATAATGTTGGGCCCCTATTGGTTGCTAGTAAGATTGTTTTAATCTTGAAGTCCATCTATGGACCCCGCTTTGAATATAGGTCAATTATCGATGTCGATATTGAGTATGTGATAGCATAACATCATGATACATGCCCATACGCATCATCTACATGCTTGATATGAGACGTGGTTGGCCATTGCATATACCATTGGGCGGGTTGTTATGGGACTCCTTGATAGGTGGAGTTGTCCCACATGAGTGCACAGTATGCACATGATTGATGTGTGATTGGATTGTGTAACTCATGCATCTCGCATTTTGTGATATGACCACCGTACGCCCTAGCGACATCAGGGCCATGACCTCCACGAGCATGTCATGGATGGCCAGATGGGATGTTGAAAATCTTTTTCTACACGGGGTGTCATAGATGTCCCTGAGTGAAAGTCCGTAAACCCTCTTGGTACTAGAGGACTCCCCAATGTCTAGACCGATTGGATATATATGAGCGCATGAGGGTCATATACTAGTAGGCTGCGTCTCCCACTATATCGTGGTCGGTTGGAAGGGGGTGTGGCCTTATCCTCCTAAGGGAGTAAGCAATGTTAGGCTCGGTCTGACCAGCTCATAAATGGGTCCGCTATCGACGAGTCGGGCCGATATTGGCAGGCGGATAGTGAGGTCTCTTCCACTTACCTAGTTGTGGCTTGATGGGGCGGCCAATGGCGTTGAGTATACTAGACCCCAGTGATGATCCCAGAGATGTACAATACTGATATGTGAACTTATTGAGCAGGAGTTGCATACTTAGCATTTTACTCATTTATTCACTATCCACTCGGGCTGCTAGTGCGCAACTAATTGTTACATATACCTTTGCAATGGCCAGGATTTCGGTTGGGGCGCACGACCAACCTGATATCGGAGTTTACCAAATTGAGTTTGGCTGTCTAAATTTAGGTACGGGACTAGTTTGGATAGAAGTCCCTTGTGATGGACCTCATAGCCTGCGATACTACGTATTATCATCTCGATTTCACACTTCAGCTTGGTCATTTCATTCACACCGCATATTGCATAGCATTTGGTTTACTATGCTTCTACATTGCATAGCCTGAATAAGTTTGATGGTATTATGGACTTGCTAGGATCTGCATATTGCATTACATCCGTGGTATATAACATTTTGGGTTGCTATGTTTCTGCATTTATATGGCCTAAATGATATTGACGGTATTCGTGGACTCGTTAGGATTTGCATATTGCATTGTATCCTCAGTATATGATATTGTGCTTACTATGTCTTTATATTGCATAGCTGATCTATATTTCTTTCTCAGTATATGATATTGGTTTATTATCTTTTTACATCGCATAGCCTGGATAAGGCTGATGATATTTATGGACTTACCAGCATGTTTCTACATTGCTTTCATATTGCATCCTGAGCACGCTTATATTGCGTACACACTTACACCACTCTCTAAGCTTTCTATAAGCTTATGCATGATAGATAAGTGCAGATGGCATTAGGTCGCAGCAGTGTTGAGCATGGAGTGTGCAGCTATTTTATGGATCTTTGGTTTTCAATATATGTATTTTCCTTTCTGCATTGTATTCAACTGTTTATATTAGTGGATATGTGATGATGATGTTGCCTTTTTTATTTGGGTAAACTTGTGGTTATGCTTCTTACAAGATAAATGTATGTTGAAAAATTCTCCTTATAAGATCCCAGGATTGAAATCTGGCGTATGGGCGCCGGGAGCCGAGAACGGGATACTATGGAGGTTGTCGGCACCGGATTCGACAATCAAAAATTTTGTAAGTCCGGTTTCCGAGTTTGGGGCATGACAAGAGATGCTCCTATTTCTAGTTGAAGAGAGGTGGTGGCGTAGAGGAGATCTCCCTATTTAGTAGGGACATACTATAGAGGGATTCAGATCCCTAACATATGGGGGAATCTCTCGAGATCTTCAGAGAAGATCTTAGGATCACGAGCGTGTCGCGGATATCCTCTGAGATTGGAGAAGATTTTCGGCGGATCTTTCTTAAATAAGATCTAATTATTCAGAATCAGCAAAGATGTGCAGTTAGAGGCCGAGGTGGCCTTGGCCGACCTGACCTGGGGGTAGTATGTCGACCTGACTTGGGGGTAGTCTACTAACCTGGATTCTCTGGTGAGCCATGACCTTTCTCTCAGTGCTGTGTAGATGGCCGACCTCCCAACCTACCCTTATACTTCTTTGTGTTTAGGGCAGTGAGGCCGAGCTCCTTTCCTTAGTGAAATTCAGATAACATATGTTGTGGGGGGTCGAGTTCAAGAGTCCGATGTGGTCTTGGCTGACCCGCATACTCTGATGAGCTTCGAACCTCCCCTTATCGTTGGGTAGATGGCCGACCTGCCAACTTGCCTCCAGAATCTGAGGTGGTCTCGATTGACCTGGATACTTGGATGAGCTTCGGGCCTCCCCTTATCGTTGGATAGGTGGCCGACCTGACAACCTGCCTTAAGAGTCCGAGATGGTCTTGGCTGACTTGTCGACCTACCTTAAGAGTCCAAGGTGGTCTTGGCCAACCTGAATACTCGGATGAGCTTCGCGTCTCCCCTTATCGTTGGGTAGATGGTCGACTTGCCGATCTGCCTCAAGAGTCTGAGGTGGTCTTGGTCGACCTGGATACTCGGATAAGCTTCTGGCCTCCCCTTATCATTAGGTAGATGGTCGACTTGCCGACCTGCCTTCATATGTAGTAGGTGACCGACCTCTCTTTCTTTGTCATTGAGGAGCTTATTGGTCATGACCGGTGTTGGCTGACCTCGTGTCCCGCAGAGATGTCCGAGCTAACCTCTTTTATTTAGTCAGTCCATTTTTACCCATAACAATTCTTAAATTAAATCTTTGCTAAAATAGTAAACTTATTAAAAATGATAAGTACATCTAATTATACCCAACTTGTGAACAACTCTAAGAGTTTTTCCTGGCTCCCAATATTTTCAATCGAAAGATTTACAACTAATTAAGAAATTTGCGACCTTAGAGATACAAAAATATATTCTCCGTGTGACACATAGCAAGTGTATGGCGAAAGAATGAAGGACAGAAATATCGATCATTTATTATTAAGGAAGCAACGAGCGTTGCGTGACCACCTCATTAATGTGTTATCACATTTATAGCTTTTATTTGCCGAATAGCTAAAAATGTGAGGGGGCAGTGTTTGTACCAAAATTCATCCAGATCAAATAGATGATGCTGATTAAGCCACGTGGAATAAAAGATATTTGAGAAGCATGTGAAAATTTTAAAGGACATGTGTCATCATTTAAATTCACATTCGCACCATACATAAATAATCAGAGTAACACATTTTAACTAGTGGATCAAAAGCAAAGAGGAGATAACTAAATTTAGAAATATAAGGCTAACATTCAAAATGTAAAATTCTAAAAGTAGTGTCGACCTATATGATAATTATACAAATCATAATAAATGTAACATATATGGAAAAATATAACTACCAAGCGAGAAGAAGCTAGAAATTTATTGGGCTACTGTAAGACACGTATCCTAGTCTGTACCGTTCCATAGGCTTCCACTGTCCTCCCAGTCGAATTCCGGCAACCCTCGACCTGTATCCGATGTTTGCGCACAATCCTAAGCTGAGTCCTACCTACCGAAGTCAGCTCAACCCGAAACTTGTACCTTAGCAACCGCATCATTGCAGCGATTCCAACACCGCGACTCGCGTACCGATCCGATACTCGGGCCAGAAGATATGGGCCCGCATTCATCTCGAGGAAAACGCCGCGTGTTGCGAATTCCAAGAGAATCTCTACAACCCGTCACATCAAATCATGTCAAGTACACCACCATACCTCAATGCCACCTCACCCTATCCCAAGTACAAACACCCACTCCTTCTTTTCCATAAATCAACTCTCTCTCCCCCTACCCATTCCTCTTTTACCAAAATTTCAAACAAACCCATACCTCTCCATCTCCTTCCTTACAACACCCATTCCACCCATCCCATATCAATCCATCACCTCTCTTTCTCTCTTATTTTCTAAGCAACCTCCCAACTCCCATGAGAGCTTCCAACGTCCAAGCTCTCTCTCGCATGTGTGGCCCACTTTTCTACCCTCTCATCTCCCATCTCAACCTTCCAATATCCATGAACCTCCATCAAAATTAAAGGCACGGAGCATACGAGTCCAATGAGCTAAGGAAGAAGGCCAATAGGTGGGTGATCCATCATTAAATTTCAATTTTTAAGGGCCCACTTGTTGTGGGACCCACTTGATGTATGCATTGTGTAAGAGAGGGCCCAATAGTGGCGGGGTCCCTCCCCTTCTCACGCTTCTGTCTCTCTCTTTTTACTTTGATGATAGTGATGATGTGTGTGGCCCATTTATGTGTCTAATGATCTGGACTGTCCAGATTTTTTTTAGACGTCCAGCAGATGTGGCCCACTTGCTACTCGTTTTCGAGCCAGCCCAGATGTAAGAAAACACAAATATTAGCTTGGTCAGTGGGGTAGTCCACTGGTGCAAACCCCACCACATGTGTTGCACATTGGCAAAACACAACATCAGCCAAAAATAAAATAAAATAATAAATAATAAAACAATTTTTGGTGGGCCACACCACGTGGACCCACCTTGTTGACCGTGGGATCCAACCATCCAACATCACTCTCTAGATGCTGGATGTTGTATTTTATAATATAATATTATATATATTATATTATATTTCATAATATATATATATATATTACGTTGGCTATATATATTATATAATATTATATAATATAATATATTATATTAAATGTATTTAGGTGGGCCACACCCACGTGATGACTCCACCGTAATACATCCAGCGTCCAGCAATGGACGGCTGGATGCTAGGTGGTCATATTATTATAATATATAATATTAAGATATAAATAATAATTATTATTATAATATTTTATTTTATTTTATATAGTTTGTGGTGGGACCCACCTGTGCCGTTTGAGGGTCATACAGCACTATATAGCTGCTGTATTGACATCTGCAGGGTCTGTGAGACCTCTTGCTGAGTGGTTTGCACCCACTCTAGCCGTCCATGTGGATAGGGTCCATCGTACACATCCTAACCATCCATTCATTTGGCGAGCTCGTCGAAGGCTTGAGACTAAAAATGAAGCAGATTCACATCTCTGGTGGGCCACGTATGTGGACCCCACCCCTGATGTATGTGATCCAGCTAACCGTCCATTCATCTGGCGAGCTTGTCTCAAGGCTTGAGACTAAAAATAAGATAGATCTAGTATCATGTGGACCACACTATAGAAAATAGTGGAGTTGTACGTCTACCATTAAGACCCCTTTGGTTTACAGAAATTTTGAAACAATATAATATTTGTTTTTCCTCCTTGTACAGGTCTTTGTGACCTTATGTACAGATTGGATGGAAAATAAACACTATGGTGGGTCCCCTCTAAAATTTAACAGTGGAAATCCTTATCAATTGTGGTTTGTGGTACGGTTCAGATGGTCTTTTGTCATGATTCATTTGTTTAGAAAATGCTCTAAAATGATCTCTAACAATGGATGAATGGTGTATTGGAATCGGCCCATTTGATTTGGCTCATTGTTTCGACCCATTTGAATCGGTCCATTTGATTTGACCCATTGATTCGACCTATTTGAATCGACCCATTTAATTTGGCCCATTTGAATTGACCCATTTGATTCGGCCCATTTAATCTGGCCCATTAATTTAGCCCATTTGAATCGGCCCATTTAATTCGGCCCATCTGATTCGGCCCATTGATTTGGCCCATTTGATTCGACCCATTTGATACGGCCTGATGTTATATATATATATATATATATATATATATATATATATATATATATATATATATATATATATATATTGGCCCATGAGTGTGGCCCAATGTGATGCGTATATGCCCCATAAGCGAGGTGCATGATATGTGTATTAGACCCTTATATGAGATCGTGGACCCATTATACGATTGACCTTATGAGCACCATTCCTTGGGAGCAATGTTGGTTAAAGGACCACATTGATGGGCAATGATGGTTGAACGTCCACATTGTGACCTTCCTTTAGGCCTTGTTAGGCCCTTTCTCATCATTCTCTAGTAGGTTAACTCAAACGTTTGGGCCCCATTGATTTTAATTGCTCTACCATAGGTCGTCCATCTATGGACCCTGCCTTGCGTCGAGGTTGATTATCGATTGCCGATACCGGCTACCATTGCCAATTATAAGTTTGTGACAGCATAGCATCATAATAAATGCCTATACGCATCATCTGTATGTTTGTTATGAGATGTAATTGGCCATTGCATATGCCATAGTGCAGGTGGTTTAAGGAAAACCCTGATAGGCGAAGTTATCCCACATGAGCGTATGGTATGTGCATGATTGATGCATTATTGGACTGCGTGACTCATGCACTTTACATATGTGTGATTGTGATTACTATATACCCTAGCGACATCAGGGCTGTGGCCTCTACAGATACATCATGGGTGGCCGGATTAGATACCGAAAATACTATTTCTAGCATCGGGGCGTCATATATGTCCCTGGGTGAAAATTCCTAAACCTGATGGTACCAGAGGATGACTCTAACGTCGATACCGAGTGGACACATGAGCGCACGAAGGCCAAATACTAGGAGGCCACGTCTTCCACTGTGTCGTAGTCGGTTAGAAAGGGTGTGGCCTTACCCGCCCGAGCGTAGGGGGCATTGCTAGGCTGAGTTTGACCAGCTCGTGAATGGGTCCGCTATCGACGTACCGGATAAGTATTGGCAGACTATTGGTCAGGCGGTTAACTTCAAGTACCGATTAACTTTAAGTACCGGTGCAGTATCAAGCAAGGCACACGTCTCCCTAATCATGTCATCATCAAAATCATGGGAGTGGGCCAGGCACATCTCTAGAGGGTCAGAGGATAAGGTCAGAGGTGTCGTATCTTCTACGAAAGAGTTAATCATGTTAATGTCATGGAAGTCGTCATCATCCTCTAAGTTTCTGCCGTTATTGAAAAAGATGTTTGACTTCAATGTCATATTCCCAAAAGACATAGTCTGACACCATTCCTGCAATTGATAATTACGTTTGAAGTGGCAAGGAATAGGCGACCAAGAATGACAGGAATCTAAGTGTTCATGTTATTGATGAGTTCGGTGTCCAGGATGATAAAATCTACATGGTAGTAAAATCTATCAACTTAGACCAACACATCCTCAATTATCCCTCTTGGTACACGAATAGAGCGATCAGCAAGTTGTAGTGTGGTTAGGGTGGGTTTTAATTCCCCCAAACCTAACTGTCTGTATACCAAGTAGGGAATCAGATTGACACTCGCTCCTAAGTCAAGAAGTGCATGATCAATTCGGTGGTCCCCAATTACAGATGATATGGTTGGGCTACCGGGATCATTGAATTTCTGTGGCACATCTTTCTTTAGGATGGCACTCACTTTCTCGGTCAAGAAGATCTTCTTTTGAATACTCTGTCATCGTTTGGTCGTGCATAAGTCTTTCAGGAATTTGGCATACGAAGGTATCTGTTTTACGACATCAAGTAGAGGAATGTTGACTTTCACTTGTTTCAACACCTCTAGGATATCCTGAGAGTTAGAGAGATATTTTGGTGCGACTAACCGTTGGGGAAATGGAGCAACTGGCTTTTTTAGAAGTTCTGGTTCTAATTTTTGTGGGGTCTCACTAGATCCATCATTGTTATCCTCTTCTAGTTCTTGAGGCTTTTCGGGCCTAATCGGAAGGGTTTTATCAATGATCTTCCCACTCCTAAGAGTGGTGATGGATTTAGCGTGCTCCATTTGATTTGAAGAGCTGGGATTACTTATCTCGTATTATAGTTTAGGATTGGGGAGTGGTTGTGCAGGAAGCATCCCCTTTTCTATAACCATCATACGTGAATCCATCTTTTGCATAAAATCTCGCATTGCCTGGGTTAGCTCTTGCATGGAATTTTGAACCGGTTCTTCGTGAGGTTTCCCTTGATTTGAATTTTGATTGAAGAAACTTTGAGGGGTAGCAGTTTGTCCATTTCTCCAACTAAAGTTTGGATGATTTTTCCAACCAGGATTTTACGTATTAGAGGTCGGTCCATTGAAAGGTCTTTGATAAGTATTTACGGCATTGGATTGTTCATTCAACACTTCTTGAAAGGCGGGTATCGTAGGACAATTTTCAGTTGTATGAATGTTGCAATCACAGATGCCACAAACACTTTCATTAACCTTATCCTTCTTTCCTTCCATGGCCTCAACTTTTCTTATGAGCGTAGTCACTTTATACTTGAGATCATCCTCTTCTTTCAAGAGATACAATCCACATTTCTCCTTAGATTGAGTTGGCCTAGACGTGGTGTTCGATTTTGAGTAATAGTCCCATGATTGTGTTTTTTCAGCAAGACTATCGAGGTAATCCCATACCTCGACGACATTTTTATTAATCAATTCTCCATTACACATTGTCTCGACCATTTGGTGCATGGAAGATGTCATCCATCATAGAAAAAATTTGTAATGCGCCACGTTTCAAAGCCGTGTTGTGGGAATGAACTGACCAAATTCTTGAACCTTTCCCAACATTGGTAAAATGTTTCATCCTCCTTTTGGGTGAAGTTCATGATTGCTTTTCTAAGGGTAATCGTTTTATGATGTAGAAAAAATTTCTTTATGAATTCCCTCTGCATATCATTCCATGTGCCAATGGATCTAGGACGCAGTGAATGTAACCACGTCTTAGCCTTCTCCTTTAAGGAAAAAGGAAAGAGTTTCAGTCTGGCTGTGTCCTCAGACACATTTTGAAAATATAAAGTGGCTATGATCTCATCAAACTCTTTCAAATGTAGATATGGTTCTTCATATTCAAGCCCATGGAACTTAGGAAGGAGTTGGATAACCCCTGGTTTGATGTCCATATGTCTTGTATTTTCAGGAAAAATCATGCATGAGGGCGTACTCAGCCCCGCTGGTTGTAAATAATCTCGTAAAGTACGAGGCGGGGGTGCTTGATGCACCTCATTCTCATCCTGAATGTCCTCCACCCTGGGTTGAGGTAGAAGAGGTTGGTTCTCAGCCATCACTTCAATTAACTCAGGGAATTTCGAGTGGTGTTTAGTCCTACGATGGATAGTTAACCCCTCAACCAATCCTCCTTCAGTCAAGAGACGTCGAGTGTTGTCACGGGCCCACTTGGGCATGAAATACTCACAGTCCTTAATCAAATTTGAAACCTAATCCTTAGCAAGGAAAAGAAAATCTAGAAAGAAAGAGAGGGTTGGAAAGAAGTAACCAAATTGGAGTCCCTAAGTTAAAAACCTGCAAAAGAAAACAAAACAAGTCAGTTTCTAAAGAGAATGTCTAAAATTAAAAAATCCTTAAAAAGAAAGATAGAAGTAAACTAGTTTCTAAAAGAAGAAATTCCTAAAAGAAAGAGAAAATTTAAAATAAATTAGGAAAGTCCTAAACTAGAAAGTAAGTTACTAAAAGAGATCTGAAAAATAGAAAGTAGAGAAAAAGTTTACCGAATTAGAAATTTCTATCTTAAAAGCCTACAAAATAGGAAGGTTAGTTTCTAAAAAATATATATATAAGTAAAAGAATTTCTAAAAATAAATTAGGAAACAAAGTTAGATTCTAAAAGAATTAGAATTAGAAACTTGCTAAAAATAAAAAATCGAAAGTTAGTTGCTAAAAAAGGAAAAAATTTCTAAAACTAGAAAATAGAAAGTTACTTAAAAGAAGAATCTAAATCTAAAATTAGAAAAGTATAGAAAGTAAGAGGAGAAGTTAGAAAGATGATACCAAATGAGAAGTTCCTATGTTAAGATCCTGCAAAAGAAAACAAAAGAGATTAGTTTCTAAAAAGGAAAGTTCCCTAAACCTAGAAGCTAAGTTAGTTTCTAAAAAGAAGGCCTAGAATTAGAAAGTTTCTAAAATAGAAAAAGAAAACCTAAAATTAAAAAGTTTCTAAAAATAAACTAATTCTTAAAAAGGAAAGTTTCTAAAAATAAAATAAAGGAAAGATGAGTTAGTTTCTAAAATTAGAAAGAATTTCTAAAAGGGAAATAACTAACCTAGTTTCTAAAAACAAAAGAGGAAAGTTTCTAAAAATAGAAAAATACTAGAATTAGAAAATTTCTAAAACTCAAACCCTAATTCAAAAATTAGAAAAAGTAGAGGAATTAAAAAGGGATTACTAATTTAGAAGTTTATGTCAGGATCCTACAAAACAGGAAAACAGGTTAGTTTCTAGAAATCAGAAAAATCTAGACCTAATTTTAAACTAAACCTAAAACTAGTAAATTTCAGAAAAAAGTAACCGTCAATTCCCGGCAACGGCGCCAAAAACTTGTTCACTCCCCAAGTATAGGGTTGTGATGTAGTAATAAACTCGGTGAGACCGAGGTCGAATCCCAAGGAACTGATACCTGTATGTAATCTGAAACTAAGTAGAACTAGAACTAGACTAAGATGAAATCTAAATCAACTGTAATTTGAGGAATAATGATGAAATAATTATTTAAAACTTAAAGAATTCAGAGGTAGGAAACTAGGGATTCAGAGGATCCACTTGTAGAGATCAGGGAGATCTTATGCCTGTTGCAAGAACTCAACTGGACTTAGAGTCCCATTTTCATGAAAATCAAGACTGAACTTCCTTTGATATAGTTTTTAAGAGATGAAAGGTGTATGAATTAGAATAGATTCCATCACCAAACCATGCCCATGAGACAAAGTAAAGAACAGAATTAACTAATTACTAGCCAATCAACAATGTATGAAGGTTAGGAAGGGTACCGACATCCAACCTTGCCCAAGAGACGATGACGAACAATAGGGCTTCCTGACGTCATAATCAAAATACGAAAAAAGAAATACTCAAAGCCATCGCAGACCCATTGTAATTTCAGTCACAACAGACCATTAAAAACTAAAAATATTCTCATAATAAAATTAAATCAAAATCCATTCAATCTAAACAAAAGGCACACGCATAAATTCTCCCATCACGCTACAAGCTTTACCTCTTAGCGCTAGCTAAGAGGTTTAGCCACTCATAATCATGATTAAACTAAAGTCTCTTAAAAATCATAAACTGAAATTAAAAACAAGGGGAAGAAAAGAACTCTACAGATAGCCGACTGTGAATTCCCTTCCACGGCTGCACTCCACGTCCAAAGCTTCCTTCAAAAGTCACCTTGCAACACAAATACAATTAAAATAGGCTGTTAAACAGTATCATGTTCATAAATCCAGGCAGTAATTGGGGTTTGATATACAATATTTGACCCTCAACACTCGTCGGCTAGGGCCTCAGAATAATCTTCTACTTCTCCCCCATCAGTAAGCATAATGTACTCATACGGTGAGTACTTCTTGGACGGGTGTCTGTCCCTAGATGTCCCCCTCACCTGTGGCTTAATAGGTGGATCAAGTGGGGGCTTCTCCCCCGATCCATCTTCTGTAGGAACTCCCTCGTCCTCTGCATCTTGTTGTACTCTCCCATCATCAGGTACTACAGGAGGAATAACTGGATCCATGTCCGCTAGCTCACCTGAACTAGGCTGGGACTTCTCTGGCTTACAAATGTCTTCTATACATTAATCTTCAAAGAAGACCATATCTCTGCTCTTGACAAGCTTCTTCTCGGTTAGATCCCACAATCTGTAGCTAAACTTTTCATCCCACACCCCAAGAACACACATTGTCTGATCTTCATATCGAGTTTGGACCTCTCGTCCTTTGGTACGTAAACGGATGCCCTGCATCCAAACACCTTGAGATGACTGTATAATAGATCTTGTCCAGTCCACACCTTCTCAGGTACTTCTTCATTCAACGGGTCTGATGGAGACCTGTTTATTAAATATATTGCCGTATGCATTGCTTCTCCGTAGAACATCTTAGGCAACTTTGTATGGGATAACATGCATCTGATTCTCTCTACAATGGTGCGATTCATTCACTTAGCTACACCATTATGCTGGGGGGGACTTGGGAACCATCTATTCATGCCATATACCCAAGGACTTACAATACTCATGGAAGTCACCAATATATTCAGTACCATTGTCAGTGCGGATGCACTTTACTAATCTACTGGTCTCTCTCTTGACCATAGCATGAAACATTTTAAATACACCAAAGACCTCGTCCTTGGATTTTAAAGCATAAACCCAAACCCTCCTAGATGCATCATCTATAAAAGTGACAAAATACAATGCCCCACCCAAGGTTTTTGTCCTCATAAGACCACAAATATCAGAGTAAACCAAATCTAATGCATGTATTTTATTAACATGGGAGGCAGATTTAACAAATGAAACTCTATGATGTTTCTCTGATAAATAATCAATACAGGTTTTGAGAGCTATACATGTCAAGTTTAGAAGGAGCCGCTTCTATGCTAGTAGTTGAAGCCCTTTTTCACTCATTTGGCCTAAACGCCTGTGCCACATGTCAGTAGTTAAATCTTCCACTGCGTTCAACCCACTCTTGCACATACTAATACTGCCTTGTAAAGGGTGCAACACTTCTTTCCTCTAGCTATGATTAACGAACCCTTGATGAGCTTCTAGTGCCCACCAACAAATCGGCTTTCATAGCCATTATCATCCAACCTTCCCGTCGACATCAAGTTGAAGCGAAGGTCTGAAATGTGCCTCACATCCTTAAGAACCAATGTGCAGCCCACATCGATCTTCACACAAATATCACTAACCCCTACAATCTTCGATACGCCAGAATTTTCCATCTTCACGATCCCAAAGTCACCTGACTTGTAGCTTGTGGAGAAATCCTTATGTGGAGTCACATGAAACGAGGCTCCCGAGTCTATCACCTAGTCGGTATCCTAACTCGTAGCCATGAGACAAACAGTATGATCTACCAAAAAAATAACTACAACGTCGCCAGCTGAAGCAACCGTAGTAGAGTCTGATTCATCTTCCTTCTCCTTTCCTTTGTCTTGCTTGTCATTCTTCTTCTTATGACATTCATGCTTGTAGTGGTCCTTCTTACCACAATTACAATATTCAACATCATTCCTAGCACTTGACTTACCTCTTGATTTATCTCGGGCTTTCCCATCTTTTCTGTTCTTTCCTCTCCCCCGATCTTGTGTTACAAGGACCTCTTGTTGAGTAGACCTCCGAGACTTCCTCCTTTTCTCCTCATTGAAGAGACAACTAGTTACATGTTCCACAGATACCTTTCTCTTTGGCGCAGAGTTACTCAAAGACACTACCAATGTCTCTCAACTGTCAGGTAATGAGCTAAACAATGGCAAAGCTTATAGTTCATCATCCAGGACCATCTTCATAACGGCGAGCTGGTTCAATATGTTGCTGACCTCATTCATGTACTCGACCACAAAACCACCATCTTTGAATTTAAGATTCACAAGTCGTCTTATCAAAAAAATCTTATTGTCGGCTATCTTCCTCTCATACAACCCTTACAATTTCAGTCATAGGCTAGCGGCTGAGGTCTCCCAAGACACATGGTGGAATACGGAATCGTCTAACCATTATCTAATAAACCCCACCACCTTTCGGTCCAACTTCTTCCAATCATCATCTGACATATCCTTTATCTTTGCTAATATGCTTAGAATTGGAGCATACAAGTCCTTGGAATAAATCTAGTCCTCCATCTTTGCCCTCCATATGGTCCAGTTAGAACCATTGAGACTGATCATCCTTGATGAGCCACCTTTCATAATTCAAAACTGATCCCACCCCGTTCAACCAACCTGAACTCTCTGATACCACTTTGTTGGGAGCGTTGCACAAAAACCTTAGGATCTCGCCTCCTAAAAATACTAGAATTATGGGATATAATAAAGCAATGAAATAAATCAAAGCACAAACCACACGACATAAGAGATTTTTTATATGGAAAACCCTCGAAGAGGTAAAAACCATGGAACCTAGTCCAGAGCAACAATTCACTATGAAGTAGAACATTACAACCGATCACAAGCACACACCACCTGGATCAAACCTTCTTCACTCACGTATGAATGGTTGAATAATAAGAGAATAATGAAAACGGAGAAATCTTACCGATGACGAGGATGTAGAAGCGCTGAGATGTCGACTACGCAGTAGATCACCTCTACGAGCAGAATCCTCCCTTCCACAAACTTCCTCTCTCTTTTCTCTCTTTCTCTCTCTCTTCCTCTAAAATCACTTTAGGAAGTCTTAGCATGCCCTAGAATAGCCCTAGGGACCCCTATTTATAGTTTAGGCAACTCCTCTTCCGCACATTTGCGAAACCGCCTCAAATTTACACAATCCGCATAAAATCCACACAAAATCTACGTAACTCTCAACTAATCGAGCCAGGCACTCAACTAGTCGAGCACCAAAAAACCTAGCCGCTCGACTTCGAGTTGAGAAGGCCTCGACCGGTCAAGCAACCCCCTCGACTAGTCGAGCAATCCACTCAACTGGTCGAGCAGCGCGGTAATGTCAAGATTTGAGGCATCCGATTTACAACAAGCTACACTACCTCTCCCCTAAACTGAGGAGGAAAAGCCCATCACTCCCAACTTTGGATGGCCTTCCCTTAAATTTTTTCTTAGATCTAAAAGAGAAATTGATAATGTACATTACCACTATACCACAAGTTGTGGTACCATACATCTTTCCCCACCACTAGTGATATTTTTGCAGGACAAGTGCAATGAGAAAGTTAGGCCGCACCACTAAGATCACCCTTCTCAAAATCATCCTTACCGGCTCACAAGGTGGGGAGTACTTAATGCTGAGTAGACTGTTAGTTATCCATTCATTCCCTTCTCAAAACAACTAACAATATGGTTGAGAGGTTTGTGAAGCTTATGTACATGTCCCACATGTGCTAGCATGATACACATGTGTAAGATCTGGTCCATCCATCAGGTTAGTTCAACTCATGTTTGTAGAAAAATAATTCTGGTCCACTCAGTACGTGTGCATCAATATTATAAGCAGGTGGATGGTTTAGAAAACTTCCACCAAGTTTTTTCATAGCCATATATTTGTTTTGTAAATAGTGGCCAACCTAACCAATGGATCAACCTGAACCTGATTCTTGGACTAGCATAACAATATAATGCTACCATTTTGATGGATGGATTGGATATTGGGCCTACCATACCTCACTGAAACCTTTGTGGCATGGTACATGAACTTTACTATATATGCCTATGCAGTTAAAAAAGCTCATATTATCATTGATGTGACCACAAGAGCCGTGGGTTTGGAACCCTGGATTTGAAATACACCCGTCCTATTTGGCACCTTTATTCAGAATCCCTGTATTCCAAAAGTAACCCTGCATAGTATCTTTTAGGGGTTTAAATTTAATTACTACATCAACTTTAATATTTTTAACTAGTTTACTTATGTAATGTTTGACACTATGGTTATAATAATAAGCGTGTTGAAATATATACTTCGCCTGAAAATAATGAAATTCCAAGTCTCAAATGGGCTAGCATCACCAAATCACATCCAAGTCACTAACCAATGATTTTTAACCATTGCTTTACATGGACAATGTTTGGATGGCACGAGTCATCATATTAAAGTAATTATAGTTAATGCAATTGATAATATAATTATTTTAGAATATCATTAGTAGGCCACATGCCTAATAAATTAATAGCCTAGTGACACACATATAACTCTTGGAAGGATTTTAGATGTAATTTAAGTTTCCACTTTGATTTGAAAAGTACAATGATTATAAATTATTTCACTTGTCTCTTGTAATTATTACATTTGACCATGGTGACTACATGTTTGGATTTAAGATTTTTATGAAATATAATGTAAAATCATAATGATTACATAGTCATTTAAGGATATCTTTAATTATCTGTATTTGATTGACAATTCCTATATTTTGTTTGGCCACGGTAAAATTATAAAGTAAATGCTTTTACATACATTACTGAAGTAATTTACGATCCAAATAAGTTGTTAATATAATTAACTGCTAGTATTAATCCATCAAGATTTTAATTCTTTTTTTTTTTCTTTTTCTTGAAAAGAGAGAGAGAGAGAGAGAGAGAGAGAGAGAGAGATAGTTTAACACATGATACATAAATTGTGAGAATACATATCATTATAGATAGATGATCCAAATTTCTCCGAGCACTATAAGATATAGTACCCAGTCAGATCAATTGATTTAGACTGACCAATGGGTCGACCAAATTATATTTATCATCTCCTATGCAAACATTAAGAATAGCATTATTGGATACATGTGGTCCCTGAATTGTAACCATATAATTATTGGATACAAATGGCCCGGTAAATTGTAATACTATCATTATAGAAAGATGATCTAAAGCTCTCCAAGTACTATAAGTTATGATGCTCCTAGCTGCATGAGGACAGTACTACAGTTGACTCGTTTGGGACTAGATTGGTAGTGACCCCACCAGTACCGGGCTCAGTATTAGTCAGTACCAAAAAAGCTCTATAGGCATATGTATATGTTTTATCCATGCCATCCACTCATGTTATGAGCTCATTTTAGCGTATGAGCCTAAAAATTAAGTAATCCAAAGCTTAGTGGTAGACTCACAGGAGTTTCAACACGAGGTCATGGGTTCACACAGGTGGGGTGTGTGAGTGCGTGTGAAAAGAAAAAGTAATCCAAAGGTCAAGTGGACCACACCAAAGGAAGCCGTGGAGTTTGAACTGCCGCTATTGAAACCTTATTAGCCCCATTGAGATGTTTATTTGTTAATCCAACCTACTCGCAAGGTTACGTATCCTAGAATGAAACATAAAAATCAGCTTGATCCAAAACTTCCCTCGTCCACACGAAGTTTTCAACGTAGGTATTCAATCCCCATTGTTTCTTGTGGTGTGGTCCACTTGATATCTGAAGCTGCCTCATTTTTGGGATGAATAGCTAAAGTGATCTGGAAAAATGAATAGATAGCATGGATAAAACACATACATCATGATGGAGCCTACAGAACTTTGACCAATATCAACCAGTAGGAAGCTTGGTACTGGAGGGGTCACTACCGAATCCATGTCGGTCATTTTTATTTTTATTTTTGGATTGTTTATTGGGTCCAAAATTACATTTATTAGCCACTGTGAAAACATAAATTATAACTTAATTGGATACAACTTATCTATGAATTGCAACAATATCACTATAGAGAGATGATCCAGTGCTCTCATAGCACCATAAGTTATGGTGCTCCTAGTTGCATGAGGATAGTACGACAATTGGATCAATTGATCCGAACCGTCCAGTTGGTCTAGTTTATATTTATTGGCTATCATTATGTTTGTAAAAACATCACTATAAAAACATAACCTGATGATCTCAAAGCACTATAAGTCATCGTGCTCCTAGATGCATGAGGACAGTACAACAATTGGATCAATTGATCTAGTCCGTCCAAAAGTTCAAAATTATATCTATTAGCTACCATGCAAACATAAATTGTGACAATATTGCTATTAGCTACATGAGATCCATAAATTGTAACAATATCACAATAAGGAGATGATCGAATGCTCTTATAGCATTATTAAATTATAGTGCTCCTTGCTGCATGAGTACAGTACGACAGTGGAATCAATTGATTTGGACCGTCCAATGGGTCCAACTTACATTAATTGTTACCATGCAAGCATAAATTGTAACCATATGCATACTCCATAAATTGTAACAGTATGATTATGGAGAGATGATCCAATGTTCTCATAGCACTATAACTAGTACTCCTAGTTGCATGAGAACAGAATGGATTAGTTGATCTTGATTGTCCAATGGGTCCAAATTACATTTACTGGCTACCATGCAAACATCACACCAATCTAATAATCTTAACCATCTGATCTATAGACTCAAAATGGATGGTCAAGATAGTTTGCACAGGTATATGTCCAATCCAACCATCTATTCGTTAGAGCCCGTCATTGATTGATTATGATTATGTAGATTCACGTTTTTAGTCAATCCTAACCGTCTCATCCACTGGCTGAAAACTAATGGCTGTGTTTTAAAAAGAAAAAAGAAAAAAAAAAAAAGACTAAATTAAGAATGGATCAGATCATCCAATTGTCATATTTTTGCAGGGTAACACGACATGTGTTAATTAACTTAATGGATGGTTCAGATGTATCAATTGAGTATCCGATTAGAATTGTGCTGTAACTTAGTTCTCGGAATGGATTGTTTCTACTTTCTAGTTGCTATAAAACAAGATGGGGCTCCATATAGCACACTTGCATTTGGACACGTGTGGATGCTCTGATGATTTCATATGAACAGTCCATTCCTTTGGTCCTCTTCATAATCTACCATCCTAGAATCGTATGATTGCTTGGTCATGGTCTATTCCAGATGAGAGATGATCACCTACAGGCTACAGGTGCCTGTACAGCAATTTGTACTGCCGGGTGCTCTCCAGTTGTAGCGGTACGACCCTAAGCTTAGGATTACTGTGATAGCAGTTAGATGTGGGGCCCAAATGATGTGTGCATGACATCCAACGAATCCATACAATGCATCACCTCAATAAATCCACAGTCGATCCAAGATGAAGGGTTTGAACGGTCTACATTCCACGTAAACAATATGGTGGGCCCCAGGAAAATCAAGGGTGGGCGTTCCTTCCTAGGTTGTTCCCTGTGTCCCGTGGCCCTAGAGGCATTTTAGGTGAAGCATCTAATGAACGGATTGGATGTGATGCACAAGCCACGTGGCACACGTATCTGCCTGGTTCTACGAGCCACTGGAGCTCAGCCTTCTGCATTACAGGGCGTTTTCAACCACAGGATAAATAAAAGGGTTTTTTACCTGATAATTTCTCCTAATACATTATATTGGGAGAAAATGCTTGGAAATTGGATATTTACCGAAATATTTCTACGATGGTGTATGAATAGGAGGGAAAATATTTAATATACTTGTGCAAGAGAATCTATGTATAACGAAGAGTGCGTATCATCCATGTCTATGTTAAAGCAGTGGCTTCTCATTGGTCTTCGTCGACCCATTCACAAAACAGGCCGATTTTCTCTCTCCCAAATTTACAGAGTATTGCATAGCGCAATTTTTAACACATGAAACTTCTATAGACCCTACCATGATTTATGTATTAGATCCACATCGTCCATCACTTTTTTCAGGTTATTCTAATGTAATACCCTGATTTTCAAGAGTCGAGCATGAATTCGATCAGTAATATTTTAAGTGTCACTTTCACTTTACGAAAGCATGATTTATCTGTACAGTTCATTAATAATCAAGCAATTATAAGAGTTAAGCTAAATAGTATATCAATCAAACTAAAGTATATACAATATGAACATCCAAAAATATACATCCATACAATCAAACATTTAATAGAATCCACTCAACTGAGGATCCAATATACATGTCCAAAAGAATGATATAGTGTATAATTCTGCCCAAAATATCCAAAATGAATGCCTTGACGATCACCCGCATCGATCTATAACTGATCGTCCAAAGACTGAAAATATGAGAACCCCTCAACGGGGTCCACGTAGGCGTCTGCCTCTAAGGTACATGCGTTGATGAAATTGCCAGTTTGGTGTTTTTAAATACCATCCCAAGTAGGAGTGAGTAATTAACTCAATGCTACTATTATTCAAAGTTGCATATGTTATCAACACATTCAGACATATGCAATGATAGCATTACAAAAAAGTAATTCATAAGTTAGTTCTTTAAATGCATGGCTAACATGATATGCACATGTATGTTCTAGGAAGAACAACAATTGTAACATTTCAACATCAACATTGTCACCAGTGAAACATTTGATCATTTTGCACATTGGTTGGCCCTTAGCACAGCCCACCAACATTTGCCATAATATGCATGATTAACCAAGTAATTATTATTTCCAATTCAAACAACATGTTGACAAAGCTAAGATACTATTATCGTATCACGGGTCGCTACTCGAATTTTTTGCGGCACAAGGCAGTTCGTAACCAGTGTCCCTTGATCCAATTTAGGATTTGTCACCCAAGTATAAACATAGCGAAGGCACAACCTCAAATCAATGCACAACACAATATGCTTGTGACCTTAACTAGTGCTCAATGATCACTACAAAGAGTCTCGTTACCCAATATTTTACCAACATGGCAAGCTCAGTACCTAATGTTTTGCCAATGTAGCAAGCATGTCACCTAAATGTAGGTCGACAACTCGAACATGGTGTCCCATACTACTATGCTCGGCTCTTGAGTCTTGTAAAATTATAACGCACGAACGATTGTTATAAAATTACCAAACATAAGAATGATTGAGCCAAGCATTAAAATAATCTGATTGACTAAGGGAAACTCTAGATAAACCAGCATTGGATGCAAAGCATCCCATGTAGTTTCAACTACTACCAATTATCCCAGTTCTACCCCGATTAGCCACATAAGTCGAGAATGTGAAAAGGCCGAGCTAAATGTCCTAGAGGGAGGGTGAATAGGACAATGCCAAATTTAAAACTAAAGTGCAGAAATTATTAGTTGATAGCACAATAGAAAGCAACCTCTAAAATCAAGTATTGAGAGGTTGATACAAACTTGGTTCTAAGGACAACCTGACACCAAAAACCTACGGTTTATAGCAGGACAACCTTACTAAAATATGAGTGAGTATCAAAAACTCAAACTCAAATGGAGGTGAAATAAATAAGAATTAATCTATTACAACATTTACCACACAATGCTTGAAAAATAAAGATTACAACATTCACATCCACAAATACATCCCACGATCTTAAACCTAAAGATGATAAAAAATAAAAAATAAATCAAATATCCACCAAACACATGAGAATTATAGTGGTTCGTGTGTGTACACCAACTGTCTGAAAATAGCCACAGAACTACTCCACTCCTAATATCCACTCCCTCGAAATATTAGCGTTCACTAATCAAATAGGTTTTTCAAGGTTCACCTAAAACCATCACAATTGTATTTTAAGTGGGCTCACATAATCATAACCCCACACTCCAAGGTTTTCTAGCTGATCTCAGAAAAAACCAAATGAAATTTTCCGGCTTATCTCATAAACCAAATAAAATGGAATTACAAAAATGGAAACACTTATCTGTATGAAGATTCTGAAGTAGCCCGGTAGAACCAACTTAATGACGACGTAGATGTTCAACATTCAGTCTCACAAGTGTATAGGGTTCTAGGTCTAGATGATTTTTAATTTAAATCAACCTGGGCTAGCTTGATTTGATTTCGATCTCACGAAAGGGTAAATCAAATGTCACTTTTCTAAATCATATTAGAATAGAGATCTAAAATCAAATAAGAAGAGCTACTTATAAACAATCTAAAATATACACAAAATAGCTTAGAATGAACACAAAATTATCTCAAAGTGATTACTTAAAAATAATTAGAATTGAATATAAAACTCTAAAATTCGAATGTTATTTATAGGTGAAAAATCTGTTCACTCGACTGGCCTTAGGTTCGCTTCGACTGGCCTTAGGTCCAACAGATTTTCAAAAATTCTGACGCGATAAGATTTGGCAAGTGCTCGACTGGCCTTGTGGATCCCACGACTGGTCGAGTGGGGCCAGAATGTTTGTTGTAATTTGAGTCGAGCCCTGCACGACCGGTCGAGCACTGTTCACTTGACTAATCGAGAAGTTTCCAGGACTAGTCGAAGACCAACAGAAAATTTTTAAAAAATTGTAACAAATCCTGAACTGGTCGAGCTACTGCTAGGGCTAGTCGAACAAACAACCTATTAACCTATAAAATGACCAATACCAAGTACGAAATGAACGTAACATGCCCTAAGGTCAATCTAGGTCATTCATACCTTACTTGTGAGATAAAACGTGTGAACCATCAAAATATCGATCACATTGTCAACTTTAATTCTTACGATATTCGAAGCTTGAACTCGACGTATCAAACTTAGTCTTCAATTAGGACTTGAGTTCTTAGACGTTTCCGGTTACAAAACTTGAACCGCAATATTGCAATTGGGTTCTTAAAAGTTGAGTCTTCAACCAACATTTGAAACTCATACACTTTCTTCAATTTGAAGATCTCGGCAAATTTGTCGTAGATATCGGCAATATTGATTCAGCACGATCATCGAAGATTCAAAGCAAATCAAAGCACAAGCTTGATACATAAAACACATAAACATGACACAAACTCGTATTGGTTTGGCACACTAAAAAATTGACTAAACTTAGGGTTTCCAACATAGCAATTTCAGAATGGCCAACCCATGGCGATCATCATTGGCTCCAATGATTAACAAGGCTCGATCCTACACAATGAAAGTTTAATTTATCAACTACACAACAATACTAACAGCAATATACGAATACAATAAAATATATCAAGTTTTATGACAATATGAACCAGTATAATCCAGGAAGGCTAACACAAACTCGTAACTATTAAAGTCGCATCAATATTATAAGTGCATGAAACATGTCATGTGACGACCCGAACCTGGAGATCGGATTCACAGAAATCCCGATCAACGAATCCGGCGCTGACAGCCTCCGTAGTACCCCATTCTCGGCTCCTAGCGTCCATACGCTAGATTCCGATCCTGGGATCCTACAATGAGGATTTTTTTACATACATTTAACTCGCAATAAGCATAACCACGAGATTACCCAATTCACAAGGTAACATCATCATCACATATCCACTAGTATAATCATTTGAGTACAATGCTGAAAGGGAAATACATAAATCGAAAATCAAGCTCCAGAAGACGGCTACACACTCTAAGCTCAACACTGCTGCAACCTAACATCACCTGCATACATCTATCGTGCATAAGCTTATAAAAAGCTTAAAGGGTAGTGTAAGTGTGTGCATAAGGTAAGTGCCAAGCATTCAACGCAATGACATAATCGTACAATGTCAAAATAGGCGCAAGGTCATGAATCATTCGTTATCCGAGTAAGCAAAAATACTGATAAGTCCATGAGTCAAACAATATCAGAATACGCAATACAGATCAACTATACAAATGATGAACAATATCAAAATACGCGATACAGATCAACTATACAAATGAGGAACAATATCAGAATACGCGATACAAATCAACTATATGAATGAGGAGCAATATCAGAATACGCGATACAGATCAACTACACAAATGAGGAACAATATCAGAATACACGATATAGATCAACTATATAAATGAGGAGTCATAAAGAGTCAAATATCAGATGCCGTATCTAAACTATATAAATGCATAAACACGGGTAACCCAAAATGCCATATGCCGCGAATGTAATCCAATATGCGGTGCGAATGGAATGACCTTGCTAGAGTGTGAAGTCGGGATGATAGTACATAATATCGCAGGCTATGTGGTCCATCACAAGGGACTTCTATCCAAATCAGTCCCATACCTAAATTTGGATAGTCAGACTCAATGTGGTAGACTCCTGATCTCAAGTTAGTTGCGCGTCCAACCGAAATCCTGACCATATGAAGGTACACAATAATTAGTTGCGCACCACCAGCCCGAGTGGATAGTGAATGAATGAGTATGCAACTCCTACTCAATAAGTCCACATATCAGTATCTCTGGGATCATTACCGGGGTTTAGTAGACTCAAAATGGCACTGCCCCTCTCCCAGCAGCACAGTCCAAGTGAGCATAAGAAACCTCACTATCCGTCTGGCCAATAGTCTGTTAATACCTATCCGGCATGTCGATAGCGGACCCATTCACGAGCTGTTCAAACTCAGCCTAGCTATGCCCCCTACTCTCGGGCGGGTAAGGCCACACCTCCTCCCAACCGACCACGACACAGTGGGAGACGCGGCCTCCTGGTATTCGGCACTCAGGTGCTCATATATCCACTCGGTCTCGACATTGGGGTGTCCTCTAGTACCAAGAGGGTTTAGGGATTTTCACCCAGGGCCATCTATGGCAGCTCGATGCTATAATAAATTTTCGGTGTCTCGTCTGGGCATTTATGATATGCCTGTGGAGGTTACGGTCCTGATGTCGCTAGGGCGTACAGTAATCATAATGCATGATGCATAAGTCATACAATTCAGTCATGCATCAATCCTGCGCATACCATGCGCTCATGTGAGATAACCTCCGCCTATCAAGGAGTCTCATAACAACATGCTCAATGACATATGCAATGATCAACCACATCTCGTAACAAACATGCAGATGATGCGTATGGGCATGTATATGATGCTATGCTGTCACATACTCATAATCGGTATCTATAACCAGCATCGACAATCGACTCCGATAATGTGGACATTTAACCAACATTGCCCCCAAGGAATGGCCCCCATAGATCCTAACATATAGTGGATCCATAACCTCACAGAAGGGCCAAATATACAACACCATAGGCCTCACTCAAGAGCTTAGTACACATCACGATGGGCCTAACATACATCATGATGGGCCTAACATACATCACAATGGGCCTAACATACATCACAATGGGCTTCATCGCCTAGCCCTCAAATGCATCATAATGGGCCTTATCACCTAGGCCTCACATACATTACATAGGCCTCAAATGCATCAAGCCAAGGCCGAATACTCATTAAAATGGGCCTCAAATACAGGCCGCATATACATCACAATGGGCCTCGACAATCGGAGTTGGCCTCAATAATCGGAATCGGCCTCGATAATAATCAGGATCGGCCTTAACAATTGGAATCGACAATCGGTTATGATAATCAACCTCGATCGCTAATCGGTCAATCGGCCACAACAATTAGAATCGGCAAATAGCCATGACAATCGGAACCGATCGATAATCGGCCTTCATACTCGGAATCGGCAATCAGTCACGATAATCAACCTCGATCGCTAATTGGTCAATCGGCCGTGTCAATCAGAATTGGCAAATGGCCACGACAATCGGAATCGATCAATAATCGGCCTTAATACTCAGAATCGGCAATCGGTCACGATAATCGGCCTCAATCGCTAATCAATAAATTGGTCACGTCAATCAGAAATAGCAATCAGTCACGACAATTGGAATCGATTGATAATCGACCTTGATAATCGGAATCGGTAATTGGTCACGATAATCGGCCTCGATCGCTAGTCGGCCTCCATAATCAGAATCGGCCTCTATAATCGAAATTAGCCTCGATAGTCGGAATCGACCTCGACAATCGGAATCGGCCTCAATTATCAAAATCGGCAATCGGTCACGGTAATCAGCCTCGATCGCTAATCAGTCAATCGGCCACAACAATCAGAATTGGCAATCGGCCATGATAATCGGCCTCAATCGATAATCGGTCAATCGGCTACGACAATCTGAATCGGCAATCGGCCACGATAATCGCCTCGATCGCTAATCGGTCAATCGGCCATGACAATCAGAATCAAAAAATGGCCACGACAATCAAAACCGATTGCTAATCGGTCAATCAGCCACGACAATCAGAATCAGCAATCGGCCACGATAATCAGCCTCTATCGATAATCAGTCAATCGTCCACGACAATCAGAATTGACAATTGAAATCAGGAGAATGGGCCTAACAAGGCCTAAGGGAAGGTCACAATGTGGACATTCAACCATCATTGCCCATCAATGTGGACATTTAACCAACATTGCTCCCAAGGAATAACCTACATATAGCCAAAGCCAAACATATAGTGGGCCCATGGCCTCACACAAAGGCCTAATATACATTACGATGGGTCACATTTAACATTACATTTAGCCTGATATACAACTCAATGGGCTACACCAAAAAGGGGTCATAAATACACAACAGGTGGGCCCTGCACCTGGGCCTCATACACATTAGATCAGGCCACGACCCATGGGCCTCAGTAATTCACAATGGGCCGCAACCCATGGGCCTCAAATATATCACAGGTGGGCCGCATCAATGGGTGTCATAAACATCAAGTGGGCCTTAACGGGTGGGCGACAAATACATCAAGGTGGCCTCATGGATGGGCCATAAATACATTAAGGTGGCCTCATGGATGGGCCATAAATACATCAAGTCGGGCCACGTCACGGTGGGCCACATACATATCATAATGGGCCACATCATATGGGCCATATATATATCATATTGGGCCTCACCCATGGGCCTCAGCACTAGCCTCATATATCAAGTGGGCCGCATTAGATGGGTTATGCCATAAATAGCAGCGGAGATGAAGATCGAAGATCATCTGAACCATACCACAAATAGCAGTGGAGATAATGGTTCTCACTGTTAAACTAATCATAGGGCCCACCATAAAGTTTATTCCCCATCCAATCTGATCATAAGGTCACAAAGACCTGGATTAAGGGGAAAACAAATATCATATTGATCCAAAACCTCTGTGACCCAAAAAGAGTTTCAATGGTGGACTTTCAATCTCCACTATTTTCTGCAGTGTGTTTCACCTGATCACTAGAGCTGTCTTATTCTTCTCCCCAAGCCATAAAATTCTCTCCAAATGGTTGGACGTTGTAGGTACAACACCTGCATCATGGTGGGTCACTGCAACGATGGTGTAGATGTAAAGCATTAGGGTGGGCCGTACGTGGCAGGGGATCCACACGTGTGAGACCCACCAACAAAATGGATGGACGATGGAGGATAAGATACGTACATCAAGGTGGTCTCCACCTGAAATTTGAATCTGCTCACTGGATGGATGGTGTGGAGACACACGTCCATCAAGTGGGTCCACGTGCAATGTACGAACGCCACGGATACGCACATACATCATGTTGTGGCCCACCGTCTAGCTATCCGGACAGTGTGGACCGGGTACATAACTGGCAGTGGGGCCCACAGAACCTGAAACCGACATCACAGAAGCTAATTGTTGCGGCTGCTGGCCCTAATGAACGGACAGCATGGATTTCCTCCCACGCATCAGGTCGTCCATATGGACAGACGGTGCAGATAAAACCCATACAGCAGTTGGGTCCCCCAAACCCTGCCGACGTCATTGTACAGCTATAGAGCTAGTGTGAGGTACATCAGTCAACTGTCCAGCAGGTGGGTCCCACATGGGTTCCACCACAACATTTATACATATAAAATGTTATATAATTTTATTATTACTATTAATATTATTATTATTATTTTAAAAATAAGGGGCCAGTAACCACCGACCAGTGGACTGGATGGTGTGGACTGCCACACGTGCAACAGGCCCCACCGTCCAGGATTCCACGGATGGTGTGGATGTTAGACACATGCGTCGCATGTGGGTCCCTCGTGGGTGGCCCACAAAGTTTAGGATCGGCTGACATTTATTTTTTTTTTGTCCGGACCTATTGGACGATACCAGTAACTGGACCATCCAGACTTGCACATAAGTCATATGGGTAGGGCCACGTCGGACGATCCAAGCTGATATTTGTGATTCCCCTTTTACACAGTCCAGCAGCCTCAGCTGCTGGACGATCCACTACTGGACAGTGGATTTAATACGTCCATCAAGGTGGGGTCCACATACATGTGGCCCACTAGTTACATCCATCCATGTGGGCCATCAAAGAAATAGAGAGAGAGGGAGGGAGAGAGATAGGGAGAGAGAGATCGCTGAGATAGAGGGAGGGACCCCGCCACTATGGGCCCTCCCTATACAATGCATACATTAAGATGGGTCCCACCACAAGTGGGCCCTCAAATTAACAAAATCTATCAAATCAAACCTAAAAAATACCCACCTTTGATCTTCTCGGACTCCTCCTTCCACTGATGCGATCTAGAGCTCCAAGGGGTGGATTTTAGCGGTTGAGATCGGCTTTGAAGGGTCAGATTGAGTGGTAGGGAGTGGGCCACACAAAGCTCATCTCATGGAGGTGGAGACGTTGGATCTCTCTTGGGAATTGCTTAAATGAGGTGAAGAGAGAAAATGAAAGAGTGATGGGAGTTGTAAGGATGGATGGCATGGAGTGTATGGGTGAGGGATGGGGCATATTGACTTTTGGTAAGAAAGGAGTGGGTTAAGAATAGGTTGTTTTGACTTTGGGTGAGAGAGGGATGGGTGTGATGGGATATGTACTTGACTTGTACATTTATTGATTAATGTGACATACCGTAGAGATTCTTTTGAAATTGCAACGCGCGATGTTTTCTTCGAACTGAACGCAGGCCCACATCTCCTAGCCCGAGTATCTCCTCAACACGCAAGATGTGGCATCGGAACCGCGGCGATGGCGCGGTCGTAAGGATATAAGTTTTGAGTTGAGCCAACTCTAATATACGGGACACGTCTCAGGATCGTGCGTAAATGCCGACAACAGATCGCGAGTCGATAGAATTCGACCGAAAAGACCGCGAAAGCCTACGAAACTGTATGGGCTAGGATACAGGTCTTACATGTCACCCCAATGTATATTAATGAACACTAATAGGCATCAACAACTCAAGTTGCATGGCTTAATAGAATTCTAACAGTGGCAATCATATATTGATCAAGCATTTCATCAAACGTGTTAACTATTAATGATAATAGATTCAGGTTAGCAATAATGAGTATAACGGCATAAATATCGCATAGATTCCTACACTATAATAAAAATCATTAACTAATACTCTCAAGTGTTAATAAAATGAAACCTAGGAGAATAGCATGTACCCTAGGAGGGTTTTATGTTATTGTACTTATTTTTATACCTTATTTGTCAATCACATGAGTCCGTGTATCATGTAGTTGGTTAAGCCCTTGAAAGCTGAGGACTGAAAACACAAGTGGACATGAGCGTCAAGGAGCAAAGAATAGATAAATGAGATGCCTTTGCGGCCCTAACCCTTGACCCAAAGTAACCCCTTGAACCTTTAGATGATCCTAAACCTATAGGTAAAGCTTGTTGATTATCTCTTACCCTTAAAAGCTTAATTGAAACATAACAAGTAAGGCTAGAAGAGGTGTTAAGCTACTGTGAAATTATATGCCCAAAATAATAGTTTTCGAATGGTCTTTGATCCCATTAATAGGTTGTCGATGGGACTCGATCCAATCGAAATTCCACTCGATTAAATAGAAGAATGAGTCCAGCAACCATCAGATAAATTTACGAATTTTCTTGATGAGATCGACTCACTGTTCGATCCCATCAAAAGAGTCGTTAACTAGGCATTTTATATCCATTGCAAATTGGTTTCTTATAAAATGGCGTTCAGTTCTTGGGAAAATTGATTAATTTTGGGTGCAATAGAAGCATAGGTGATTTCATGTTCATATCTCTCATCCTAAGCCTCTAAGCCAATGAGTTCTAAATCATTTTCCTTGAGATTAATACTCTAATGAGGATTCCAACCTCTACCTTAAAGATGAGTTTAAACTTCACCATTTTTTTGAAATTAGACCCAACCATATTGGTATACCATTTGTCAAATCATCTAAAAGACTCATCTAGGTGAATCCCTTATAAATTACAACATTCCATTAGTTGTAAGAGATTCAACCAATCTCCCATCACCATAGTCACTGCATTGGAGTATCGCATACAAGGTATTTGATTTTGGAGTCAAAGCATTGGTGACGTATTGGCATCATAATCAGGGGAGCAATTGAGGAGTGGATTCAAGCACGGGAGAGATTTGAAGAATCGACTCAAGATCGGCGCAACAATGGGACTCAATTTAACAAGTAAGGTTATCATTTATATAGTCCATGTACACTCATTCCTTATGTAGGATTGAGTGTAAGAGTAAGTGACCTAAACTCGATAGGTTCTTATGTAGGAGTGTAGGGCTGAATTCACTGGACACGGGTGTGTACATGTTAGTCTCTGTGGAAGCTTCTGGTGGGAGTAAATGTAGGCTCTTAGACTAGGAACAAAGTTGTTAGTTAGCCTATAGAAAACCAACTCAAGTCTCTTGTGAGAGCCTCCGGTGGGAGTATACACTAGGGTCCTTGTGCAGGGCTGAAAAGGTTAGAGATGAACCTAATTTAAAATATCTTATAATAAAATCCGGTACACTCATGGGTTGAGCGTGTTCGTCGAGAGTAGAGTAAGGAAACTGAACTACTATACATGCTTATGTTTGAGATTATTCTTTGAGTGCTTTTTTAATTATGCTTATATGATTAAGTGATGATTATATGTATGCTTGATTAGATGTTTATTAGGATTTGATGGTTAGCACATACCACATACACATGTACACTATCATGTTTATAGACTAATTGCTTTATTAAAATATAATTTTTAGCTTATGTGGTTGGATCATCTATTGGCTTGAAAGTTTTAGAGTTAATTGCCTTACTTAGCTTAAATGGCATATTTGTTAAAGTAAACAATTGAATTTAATTGACCAAAATTTTATTTAGTCCCCCCCCCCCCAAAGGACAACCTTCATTCTATAACTCCGTCAATCTTCCATGTATATAGATTGTGAGCCCACCACCATAAGTAATTTCATTTTGCCCAACCTAATGTGCTTCTAGATTGGGGTTTTAGAAAAAATCACTGATTCTTATCTAAACACCAACACTATTGTGAAATTCATGAAATTCAACACAATAAGACCTAGATTAGGAAGCGAGGTTCATTTCTTACCTTCGACTATTGACGTAAGGGATCCGATGAAGGATCTAGGAGCGGTTAGGGTTACAATTGAGGGAAAGAAAGGTAAGGAGATGCACAAACCCTCACAACACTGACTCTCATTCACTCTTTCTTTCTTTTCTCTTCTCTTTGACTTATCAAAAAAATCGTATGAGGTGAAGGGATTGCCCTAAATGGGCCTTTTATAACACCATATGTGGTGCAAATGGCCCCAAAGGCTATGTGTTAGGTACGCTAACACTATGGGAGGTTATCTCCTACTATAGGGGCTACAAGAGGGTGCATAAGTCAATCTATGCCATGGGATATGTGCCTCTGTAGAGATTTATGTATGGATATGATCGCTCTGACATTCAGATGTGTCGATCAACGGGTAAGATCCTAAGTCAATTCGATGGCTACCGATTGTCGATCAAGTTTGCAACTATATGGATATATGCAAGATATTATTTTAAATTGATGTATTTAATTTGATTGTAATCTAACGATTAAAAATTCACAACTTTGGCAAAGTATGGAAGGGGACCCTTAAGTTTATGACTTCTTCTAAGGGCATTTGCATAACTAGTGTGCTCGGCTTGTAAGCCCAAGTTGAACGACTTGAGATGCAATCTCAGCTCGATGTCTACGATGGACGTCAAACCCGACGAGACGAATATCTTTCTATAGTATTGGGTTTAGTAGACCATGAATAAGCAGTCTAAAGTTAATTCGATTAATCAAGACATTTCTAGAATAACTTAAGCCATGCGATTTCTTGTGCACAACAATTAGTATTTGGATTAGCTCATTCCATAGCGTTACCAATTCGCGATTAGCATAATCAAGTTTTTGCTCCCAATTTACTCAAATCCATCAATTATAAGGATAATTAAGGTACCTAATCGGGTCTATATGGTCTTCTATCAGTAATGCTCATGGACGTACTAGGGTTTAGTACAAAAGTTTTGTATGATGTTACATTCTAGAGGATAAATCTAAAAATGAGGCACATCCAAAGCTCAAGTGGACCACACTACAAAACAAACTATTGTTGAAACCTTCCTAGGGCCAACTATGAGGTTTATCTATCATCTAACTTGCTCATAAGGTCACACAAACTCGGATGAAGGGAAAACATAAATATCAACTTGATCAGAGCCTTTCGTGGCCCTAATAAGTTTTCAATCAGTTGGTGTTAAATCATATTGTTTTCGTGGTGTGGTCTACTTGAGCTTTGAATCTGCCTTGTTTTGGGGCTCACATCTTAGAATGATCAGAAAAAATGGATGAATAGTGTGGATATAATAAATACATCATCATGGGTCCCACATAAATTTCACTTCTTAAGGAATTTAGTTGCTCATTGTGGGGTGTAGCACATTCCGAGGAGTGAAGAAAATTAAATGTGTTGGCATGTGGAACTTTTATGGGCTGCATCATGATGTATGCGTCAAATCCACACGGTCCATCCATTTTGAGACCAAAAAAAAAAAAAAGAGGTAGATACAAGGCTCAAGTGGGCCACACTACATGAAACAATGGGAGTTGGTTGTGTACCATTGAAAACTTTTTGGTGTCATAGAAGGCTCTGATCAAGTTGATATTTGTGTTTTCCCTTCATCTAGACATGTGTGACCTTATGAAGAGGTTCAATGGAAAATAAACCTCATGTTGGACCCTAGGGAGGTTTAAACGATAGTCATTTAATCCCGATTACTTTCTGTGGTGTGGTCCACTTGAGCTTTGGATGTGCCTCATTTTTAGGTTCATGCTTTAGAATGATCTATAAATTTTGATGGATTGTGAATCTAACACATAAATCATGGCGGGGCCCAAAGAAGTTCCAAATCTCATTTTTGTGAGATCATTTAAGGGCATGAGCGAAGGTAGATCCAAATCTAAGGTGGACCACTCCGTAAGAAAGTGTTGATTGAAAGCCTACAATTAAAAACTTCCTAGGCCCAATATAATATTTATTTCCATCCAAATTCTTGATTAGGTCACACAGACCTTGATGAAGGGAAAACACAAATATCCACTTGATCCAAAACTTTTGTAGCCCCTAAGAAATTTTTAATCATGGGAGTACAATAACCATTATTTCCTATGGTGTAATCACCTGAGATTTGACTTCACCTCATTTTTGGGTTCATGCCCTAAACTAATTTGAAAAATTAGATGAATGGCAAGGATAAAACACATACATCATGATGGGGCCCATAGGTTTTACAACACCACGCGGTACCATTGTTACTCTACTGCTCTGAATGTGTCCCTCTCCAGTTGTTTGAAAGACATTTTTCATTTCCATATTAAAAAAATAAATAAATAAATTTATGAGACCCCACTCCAGCCCACCATGATGTGTGTGTGTGTGTGTGTGTGTGTGTGTGTGTGTGTGAGAAATGCATTTGGACCATTAGAAGTTTAATCCCATGCTAGATCCAAGGCCAAAAAATTAAGCTGGCCTGCGATTCAAATATACCACATCAAAGGAAAAAAACTAGGAGAGGCATCTGCCATTAAGTTTTTTTATAGAACCCATTGTGATGATTATATGAAATCCACTCCAAACATTAAATGCCAAACCAAAATTTAGGCTTGGTGTGCAAAAATCAGGACAATATGTGCTTTAGATGTGCCACACAGGGAAATAGTTTGGAGGGTAGGTGTCACCCTATACACCCTTTTCAATCTTTTGGTCCATTTGAATCAAGGATGGAGATTTTCTTTGACCTAATCCTAAAATCACACAACTAGTGGTCAATGTGGATTTCATAAACACATCACAGTGGACCCAAACAGCTTTATTGTGTGACAAACACAGTTCATTTCCGTATGAGACAGAGAGTTATGGGTTTCGATTGTTCATGATTCTCTTCAAAAGAATATTTTGGTAAATGTGCAACCTCAAAGCATATTCTCATACTATCAATTATTAAGCGAAATTTTCAAGTAAAAATTCCTAAATTAAAAAATTAGGAATTTTTATTGCAAATTTTTTGTGGAATCTATAATTTAAAAAATAAGGCCTTCACATTTAGAAATTACGTGAAGATGCATTTTTAAGATGCAATTATAAAAATACCCTCATTTATTTTTTAAAGTAGTGAAGCTTAAAACCTATGGGGCCCATGTGGTATGTGTATAACATCTAACCCATTAAACATATGCACCACACCATGGTCATAACCCGAATAAAACATCAAGTCAAATAGATCATCAAATGTGCTACACTTGAATTGGGATATTTTGAATGGTGAAGATTATTTTTTATGGAATAGCCCACCTTACAATTGGATCTCCCCCATATGTTTTTAGTTCACCTAATAAAATTGTTGGTGTGCATCTGTTGGGCGAGTTGGATGTGAGACATACAACATGGCCCCATAACTTCCAATTTTCCACATTGTTGTGAAGAAAAAGCCAAGGAAGGGATTAATGAAATATCTCCTCTTTAAAAATATTGCCTTAGAATATTTGTTACTAGAGGCACTATTTTGTAAAATCCAAAATTTTTAGGAATTTTGTGATTAAAAAAACTCAAAAGCTTAATATTGTTAATCTTTAAGAATTTTTATGGTAAATTTCCTTGGAATTGACATTTTACCAAATAATGCTTGCATAATTAGAAATCAACGAAGGTGCTTTTGGGGATGGAATTACAAGTTCCCTCTCTCTTTTTCTTTAAAAGTATTGAAAATTGAGACTTATGGGGCCCACATGGTATGTGTATAACATCCAAGTCATCCAACATATGCACCCCGCCATGGTGATCGTACAAACTAAAAATCAGACCACTCAAATCATCGGATTGACTACACTTTAATTTGGATGCTTTTAGTAGTGCATATTATTTTTATGGATTGGCACACCGTATGATTAGATCAGCCATATTTTTTGTTCACATAACAATTAGACAGGTGGCATGTTAGACAAATGCCATATAGGCCCCATAATTCTAAAGGCTCCGCTTTGTAAAAAATAATAATAATGATAAACGGGGACAGTAATATACTGTCCTCTAAAAAATTATGCCAGAATATAAGCTCCTAGAGGCACCATTTGGTAAAATCCTAATTCTAGAGGAATTTTGCCTTTAAAATCCCTATCTTTTATGATGGACACATCCAATCATCCAACATGATGGAATATCTCCCTTAGGATGGATGCTTCCAAGCATCCAACCATCTTTACATGTGGGCCCCACTAGACGTCCAATTATCCAACCATCTTTACATGTGGCTAGGCCACATCATAGTGATGAGAAATGTGACACAACCAAAGCAATCCCATGTTGTCATAGGATTTTGTAGCAAGAGACCCCAATTCAACCAACTTTCTATTTCATATCTTCTTCTTGAAAAAGTCAAGATATAGAAAACAGTAGCTTTCAAAATAAATGTTTGTTGGGAATCTGCAGAAGCAAATTCCAAATTTGAATCACACAAGATTAAGGAAACGTAAAAAAAATCATTCATAAAGCATACATGATTTTACATGGAAAAACCCTTGCGGGAAAAAATCATGGCAAAACGCAACAGCAAATCACTATGAAAGCAAAAGTACAAGTCACTTACAATAATTAGAAAACTCTCGTTTTTACCATCTCCAAGCCCTTAAAAATGTGTATACCTTCTTAGAATAGCTTAGGAATACTTGAATTACCATAATCCTACAATTACACCTATTGTAACGCCCCGAAAATTGGGGGTTGAGCAAAGCTCAACTCCCGAGTTCCAACACATCTCTTATGCAACATAGATAATGATGTTTGAATGTAGACCATATTAGTGCCTTAAATATGAGTGGGATTACACTAAAACAACATATCATACTCCAGAATTAAGATAATTAAGCAAGCGAAAGACTGGGATAGATTTACAAAATATATGTGTTACAGAACCTGCAAAGTATGAACGTGCTATCGGGCTGAATATATATACATATGTTTGTTTCAAAATATTCAAAATAACAAAATGTAAATGTTCAACTAATCCAGTATCACTGTAATCCCGGCGACGCAGCTTTAGGTCTACATAGACCCGCCCGAGAGCTGAACGTAGGAGAACTCCTCCTCCTCGTCAAAGAAGTCCGGCTCCGTCATGAAAGCCTCATCACAACCTGCATCTAAATCAGAGTCTGGTTAGTATTTTAAAACACCATCCCAGAGTGGGAGTGAGTGATCAACTCAGTGGTACTATAAGACAAAGGTTAATATGTTATCAATTCAGTCAAGCAGTAATGATAAAGTAATACAACAGCCATATCTTAATTACTCTTGTTAATGCAGGAATGATATGCATAATGATGCATGCCCTCGCCTGCACTCCCTCAGCGACTTCATCTCACGGTCATGCATGGCAAACTCCCTAAATGTGCGCTTCCTCGCCAAAGCATATGCAATACAGTGCATGGACATGTTAGTCAATACTTAATTAGATTTATTCATACAGCAGATTTAAGAAGCTAAGGTACCTCCCTTTATATCACTTACCCAAACAATGATCCATCTAGGGTCGTCAATCCTAGTTAATCACATACGATAAGTAAGTTGTAGGGCATCACCCCTAATGAAAGCAGTGAATGGGTAAGTTCACGAGTTTACACTCGAGGTCACTACGGAGAGGCTCGTCACCTCAGCTAGGCCTAATTTATACTCAAGATAACTATGGGAAGGCTCGTCACCTCATCGTAGGCCGACAACTTGAATAGAGTGTCTCATTCCACCGTATTCAGCTCACGAGTTTGGGTTGCTCACTGGTCACTACGGGGAGGCTCGTCACCCCAGCGTAGGCCGACAACTTGACCACGGTGTCCCATACTACCATGCCCGGCTCATGAGTCTTAGCAGATCTTGGTACCATGGTTGAGATAGGCTTTACATTAGTAAGCGGTACCTTAGATTCAAGCAGTAGCGTCCATACATGGTAAACACACAATAGGCTAATTGGGTTATTTGACAAGTGCGATTGGTACGAGCGCACGTTGAATTAATCGACATGAAGCGCATAAGCACTCCGCGTGGCCTAACCACTGTCGACAATCAGCGTACAGCTCGGATTCATCGAACGTATCTAATGTGACGAAGCTAGTTCGGCCACTCAGTCAAGAGCCATTACCGATTGTCTAAACTAAGTGGTAGTCCCAAACATACTCAAATGCAATAGGGAATCACATATGTTACTCATAACAGCAATAATCAAACAATACAAACGTAAGTCTCATTTTAGCATATTATCGAACACATTAGACAAGTTGACATGCATATGCATTTCATCCATAAATCATAAAGTGACCATTTACAATATATGAAGAAAACTATTCATATGACTAAGGAAATTAAGAATCCTATCTTAAGACACTTAATAAGTACAACCCATCAACAAAATCTCATTCAGACATTTTAACAAATACTTAGACTACGCATTTCAAAGTATATAGACTAGACTTATTATGACATGAATTTTAGCAATTCATTTCACAACATTGGCTGTAAAGTATATAACATACATGTATCTAAGATTAGAAATCATGATAAGTACAAGTCGGGATTTCACATTCATTCAAATATTTCAACAAACACATATAATGCATTTTATATTAACAAAGTTCACACACATATATAATCCATCGAGTGCATCGTAACTAAGGTCATATGGTAGCAATCAAGTAAGACATAAATCATTCCTGACAATGAAAGCCTTGAAAACCATAACCTAAACATTTATAGTCCGCACCTTTCGTCGGTTTGCTCGTTACGAACTCGGTTCGTACACTACGCTTCCGTCTACAGCACAACGGCTACCTAAAACACGAAATAGGTTAGCTATTTCGTCGCTTCCTCTATTTGAATCCCTAAAACAGGATTAGGGTTAGGATTTCTTACCCAAATCATATTTGGAATCGACGATGTAGCAAAATGGGAGAGATAAATCGGTTCGTGGTGTAGTGAAAGTGAATCCCAGCAACAATCCATAGATCTCTCTCGCTTCTCCTCACTCTTTTCTTCTCTTTTCTCTCTTCTCTCTCCTAGGGATAGAGAATTCCTATGGAATGAGAAAGGGGTGGTATAAGGGCATTATATAGTCCCAGAACTGATGTCAATGGCCCCAGGGCCATAGTATACTTAGGTCATAGCCAAAGGGTGTCTGTTTCGAGCAAACGGGACTCATCTAGAGGCTTATTACTCACCTACGTCATGGATTAAGTTCCCTGACCATGGATCTAAGCTAGGTTAAGGTTTCGGTCTGATTGGATTTGTGGATCGACTATGGAGGACCTGTATCAGTTCAAAGGTCATCGTCACTCGATTAGGGCCACAAGTATACTGACATGTGAAGGAAAATTTCCCTGATCCATGGGTAAAGTTTGGTCAGAAACTGACGGTCTAAAACCTTCAATTTCGCCCGCAAGTGAATGGTCCAATTCACTTATGTTTGAGTTCATTTTATAAAGATATTCGTGTTTCTCACATACTTCGCTCTAGGCTCAAGTTGTGCATTTCTACAAACTATTTGGGCTTGATTCTTGCGATGCTTGTCAAGCCCAATATGGCGATCGTAACCTTATAGTTTCGCGGAAATCGGACTTTTAACGTACAGTCTAGGTTCGATACGGAGTTTCAAAGTGCTCCCGAGAGCAACTAGGTTTTAGGATTTCTCTTAGGTTTTTAGGTAATGTTGAGTTAACAACTCTAATGGTTTTGGGTCTTACAGTTCGTATAGATAGTGATTCAAGAAAATTCACTGATTAATTTAGTTAATTACTTAATTAATTTTTGTCCAATTTCTAAATGATTCGCTCATTAAGGATTTCTGCTTGAGGTGGTACTCGGGTCTTTGTACGGATTTTTTCAAGACGTTACACCTATATATAGTGTCATACCTAGAATAGGAAATAATTTCCACCATTCTGGAAAATCGGGCGCTTCTGTGGATGAGATCACCAACCATCGAAAGTTCTTCGAAGGGATTTAAGCCACCTTCGATCATATCGATCTGGACCCAAAAACAGTCCAATGAGGAAAGGTAATAAATCAGTATTTTTTTATAAGATCGAATGGGTTGTCAATGGGATCTACAACTGCTCGATGAGATCGAGTGGTCTGCCCATGCCATCGACAGACCCAGTTAAGATAAATTTAAGACATCTGATAACAATCTCCACCATGTTTTCAATTGTAATAAACCACAGCTCTAAATTCTATCTCTAATTACTTCCATCATAACTTCACTACCGATGTCGCTTCTCATGCACACTCTGCCTTCATCAACCTTTCGCCAGACCTAGAGAAGATGAACAAAATCGAAACTTTTCTATGGAAACTACCTTTATTAGCATATCCGTCAAATTCATAGTCGTGTGGATCTTCTCTAGAGTAACAATGCCTTGCTCAAGCACCTATTAGATAAAATGGTGACAAACATCCATATGTTTAGTTCTAGAATGATAAACTAAATTCTCAACCAAAACAATCACACTTTCGCCATCACAATTAACCGACACGGCCTTCTACTGAAGCTCGAGTTCGTTCATCATTCCATATAACCAAACAGGTTCCTTAACTGCCTCTGTTACTTTCATATATCAGCTTTTACTGTGAAAAGACCAACCATAGACTAAAGCTTTGACATCCAACTGACCACTCCACCCGCTAATACAAATGAGTAACCAGAAGTTAACCTTTTACTGTTTATATTCCCTACATAATCCGAATCAGCATAGTAACAAGCTTTCCCTCTGATTTCTGAAATGTTAAGACTTAGTCCGATATACCTCGTAAATAACAAAGTAATTATTTCACTGTCTCGCAATGTTGCTTACTGGGATTTGACATGTATATGCTCAACATCGGCTATGCATGTGAAGTATTTGATCTCATAGAGACCATGACATACATCAAATTATCAACTGCACTCAAATAGGGCACACGAGACATAACAAGTTTTTCTTCATCTATAATGGGACATCTCTCTGAGGAAAGATTGAAGTAAGTAGCATGGGGCATACTAACTGGCTTACCCTTGTCCATCTCAAACTTCACCAATACATTTTCAAGATATTCTGCTTGAGAAAAACTGTAATTTGCTCCTCTATTTTCTCTATGTATGTCTATGCCAATAATCTTCATTGCAACCCCCAGATCTTTCATTTCAAAATGTCCCTAATAATTGAGTCTTCAATATATTGATTTCAGACATGCTTTGATTGGCGATAAGCATATTATCTATATATAATATCAATAGAATGAATCCTCCATCACTTAGTATCTTAAAGTAGCCACAATGATCATATCCACTCTTGATAAATCGCTGACTTACTATGAAAGTATCAAACTTCTTGTACTACTACCTAGGTGACTATTTAAGGTCATACAACAACCTTCTTAACCTACAAACCTTATTCTCTAACCTATTTTCTTTGAATCCCTCTGATTGCTTCATGTATATATGCTCTTCTAATTCCTAATGTAGGAAAGTAGTCTTTATATCTATCTGCTCCAACTCAATGTTGTATTGGGTAACCAATGCCAATACAAACCTAATAAATACATACTTGACAATTAGTATAAATATCTCACTAAAGTCGATATCTTCTTTCTAAACATATCCCTTCACTACAAACATTGTCTTATATATGTCTTGATTCTTCTTACAAATCCACATGAACCTCATTGCTCTACGTCCAAAGGAAAGCTTCACCATCTCCCACGTCTCATTCTTGTAGATAGAATCCATCTCGTCTTACATCATCACCATCCACTCTCAGCATCCGGATCATCCAATGGTTCATGGAAGGTGGACGAATCCCCCTCATCTGTAACAAAGGTAAATGTAATGTTTAAGTCATCCTTGTATCTTACTAATAATTTATCATATATAGGTGGATTCTTCCTTACAGGTAACTACTTCACTTGCTCTTATAACTCTTGCTGCTACTCAGCTTCAACCTGTGTTTCATTCTTATCAATTTCAACATCCATCACTACTTGGTTTTTTGATTCCTTGCAATCTTCCTTATGAAACAAAGTATACTTATCAAACATGACATCACAACTAATCGTGATCTTCTATGTGACCTGATCATACAGTCCGCATCCCTTCATACCATCATCATAGCCAATAAAGATACACTTCTTAGCCCTTTGGTCTAGCTTATCTCTCTCAACTAACAGTACATGAGAGTAAGCATCGTAACCAAAAACTTGCATCCCCGAGTAATCAACAACATAACCACTCTACACTTCTTTTGGAATTTTACAACCGATCGATGTAGACGGGGATCGATTCACTAAGTAATAGGTCATATTAACTGCCTCAATTTATAACTCCTTGTATAACCCAGTGTTGCTCAACATGCTTCGGGGTTTCTCCAAGAGAGTCTGATTCATTCGTTCTTCTACATCATTCTGCTCTGGTGTATATCTGACTATGTTACGCTGCATGATCCCTTCATTTTTATAAAATTGGTTAAATTCATTAAAAGTGAATTCACCTCCATTATCTATTTTCAAAATTTTCAGATTTTGCCCTGACTATTTTTTCACTATCACCTTCCACACTTTGAAGGTAAAAATAAAAATGTCTCAATTGTACTTCATAAAGTATACCCACGCCTATGAATGATACAAAGAATGATGACCCCTCCTCCAGAATCAACGGGCGAAGGCCCCCATACATTAGAATGCATATAATTTAAACAACCCTTACTAACATGTCTTCGGGACTTAAAAAATAACATTGACTATTTATCAAATATACAAAGCTCATATATATTCAAATTAATATTTTTAAATGCAAGAATTAAGGAACAATCAGAAAGTACCTTCATACCGCGCTCACTTATGTGGCCTAGATGCGTATGCCACAAATGTGTCGACATGGATTCCGCTATAGACACTACAACTCCACCTAATACAATATTTCAAATCAACCTATAAAGGTTATCATTCTATTTACCTTCATCACTACGAGTATCCCTTTTAAAGCCTTAAGGACGCGATCAAAACCAGTGAATTTATACCCAATAGCCTTAAGAGCACCCTGAGAGATCATATTCTTTTATAGGTTAGGAATGCGTCTCACACCTATTAGGATGCGTTCCATCTTATCAAACATCCTGATATGCACCAATCCAATTCCAACAACCTTACAGGCAATATCATTACCTATAAACACCTAGCCACCATCACGCTTGTTGTAAATGCTGAACCAATCACGATGTAATGTCATGTTGTATGATGCCCCCATATCCAAAATTCATTCATCACTAAGGTAGCTGGATTTGGATGGTGTCAAAACATCACTGATGTCCACGTCCTCACTCGACAAAACATCACTGATGTCCACGTCCTCACTCGACTCTCCTGCATTGGTCTCTTTCAGCGCTTCATCTACCATATCTCCTTTTTAAGATTCCCACAATCCCTCTTTATATGCCCCCGTCTTCCATAGTTCCAACACTTCATCTTCGCCTTGCCCTTATACTTGGACCATGAATGTGATGAATTACCCTTCTCCTTCTCTAAATTCCTTCCCTTAGCTACCAATGCATTTGTGGAGGAACCTGTGCTACTATCCTTCTTTCTCAACACCCTTGACTTAAGGGCTAACATGACAGTCTCAATATCAATGGTCTCTCTATTGAGGCAAATAGTATCTACAAAGCTATCCTAAGACTCTGCAAGGGAGTTTAATAAGATTATGGCTTGATCTTTCTCACCTATTTTCACTTTCGCGATTGTTAATTTACGAAGGATCTGATTGAATGTGTTGATGTGTTCATTAAGATCCGACCCCTCTACCATCATCAGATTATAGATTTGCTTCTTCATATATAAATAATTCAACAATGATTTTGTCATGTACAAGTTATCTAACTGCTTTCAAAGTCATGTGGTGGTCTTCTGATCCAGGACCTGTAAAGGACATCGTCCACCAAACATAGTTGGACTAAGATTTTTGCTCTTTCATCCAACTCTTCCCATTCTTCATTGCTTATATATGTTAGATGCTTCTCAACACTAAGGAGTGCATATTGCAACTCTTGTTGAACTAGAAGGCCTCTCATCTTCACCTTCCATAGTTCAAAGTTATTTTTCCAAATGAACTTCTTCATTTCATACTTCACATTTGATCCCTTATAATTATCATGATGTCAATCCAAACTCGAATCCCAACATACTCTCTGATACCAGTTGTTGAGAATCTGTAAAAGCAAACCTCGAATTCAGATCATATAGGATTAAGTAAACATAAACAAGCAATCACAAAACACAAACAATTTTACATGAAAAAAACCCTTGTGGGAAAAAACCACAGCACAAAGTGACAACAAATCACTATGAAAGTGAAAGTACAAGAGATAAAATCACTTACAATAATTGAAAAACACTCATTTTCACCTTCCCCAAGCCCCCAAAAATGTTTATCCCTCCTTAGAATAACTTAAGAATATTTGGAATTACCCTAATCATGCAGTTACACCCATATATGGTGTCACACCCGAAATAGGAAACAATTCTCCCAATTCCACAAAACCGCACGCTTCTATCGATGGGATTAACAACCATCGAAGGCTCTTCAATGGGATCAAAGCCTCCTTCAATCCTATCAATTTGGACCAAAAAAAAGTCCAACGATCAAAGGGAATAAATCAAGATTTTCTCGATGAGATCAAATGGGCTGTCGATGAGATCGACAACTTGACGAGGTCTATCAATGCCATGACAGACCTAGTTATAAACAAATTTAAGACATCCGATAATATGTTTAAAGCAAATTTTCAAGAGAAATGAAAATTCTCACTTGTGATTGTAACTAATAGACAATTAAATAATGCATGATCAATCAATTCAATAAAATACAAAAAAGGCATTGTAACACCCCATACTTTTCAGTGCTCAAGTGTTACCATGTAGGCCTAACCAAGCATAAACACAAATCTAATTAATGTAAACGTTCACACACTCTAGCCTAAATTCAACCTATAGGAGTACTGCTGATCTATAGGAAAAGCCACCCATCATTTGATGATTCAAAATCTACACATTTCAACCATTGACTCTTAGGATGGACCATCGCATCATCTTGAAATTGAACCACACGCTATAAATCTTCAGTCTTAACTTAGCAGATCCACCATTCATTGAATCCAAAACATCCAATTTAATGGTCCGCCACTTGATCATCACATCTAGGCCATCACACAACCAATTCAGCCATTGATTTTCATCTAGGTAGACCCTAGGAACCTTAGGACCATTGATGATCAATTTGAAAATAGTTTGACCACTAGGTTGGCAATAATTAACAGCAAAATTCAATTACACAGAGCATGGCCAGCCTAAGCTATAGATCTGCCTCATTCTTTAGGCCAAGGGTCCTAATTGGACCCATAGGACCTGGTGGACAGAGTGGATTTGTCAAATACATCATGGTGGACCCCACATTAGTGTGTGTGTGTGCATGAAGTGTGTGCACCTATGGTGCACCAAATGCAAAAACTCAGTCAAAGAGGAATTTTCCTCCTCTTTTCTTTCCTGCCCGAGCAAATTCGAACGAGCAACAATTGTGGCCCACCATGATCATCCATTTGGATGATCCAAACCATCCATATTGTAGGGAAATAACGTTCGACCCAACCCTAGGCCATTTCGTGAGTTTTCGTACACTTGTGTGGGCACAATTCTATGCGCAAGCTAAGCAAATGCATTCAGTTTCTGAAAATGGAAATTCCATTTCAAGCTCTCCTCGTTGGCAATCCAGGAGAAGCCTTCTCCTCTGCTATGCGTCATTGGATGCAAAACATCCTAGCCCTTCATTCTACCTCTGTCAAATCACAGATTTTCTTACATGAAGAAACTATTATGAAAGGAATCTTTTTGTTGCAATATGTTGGCTCGTTTCCATCCATTCATGAGTTTCTAAAAACTCCCCTAGAGCATCCTAAACATTGATTTTAGGGCAACATGGATGCCCTCTCGCTTTGATTTGAAGATCTCATGAGATAGGATGATATGTTGTGTGTGGTCGAAAAACTCAAAATCCATTGAGTTTTAGAGAATGGCTTGATGATTGGTAGGTCACACAAGCTTCCCAGGGCCAATCCAAACTGATTATGAGTTTCAAATTGGAAGATAAATCCATCAGTCGAGTTTTGTCATGAACGCTCAGTTCATCTTCTCCGTCTGTTCAAGAAACCCATCACTTAGTGATGGGGCCCATTCACTAATCTAAGCCATCCTTTAGGTGGACCAGGGTCCTAAAAATTCATCCCCAGTGTTCCATGAGAGCCATGCAAACTGTTTAGGGCAACCAAACTCGGATTAGTGAGATGTCACCATATTGTGTCTAGGTCCAAAACCGACTTGCCACAACTAATCCAGTGATTAGCTGTAGTCGAAACTTCTGAGATGAGATTAGCATGGCTTATAAAAGCCACCTTTTAGGGCTTCCTTTCCAAAAATAGAAAATAAGAGAGAGAGAGAGTTGCGAGCGCCGCATTGCAGTGAGTCTGGTCGACTCAATTCGAGTCAGGTGATAGGGATTGCTAGGGAGCTGAAAGAGAGAGGAAGTGAGAGGAAGAAAAGAAAAGAGTGAGATAAAAGAGAAATGAGAGAGAGAGAGATAAGGAGGAGAGGGGGGTCGTGAGGCGGGTTGCGCCACACCAGCTTGTCTCGGCTAGGTTGCGGTTCGAGTCTGGGCTGAGTCCAGGGCCCCATTCGGTCCTCCTAATAGAAAGAGGAAGAGAGAAGAGAGAAAATGAAAGGAGGAAAAGAAGGAAGAGAATTAGAGAAGAAGAAAAGATTTAGAGTCGAGCTGCTAACTCTCTGCCCTTGAGTTAGGGCGAGTTATCGGTCGAGTTTTGGCCAAGCAATCTTACTAGACATGTCGGAGGTGAGTGAGCAAAAGAAGGAGAGGAAAAAAGAGAGAAGATAAAGAGGGAGAGCGATTGTTTTTCAGTAAACCGCACCAACCAGAGCCGACAAGTTCGATCCGAGTTTGGTCTAGGTCGTCAACTAAATTGCTGGTTAAGTGAAAAAGAAGAAGGAGAAAGAAAAGAAAAGGAAATAAAGGAAAGAAGAGGAAGATGAAGCAATGAGGAAGACTCTACCAAGTTTAGGCGAGTCCACTTGGTGAGTCAATCTGAGTTCAACCCTACCTGAATCGTTTCGGGAGTATTTTCAGTTCATTGGGCCGAGTGGTGATTGGAGCTTGGTCCAGTAACTACTATAGTTTGGACCATCTACATGGAAACTCAATTTGGATCCGAATTAAGTTGACTTTACTAAATGATTAAGTGAGTAGAATTCCATTCTTCTAAATTTTAGAAATTCAATTGTGTGAAAGTTAATTAATTATAATTCTTGTATTGGTTGTAGGGAATTTGAATTCCAAATGTCGCGGCTGGATCTAGAGTAGATTTAAGTTGGAGATCAAATTACTCATGAGTCAAATTGAGGTGTATTGATCATTCAAATGCAAATTGGAGCTCTAACTAGTTTAGATGAATTGAATTTTAATTTTGAATGTATGAATAACACTTCTCCTCAAACCCTCATTTTGAAATCTATCCTGAGTGAGTCATGACCACACTCTAAGGTGAGGACTTTCCCTTTAAGCTTTTCACTTAAGTTCGTTAATCTTGATATAAATGACGGATAATCTCTTATCTTTAGTATCTCCTAAGTTACTTGATTATTTTACTTGTCTCATTATGTGAATATGCTTATTTGTTAGGCAATTGACTCATGTATTGGATAATTGACATGTCTCTTTAATTTAGTAAGCATGAATGATTTGATTGCTACATGTTATCTCGAGTTACAGAATTTGTTAATTAATTAGATGTCTACCGTTTATGATCGCCTGATGATATTTTTGAAGGTCTTTGAACTAGTGTATATGTTAATGGATGGATTGAATGGAATTTGTTGTGGACTTACCATCTTACGGACCATTTGCGCCTTATATGGATTTGATCATATATTTTTCCTACGTGGCTTTGATCATATATTTACCTTACATGGCTTTAATCATATATTTCCCCTATGCGGTTTTGATGAGATATTGCTCATTTGTGCTTTGATAGAATATTTGCCCCTTTGTGTCTTTGATGGTTTAATTTGTATAAACTATATAATCTTTGGGTGAAGATGAAGTTCATTTATTAATTCTCTAATCACCTTACGAGTTCATATGATTTCCGAGTGACGTTGGAGTTCACATGTTGATTCTCTCTTCATCCTGCGGAGTTTACTTGTACTATAATTTTCGAGTGAAGCTGAAGTGCATTTATTAATTTTTTAGTCACCTTGCAAGGTTCATGTACAATGTGATTTCCAGGTGAAGCAGAGATTTAAATGTTGATTTTTTATTCATATTGTGAAGTTCACTTGTATTGTGATTTTCAGGTGAAGATAAGGTTCATATGTTGATTTTCTAATCACCTTACGGAGTTCTGTATGATTTTTAAGTGAAACTAAAGTTCATTTATTGAGTTTTTAATCACCTTGTGGAGTTCATATAATTTTCGGGTGAAACAGAAGTTCACTTGTTAATTTTCTAGTCATCTTATGGAGTTCACATATAACATAATTTTCGGGTGCAATAGAAGGACGTATGTTGATTATCTAACTATCTTGATATATTCACTCATATTACGATTGCTACTACATTTTTATAATTGTGAAAATATATTGATTAGCTATATTTCTGAGCATATATAATCATGATTTCAAATTGCATTGTTTAATATATCTCTTCTCATGTCTTACGAAGTATACTGGATTATGAATGATGAGTATGTAATCTTAGAGGGTATTCCTCACTGCAATAGCCATTGACGCTATCAAACATATCAGTTGATGTAGGTGTAAAGTAAGCCGATGTGATTCACTTGGTTTCTAGATCAGATCAGGCAGTCAAAGAGCTAAATGAGTCCCAATGGTACATATTGGGTTCATCATTGGTTGATAAATTTCTATTTTAGATTTATGCTCTTTTAATATTTGGATTATGTAAGTTTTATATGGGCACTACATTTGGATTTTTGTAATAAATGGCAAACTTATACTCAATGCATGGTTTACTCTGCTAATATTTGATACTAACTCTGATTGATGACAAGATTGTTTAAATTTAGATTTAAAATTTAAATGTTAACGCTCGGGTTTTCAAGAAACAAATAATAGACTCGGGTTTTAAAAACCGAAGTGTTTCAAGGGCATAAATATTGATTATGACTAATTCATTTTCTCTTAAAGATTGTTTCATAAAAAGGCAATGGGTTGGGAGATTCCTAGCTCGTCCAAGTTCGGATGACACATGTGTTGTAATGGTCTATGAAGAAGTTTATATGGGAGTTTTGTGCTCTCGTTGTCAATTCAATATCGGGAGAAAAAAAAAAAAGGAGTGTCATGTTACGTTAGCAATCAGTGTCAAACTTATACATAACTTCCATTATGAATTTAAATGAGGATTTTTTGCGGGAGTTGATTTACTAGGGGCCATGTCAAATATCATGTTAATCATTAAAACCTTCATATGGTTCACATATGGAGCCATCCAAACCATTTATAAGGTCTCGTGGACTTTGATGGTAGGAATACTCAAATTCTAGAATGATCAAAACTTTGCCTGGCCAAGAAGAAGCCCTCAATATCAATCCTTCAATGCACATTGTTTCTTATGGCTTGAGACAAAAAATAGTGTGCATTGAATGATTGTCATTGAGGGCTTCTTCTTAGCCAAGAAAGTACAGATCATGCTAAATTTTGAGTGTTCCTATCATCAAAATTCGTGGAACCTTCTAAATGATTTTGATAGCTCCCCATACATGAATTACGTGAAGGCTTCAATATCCCACATGATGTTTAGTATGGGCCTCAGAAATCATCTCCCACACACAAATGAATTTATGAATTTAAAGCTTTGGCTCAATGCCCACCTCCTAAGGGCATTTTCGTCTCAATAAAATATAAAAAGTCATTAAAAGTCTAGAAAAAAAATTATTTCAAAGGTGATACTCTTTTAGGGTCCCAACAAACCTAAAGTTTATTTAAGGAAAAAGTCTTTTAAACAACATGACATTTCCAACCCATGCAAATTAATTAAGTTATAGCTTATCGAGAGAGTAAAATAACTTGGCAAGACCCGTGCAATTGACTTCTAAAGGATTAGATGATATGTTGATAATGATGAAACAAAATATCTTAAAAGGTTCAGGCAAACTCATATCTATCCTCCACCAAAGGCAATTTCATATTAATTCCATCATCTATAGTCGTTGTCATTCAATTATGAATCTAAATTGGACATATGCTAGATTTTGTTTTATTGCAAATCTTGGATACATCCAATTACTAATACAGGCATGATAAAATAAAAGTGATGATATTTCTATATTATTTCAACATCATATTATATATATATATATATATATATATATATGGAAAAGGTACTATGCACTCGACCTGGCTATAAGCTCCCATGAGGTCGAGCTGTGTGGGCCCCACCATGATGCGTGTCGACCATCAACACCGTGCATTTGATGGGTCCCCTCTAAATTATGGGATATCCCAAAAATCAGCCGTATACGGAACTCAGGTGGGCCATACCATCTAAAATCATGTGAAGACACTATTAAAACATATAAAAGCACTTGGTGGGGCCCACCTGAGTTTTAAATGCTATTGAAACTTGGTCTGAACCCTTATCCAAGTGGGACACACATAATGGATGGGTTGGATTTGCAAACCACATCTCGGTGGGCTCAAAAAAATGATTATGAATGTTTTAATGGTGCACAGCCCCTGTATGTGGTGTGGCCCACAAAAGTCACGGATTAACTTGATTTTTGAGACCTAAGCCCACAATGGAATGGTGCATCTGACTGATGGGGTAGATTTTCGAAACGCATCACAGTGGGGCCCACACAGCTCGACTTCATGGGACGGACTCCTGAGGTCGAGCGCATAGTACCTTTTCCCACACACACACACACACACACACACACACACACACATATATATATATACACGGTTTCAACATCAGAAGGTTTGCGTGTTCGTTTCACGTTAGGTTCAATCCTCTTGGATCTTTACTTTTGCTTTGGTGGTAGACTCCACGTAGTTTCAACACCCAGTCAAGGGTTGAGTATCCATAGACCATAGGTGGTGAAATCTGACTGCATCGTGAGTGTGTGGGGGTGTGTGTGCGTGTGTAAAAAATTAAATTAAATAAAAACAATATATATATATATATATAGAGAGAGAGAGAGAGAGAGAGAGAGTAATGGTCTCCTGCGTACCAACTGGCAGGGTACTGCGATCCAATTCTCAACCCAAAGAGAAAATCGGATTATGTTCAAAGTAAACTCCGTTGGGCTTGTGTGAATGGATGTGGTCTACCCATGCCGTCTATCCATTTTTCAAGCGTATTTTAATGGTTGAGACCAAAATTAAATTATTTTCGGTGCTCAAGTGAACCATAGAACAGGAAACATTGAGAATAATAATTTCTACTATTGAAACCTTTCAAGGGTCTATAGTGATGTTTATTTGTCATCTAACCTGTTCGTAAGATCACACAGATATGGATGAAAGGAAAGCACAAATATCAGATTGATCCAAAACTCGTGGATTCTAAGAAAATTTTCAACGGTTGGCATTCAATTCAAACTGTTTCCTGTGGTGTGGCCCACTCGAGCTTTGGATATACTTCATTTTTGGGCTTAAGCCTTAATATTATCTGCTAAAATGGATGCAAGGAGTGGATGGAATATATAAATCACGGCAGGCCTCAGAGAGTTTACTCAGTACGCAGTCCACTTCTCGGCAAGAGACCTGGCGCGGATTGGTATAGATAGGTTGAGAAGTGACGTCACTAAATTTTGTGGCCCCACCATGACATATGTTTTGTATCCACGCCGTTCATTCATCTGGAGAGATCATTTTAGGGTAATATCCAAAGAATGAGTCACATCCAAAGCTCCAGTGGACCCCACCATAGAAAACAGTGGCAAGAGTGACCTCACCGTTAAAAAATTCTAAAGGCCACAAAAGTTTTCAGTCAAGCTTATATTTGTATTTTCCCTTCTTTAATGCTTTTGTTAACTTTTGAACAGGCTGGTTTTCGAAAAAACATCATGGTAGGCCTTAGGAAAGTTCCAACAGTGGGCATCAATCTTTCCATTGTTTGCCTCGTTCTTTGGCTCATGGCTTAAAATAATCTCCAAATGGATGGATGTTGTAGATACAACACATACATCATAGTGGGTCAGTAGCCTAAAGTGTAAATTGGACCGTACCAAGGTAGCTTACGGGAGGGTTTGCAAGAGACCATTATATATATATATATATATATATATATATATATATGTTAGAGTTCGGCTGAGAGATTACTATTGCGATATGAAGTAAATTTATAATCATTATAAATTTTATTTCTTTTCAAGGTGAGTTAGGAGATAGGATGGCACTGAGTTGACTCATTCATGACCAGATATGAGTGACGAACGCAGATGGGTACCACCTGTGCTAGACTCTAGCTAAGAACGGACAAAGGTTCTGAGCGGCCACATAATGTATAGGTTTTATCCACACCGTCCATCCATTTTTCCATATTGTCTCAGGGTATGAGCTCAAAAATGAGCTAGTTTCAAGGATAAAGTGGACCACACCATATGAAGCAGCGGTGATAATGACACCACCGTTGGAACCTTCCTAAGGCCCACCGTGATGGTTAATTGCCATCCAACTTGAGACTTGAAACTGCCTCATTTTTAAGCTTATATCCTAAAATGATATTTCAAAATGAATGGACTGTATGGATAAAACCAATATATCAGGGTGGCCCGTCAGAGCCCCTGTCCATTACTAGTCAGGGATGGACAGGGGTAGTACCCAATCCGCATCCTTGTGTGACATCCACTCCGTCCATCAGGTGCGTCCCTTGCTGTAGACAATGGGACCAAAAGAATCAGGTGGATCATGAACATAAGTGGGACACAACACAGGGATCAATGGAGAGGGCACACCAACCGTAGGTTTGTATGTGGGAATTAACATGGTCTGGATCTTCCATCCTTGCCGTTGATCAGGTTCACCAAATGAGCAACAGTTTTGGATAGAGCAATTAAACCTCCTAAGAACCAATCTTAGATTATGTTTTAGTTAAAATGTGGACCACTGTCATATTTATCAAGGTGATTTTTCTAGATGCAACTGACAAATGATTTAGATCATCCAATCATGGGTCCACATTGTCAGAATTGAAAACCCACTTGGGTGATCACATGGTTCATGGTAGTTAAGGTGGGGCCCACTGCCCAACCGTCAGTAGTCTTAATCTTAAAAAGGCTTTAATACAAACTCAAAATCATCTTTAATTTCTGCAAGTTTGGTTGAGAGTTTTGTATCATAGGCATGTTGAAGATGCTCCTCTAACAGTTGTCATCATTCAGAGAAAATGTTGTATTATTAACGGCCAGGATTGATCTATCAAACGGAATCACATTTGCCAAGGTGTCGCACATGTTCAAGATCCAATCCATCCATCAGATGGGTCCCACCGTGCGGATGCCCTTGACCAAAAATGGGGCCTCTCAGCTAAAAATTGTCAATTTTCCCAACCCATACTTCAGTGTATGCTACTCGGATGGACCTTATTCAAAGGGGGGCATCTACAGGATGCTGATTTCCTGTGAAAGGCTCTGGGAGGAAGTTCCTGCCCTATGGGATGCTAGGTGGGGCCCACCGTGATGTTTGCGAGAAATCCACTCCATCCATCCATTTTGTGAGTTCATTTTAGGATATGCTATAAAAAAATGAAGAATATCCAAAACTCAAGTAGGCTCAGCCGGAGGAAACATTGGGAATTCAATGACCAGCATTGAAACATTCATGTGGCCACAAAAGTTTTGTATCAGGATAATTTTCCGGTGTTTTCACTTCATGCCAGTGTGAATGACTTTATAAATGGTTTGGATGGCATATAAAAATCAAAGTGGAGCCCGAGAAGGTTTCAACGGTGGGCATTTCTTTCTCAATTTTCTCTCTCATGTGGCCCACTTGAGTTTTGGATCTGCTTTTTTTTTTGCCGCATGTTTTAAAATGAGCTTGCAAAACAGATAAATAGAATAGATTTGTCACAAACATCATCGTGAGCTCCACCTAGCCTCCCCCTAACAGGAATTGGGTGTCCACATCTACATTTGGAAACCATGTGATGGACGGATTGGATCTCAGACGTGTCACGGCCAGGACCACCTGTCTGCGATGAGGTTAGCTAGGAAAAGGACATGCACACATGTTACTGGACATGCAGGTTAGTCAGGAAAAGGACATGCACACATGTTACTGTCACAACACGCAAGCGTCCACACACACACACATATATGGGGCATGCTCACCTACGCACCTATGTACGTGCACACCTTTACACACGTGTTATTTGTGTCGAATCCAAACGGTGTATAAGATGCGGAATCCCATGAAACTATGAGGGTGAATTTTCAACCTGATATAAGGTTCTAGTGGGCCATAGAAAAGAGAAATTCAAATCAAGGGAAGAATCTGTTTGCATTTTTCATGGCACATCGAAGTTTTTCTTCAGAGTAAAAATTCGTACCAAGGGGTTTCATGAGGTTCTGCTCCATATGAACCGTTCAGATTTTCTAGACTCATTAGGTATGATGAGTTCTCAAAAAAGTTAGTAGGTAGTCGGTGCGAACGGGTTCGCGTGTATATATATATATATATATATACGCGCGCGCGCGCGCGCACACGCACAATAATGGCTTAAATTTTTTATAAAAAAAAATCAAAATAAAGAGATTACTCATTGGAGATGCCAACGAATAAAATAAATAAATAAGAAAGAAACAATTCTGCCATGAAATTGCGTGGACGATAGAAACCCTTTTAACAAAAACAAAAACAAAAAAAATAAATAATAATAATAATAATAATAATCACACTCCCCCTGAAGTTTGGTGGCTGGTGGGACGTGAACGTCATCAACCCCGATCACCCAATGTTTCGTGGGGCCCCCCATGTTGTATATGTTTTATACTCAGTCCATCAGGTGAGGACCTTTTCTGCACCGCAAGTAACAGCCATTACAACCCAATAACCGTTTTTCAAAACTTTTTTGTAAAAACGCCAGGATTTGCCCCTATTAACATTTTGCTGAAAGATGCCTGGGGATTTTTTTTTATACTCTGTCAGCAGATGATGCTTGATACTATGATACTAAGAAATTGTATACTTGGCATTTATTAACTCAAATTAAATATTTTAACGGTACAACTCACTACTGCTATGTCACAGTCCCAGAAGTCAAAGAAGTTGAACAATCCTAACCTCCAATTTCTTGGTGCTTATTTGTTGAAATATGACCGTTGGATGTTTTTTATTTAACTGTCCAAATAAATTCCATCAATGTCAAGATAGTTAAATAAGCTAAATCTTTGGTTTGTGGGAAATGTAAATTGGGACACATAATTTGAACGGTTATGATCTAATAAATTATCTTCAATGTATTCATTTTATAGGTTCATGTGTATTAGCCAGCACCTGAAATCTGTGTGTGGGGTCCACCATATTTTATGTGTGACATCCGAACCGTCCATCAGGTCTTACCCCTGATGTTAGGTCCTGTGGACAAAACTCAGCAAGTTCCATATTTACTTGGGCCACACAACATGGAACAGTGGAGAGTAGATGTCAACCATAGGTTTGTGTATGGGGCCCAACCATGGTGTCAAAAATTCATCCAACCCGTTCATCAGGTGATGAATAGACATACAGGATAAGGGCTCCCTTTAGCATATTTGTATGTGGACATGTAGATGCTCAGATCAAACGATATGGACCATCCATTCAGTCTAGCCTACTCTTCATGGTCCAGCATGGGAGAATCAAATTGGCACGGCTATCCAATAAATGTCCTACGAAATGGACGGTCATGATTGTTTATATAAAAGAAAGTCCAATTCTCAACTTGATCATCGAATTGCCATAATTTTCCCAATCAATCACTTCGATCAGATGATCTTGACCATCCCATCTACTACATATTAAACGAACTGTAATTAAGAAAGAGGTAAAACCTCAGATGAAAAACCATCCTGTCCCTGGAAATTTAGTATGGTATCCCATGAGAAGTGAGCTGGACTTAATAGACGGTTCAGATTGATTGATTGGAATATCCTAGTTCCCAAATGCAATTTTCCATCGGACCGGGCTGAATTTCTAGGGACATTGGCCCACCCCAAGGGAGCCTGGCCCATTTAAGATATCAAGGGCATTTTTGCAATATATCATGTATTGCATGTGGCCAGGATCTGTCTTGAGTGTATTTGTTTTGACCCATCAAAGGCCTTACTGAGCTCAGGGGGAATGTGGCCCACCTAATTGATGGCCCTAGCTTTCCCATGTAGTTGTAGCTAGCAATTTGTTTAGCATTAATAATCTATTTTTAATTGATCAGAGCCGCACGATTGGACATTTTCCTGGTTGAACGTGGACCGTAGATTACCTTATAAAATGCAATTGATTGAATGGGAGCTTCCTTGTTAGATGGGATTTTGTATACAGAAGTCTATAAACTTTATAAGAAACTTGACTGTTGAGATTAGCTAATCTGCTAATACCACAAGTGTGCATAAAGCATCCATCTACATTCGACCGTACGTGTCGAAATGGAACGCAGATGTGCGATCCAAACAGTCCATCAAGTGGTTCCCACCTTGCAGATGCCTGGGCCTGGGCCATTTACAGCCAGTCAAATCCGAAGCTATCCTGGGCATGGGCCATTTACAGCCGTTCAAAGCTGGCTATTTTGTTTTATTGCTTGTTTTTTTATGGCCCACTATGAGGTGGACCTTGGCTGGGCCCTGGTTCAAATATACCTAGCCAACCCAACTTTAGAAGAGCCCAAGCTCACACCTGTTATCATTATTAAATAAGAAAAACATTTTCATCCATTCAATGCGACTTTAATCCATATTCCTAAGCAGGGCCCGTGATTTGGACGGTCCAGATGGCAAGCGTGTATGCCATGGGATGAATGGTTACAAATTGCTGAACTGTGGCCAGGAGACATAAGAGCCATTTAAACACATCAAGATACATGCAGTGCAAGTTATACTAGCCGTAGGCCCAGTGGGCCGTGTAAAACTGCTTTGTGCTTTGGAATTAGGGCTGTACACGAACCGAGTTAGCTCGGTTAGCTCGCCCCACTCGACACGAAAAAGCTTGATTCGACTTGGTTCGAAAATGAGTTCGAGCCGAGTCAAGCTGATTTTTTGAGCTCGAAAACCGAGCTCGACTCGACTCAGATTGAACCAATTTGGTGACTCGGTTACTTTGATATTGATGTTGCTCACCAACCAAGTGTTTGATAAAATGACTCAACGACGTGTGGCTGGTGGCAAGGAAGGTATGTATATGAAACAAATACCCTTTTTTTTTCTTGATTTTTATGTTGCTTAGAAGGTGTTTGATGAAATACATGTAAAACCACTGCTTTTGTTTTACATACAGTGAGATTTTGAAGGTGTAGTCCATGTGTTTGTGAAAATGCTACACGAGCGAACTCGGCTAGATCTTGTCTCAAACTTGGCTCGAACTAGCCCAAGCTGCTGAACAAACCAAGTCGAGCTGGCCAGTCAAGCTCGAGGACCGAGTGCGAGCCAAGTCGAGTTGTGCCCAGCTTGACCCAGTTCGACTCATGTACACCTCTATTTGGAATACCTTAAAGTGGGGCTAAGCCCAAACACTAGGCTATTAATAATGATTGATGACTCGTCCGAGTCCAATCGAGGCTTATGGTTTGATAGCATTAGAGCTGGGCATCGAGTCAAGTCGAACCGAGTTAGGGTTAACCCGACTTGATCTAGTTTTGAAATGAGCCTGACTCGAACTCGATCCGACTCAGCATCGAGTCCAGAATGCCTTACCCAATCTGAGTCCAGGTCTGGCCTAGACCAATCCGGACCAAGTCTGACCCAATCAAAAGTACCAAGTCAAGTTAAGTTGGCACCGAGTCGAATCAAGAGATGAGGGAAGGAGGGAGTGGAGAGAGAGAGAGAGAGAGAGAGAGAGAGAGAGAGAGAGGGTGGTGGTGGTGGTGGGTGGTTACCGGGCTTGGAAGAGGAGGATGAGGGAGGGAGAGAGAGTTTAGGATCAAGTCGAGGTCAGGTGCGGTGAGTAGGGTTAGAGATAGTTAGAAATTAGTTTATACACACACACACACACACACACACACACACACACACACACACGAATCCGAGTCAGTTGGGTTTCGGATCGAGTCAAGTCTGACCAAATCGAGTTTCAGGTCAAGTTGGGTCAAGTTACTGGGTAACTCGAACTCGACTCAGTTTGAATTTGGATCAAGCGAAGCCTACTCGGTTCGGACCAACTCAACCATTCAGTGACTTGGCCTAACTCAGGATCAAACAAAACAATCTAACTCATAGAGTGGAAAAAAAACTCATTCAGTCTTATAATAGCTTCGTAGACGCGATGTGCCACTATAAAGAGACCATTGATGTTAAAACTATCATTTCAACCCTTCAGTCAAGGGTGTTGAAAAAGAAGGAAAACAACATAGGTTCTTTTATGGACAAGTTGGTAGCTAAGGGTTGGAATTTAGAGCGAAAAATGGGAAATTCATCACACTCATGGTCCAAGTCTAAGGGCAAAGGAATATAAAGAGTTGGAACCGTGAAAGACATGGGTATATGAAAAAGGATTATCAGAATCCTAAAGCCCAAAAGAAAGATAAAGCAGATGAAGCATTAAAGGACGCCAATGCAGGAGAATCGAGTGAGGATGTGAGCACTAGTAATTGTAACACCCTGAAAATCGGGGGTCGTGCATACGCTCGACTCTCGAGTTCCCGAGGTCACTTATAATTGATTTTCCTTAATATGCATTTAATTGGGTTTAAATGCGCAGCCTGGAGTTCCTGGAACATGAAGCACAAATGCACCTGTCGACTGAAATGAAAGAGAACTAGCATATATATATATATATACACACACATATACATGACCAAGAAAAAAAGATATAAAGGGTCGCACATGGTGTCACCCAACAAAATCACAAAAGAATAATATGTCCAGAGAGAATAGAGCTGAACCCTCTGCGCAGCGATCCAACGTGCCATCTACAGGTCCGATGAGGGCCCGTTCGTCAGCTGAAAGTAAGAGGTCTCGTCCTCCTCCTCGAGGCTCGCATCACCAGGCTCCACGTAATCTGTATCCCCTGCATCTATGAACGGGTCTGGTTGGTGTTTTAAAACACCGTCCCAGAGTGGGAGTGAGTGATCAACTCAGTGGGTGCTATTAGCCATAAGTTGCAACAAGCATCAATTATAATAAGAATTTAATGAAAATCAATCAATCGTAAACATCTATCTAGTCTTGTTAATGTGCATGCATGCAGGATGATATGATGTATACCCTCACCACAACGCTCTCTCGTGCGACAACATCTAACGATCGCCAATGCCAACACTCCTTCAATGCGACCTCGACTGCCGAGTCGCTAACCTAGCTAATGCCATGCAATGATGATGTTAACCGGGTTCTTAGTTAAGTCCATTCATCCAGCAGATTTGGGAATCTGATACACCCCACGTATCAAATGCCCTGAACTAGTTGCGAGGCCAAGACCCCCCAATATGTGAGGCCGAGACCCCGCGATCCTTGACCCCGTCGGGTTTCCCCTATCCCCGACTTCAAGCACATAGGGGGTGCTGAATATGGGGTCGCTCGCAGTCACTACGGGGAGGCGCGTCACCCCAGCGTAGGCCGACAGCTCGGACATAGTGTCCCATTCCACCATGCCCAGCTCACGAGACTGTGGATCAATATTTTATCCGGTATTGATGGGCTACAACGGTGGTGGGGTGTTTCAGTTTCCATACATATGTGAGCAAACAAGGTTAACAACTAGGTGGGTCAGCCAGTAGACTAAACCACACGAGCTCAGGCAAGTATGTGGCGGAACGACATCGGGTACAAGTGACCCATGTAGCCTGACTACTGCGACCCATGCATACTCGTCCAAACCCATGGGTTTAGCCTCAAGGTGGTCCTACCAACGGAACCACCTTCGCTCTCCTCATGTTCCTGACCAACCCAAGGGTAGGAATAATGACTCATAGCATGCCAACTACCAATGTAACATCAAATATATTCAATACCATATTCTCATGTTACTCAACATACAACTCAAATTTCTCTAACAAGCAACTATTAATATCGTGAATAAAGTGTAGGTGTGTGGTGTGGGTTAGTGAGGAAGTTAACACTTCCTCCATGTTGAGAAATCATACGTACAAGAGCAATAAATCATACACAAGATGAAGCAACACATATGAGAAGAAGAAATCAACCATACATGAGCATGTAACCATCCATACACTAGATTATGAGAGAGGCAAGATTAACATCAAAGAGAAATAAACATGCAATTCATACAATTCCAACAATATGTCATTCTTAGGTTTTTCTAGATTCTTTCATACAACACACCAAGCAAACAAAATCATTAAACTCCAACTATAATTGGTGCTAGGCCACCTAAGGATAATAGTCCGCACCTATGAATCGTTGGAGGCTTGAAAGACGACCTAGGAAGATGGATTTTTAGGGTTGAACGACCGAAATCCCTAAAGCAAGCATTTATATGTTAAAATTCATGTCAATCTCTTCTCAATACATGGATTTCAAGAAAAAGGGGTGAGGAATTTTACCTACATGATCAACGGACGATTCTTGTGGTTGTAGTGGAGGGGTCTTCCTTGAAGAAGAGGTAGGGTGGTGCAAGATTGACCTCCCTTGGATCCCACCTTGCCTACGGTCCACCTTCACTCTCACCTTCACTCCCTTCTTCCTCTCTTCCTTCTCCTTTTTCTCTCCTCTCTCCCTTTGTTCCTTAGGGCAAATTCGTATGAGGGAGTGGGTGCCCCAAATAAGGCCTTTTATAATGCCAGATTTGGTGACAATGGCCTCAAGTGTTGGGTTTTTACTATACTAGACCTATGAGAGGGTCTTTCTAAGCTCTAGGGCCCACTATGGGGTGTACAAGTCAATATACACCGTAGGATAGCTAGCCCTAATGATGATCTACGTATGGATATGATCGGCCCGCCATTTGGATGCGCCGATCGACAGATATGATAAGAAGTCTGTTCAACGATCACCGATAGTCGATCAGGGCCGCGGCTATACGGATATGAGCAGGGAAATATCCTTAATCCATGGGTAAAATTTGGTCGCAAACCGACGGTTCGAAATCCTCAACTTTGCATAAGAGTGGACGACTCAATTCACTTAAGTTCCAACTCCTTCCTTTAGGGTATTTGCACTTCTCATGCGCTCGTCCTTTGGCTCAAGTTGACCGGTTCTGGACCGTACCCAGGTCCGATTCCCGCGATGGACGTCAAGCCCAATGGGACGGGCATTATTCTATAGTTTTGGAACTAGTGGTCCACCAACGAGCGGTCTAGAGCTTGTTTGGATAACCGAGGAAATTCTGGTGGTCCTCTGGCTATGAAACTTATAGGATAGGTGCTCCATGGCCCGATGAAGGGCCATGCAAAATTTGGGGACGATCAGATATGGGGTTTAGTCGCATGGGTCCGATTCGTGATCAATGGTCACCGTGCCACGATCGGGACCTAGATTTTGTGGGCGGGCGTAGAAAAATACATTAGACCTTTACTGTAAATTTGGAAGAAATCCGACGGCTGAAATGCCTGAAATCTCAGTTTTATTTACCCGTGTCAGATTCCAATTCTGGCATTGGTGGGGCGCATCTGGCAAGTGCCAGATTCCACTTCTGGGTGTCCACTGGGTCCGTGGTCCGCGATGGTCCCCAAGCCCAGTGAGATTTATGCTTCCTTGAATTTTTATAATTTTCTGACCTTCCCGTATCGCAGTATAGCCCGCACGGGCTGTCGTTAAGTGTTAACGGCCATCTGGCTTGGAGGCCCGCACCAGGTTTTATCAGGACCCGTCTGACCTATTCAATTGGGCTAATCTTGGTCTAATTTATTTGTGATACCTCACTACGAGTGGCTTAAACGAACGGTCCAGTGGCAAATCCTACGTGGACGCCCCAGGACACTGTTCTGCTTGGGCGGGACGTTATACTACACCTGATGTTCAAGTGATCGGGCGGATTCATTGGCTTCCTACGGCTAATTAATCGGACTGGTGCGGCTCTTTACTGGTACCACCCCTGTATACACTGACATTGAATGCTAATGGTTATTAAGTAATGTCATAAGTTAATTAAATAAAAAAATTTCAAGGATTTTTTTGGAAATCCAAAACAGTGAAAATCCAGGATGTTACAGTAATATTCTGACCGCATCCAAATCCAACTATCTCAGCGATAAGTGGATTTTGGATATAGGCTCGTCGTACCACATGATCTCGCATTGGGATTAGTTCACCACATACAACAAACGTAATGGTGGTCAGGTGTTTATGAGCAATGATATTGCCTGTAAGATCGTTGGAATCGGATTGGTATGCATCGGGATGTTTGATAGGATGGAACGTATTCTAACAAATGTGAGACACGTTCCTAATTTACGAAAGAATCTGATATCTCTGGGGGGGCTCTCAAAGTAATTGGGTGTAAATTCACCATTTTTTCTTTTATCACGAAGGTTTCAAAGGGGGCACTCATTATGATAAATGCACAATGAAACGATTCAAACTAGCCTGAGCTGCTGACTGAACTGAGTCAAGCTGGCCAGACAGGCTCGAGGAGTGAGCCAAGCTGAGTTCGAGTTGGGGTTAGCTACTAGCCGAATCAAGTCAAGTTGTGCCAAGCTCAACTCGTGTACAGCTCTATTTGGAATACCTTAAAGTTGGGCCCAAGCCCAAACACTAGGCTACTGTCAATGATTGATGACTCGTCCGAGTTGACTCAGACTCGGTCAAGTCCTCTAATTTGGTAACATGGGTCAAGATTGAGAATAAAGGATGACTCGGCCTGACTCAGGACCGAACAAGACAGTCTGATTCGCCGAGTGAAAAAAGAAAAACATATTCGATCCTAATTAGTTTAGTCAGGGCTGAATTAGCCCAACTCACCTGAGTCGGTTTTGATTGGTATTGGACTGGTTTTAGTTTTACAGAATTTGAGTTGACTTGGACGAGTCATGTCTGAGTCATCTAAGTCTTAAAACCATGGTTGTACTACATGCTCGTTCATACCTCTCATGTTTCATGTCCATCCATCATGTGATGTTGAATGTTGGGGCATGGCTGTAGTCTCGATGATCTGGACATTCCATCCGGCGAGCATTATCGTGGATTGGCTATGGCTCGAAAATCATGTAGATCGATGATCTTGATCATCTGACCAGTGGACTTCAAATGGATGCTTGAAAATAAAACAAGTCGGCCCACATTCAACTGGTTTTTCTTGGCTCAATCTATAGTCATTTTTTGAGTTGCCCAAGGACCCATCTATAGGTATTAAGTTGTTGGAATTTATGTGATGGGTTGAGTGATGGAGTTCGTTTAGTCATGATGGAGTAGGGCGTGATGCAAGGATGAACCTGATGAGGTCGATCACTGTCTTCCTCAAGTGATAACTACTCCGAATCCACAGAACTTCCTCGAATCCATGAGGAAAAATAAGAAAATAGAAATAAATTTTAGAAATTTGAAATTTGATTGGTTGATCTTAAAAACGAATTTACTACCCTTTAAATAATGATACCAAGACTAGAATTTCATAATCAAAATCCAACTCAAACTCCTTAATTTGGTAACTTACTATAAATAGTAAAATTTATTATTTATAGTAGCTTATTTGGCTTAACCATGTTATTCTCTTAATTTTTCTAAGTACTTTTAATATTGGACACAACTCCTAAAGCTCAAAGGATGAAGAGTCATAATCAAACTTAAAACTTACTATAAATAGTAAAAACGGAAATAAAATAGATTTTCGACTGTTGATTTGATGGAATTTCAAAAATTCGGCGTGGGCAACCTGACATGGCCGGGTTAGTTGGCTAAAGTAACTTCTCCTACCTCAAAATCATATATAGTACGTCGAGTAACTCATTTTGATTTGCGAAATTCACCTGTTGTAAGGTTTTGATGGTCCATATCACCTCCGCCTTTGATCGGGCCTTCTCTGGTCTATCTTGGCCATGAAAGTGTCCGCGACCCGCTTTACATCAGGGTCCCTACTCATGGCTCGGTAGTAGACCCCGTGGGTTGTTCCAACATTGAGGTCGTGGGCTCAGTATCCATGTAATGTGTATGTAAGGATGTGTGGGTAAAACATAAAACAAAAAAAGGATCCTTACTCTTACTCTGGTGATAGACTCTTAGGAGTTTTAACACCCAATCAAGGGTTTGAGCATCCATAGGTGGTGAAATCCCACTAAGGCGTGAGTGTGTGGGGGGTGTGTGTGCATGTGTTTAAAAAAAAAAGTTCATGATAGAGTATATATACTTAACATTGTCTCCCACTCCTCAATCTCTATAGGAGTCTCCTTTTCTAAAAGTTTAAAATGTTTAAAATTATGTTGTTTTTTTTTTTTTTTTTTTTTAACACTTTTTATATTTTTAATTCATTCACAAATTATGTTTAATTTTTTACTTTTTAGGTTTTTCATTCACAAATAAAAGCTAATATAAATTTTCTTAGGTTATATGATGCTTGATCATTAGAGATGTATCGTTTATCCAACACTTTTGCAGGTCAAGCCCTACACTAAGCTTGCTAAAGGTCATAGGGAGGCAATGCCCTACTGTCTAGGGTTCAACAGCATAACTCGAGCTTATAAGGTAATTTTATAATTTAACACAGTTTTATATACACCATAATTTATTTAGAATAATATATATTTTATTGTGAAATAGAAGGCGTTCGTTATATAATTTGTATTAAAAGTTGTTTCTTCATTTATTTTTTTTCCCACCTTTGAGTATACCAAATCATTTTAGGTAAACTTATTAAAAGAAAACTATCATAAATATTTGTGTCGTGGTTTACATTTTTTTTATGAGCTTTTTTTTTTTTTTTTTTCTAATTTCAACATTGTTGTTTATGTGGTTAATAAGAGATTTTTTCCTGAGAACTTTTTCTTTTAGAAAAGTTGAGAATTAAATTATTGGGGAATGTAATTAAAAACCAATTTAAAAGGATATTAAAGATATTAAAATTACAGCAATGGCAACAAATCTAGATAAGATCCATTGGATATCATGGGAAACTAATTTAGACATGGTTCACCACCTAATTCATTTATGATTTGGCCAATTGCTGGTATGTTACCCCACCTGCTTCATTTATTGTTTGAGCTAACATCCAATGGGTGGTCTCGAATTACCACAACCGTTAATTTGGTGATTAATTAATAATGATACATGTCTCTGTCATTGCCCTGTTTCAGCCTAGTTCATGCCTTCAAGACATGACAGACACTTCCAGCCAGTCATGAGCTGTTCTTATAAGGACCACCTCGTGCAAAAATCAATCCTAGTGGGCCACGTTATAGAAAGCGCATGTCTAGCCAGTGATGAATAACATAATACAAATGTAGTCCACCTGGTGAGTGGATGTGGCGTTTTTTAACCCAAGGTGATCTTATGATAGGGACAATCCATACCACACATTGGACCCGCGCGTTCACATATGATCGATTGGAAGTTATTCATGGCGTGGACGGTAACCTGTGGTCCAACTAGTTGGACTAAAGACCTAAGGCAGGATGATTTGTCAACAAGTGTCCATCTAGTGGGCCCCACTATTGATGAAAATGGTTGGCCCACATGGATCCAATGGTCCAAGAAAAGTAATGGCTACGATGGTATGATTGATGTGGTTTTCTGAACATGGACCAATCTTGATTGAGACATCATCTCATTGCATATTGTGTAGAGAGATGGGGAAACGGATTGGCTACTCCCCCTGCCACAAGCCCCATGGCTGGTGGTCGGTGCACTGTGGGCCCTACCATGATGTATGTGTTTCATCTATTCCGTTCATCCATTTTTAAAGATCATTTTAGGGTTTTACCTAAAAAATTAGAGCTATATTAATCTCACGTGGGCCACACCACATGAAAACAATAGCGATTGGATATCCACCATTAAAATCCTCCTAAGGTCCACTGTACTTTTTATTTGATATCCAATCTGTTGATTAGGTCATACAGCCCAGATGAATGTAAAAAACAAAAATCAGCTTGATCCAAAGCTTTTATGGCCCCCAAAATGTTTTTAATGATCGACACTCATTCAACACTGTTTCCTATAATGTGGTCCACTTGAGATTGGGATATGCCTCATTTTTGGTCTCATGCCGTAAAATGATCTATTTTTATAGATGGACAGCATGGATGAAACACATACATCATGGTGGGGTCCATATAGCACCGACCACTGGTGTCAGGAGTAGCCAATCCGTTTTCGAGAGATGGCACCTTCACATACATCCAACGGTCAATTTAATCACATGTTGATGTAGAATGTGAAACAGATACATTCATATCATGGTTGGGCCAAAAGAAGGTTGACCATAAATTGACAATAACTTTTTATTCGAGTATCATTATTGGGTCACAACCTATTAATTTTTACTAAAACAGGGCATCCAATATGAACTGACGTATATATCTGTTTGTCGGAGAACATGTGATTTTAACTCAAAAACAAATTTTGAAAGAAATTTGTTATTTTTAGTAATTCTACATTTTAATAATTTTTTTTTTTTTTTAGAGTTTTAGATTTTTTTTTTTTTTTTTAAATAACTTGTAATCACGAGAGGATTCTTCCAGCAAAAGTTTATTTGAAATTTTTATTTTTAAAAATTAAGCTTTAAAAGAGTTTTATTAGAATTAAGATTTTTATTAGAGTTAGAATTTTATTATTTTTTATAATTATGAATTTTAGTTTTTCTTTTTATATTAATGGTGTAACAATGACACATGTAGATTATACCATCATCAATTAATTTACTAATTTTCCAGATTTATTATATTTTTCTTATTTTTATCCGTGGATTCGAGGCATCTTTACCAGGGATCTAGAAAATTTTGCTTGACCTGAACACGTCCTTCCTGGGTCACATGTGGGCCCACTTGGTCCCACTGGTAAATTCTCCCCTTAATAACTCAGTCACGAATAATTCGTACTCCGCGTAGCAAGGCAAGCCTATACGGCTCTTCACGCAACATCTTTTGCGTTTTCACGATTTCAAGAATCGGAAAAAGACTTTTATACTGTGCAGAGTCTACTGGTTGATAAACGGGCGCTGAGAAACTGTACAAGTGCAAGAGAAGCAACTCAAATTGAACCGTCCGAATTGTAGGTTTCAGTTTTCATGGATGAAAAAAAAATAAAAATGTACACTGATTAGATGTCTTAACGAGCCAATTTGTGGATTTTAGTGGACGGTTGTAATTTTATTTTTATTTTTTTTAAAGACCAACAGTCCAATTTCCACTTATCTGAGCCGTAGATCTAGTGATCACTCTGACTATTGGATGATGACTCATCCACCATCTTTGCCATTATACAAACAGTTTCATTTCGATCGAATGGACCACTGTACTCTGCCTGTGAATACCGTACAGCCATCTCGGGCCCAATTACACGTGGTTTGTTGATGCATCAATTTAACAGAGAAGCTCTTAGGTCCAACTGGTTGGACCACAAGTTATGGTCCACTCGTCAAATAACTTACCACCTTTAAAGTGCGTGTAGCATCCAAACCATCCAATAGGATGGCTCCACCATGTGGATCAGCTAGTGAAAATTAATCCTTGTTAATACATCATATGGGCCACACCACCGAAAGAAATTTTATCCATTGATAAATAACAAACACAGGTGTGGCCTATTTGATCGGTTTCAATGGATTTTTTTATGATAAGGTCAACCTATTGGATGGGTTGGATTTTACGTGAACTTAATAGATTGAAAGTTATTCTTTGGACATACTGGTAGGCTCTGTTGTATTGACGTTCGTCGTCCTACCCATCCCAACTATCGTACAGTCAGAATCGGGTCCTACTCCACCAGTGCGTGCAACACTCGAGCCATATGCAGTATAGTACATCATGATGTGCGGGCGTGACATCCGTACATTTCTCGAGACCCCTCATCTAACGGTGCATAAGGAAAACAATATCCAATCTCTTCAAAATCATTGTTAGCCACACTATGAGAATATATAAAATCATAATTAAAATCTCTAATCTCACTATGTTTAGCCTGCATGAATTTGGAATGCAAGCACCAATCTCTAAACTCACATGTTTGGTCTTCCTTGAGGTCGAACCTGGTGATGATGAAACCCCTGCCACATATGTCAATTGATACCTTTCCCATGCAGATATGTCAAAAATGCTTCTCGAAGCTTTCAGGTGGGTTGAGGATTTTTTTATTTTTATTTTTAAAGTCTTCTAAGGCCATATGGACAAGTGCAACTAGGGAGAGAATTTTTTTCTCCTGCATATTGAATGTAGTCTATCACCCTGAGGTTACTAGAACCTTGTGAATAGATATATATTATGGCATGCATATATGAGGAGAGTGGCACGGCCAAACAATATGTGGCCTACATGAATTCAGGATTAACTGAATTTCATAATATCACATCATCATGGTGGTCCTCACTAGATGAATGGATGTGATTAAATATAATCAATATAGTGGGCCCTGAGAAGATTTCTATATTTGTGTTCCACCTAAAATTTGGATCAGTCTTATTATTCTTCACAAGTCCTAGTCCCAATTGATGGATGGAATGGATGTCACACAGACACTACAATATGTTATGAGATATTTTAAATTTGTACATACAACAGGAGTTTGATCAATCGACCACCCTAGTCGATCAATCAAGTGAACCTTGAATTATACAGATTAGTCGAATAATTTTGGAGAGTCTTGATCAATCGAAGTCTCAGCTTGATTGATTGACAAAATTCAAAAATTGCTTGTAAATTCTTTAGATAGTTTTGAGCATGACATGGGAGCTCAATTGATCGAGAGTGTACTCAATCGATCGATTAATCCTTAGATTGACGATGTGCGCAGTTTTGCATAATTGCGCACATTGCTGGTGCGACAGCATATATGGGTGTATATTACAGAAATAGGGTATACTAATTAAGGACTAATCATTTCTAGGGTTTTGTAAGGAGAAAATGAGGATTTTTCCAACATTGTAAGTGATTATGTCTCTTGTACTTTTGCTTTCATAGTGATTCTTTATCCGCGAGGGCTTTTCCATGTAAAATTTATGTGCCTGTAATTGCTTTGTTTGGGTTTGCTTAATCTCTTGTAATCCAAATTTGAGGTTTATTTCCACGGATTCCCAACGAGTGGTATTAGAGCTAATGTTGGGATTTGAGTTTAGATTTATGTCATGATGATTAAGGGATCAAATGTGAAGTATGAAATAAAAAATTCACTAGTAAAAACAACTCCGAATTATAGAGGTGAATATGAGAGGCCTCCTAGTTTAGAAAGGGCTGCAACATGTGCTCATTGGTATTGAAAAGTGTACAGCGTCCATGAGTAATGAAGAGTAGAAAGAGTTGGATGAGAAAGTAAAAACCTCGATCTAACTATGTTTGACAGATTATGTTATTTACAATATCCTTGATCAAAAGACCATTGCGTGACTTTGAAAGAAGTTAGATAGCTTGTACATGACGAAATCATTGTCGAATCATCTGTATCTGAAGAAGTAATTCTATAATCCGAATATGGTGGAAGGGTCAGATCTTAATGAACACATCAGCGCATTCAATCAAATAATTTAGAAATTTACATGTGTGGAAGTGAAGATGAGCGAGGAAGATTAAGTCATAATTCCATTAAATTCTCTTCCAGAGTTTTACAATAGCTTCATAGACACAATGTGCCACAATAGAGAGACCATTAATGTTGAGACTGTCATCTCAATCCTTCAGTCAAGAGTGTTGAGAAAGAAGGAAAACAACATGAGTTTCTCTACGGATACATTGGTAGCTACAGGAGAGAATTCAGAGCGGGAAATGGAAAATCCTCACATTCGTGGTCCAAGCCTAAGTGCAAGGGAAAGATAAAGTGTTAAAACTGTGGAAAACATGAGCATATGAAAAAGATATCAAAATCCTAAAGCCCAAAAGAATGATAAAGCAGATGAAACACGAAAGGACACCAATGCAACAGAATCGAGTGAGGATGTGGGCACTAGTGATGTTCCGACCGCATCAAAATCTAGCTATCTCAGCGATGAGTGGATCTTGGATATGAGGGCGTCATACCACGTGAACTCGCATTGGGATTAGTTCACTACATACAATAAACGTGATGGTAGTCATGTGTTTATGAGCAATGACATTACCTATAAGGTCGTTGGAATTGAATTGGTGTGCATAGGGATGTTTGATGGGATGGAACGTATTCTGACAGATGTGAGACATGTTCCTGATTTACGGAAGAGTTTAATATCTCTGGGAGCTCTCAAGGGAATTGGGTGTAAATTCACTATTTTTTATCTTGTCCTGAAGGTTTTAAAGGGAACATTCATTGTGATGAAGGCACAACGAAATGATTAACTTTACAAGTTGATCGAGAATACCGTATTAAGTGATATGTTTGTGGCATGCACTTCTAGGCCACATGAGCTAGCATGACACGAAGGTACTTTCTGATCGTTCCTTGATTCCTGCATTTAAAAGTGTTGATTTTGATATATTCGAGTATTGTATATATGGTAAACGGTCACGATTATTTTTAAATTGGGTAAATATGTTTATAAGGGTATTCTAGATTATGTGGATTCTTATGTATTGGGTCGTCGCCTGTAGTTTTTGAAGGGGGTCATCGTTCTTTATATCATTCATTAATGACTACTGTATAAAGGTTAGGGTGTACTTAATAAAGTACAATTCAAACGTTTTTGTTACCTTCAAAGTGTGGAAGGCAATGGTGAAAAAACAGTCAGGACAGAAATCGAAGTGAATTTACTTCCATTATTTATCCTTAAAGAAGAGGCGGACCAGTATATTGAATTATTGAAAAGAAATAAAGACATGTTCGCCTGGACATACACAAAAGTGTCTGGCTTAAAACCAACGGCAGCAATGCACTAGCTTAACATTTTTAAAGATAAAAAGTCAGTCAAGCAGGCACAGAAACACTTCCGTCCTGACTTAATATCTTTGATAGAAGAAGAGGTAAACAATGAGCAGCTAGTTCGTATCCTTGATCGGAAGGAGCAGGTCCTCCGAACCAAGGTCATCCCCTTAGTGAAGGTTCAGTGGGGTCACCATTCTGTTGACAAGGTGTCTTGGGAGCGCGAGACTGAGATTCAAGAGCGTTATCCCCACCTCTTTGATGATTGATTGTATGTTATATTATGTATGCTATCTCCGATTTTATTGATGATGCCTTGTTTCCTCTTCTATCATGAGTTAAGTCTGGTTGCGATGATTATGTAAATTTCGAGGACGAAATTTTTATTTGAAGGGGAGTGCTGTAAGACCCGTGTCCTAGTCTGTACCATTCTGTATGCTTCCGCGATCCTACCGGTCAAATTCCGGCAATCCTCGACCTGTAACCGATGTTTACGCACAATCCTAATCCGAGAATGGGGTTCTACGGAACCGAAACTTATATCATAGTGACAGCATTGTTGCCGCGGTTCCAACGCCGCGACTCACGCACTGAACCGATACCCAGGCCAGGAGATGTGGGCCTGCGTTCATTCTGAAGAAATGCCGCATGTTGCGGACTTCGAGGGAATCTCTACGAAATGTCACATCAAATCAAGACAAGTACACCACCTTACCTCCATGCCACCTCACCCAACAACAAGTACAAGTGGCCTCTCTCCCTTTTCCCACAAGTTAAACCTCTCTCTCCCCTCACCATTCCTCCTTTTTACAATTTTCAAACAAACCCATCCCCCTTTTTAAAAAAAATCAAACTCACCCATACCTCCCATCCCATTCCTTACATCATCCCATCCCTTTTATTATTTTTCCTCTCTCATTCCATCTCTTCACTCCCAACAACAAAACTTCACACGTCCAACACTCTCTCCCAAATGCCAAGTGTGGCCCACTTTTCCTACCCTCTCATCTCCCATCTCAACCGTTGATCCATCATCAACCACCATTAAAAGTAAAGGTAAGGAGCTAAGGAGGCTAAGGGAGCAAGAAGGAGGCTTAGAGGTGGGTGATTTACCATTATTTTCGATTTTAGGGCCCACTTGTTGGTGGGACCCATTTTGATGAATATGATTTAATCAAGAGGGGCCCATAGTGGCGGGGTCCCTCTATCTCATCGTATCTCTCTCTCTCTGTCTCTCTTTCTCTCTCTCTCTTTTGTCATGGGTGTGGTCCACTAGATCCATACCGATCATGGACCCACCATGATGGATGTATTTTATCAGCACCGTCCATCTGCTTTATCCATCCCATCCAGTGGGCCTGACCTGGATGATGGAAAACACAAATATTAGACCCATTAGGTGGGCCACGTTCGTGTGGGACCCACCTTGATGACACATGGGCCACCTACATGTGGGATCCACCATGATGATTGTGTTATATCCATGCTGCCCAGCGTCTAGGAGACGCTGGACAGTGGCTAACATGGAGTGTGTATACTGACGTGGGTGTGTTCTAACAATATATATATTTGCTTTTGAGGTGGGCTGTCCATGTAGGCCCCACCTTGATGTATGTATATAATCCAAGCCATCAATTCCATTCTCTAGCTCATTTTAGGCGTTGAGCCAAATTTTGGGACCAGACCGACTCTCGGGCGGGCCATACCATAGGAAATAGCAGTATCACCCTTGAAACCCACCTAGATCCTTCTATTCGCCAAAAACAGGTCGTATAATAGACTCATTTGGTCGGTCTTGGACCGTGGAATCCAATGGCTGGAGTGGATCTTCCCAATGCGGGCCCCACCTATGAAAATCTGTAGAAAAACAGATTCTGCTGTCAGAGCGTTCGTAGGCAGTGCCTGCGCCTGACGCACAGACGGATGAGGCAGGCCTCACGGCCCCAGTTGTGGGCCCCACCCTGATGCGTTTCAACCATCAACACCATGCATTTGATGGGTCCCCTCGGACCAGGAGGCCGCCCCAAAAATTAACTGTATATGGCACTCAGGTGGGCCACACCATTTAAAATCATGTGAAGACATGCCTAAACATATAAAAACACTTGGTGGGGCCTACCTGAAATTTGGATGCGGCTGAAACTTGGCCTGAACCCTCAGCCAAGTGGGACACACATAATGGGTGGGCTAGACTTGTGAACCACATCAGTGTGGACTCCCTGTCCACATGATAAAATAATAATAATAATAATAATAATAATAATAATAATAATAATAATAATATCACGGTGGACTCCCTGACCATGTGACCCTGTCAACGAGTTGCATGGCAAATAAACGTTACGGTGGGCCCCATGCCCCACCCAGGTCCACGTGACCTTATGAACGGTTGGATGGCAAATAAATAGTATAGTGGGCCCAGGTTGTGTGGCAAATAAACATTACTATGAGCCCCAGGTCTGAGTGACCTTATCAATGGGTTGGATGAAAAATAAATGTTATGGTGGGCCCCACGTGGGACCCACTGATGTAAGTATTTTATCCACTCTATCCCCACGTGTGGGGAGTGGGGTGGTTGGGGTGGACGTCACTGCAGCTATATGGCTGCTGTAGTGATGTTGCCAAGGTCTGTGGGGCCTACCTTGATACTAATGTGGTGTTTATCCACACCGTCCATAGGCAGTGGACCCCTCATGATGAATGTTTTATCCACGTCGTCTGCCATAACACGTGGAACCGACCGTGATGTACGTGTTTAACCCACTGCCCATCTTTGTTTGCCAAATCATTTGCTACCTTATGAGGCCCACCTTGAAACATGTAAGGCCGTGTGATGAGGCCCATCTTGGTGTATTTGTGGCCGTCCATTGAGGCCCACATTGATTTGTATAAGGCCCATATTATGAGGCCCATTGTGATGTATGCAAGGCCCATGGGTTATGGCCCATTGCAATGTACGTAAGGCCCGTTGGTGCGGCCCATTGGTACGGCCCACTTGATGAATATAAGGCCCATATGATACGGCCCAATTGATGTATTTAAGGCCCAATGGGGCGCAATTAGGTCCATTGCAATGCGTGATTCCTCCGTGGTGTATATAATGATGTTTATAACGGGTAGTGCCTTGGGAACAATGATGGTTAGAGGCCCACATTGTAAGGATGATGTCGGTTAAATGTCCGCATTGTCACTCTCCCTAGGGCCCATTGATAGGCCCATACTTGCAGTGTGTAGGCCGTTTAGCCCATCTTTGTTTTGATCAGAGCCCATCACCACATAACATGTATAGCATAGATCCATGATTCATGATCAACGCATCATATGTATGCCTGATATGAGAAGTGAATGATCATAGCATATGCCTTCGGGCAAATCATTTAAGGGCTCCCTGATAGGCGGAGTTGCCCCACATGAGCACTCGGTACACACAGGATTGTTGCATGTCTGATAGTATAATTCATGCACTAACATTTGTGTGATTGTGATTATTGTATGCCCTAGTAACATCAGGGCCATAACCTCCACAGACACATCATGGATGACTATATTGGATACCGAAAATATTTTTACTAAGCATCGTGGTGCCATAGATGTCCCCTGGTGAAAATCTCTAAATCCGATGGTACAGAGGATGAATCCAACGTCGAGACCAAGTGGATATATGAGCGCACGAGGACCGAGTGACAGGAGACCGCGTCTCCCACCGTGTCATGGTCGGTTGGAAAGGGGTGTGGCCTTACTCGCCCGAGGGTAGGGGCAATACTAGCCGAGTTTGACCAACTCGTGAATGGGTCCGCTATCGATGTGCCGGATAGGTATTGGCGTACTATTGGCCAGGCGGATAGTGAGGTTTCTTACGCTTACTTGGACCGTGTGGCTAGGAGAGCGACAGTGCCATTTGGAGTGTATTGAACTCCGGTGATTATCTAAAATGAGAACTGTACTGATATATGATGAGGATTGGCATGCTTGGGTTGCATCTCGCATCGCATGGCCGTGTTATGGCTTATAACATTCATATCTTGCACCACATAACCTCGACTGATTGCATTCATTTACTCATCACCATGATTTCGCATTACTCCGACCTTGCATTCGAGCACGCTTATATTGCGCACACACTTACACTACCCTCTAAGCTTTCTATGTTTATGCACGATTGATGCGTGCAGGTGACGCCAGGACACAGTCGCAGCCATAGTCTCGCTGCAGTTGGAGCATGCAGTCGAGCTTCTGGAGTTTTATTACTTTCATTATATTGTATTTCCCTTTCATACGCACTGTATTCAAAAGTTCTTAATCACAGTAGATTTTGTGATGGTGTTCTTGTGGTTATTGTTCGTGGGTTATGCTTGGTTATGCTCATTACAAATCAAATTCAGGATTAGAATTCCTCCTCGTAGCATCCCAGGATCGAAACCAGGTGTATGGGTACCGGGAGCCGAGAATGGGGTTCTACGGAGGCTATTGGCACCGGATTCGGCGATCGAGAATTTGGTGAGCCCGGTTTCTGAGTTCGGGGCGTGACAGAAGTTAATATCAGAGCATAACTTGGGAATAACCGAGAACAACATCACGTGTTTAGTATGAGTTTAGGACGATTAGGTTCCGAGCACGAAACCTTCCGATTGAGTTCCCTAACGTGTGATTCTCAAGGTTGATTGGTTTCCATATTCTTCTTATAAGACATGCCGCGTAGGCGAGTCACCCGATCGACTCCCGCCCACCACCTGAGGCTCCAGCTTTACCACTTGCGCCTCCCGTTCCACTGCCAGAGATCCCTACTCCACAGTCTGAGGATGTCGTTCCTCCACCTGATGCCAGGGCGGATCCGACGGTGCCTGTGAGTGCCTCACAGCTACAGCAGATGTTGCAGGCCGTGACGGCTGCACTTCAGGGGCAGCGCCAGCTTGTTTCTCCACCAGCCGAGCAAGAGCACGCGAGTGCCCTTCTTCGAGAGTTCAGACAACTTGATCCTTCGCGTTTCCCGGGCGAGCCAGATCCGACTATACCGAGAGGTGGCGCTCCGATGTAGAGAAGATCTTCGATACCATGTCATGTACGACCGAGCAGCGAGTCTGGTTGGCAATATTTCTTTTCCAGGACGAGGCTGAGCACTGGTGGACCTCGGTTACCCGTGTTGTAGGACCTGATTATGTCTGGACATGGGAGGACTTTATCGACCGATTCGAGGAGCAATATTCCCCGACCACATATGACGTTAGAGAGCACTAGAGTTCGAGACTCGTGCAAGGAGACATGACCGTGGCGCAGACGCTGCCCATTTTGTGGCGCTATCGAGGTTCGCGCCATATATGGTTGATGACGAGGGGCGGAAGGCCCGCCGTTTTGAGAACGGCTTGCGTTATGGTCTTCGAGGCCGTGTGATTGGGCATGAGCTTTCGACCTTTCATGCAGAGTGCGAAAGACTCAAATCTACGAGACGAGTGGGCGGCTCACGAGCGACCGAGATCGGAGGAGGGGTCGAATCGAAAGAGGAGGACCCCTCCGAGCTCCCAAGCGCATCGATGACCACAGAGGTACAGAGCCACCCACCGCTAGAGCACCGGCACGCCTCCAGCGCCACCCCGAGCATCGTTTACAGGGGCTTGTTTTGGATGTGGTGGGACAGGGCACTGCTGTCTAAGTGCCCTCACCCTCATTTACACCACCGAGAGCACCACAAGAGCCTCCAAGACAAAGAATGACCTCAAGAGCCTCCAAAGACAAAGAATACCCCATCAGGCCAGCCCGACCTCGGCCGCCAAGGCCCCAACGAAGCAGAGACAACAAGATAAAGGCCGGCAGAGGCAAAGAATAACACCATGGACCTCGAGGGGACAGCGGCTCCCCATCCACTCAAAGGCTAGATTTTATGCGGCTCAAGAGGACCAGACCTCCTGAGGAGTCGTTGAGGGTATACTTCCGGTATATTCATGCATCGCCCGAGTATTGTTTAATTTGGTGCTTCACACTCATTCATGTCTCGAGGATTTTTACCGATTAAGCTGGATTACCGAGCGAGTCTTCTAGCGAGGATTGACCGTATCGACGCCCTTGGGGAAGACTACAGTGTTAGGTCATTTCTTCGTCTTGCCCGTATTAGTGGGAGAGATTTTCTTGCGCCGACTTATTTGTGCTGCCGATGTCAGATTTCGACATTATCTTGGGCATGGATTGGCTTGCCGAGTACCACACCATCTTGAACTGTTCCGCGAGACGGTCACATTCTGCATACCAGGCTTGCTGCAGTTTCAGTTCGTGAGTCCCGAGGAGAGCCGTTATCTTGCTTGATGTCTGCGTCGTTGAGGAGCCTGTTGCCATTTGTATTGATCGGTGGCCGGTTGTTTGCGTTTCTCGATGTATTCCAGAGATTTCGGGATTGCCGCCACGTCGACATATTGAGTTTCAAATTGATCTTGTGTCTCGATCGATTGCTTGCCTCCAAGTGAAGAGGTTCGTAAGTAGTATCCCGTGAATACAGGGTTGATCCCGCTAGGAGATGAATTGTGAGAAGAAAAAATCAAATGCAAAACAAACTAAGTAATAAAAATTAATCGATGATTTGATTTTGGGATTTTTGAATGGATGTAATTCAACTGAATAAAATAACACCCAAGCTTCAAAGTTCCACACATAGGTTAATGTTCTAAAATCATGATGACTTGGATAACACAACTAGAATGTGAGCACTATGGTCAGCCTAATCAGAAAATAAAACACTTTAAATATTTTAATAAATGATATAAAAGATTAGAAAATAATGGATTTGCACCATTGACATATATTCTTAAGCGCCAGTGATTTTAAATATTCAATATCTATAGGATAATGAATATCAAAGAAATATAATAGGTTGAGAACCTCTCCTATCTAGGAAATCTGATTGATTTAGGGTAAGCCTATCCATCAATGCAGATCTCATATGATGGAAACATACGGATCTTACAAGAGGATAAAAAAAAAAAACCTAAATAATAGATAACATGCATACACCATTCTTCTTATCATTAAAACAATCAATCATCATAATCTTAAAAAAATTATTAAACCCATGTGCTTTCCTTCTAGCTTGGGCTAGAAGGAACTTAGAAAAACATAATTAAATTGCAGAAATAAAAAGCAACAAGAAAGAAAGAAAAAAAAATGCAAATAGAAAAGATCTAAAATATAAAAAAATAACTTATAAAGCTTTAATAAAACTAAAAACTCTTTAAAAATCCTAAATATTGCTCTTGAATGCTTCTAATGATGTTTTAGAATACCCTTGGAAGCCCTATTTATAAGTAGGGAACTTCAATTTTCATACAAAGTTGAAAAACCTTAGCAAACGCCTCAAATATACGTATTTTTTTAAAATAGACTTCGCGTTGCATAGTTCGTTTAAAACAGACTTCCAGCTGCGTAGTTTTCTAAAATAGACTTCAGAGCTTTAAAATACACTTTTCAAGACGATTTCAGGATTCCTCACTTCAAATCTTCGATTATTTTCATTCCTCACTTGGTTTTCTTAGATCTTTGGCATGTAAATTCTTCAATCTTGGTTTCCTAAGATCCATCTCTTGCCTTGGTGATTTTTTAGCATCAAATTCTTACTTTTGAGTACCATTTTTCAATCCAAGCTCTTAAATTCACCTTGCAACACATATATGAGTAAAATAGAATATTAAGATGATTTATGTTCATAAAACCAAGATATAAATGGAGAAAATTATGCAATATTTGAGTCTCAACAGGTACCACACTTATCTCGAAGGCCCCATACCGTATGACACCGATAGAGTTGCGTGAGTTGCAGCGACGGTTGGACGAGTTGCGTGAGTTGGGATTCATTCATCCCCAGTTCTCCGTGGGGAGCGTCGGTACTCTTCATTAGGAAGAAAGATGGCTCGTTGAGGCTCGTGTGGATTACCACGAGCTTAACCGGGTCACGATTAAGAACAAGTACCCGCTCCCGAGGATAGATGATTTGTTTGATCACCGCAAGGTGCACAGCTTCTTTTTAAAGATTGACTGCGCTCGGTTATCATCGATTCGGGTTCGAGAGGAGGACATCCCAAAAGCCTTTCAGGACGTGCTACGGTCATTTTGAGTTTCGTGTCATGTCCTTCGGACTGACCAATGCACTGCGGTCTTCATGCATTGATGAACGAGGTCTTCCGTCCATATCTCGATCGTTCGTTGTGGTCTTCATCGACAACATTCTCGATATATTCAAGGACCCGTGAGGATCATGTGCGATCTCGAGATCGCTTGCACCCTCTCCGTGCCCACTAGCCGTATGCGGTCGAGAAGTGCGAGTTCTCGGCAGAGGATGTGAGATTCCTCGATCACGTGGTGACGAGGGAGGGTGTCACATGGACTCCTCGAAGGTTGAGGCAAGGCGTCGGTGGGGCCAACCCACGAACGCGTCCGAGATCCGTAGTTTCCTTGGTTTAGTGGGATACTATCGACGTTTCATTGATGACTTCTCTCGTATAGCGCCGTTGACCAGGTTGACTCGGAAGGGCGCAGAGTTTATTTGGAGTGACGCCCGTGAACGAGCATTTGTGGAGTTGAAGGACCGTCACATCTGCTCATGTCATCACTCTTCCTTCTCCGGGAGTAATGGATTTGTTGTATTTACCGATGTCTTACATATTGGTTTAGGTGTTGTCCTGATGCAGCACGACAGGCTTGTAGCCTTCGCGTCTCGTCGCTCAAGGTCTATGAGCTAAATACCCTACGCATGATTTGGAGTTGGTCAGTTTTCTTCGCACTGAAGATGTGGAGACACTATCTTTATGGCGTCAGTTCGAGCTCTTCTCCGACCACAAGAGCTTGAAGTATCTGTTCTCTCAGTCCGAGTTGAACATGAGGCAGAGGCATTGGATGAAGCTCCTGAAAGACTATGATTTTGATCTTCAGTACCACCCGGGCAAGGCGAATGTGGTGACGGATGCCCTCAGCCGTCAGCCACGAGGCCTGGTGGCACATATGATGATTCAGGAGTGGAGGATGCTCGAGGATATATCAAAGTATAACTTTGATTTTGGTCTGCAGTCTTCTATCGTTCAGCTATCGAGCTTGTCGATTCAACCCTCTCTTGTCGCAAGGGTAATCGAGATTCAATGGGCAGACGTGTCGTTACAGGATTATCGAGCAGAGACAACATCTGAGAGTCAGACAGATTGATAGATTGGTTCTGATGGTGGACTTCGCTTCAGATGCCGATTATGTGTCCCAGATATTCCTAAGTTGCGTAGAGATCTTATGACCGAGGCACATTGATTGCTGTTTTCTATCCACCCTGGCTGGACGAAGATGTACCGTGATATGAGGCGATGTTTTTGGGCGAGAATGAAGCGTCAGATCGCCAGTTTTGTGACTGAGTGACACGTGCCGCCTTGTCAAGGCCGATCATCGAGACCCCCTAGTCTATTGCAGCCGCTGAGCGTCCCCGACGTGGAAGTGGGAGCACGTATCTGATTTTATTATGATTTGCCGAGGACTCAAAGACGGCCATAATGTCATCCGGATTGTCGTCGATCGTCTGATGAAGTCGGCTATTTCTCGCGATTCGTGCGACTTGGCCTTTGGATCGGCTTACAAGGCTATTCATTGAGGAGATTGTGAGATTGCATGGCGTCCTAGTCTCGTCGTTTCTGACCGAGATCCGAAGTTCACGTCTCGTTTTGGAGGAGCTTTCAGAGAGCTATGGGCACCGATTTGCAGCTCAGCTGCGTACCATCCGCAAACCGATGGCTAGAACCGAGAGAGTCAACAAGATCCTTGAGGATATGCTTCGACCCCGCGTGATTGTTCGGGAGTAGTCGGGATGAGCATCTGCGATTGGCCGAGTTCGCATACAACAACAGCTATCGGCGACCATTGGCATGGCTCCTTTGAGGCATTATATGGTAGACCATGCAGATCTTCGAGTTGTTGAACCGAGGTTGGAGAGCGGTGTCTCCTAGGTCTCGAGCTTGTGCAGAGACATCGAGGTTATCGATATCATCGCAGAGGATGCGCATACCAAAGTCGGCGTAAGAGTTTTCGATCGCTAGCGTCATCCCTTAGAGTTTGATGTAGGGGACCACATGTATCTCAAGGTCTCGCCCATGAAGGGCGTAGTTCGATTTGGAGCGAAGGGCAAGCTTGCCCCAAGATTCAAAGGACCTTTTGAGATCATTAAGCGCATTGGCACCGTGGCCTATCGGCTTGCCTTACCATCTCAGTTGTCTGGCATCCACAATGTTGAGGGAGGCCAACACAGTGAAATCGAGTGAGGATGTAGGCACTAGTGATGTTTTGACCGCATCAAAATCTAGCTATCTCAGCGATGAGTGGATCTTGGATATGAGGGCGTCATACCACGTGAACTCGCATTGGGATTAGTTCACTACATACAATAAACGTGATGGTAGTCATGTGTTTATGAGCAATGACATTACCTATAAGGTCGTTGGAATTGAATTGGTGTGCATAGGGATGTTTGATGGGATGGAACGTATTCTGACAGATGTGAGACATGTTCCTGATTTACGGAAGAGTTTAATATCTCTGGGAGCTCTCAAGGGAATTGGGTGTAAATTCACTATTTTTTATCTTGTCCTGAAGGTTTTAAAGGGAACATTCATTGTGATGAAGGCACAACGAAATGATTAACTTTACAAGTTGATCGAGAATACCGTATTAAGTGATATGTTTGTGGCATGCACTTCTAGGCCACATGAGCTAGCATGACACGAAGGTACTTTCTGATCGTTCCTTGATTCCTGCATTTAAAAGTGTTGATTTTGATATATTCGAGTATTGTATATATGGTAAACGGTCACGATTATTTTTAAATTGGGTAAATATGTTTATAAGGGTATTCTAGATTATGTGGATTCTTATGTATTGGGTCGTCGCCTGTAGTTTTTGAAGGGGGTCATCGTTCTTTATATCATTCATTAATGACTACTGTATAAAGGTTAGGGTGTACTTAATAAAGTACAATTCAAACGTTTTTGTTACCTTCAAAGTGTGGAAGGCAATGGTGAAAAAACAGTCAGGACAGAAATCGAAGTGAATTTACTTCCATTATTTATCCTTAAAGAAGAGGCGGACCAGTATATTGAATTATTGAAAAGAAATAAAGACATGTTCGCCTGGACATACACAAAAGTGTCTGGCTTAAAACCAACGGCAGCAATGCACTAGCTTAACATTTTTAAAGATAAAAAGTCAGTCAAGCAGGCACAGAAACACTTCCGTCCTGACTTAATATCTTTGATAGAAGAAGAGGTAAACAAACTACTTAAAGTTAGTTTCATAAGGGAAGTCTAGATGGATCTCTAACATTATCGCCATAAAGAAAAAGAGAAGACAAATTAAAGTTTACATTGATTTGAGAGACCTGAACGAAGCATGCCTAAAAGATGACTTCCCATTGCCTATAACAATGCCATTGATTGACAGTACGACGAAGTATGCAGTTATGCAGGATATAACCAGATACGCATGACACCCGAAAATGAAGAGGCTACAGCGTTCAGGACATCCATAAGGATATACTGTTACAAGGTCATGCCATTCAGGCTCAAGAATGCTGGGGCTACGTATCAGAGAGCAATGCATAATATTTTTTAGGACATGATGCACAAACACATTGAATGTTATGTTGATGATTTAGTTGTTTGGTCTTGCGACTACGAAGAGCACCATGAGCATCTATCGTCAGTCTTTCACCGGCTTAGAAAAAGCAATTAAAAATGAACCCGACAAAATACACATTCGGAGTATCCTCAGAAAAGCTCCTTAGGTTTATTATCAGGCATCAGGGAATCAAAGTTGATCCATGAAATATCGAAGCTATTTAAGAAATGCCGCTACAAAAAAAAATGTTAAGAGAACTGAAAAATTTTACAAGGAAAATTAGCTTACGTCTGAAGCTTTATCTCAAACCTGGCAGGGAGATGTCAACTATTCGCTCACCTCATGAAGAAGGCAGTGGAATTTGTATGGGACCAAGCATGCCACAACACATTTGATTCCATCAAGGATTTGTTAAAGCATCCCCCAGTACTGATAGCACCCGTACAAGATGGGCCCTTAATTTTATATATCGCCACATGCGAAAACTCCTTGGGAGCCCTGTTTGCCTAGTGCATGTGTGAGCTATATTCACTTGCACATGTACAGGGGATGCCCCCAGCCCGCGAGACTTTTCTCGTCTTCTTTTATTCACACCAATTGGAACTTGGATGCCCTATCATCCTTTAACCCCGTCGGCTCATCACAGTCAAACCTCATACTTTACATAATTTTTCTGCTCATCGAATTATATCTTTTCAAATATTCTGGCAGGAGCTTATCGTAGATTGTCAATTCACCTATTCCTTCCTCTGTTCCTTTTTTCAAAAGTGCATAAAACACAATTGGCTTTGGATGAGCGGAACTAGCTTGTATACAGAATTTGTTTGGCATAACAAAGAATAGTTTGCTTCTTTCCGCGTACGATGCTGAGATTGTATAAATGGATTGCAGAATCTCCATATGTTCTGGTGATAATAGTGTTAGAGAGGGATGTCCTGGCTGCCTCAGATGCTTTAGGACAAAGTAGAATTTTTTTTCTTGCCAATCATTGTGCTTAAGTCTTGATTTTCAGGCTGCCCATTGCTTAACCTCTTAGACAATTTTACCTATGCTACCTTTTTTTCTGTCACTTTTGTTTCATCGTCCTTTGACAATAAGTCTTCTTTACTTACTATCTCGTCTTTCTCTGATGCAAAGTCGTCATAATAGCATGCATCTGTGAAGAAGGATTCTGCTACTGTATATGGCTTCATGTCGGCCATCACTTTACATTGGAGACCATCCTTATAGTATTCAAAGCATTGGTGTAAAATAAATGGTACGATGCCATACTGGTGCATCCATGGTCGCCCCAAAAGGAGATTATATATTGTCACTGCATCAATTACGTGGCACACAACATTCATGACCAAGTCGTCTATCTCCAATACTAACATGATTTTTCACAGTGCTCTCTGGCCATCTTAGTTAAACCATTAAATCATCATTCCACTAGTACACAAATGCGAACGACAATACCCCAATTTACTGAGCATACTTAACAGTAATAAGTTCACCCAGAACCGTTATCCAGCATTATACGCTTGATTTGCTTTTTGCGGATGTAACCAACGATCATTAACGGCCTGTTGTGCTCCTTTTCTCATTATGTCAAATCATCGTCAGATAAAAGTGATGACAAACATACAGTTGTTTGCTTTCATTTCTTCATATGCATTATTTTGTACTATACAACCTTCTTTTTCTGCCCCGTATTTTTCATTTCGACAAGTAATGCCTTTCTTGCACTGTCATCTGATAAAAGCTTGAATCAATGTCTGTAATGCTAGATTTGGTGCAAATGGCCCCAAGGATTGGGTTTTTACTATACTAGCCCTATGGGAGGGTTTTTCTAGTATTTAGGGCCCACTATAGGGTGTACATATTGATATACATCGTATGATAGTTAACCCTAATGATGATTTACGTATGGACATGTTCAACCCGCTATTTGGATGCGCCGATCGACAGATATGATTAGAAGTCTGTTCAACGTTCACCAATGGTCGATCGGGGCCACAGCTATACAGATATGAGAAGAAAAATATCCTTACTCCACATGTGAAGTTTGGTCGTAAACCGACGGTCCGAAATCCTCAACTTTGCATAAGAGTGGACGACCCAATTCACTTATGTTTCAGCTTCTTCCTTTAGGGTATTTGCACTTTTCATGCACTCGTCATTTAGCTCAAGTTGAGCGGTTCTGGATAGTACCCAGGTCCGACTCCCACGATAGACGTCGAGCTTAGTAAGACGGACATTATTCTATAATTTTGGAACTAGTGGCCCACCAACGAGCGGTCTAGAGCTCGTTTGGAAAATCAGGGCATTTCTGGAATGATTAGGTATTGAGATTTCTCATGGGCAATGATTAGGGTTTTTATTAACTATGTTCATAGTGTGGCCTATTTATAGCTATTGAAAGTGAAAGTTGGTCATAATTACTCTACACCGTCGGTTTTATGATAAAAGAGTAACGGGGTTGATCTGGGCCTTATCTAACTTGGCTTCGGTTAGATCTTTAATTTAGTCATGATTGTCTTGATTAGTTAATGATGGGTCGGTTAGATTTGGGTCCTATGTGAGTAAATCATGGGGCTACACTAGATGTTCAAGTGATTGGACGGATTCGTTGGCTTCCTACGATTGATTAAACAAACTTGTGCGTTCTTTACTGGTATCACCTATGTATAAACTAACATTAAGTGTTAGTGGTCAGTAAGTGATAATATAAGTTAATTACATAAAAAAATTTAAGGATTTTTGAAAATTCAAAACAGTGAAAATTCAGGATGTTACACTTTTAGTCAAGCTTAATCAAATTAAAACGAATGTCTACTATTATTTCCCTTGGAAAACAACATACATAGCAAAATTCTCATAGAAATTCATTAATCCTAGCCTAGATTTGATAAATGGTCACCTATGGATAATGGTCCACACCTAGGTATGGTTCGACGGCTTGCAGAGCTACTTCCAAGGTACCGGTCCCGTGGGATGGTGAGCCGGAGCCCTTCGACAATAGAGTTTGCATGTTAGATCACATGCAAGTGGTTTAGGACACTAAAATTTAGAATAGACTAGACTAATTACCTTTCTATGGCTAGTGGGTCACTCCTACGGTGACGGTGTCATGGGCTCCGATGAGAGTTGAGGTATGAGGGTGAATTCCTCAAAGTCCAGCTCCTTGGAGCTTCCTCCCTCTCTACTCCCTCTATACTCTCTCCTCTCTCTCCCCACTTTGTAGGAAAATTCATACGGGAGAGTGGGAGAGAGATTTTTAGGACTTTTATAACTTGAAATTTTGTGTAAATGGCCTTAGGAACTCTTGTTTTAACAAACCCACCCCTAGAGGGTTGATTTTTGATCCCTGGGGTCATCCTAGTGGGCCCCTGACCCATTTGTGTTATAGGGCAGGTGCCTCATGGTCAGATGAAGGGTTGTTCCAAGTTTGGTGGCAAACGAATGAGTCAATTGATTGCAGGGTCCCGATTTGCAATCAACAGTCACTGATGTTCGATCGGGGTCCCAGTTATACGGATATGAGTAGGGAAATATTTCTGACTTATGACCCAAGTTTGGTTACAATTCAACAATTGGAATATCATAACTTCACCAATGAGTGGAAGGTCTATTTCACTTAAGTTTTCAGATTTCAGCCTATGGAATTCGCGCTTTTCAAGCACTTGGCTTCTGGCTCAAGTTGAGCACTTCTGGGCACTATCTTGGTTCGCCACTCGTGATGGACGTCAAGCCCAGTAAGATAGATATTATTCTATAATTTCATAACTAGTGGGGCACTAACGAGTGGTCTGGAGCTGGTTCAGGTAATTGGGGCATTTTTCTAATGAATTGGGTAGGGAGATTTCTTAGTTGTAGTTGTTAGGGTTTGAATTAACTAAGTTCACAGTGTGGCCTATTTAAAATTAACAAAAATGGTGATTCGGTCATGATCACTGTAAACTGTTGGTTCTGAGGCTAAATGAGTAAATAGGTTGACTTGGTTTGTTAGTTAAGATTCGGGCCATAGCTGGCTCGGCTTTGGGTAGATCTTTAATTCAATTACAGTTGTCTTAACTAGTCAGTTATATGTTGGTTATATTTGGGCCCTAGATGAATAATTTATGAGGCTAGACTTGAGATTTAAGTGATCAGGTGCATTCGGTTATTGAGGAGGTTCGGACATTTTCCATAAACACTTGTTCATCCCCTACAACTTGGTAAGAGGCAAACATGTTTTGATCCTTACAGATGTAACGAGTAGCCCCGATATCTAGTACCCAACGTATTCTTTTGACAAGGTTCACTTTAGATACTATCAAAACTATTTCATCTTGTCCGTTTTGTCCAGTTAGATTGGCTTGAGCTTGAGAAGCCATCTTTTTATGCCTACACTCTCCAATATGATGCCCGAGTTTGCCACAATGGAAACATTTTCCTTTCTTTTTAACCGGTTTCCCTTTCTTATTTTTGAGTTTACATTGTTCAACATGATGATCTGGTTTTCCACAATGGAAACATGTTCCTCTTAAGTATTGACATTGATTAATAAGGTAACCTACCTTTCCACGGTGAGAATATGATCATTAAATCCTCTTATTCTTCTGATTTGTTTTAATCAGGTTAGTGTTGGAGTATAAAAAATGTGTGTGAAGGAAATCATAAAGGAATAAAGAAAAAGAGATGAAGACTGAATGGAAACAAGATGTGTTGCACATGACCACGCAACACAGAATGTATCAGAGGTTCATTGTGCGTCGCGCAATAAGAAGTTTGCAAGCAATAAGCCCCATGGCACAAGATTCGAGGTCTTACATGTGTGAAGGCCTATAAATACCCCACCATTGCTTCATTTGGAGGACACACAAGATCAAAGCTCTTGAAGAAAGAAGATTTTCAATACCTTTGCAAGGTATTGGAGAGAAGAGAAGGAAGAAGAGCCAAGATGGTCAAGTGACCTATTGCTTTGAACTGCGCAACAGAGTCTTGTTGCACCAACCCACGCAATAGGGTTCTATTGTGCGCCAGTAACGGTTAAGAATTTATGTTGTTATGCTGTCGGATTTCCTGAGCCTCCTACAGTCTTTCTTGTAGCTCAGTCATTCCTCTATAAGAGTTGTTGTTTTAGACAGGCTAAAGGGAGAATGGAAGATGTTCAGATCCATACAACACTTCTCTTATTGAGAAGAATGTATCGCAAGCCGAAATGCTGCCAAAATTACTATTTGAAATATTCTATATAATATGTATTTGAAACTTTATACTTTATGTTGAAATTAAGGGAGATACGAGGATGTAAATGAATTCAGAATAAATAAAATACTTTATGATAATTATTCTCTTACTCTTTCTTTGTTATTATTGAATAAGATAATTCCCTCAAACCGAATACATTTGTTTCTTGTCGAAACAGTTAGCATTTAAAGCAATGCTATTAGCATTTTTCTTTTGATACCTTATACGATTAACTTTCTCTATTCAGATATGTATGATAATATTTTCCGTTGAAATTCTATTTTTCTTGTATTTCATCTTGTTTTTGTATTTTTTTCAATTAAAGCATATCAAAGAAAAACATCATTCATTTTTAATCCTTCAGATATAAGTCTTTACATTAAACTTTGATATTCAAGTATCAGATCAGATACGAGTTTATTAACTAACATAGAAAAGTTCAGAAAAGAGGAAATAGCGTACTTTTTGGCACCAGCTTCTTTTAACACATTTTTTAGCCACTGCCGACCAAATATCCTTGGCTCTTTCATATGTAGTGTATACGTCATATAATTTATTAAAAAGGGAATTCAAAATATAATTTCTGCAGTTGTGGTCATCCCTTACAACAGATTCTTTATCAGCTTCATATTGGAAAGTATTATATAGTACATACAATACTTTTAATGTATGTAAAGCAATAGTAAGTTTTTGTTTCTACATTTTAAAATGGTTCCCAGAAAATGGTTTGATTTTAGATAATTCGGTGGTTAGATTTACTGTTATGTTTATCATTGCTACAAATGTACAGATCAGAAAATCAATTTCAAGATTATAAGAATTTTTGGATATGTAAATCCGTAATTATGAAAATTCGGAATTAGAAAAAAATAAAAGAAAATAATAATTTTGAATAATGAGGAATTTAGAAAATTTATTTAATTTGAAGCACGACGAAAGTCACTCTACTTGAAATTGATTTGTCCTCCTTTGGACGATGTCTGTAGTGCAACAGGAATACTGGACAATCAATCTCCAGCATATACTTGAATGTTGTCTTGTCATACTGGGGGACTCGATATACGAAGACCTAAACCGTTATTGTATGTCTAACTCAAAATTGAACTAAATTCATTGTAGAGATTCGAAGTGAGAGAGAGAAAGCTAAAAGATTAAACTTGATTAAAAATTTAGAACCAGAGAAGTCAATTATATAAACTTTAATGGTTGCCTCAAATGGGTGTGTACATACACCTGCCAACGATAATGGTTGTTAGGTTTTTTAAAGAAGAAATCTTTTTGTTTTCAGCTATCTGGAAATACAAAACAAATAACCATTGCAAATCAAAATTTCAAAAAACAACAAAAACTTTTAGGCCTGCAAGTATACTCGCGCGTGTGCATATTGGGGCTGATGGCACACCCCCTCTCCCCAAATCTTCATCTTATAAAATCAAAATTTTCTTATTGCCTATTTGATGTGGGACTAAACTCATACCACATTAAGATAAAATGCCTTTATTGCTTTTTTGCAAAAATTTGGAGGAATTATTTTCAACAAATTAATATGATAGATCTATTTCTCAAAAGGCCTCATCCCAGGTCAATGAGCAAATTGGTCCACTCATCTTGAAGATCCTATCATGGATGGCTTATCTCTCAAAAAATACTCAAGTAAATAATGTTGTCCATCTAATAAGTGGGGAAAAAGTTAGAAAATAAGGAGGTAGATTGCATGCAAGATGCCACTACAGGTATCTATACTGCAACAACCTATTGTTAATGGAAAAAGCAACAACCTATTGTCAATGAAAAAGTGACGTGCGCGTGATAAATATAGGGTCCATTAAAAGAAAAAGATTTTTGACATTTATATGACATGTGCACGGATGCAAGATGCAGGCAACAGTTTGCCACACGCAATCCATGCAAATTGGAATTCAGCGAAATTTTAGAAACAAGGGGTTTGATGCACTTCGTCATCACACCAATTACCATTGAATGCAGCCTCCCAAAGACCCCAAAATACAAATTGTTGCATTCAACTGTAATAATGGCCGGGTGGAATTGTCCTTTTCTCTGCTAATTATACAATTCAAATTCATATATTAAAAGAAAACTTCTTCTTTTCCATTATTTGACATGAGAATCCATAGTTTCCAAACACATCCTTACAACATGAGCCATTTGTCTTATGAAAAGACGATGCAATTTGATAAATTAGGGAATGACTGACCAGGTCAGTTGATCATTCACCCACTGTGATGTATGTGTTTAATATTCAAGCCATCGTGGACGGTAGGAAACAATGTTGATTGAACACCCATTATTAAAAACTTCTTTCTTGGGTCTACCAGACCTCTACAATTTTTATTTGCCGTCCAACTCACAAATCTAGATAGCGGAAAACATAAAATCAACTTAATTTGAAACTTTTGTGACTTTTAAGAAGTTTTTAATGATAGACGTTCAATCATCACTGTTTCTATAATGTGGTCCACTTTATATTTGGATATACTTTATTTTCAAGCTCATGCCTAAAATGATTTGGCAAAATGAACCGACTTAGATTTTGGCAGTGATCCCTCCAGTACCCACGTCTGTGATGGAAAAGCTGTGGGCCCACCATGATGTATGTGTTTTATACCGACCCTTCATTTTCCTAGGTCATTTTAGATCCAGATATCAGGTGGATCATACCATAGGAAAGAGTGGTGATTTAACGCCCACCATCAAAACTTCCCAAGCCCACCATAATGTTTATTTGCCATCCAACCAGGCTTAGAAAATTGGAAAACATAAATATGGGTTTGATCCAAAACTTTTGTACTCCAAAAAGTTGTTAAAGCTGGGCGTTCAATCACCACTGCTTCCTATGATGTGGTCCACTTGAGATTTGGACGTGCATCACTTTTGTGCTCATGCCCTGAAATGAACTGCAAAATGAATCCAAAGGATAGATAAAACATGTATCTCATGGTGAGGCTCTGTGGGGCCCACTCTAATATTTGTGTTTTATCCAAGTCGTCCATCTATTTTAAGAGATAATCTTAGCACATAAGTACATTTTGAAAGATCATTTTAAGGTAAAGGAGGTAAATCTCAGGCTTGACTGGATCCCACTGAAAATGACACTACTGTTAAAATATTTTTAGAGCCTAGTGTGATATTTATTTGCATCCAAATTATTCATAAGGTCATATAGACTTTGATGAAAGGAAAATATAAATATCATCATGACCCAAAATTTCTATGCCATTAAAAGGTTTTCAATTTTAGGCATTCAATTCCTATTGCTTTCCTTTGTGTGGTCTACTTAAGCTTTCGATACGCATTTTGTTTGTGCTCATGTCCTAAGGATGATCTTTCAAAATATGGCTTTCATAAAATACACATTTAATGTGTGATCCGTCTCCCGCCTATGGATTATTTGGGCTTGGCTTCGGTGGATCCACGGATACACCGACGTGGGTGGGATCCCAGACAGTAGGGCTGACGCTGATGTATTTTCCTTGCGTCCACACTGTCCAATCATTTTGACAGATTACTTTAGCGTAAGATCTAAAAAATGATTTAGATTCAAAATCTCAATTGGACCATGCCATAAGAAATAATGGTGAATGACCATTAAAAACTTACTGTGGGTCACAAATTTTTTTGGATGAAGCTGATTTAGTGTGGACCTTCATTAAGATCTTTGTGACCTTATCAAAAGGTTGGACGGTAAATAAACATTTGGGTGGTCTCTAAGAAATTTTTAATGGTGAGGATTCAATCACCACTGTTTCCTGTGGTGTGGTCCACCTAAGACTTAAAATCTGCTTCATTTTTGGTTCATGATGTATAATTAGCTTCCAAAAAGGATGGACGGCGTGGATGTAAGTTAAATAAATCAAGGTGGGCCCCACGGTTAGGGACCCACCCACCTCAATGGATCAGACATCCACCAAATCCGCGCCCGACTATTCGACCTTATGACGGTTATTCAGGGTCCCAGCACCAGAGCAGAAAATCTTCAGACATTCCGTCCCCTACTTCTCGTAATCTTCAGTTCTCAGAGAAGAAGGAAGATGAAGAGAAGGACGATTTATGCGTGCGGAGTAGCGATTCTAAGCTTTGTTGTTCTGATGATCGTAACTCCCTCCATTCCTCAATCCCAAGAATATCACGATTTCGCTGACCAACGCCAATATCTCGGTACTCTCTCTCTCTCTCTCTCTCTCTCTCTCTCTCTCTGTGAAGAAAAAACAATACCTAGATTTTTGAGTTGCGGTTACGTGAGTTACTCATCAGAAATCTTGAGATGGATTATGGGTTTTGATTTCCTTTCTTTCTTCGATTATGAAATCGTTTAGGGTCTGTTTGGTTGCACCAAATCTTGTCAGATATCATGAAGTTTTGCACCGAATTCGACTGATTAATCATGGAATTTCATTGTATTTGGTGCTGCCCAACGCACCCTTACACTCTTTTTAGAATGATGGATGCGAATTGCCTGTGCTCCCGGCCTCATGAGCTTCCTGTGGTCGGAAGCTATTTGGGGCTCACAGAGATCCCTGTGAGAAATCCACTCCGTCCATCAGTTTCTCAAGACCAAAGTAGGATATGAGTCCAAAAATCAGGAAGATCCAAAACTCTGGTGGGCCGCACAACATGAAACAGTGAGAACGGAAACATCCACCTTTAACACCTTCCTGGAGCCGACCATGACCATCCAAACAGTTCATAGGGTTATTACCACTCATATGAACTGTAGGCACAGATAAACTTCTTTGACCCTGCCAAAGTTTCCAATGGTGAGCATTCAATCCCTGCTGTTTCGTGTGATATGGCCCACCTGAGTCTTGGATGTGCCTGATTTTTGGATTCCTGTCCTATTTTAGTATTGAGAAACTGATGGACGGAGTGGATTTGTCATGGGCATCTCGCTTCTGACCATGGGCATAGGCAATTCGCGTCCTAGAATGATATATCTATTTTTTCCCCACCGGCTAACCGAATTAGGCATGGTAGTCTTCGGGATAACTGAAACAGCTCTTGCCCGTGAAGCGATGGGGGCTGATGATTTTGCAGCATGGGTTCCAAGCGAAAGCTGATGACTCTCATGATCGTCCCTGGATCACGATCTTAACCTTTATGTAATGCTTTTGATGGAGGACGACTAAAACCATGTAGTTTACATCTTATGGGGTGATTATGGATAGTATGGCGACATCCGATTTGATTGACATTATAGCTTGTGATCTTGAGAAATTGCTTTCTAATATGGCTGTTAATGGGCCACGCCAAAGCCAAGCAAGATCAAAAGTTTTAATCAGCTGTGTCCAATAGGCTTGGCTTAATCAGTTCAAAACCAAAGCCCAAACCATGTCAGGAGTCAGGACTGTCCCCATGAGATCCTTATTCCATCATTTGAGGTGTGGAAAGAAAGGAATGAGAGGAATTTTTTCTCCCCAGCAAGCCTTTGTTTTGTGGACATACGAAGAGAAGAATTGCTTCCTTGATAGGGGATTGGGCTTGAGTGAGATCAGAGTTTCAAGGTGTTTTGCCAGTAGAGATTATCTGCGAGTTGAGAAGTGTGGTAGCTGCAGCGGTTTCAGGTGTCTAGCTTTCTGTCTGGCCTTGTTGTTATCTCTTCCCCTTTGTAGCCTTCTTTTTTTTCCTTACGGTAGCTCCTCAAGATGGCTGTGTGTGACTGGCAAGATGGCCGCTCAGCTTGTTGCTCCTTGGTGTCTTCCCGTTTGTTTTCTGCTATTGTTTTTCTCTTGTTTTTTTTTTTTCCTAAGTAAAATCATGGTGATATTTTCCAAAAAGAAAAGGGACAAAAAGGTGGTAAAGTGTGTAAAATTAGAATGGGAAGAAAGCAATTGATTGTAGTTCCAAAGACAGCTGCCCAATTTTGCAAAACGTGTCGCACAGTCATGTTTCATAGTTTTGTTGAGCTTCCCGGAATGCCTACAAGCCACACTTTGGAATCCATTTCATTCATGTCATGGAACTCAAAACATTTTGGAATAGTAATTTACCCCATTGACGTTAGAGAGATCTAGCAAGTGAGCATCAATGACAATGTAGTCAAAAGAAGAATGACAAAACAGAAGACATATTGTGACAATCCACCTGCTGTAGATAGTATCAATTTGTGATGAACGAAGAGAATGAGGTCGAATCTTCACCACTTTCTTTTTATTTTTTTTATTTTTATTTTTATAAATTTTAAAGGTAGGTCAAATCTTCACGTTCCTCTACTCCTTAGGTAAAACACAAATCTTTTCCCTCATTTCTTGAGTCAGTTTGGTTAGAGAGAAAACTGTGGAAAATAATACAAATTCGCCTTATGTGACAATTTCCTTTGAGAAATGAAAAAAAGAGTGGGAAATCAATTTCCTTTTCCACGGAAAATGATTTAAACCATTTCCCATAGAAGGGGGAAAAAAACTTGTTAAATGTGGATTTCCACAGTAACAAGGGAGTTCTTGCCCTTTGACCTTTTAACATTTATATGGAAAACAACACTCCCAACCAAACAACATAATAATTGTTGGATCCCTGAATTTTCTATTTCTCGAGGATTCTATAGCGGTTTTCCACATCCATATTTTGAATTCTCTCTAAACAGACATGCCCTAACAATTGTCCAACATTGAGAGAAAACCATAGGTGAAGGTTTGCTTGAACCTTAAGCTAACTTAACCATTAAGCAAACCTTAACCTCGAACCGAGTCCTAATAAACTCTAATTAACCCGTATCATCAAAACACAAAAATAGCAATTAAAAAATAACAAGTAATGACATCCATGGCCCACTGGTGGGTCAGATCTTCATACGGGACCATTCCGGCTATAGGGTCCACTCTTTATGCAATCTTGCCCTAGAGTGTGGCTATATCACCCCTTAAGGAGAATGATAGTAATCGTGCACCAAGATTCCCTACTCGGCCATGACCTTGCTCTAACACAATGCTTATCTTTAACTTAAGAAAGATGTTGGTGCTCAACCAACAATTAAAACCCCTGAAATCCACGATAACTCGTAGGTGGCATTTTCTTCATGTTAGATTTTGTAGGATTGGTTTCTCTAGTTGTGTAGTTATTGATTAATTTCAAATGCTGCCATCTTTTACATGACACATGTTCTGTCTTTTTTGTCTTTGTAGGCATACCTAATGCATTGAATGTGGTTTCAAACTTCCCATTTCTTCTTATTGGAGTCACTGGGCTTATACTTTGCTACCGAAATTACTTTAGGTTAAGGTAATGCTAATGGTAGCAAGATTTTTCGTAACTTTTTAAAAACTAAATGCTCAAGTTAGAAATAGATCCCATTTCGCATACCCTAATTATCATATAATTATTGTTTTTCTTTGGATAGCCTAGAAGGAGAAGTGTGGGGTTGGGCATGTTTCTTTGTTGGTGTTGCTGCTGTTGCCTTCGGGTCCTCCTATTATCATCTCAAGCCTAATGATGCTCGACTTGTTTGGGACCGCTTGCCTGTAAGCTTCTTTTTTAACTGAAAATATTATCCCCCCTTTTCTTAGAATTCTCTCTAATGATATCGTCAGAAAGGAATTGATATCTGAAGATTAACGCACTTAATGTTTATGGGATTGTCTTTACATGAGGCATATGGAAATATGCTTGAAATGATTTGTCTAGCCTTTTGTATCACATGCATGTAAATGTCCCTATGCAATAAGAAATAATCGTGTTAAAATCTTCAAAAGGAGTTGTAGGTTTCTTTGCTAAACTCAAGAATTTTCTGCCTGATCGGCATGAGAAAGATGAATCATAGAAGGTAACAGGAACTTGTGGGTGCTGGTAGGAAGAAGCAATTAGAGAAGGTAGATGACGACATTTTGATGTTGAGTGACCAGGTTAACAAATATAACAAACAATCTGAGGCTGATAAGTGTATGCACGAAAAATGTTGTCAGGCTGGAAATAGATCGATTGCTGCTACCTCTGTTACCATGACCTCTTGGTGAACTGTTGTGGTCACAACCTCAACTATTCTATTGAGCACTGAGATCCAGACAACTACTTAAGGCAAGCACAACCACCAGTTCCACCATGACCAATAGGAAGCTGTCTGGATTCCAAGATAGGGTACTATTGAAGATGTGCTTCTTGCTGAAGAAGAATGGTAAAGGCAAGTATCACTGGGGATGTGAGAGAAGAGAGTAGATAAAATGACTCATATTTGGTTTCAAGATGATTGCATATCAGGTGTAATTTGTCTATATCAGAGATGAGACAAGCAATAGTGGGGAGAAGAGATGACCTGCTCTGCTATCATGAAAGGGACTTTGAAGCATGTGAGTTGTTTCTTTCTCTATTGAATGAATGGAATAAGTACAAAGATATGACATTTGTAGAATTCTTAAGTCTACCTAGGAAGATTCTAGAAAATTTCCCAAACTTATCTAGAGACGTTTTGGAGATCTTTTCAAGCCTATCTAAAATATGCAGATAGATTACAAGAATAGTCTCATAGTACATATAAATTGCAAAGAATGCTCGTTTTAGAATCAATGCTATTGCTTAAAAATGATTATCGTAGATTTTCATGAGTTAATTAGTGATGCCTTGTGTAGAAGGGCTAAATGATTGACTCGACAAATTTTTTTGCTTACTTGACTACCTTCATTTTAATGTCATTGGAGCTCAATAAATTGCCTCTACTAGTGTCTCTTTAACACTGTCATCAATTTTGAAGACTTAATGTTTGTCCTTTTCCAATTTGGATTGGGAGAGATGACACGTGCTTGAAGAGGCTATTTGGTTCTTGGCATGATACTTGATCAACCCCCTTGTGATATTATCGTTAGTTGCATCATGCATGAACATTCTAAACAGGCACTTCTCCAATCACATAAACTGTAATTACCATTTATTTAAAAATAATAATCCAAAATGGTAATGGTGATGTTCAGAGTAGCCAATGAAGGTTGTATGTTAAATTTCAATGATGTAACTAAGATGGGCTTGTTGAGCACTGCATTCATCAGGAGAAAGATTGTGGAGCTAATTTTTTAGTGTTTATGCACAAAGACACATCTTCATTGAGTTGGTAGAACCTAAGATGCTACAAGTGGTTGACTCCAAAAAAGACCTTGAGAGTAATCTAGAATAAGATAACAAGACGAGGGCTGAAACAATGTTCGAATTATCTTCGATATTATCTTTATCTCCAGCTCAACAATCCCAATAATGTTGGTAGTATCAGGAATTTCAGGTATTAGCAATGTATTGCTAAGTATCGCCAACGTATCAATATCACTAATGTAATCGCCAATATTTTCGACTATGTAAATTCTAGGTGTCGCTTGTATTGCCAATGCATCAATATCGCCAATGTATCGCCAATATTTTTTACTATGTAAATTCTAGGTTATGCTTGTATCATAAGTGTATCAACAATATTTCAATAATATCGCCAACGTATTGATATCATCAAAATTTTGTTTATTAGAAAAAAAAAAATCATTTTGAATTTATTTTTTACATGGGCGCATGGTTTTATATAGTGTTTAATTTGTCATTTATAATATTGATAATATCTCAATATTATCGATATCGCAACATACGCGATATTGAGACCACAATCTTTCATTTCCTTTTCAATTGTTGATGATTTCTTGGTGAAATATCATGTTTTGTTGATATTTTGCAATATCGATGGATGTTTGGATGGTTAAATAGGCCGGATAGAAAGTTTAGTCTGATTTCTTACAACAACACATGCTTTTAAGGCCCCATTAAATGGAAACTTTTTATATATGCATTCTTTTTGCATTTTTTTTTTTAAAATTTCTAAATATGCAAATATGTACATTTTAACACCTGAAGTTCTGCTGATAATTCCATCGTCTTTCCCATGTTTCCCCACATTTCTGGTTATCAGCGATATTATCGGCGATATCGATATTGTTTCCATATCCCTGGCCATCGAAACTTGTAGCGATACCGATACTTCGAACATTGGGCAGAAAGCAAAGAAATAAAGATTTAGGGAATAAAGTATAAAGAGTATACCCAGGATAATAACAATGGTGGTTAACCGCATCTCTATATACTTCCATTATTATTATTATTATTTTTTTTTTAATAATCTTTTTCCATTTTACTCTATGGCCTATCTTCCTTTCACTTTTCATTTTTGCTCTTACTTTTGATTCTTTAGGTTTTTACTCCCCACTTTTCACCCCTTTCACTTTTTTATTCTTGTTTAGAGCATGCATGACTTGAGATAACAAATCAACTGAAGGAGGAGGAAATCAAATGGAGACCGAACCACTTGGCACAAAGAGGAGGATGGGAATGCAAAGGTTTTACATGGCACTACCAATGCTTGGCAAGGTATAATAGAATCCTAAGCGTTTCGGTCGATAGTAGGAGTATTGGCTATAAATTACCCCCGGTGAGGAGTTTCGAACACGAGACCTCCCGCTCTGATACTACTTTGATGCAGGACAATTAACCACTTACTCTAAAAGCTCGAACTGATAGAGCATGGCGAATCAATCCCTTTATCTCATAGCCTAGGCCCCACATCCCATGGGTTAGGACCTCGGCCAAGCCCCCCTCCTGGGCCCCACTTCACATGGGTTCCGCTTCACATGAGCCACCCGCTTCACACAGGTGGGGCCCGCCTCAGACGAACCACCCGTTTCACACGGGCTGCCCACCTCGAGTGTGACCCTGCATCCTACAGGCCACCCCACTCGAGCTCGGTGTGAAAATGCCCTTGCGTTGGTATCATTTGCAAATTGTACCTTGAGAAACATATGACCGTGTGGATTAAGATTTGCTAGACCATATGTTGGGACAGCTAGGCTGTGGTCTTCACTAGAGGCGGTGAATACGAGCTTGCGTTTAGTCTAGCAAGTTCTCCATGTTGATTAATAGCTCTCCAAATGGTTTCTTCAAGGCCTTGAGGGGGCCTTTGGCAAGGAGATCCCCTCTCCCCCTTTTTTATTTGTGGTGGTTTCGGAGGTGCTCTTAATAGAATGTTGGATAAAGGCTAGGTTGTGGGTCTAATCACTAATCAGTGGGTTCAAAGTGGAAAATGTCAAGCTTCAAATTTCTCATCTTTAGTTTGTTGATGAAACCATTATCTTTTGTGAGGTAGATCAAGCCATGCGATACAACCTGCTTCGTTGGGTACTTAAGGCTACCACAACATCCCAGTTAGAGAGTTATAAGTGTAGGAGAGGTGGGAGCAACACCAATTGATCATCGATCCGGATCCCAGTGGAGTCATGCTAGTTCCTGTGCCAATATCCATACCTTACCTGGTCCCAGCAACAACCATTAGACGCTGGAGATCGAGTTCAAGCATATTGAGTGATGTAGAACACATGATTTAATGCTAGCAAGCAACATGGAGATTATGAAATAGTCCATAAAGTAATTCAATTAATAGAAGATGCTAATTCACTAAGTAATTAAGAGTAAATAATAGGAAATAAAATCTGATTTAGCCTAAATCACATGCCCCCGTGCTAAGAAATCACATAAATCAATTAAAACTAGGCTTGATGGAAGGATAAAACTTCCAATTTAGCATAGGCATGTTCCACACTCAATGGATAGATTTGTAGGTTTTATGATTAAGGTTAGGAAGGGGGAAATCTAAAATTTGAAGAATTAGGGTTCATGGGAATTGAGAATTTTGGAATTAGGGTTTTTTTCTTTAGAAATTGGTGGAAAATCCAGGAAAGTTAGGGATTTTAGGTTTAGGGTTAGGGTTTTGGGAATGGAAGAAAGGGCTTTTGATATAAGGATGATAGAAAGCCAAAAGGGGCTAGATGGGATTCACACGTGTGGCCGTATGGTCACACGTGTGGCGTGAGGCGGATGGATTTAGGTCGGTTAGGGTTCGTATTGTGGATGAGTATGGGAAAGTTGGGTTTGGGAGAATACGAAGATCTGTGATGGGAGAATGAAGAACCTGAAGAAAATACCTGGATGGGGAAGAAAAGAGAAGATGTTGGGATGGATGGAGACCTCGCACATCCGTTGATGAAGATTAGCCTCGCACCAATCTCCCTTCCCAATCTCATGGAAGTATCTTCCAATCACATGAAGATAGAAAAAGAAAGCAAGAGCCTCTCTCTCTCTCTCTCTCTCTCTCTCTCTCTCTCTCTTTTAATCACAAAATCCAATGAGGGTTGGATCTCCACCCCCATGTGCTTTCATTATTTAAAATTTGGAATTAAAAATTCAGCATACTTACAACCATGTCACTCACTTAAGTGAAGTGGCCCATCGCCCAAAATAAGAAAACGAAAACATTTATTATCAATCTCAACCATCAAATAAATCCTAAAAATAACAAAAAACTTAAAGAAAGTAAGATTAGAGTCCAAGGGGCCCAGATCTAAAAGATATAGTGGCTCGATAGCCTGATCAACAAGATCCAACGGTTGGATCGACATGAAATAAATCCTATGACTAAAATAATCTCATAAGCAGCCCACATGCATCATCCCAAGGTGGGGTCTTCCTGATGCACGTCCAATGCATGTGGGATCTTCAAAATGGCTCGACAAGCCCCATCTGGAACTCGTCTCTCATCCAAAAAGAAAGCTGCGCTGATGTGGGTGGTCGTCTCCGTCTCTGGAACAACTAAGTATGTCCTCCGATGTCCCCATCATTGAGTTGATCCAGTCTTCTAATCAGAAGTTTCTTTAGTCACACCAGTGGCTTTTACCCACGAACATATCGCCCAAAAATAGTGGAGGGTCGAACAAATTGACAGACAAAGCCTTTCTTTTTGGTTACCCTTGAATGGCTTGGTACACGCTTGTAGACCCTTGACTCAATCTTGGATGCTGATCAATGGCCTATTTACCGAATTGTGATTCTTTTAAGGCCTATTGTTGCAAACGAATACGACGGTGTTGATTTCGATGTATTATCTTTCTATGACATTTTAGTATACCTTTCTTTTCTCTTGTACATGACCTTGTGTACAACCTTTTTTCAAGCATTCAAACCAACCAATTTCATCTTGATTGAAATCCTGGCAATTATACCAAACTGTTCTTCCAATGAAGTGGTATATATAAAAATCTTCCTTTGTTCCAATGAAGTATCTCGAGAAGTGAGCGAATGAACTCATGGTGAACAACTTTAGGAAGGCCACGAGGTGTTTCGAAGTGGTGTTAGGGCTAAAGGTTAATATCTCCAAAAGCGGACTTCTAGGGATTTATACAACCAAGGAGGAGGTTGTGAGGTTTGCTAAAGTCTTTGGGTGTCCTTCTGGGACCTTTCTATTGACTTATCTTGGTCTTCCTCTCTATGTGGGCAAGTTGGCGAAGCATTTGTGGGGACAAGGTTATCAAAAGAATGGAGAGGAAGTTGTCGAAGTGGAAGAGTCGACATTTGTCGTTTGGAGGCAGGATTACACTTATTAAAGCTGCACTATTGAACTTGCCCCTATACTCAGTGTCATTGTTTAGATGCCCAAAGTCAGTTGGCTAGGTTGGAAAGATTGAGGAGGGACTTTCTTTATCAAGGCACTATAGGAAATTGCATAGTTTCACCTTTTTAATTTGGGGGGATGTATGCAGACCTTATGGAGGAGGTGTAAGTACTAGAAGGTTGGATGATGTATGTAGAGCTCATGATCAGAGAAGTTCAAGATTGGTCCATCTGTCTCTCTCAAAGGTAGCTTGGTTGTCTTCAACTTTTTGCATCAGTCTCTCGTTCCTTGGCCTATGGCTTGAGGATTGCTGCTGGTTCTGTCTTAAGTTGTTTAGGTCTTTTAGTTTTTCATCCTTTTTTTTTGTCCTTTGGTTTCTTGTTGCTTTGTTTTTTTCCCATCTCGGGCCCGTGTTTTGTTATGTTTTTCTCTTATAATATATTGCATCCTTTAAATGAAATAAAATAAAAAAAACCGCGTTGCTAAGCAAATAGGTATGGAGGTTTTTGGTTGAAAAGGGAGTTTATGGAGATTTATGATCGTAACTACAATGTCAACTATAAGGGGTGGTGAATCATATTTATATAGGGCTTCTAACATATAAAAGGTGGTCTCTAGCATGGTGAGCAAAATCATGGAGAGAATTCAGCTATGGTGTGACATGCTAGGCTCTCTTTGATTACGAAAGTTGTATCTTCTGTATGTAGATTATGCTTTGCTCTTATGTGAGGCGGATGAGGAGAGAATTCAGCTCTGGTGCGACGTGTTAGGCTCTCTTTGATTACGAAAGTTGTATCTTCTGTATGTAGATGACACTTTGCTCTTATGTGAGGCGGATGGATTGAAAGTTGATAATCTTCGATCGATTATCACTGGAGGCAGTTTTGGGATTAAAGTTCAATATAAGTAAAAGTGAATTGTTGGGGGTGGGTCTCTCAAAGGATGAGGTTGAGAGCTTTGCGGCACGGTTTGGATGTAGGGTAGGCTCATTTTCATCTTCATACCTGGGGCTTCCCTTATGTATAAGGAAACTGGCTAAGCATCTATGGGATAAAGTGATAGAAGGTTTGAAAGGAAATTGTCATCTTGGTGGGGTAGGCATCTTTTCTTTGGAGGAAGGTTAACACTAAATAAGTCGCTATGCCAAATCTTCCGATTTATTTTATGTTAACATTCTAATGTCCAAAATCAGTTGTAGCCAAGTTAAAAGAGATTAGGCGGGATTTTCAATGGCAATGGTTAGAAGCAATGTTGTCAAATCGCATATGCAATTCTGTGCGGTCCACCATTTGTGTTCACTTATGCTATTGATCGCACATTTTTTTATATACAAGTAAAAAAAATTCAAAAAATGGGAAAACTGAAAAATTTTGAAAAAAATTACTATAACTAATCCAAATTGGTTTTCTTATTTGTTTCAATCTAATTTATGTACTACTTAAGCCATAGTAAGTTAATAACTGTTAATCAACATGTAAAAAAATAACAAGAAGTCAACAACTTACTAAAAATTTAAGAATTTTATTGAGAAATAAAATCTTAAAGAATGAAGATTGAAGGCTACTATATACATTAATGACAATTACAAGTTACAAGTTTAACGTAGAATTTACAAATTTATAATAGAAGTATATAACTTGCAATTACTTTTGCAAGTTACAATTTACAAAATATGCAAGCTACTATATACTTTGATCCCTCTCCTATTGTGGCACATCACCACTATCATCATTGTCAGAGTTTATCTCCTTTTCAATGTACACTTCATCTTCTTCTATTTCGTCATCATCTGTTTGCACAAGTTGCTCACTCACGTGCAATGGTCTTGTATAATCTTCTTGTACTTCAATTTCAATCTCATCTTCTTGGCCTTGATTGCTATTATGCCTCGTGCTACTGCTCGCCCCTCATCTTCGCCCTGAGAACTTTTGCTAGGTGGCGATCCATAAGTAGCGTCTTCGAGATGGGCCCATGTCAGGGATTTACTTGCAAATACCGAACCCTCTATCTTCACAAGTCATTATCTACCTCCAAATCATCTAGGCAGATAGGATCATAAAATCCAGGGTTTTCTCACCTGGTCTGGAATCGTTCCCACAACTCCTAGTAATACTGGACGAAGATCAGGTCATTAAGTTTCTTTTGTTCGAGATGATTTCTTTTTTTTTTTCTTCGTGTGAATTTGTGTAACATTTGGAAATTTCAATTACAAGTGAATTAAAAGTGAACTTTTATGGTTTAGTAAACTGAAAGTGAATTATAGAACTTCAAGTTTTCAACTTATCGACTCGAATGCACTCTGGTTGCGCTCGTAACTGCTCGTAGAACACGTAAGGTCAAAAACTCTTATGGCTAGCATTTGTAGTGCCAGATTCCTCGTGTTCGGGTCAACTCTATACACTTATCACCAGTTAATTGTGCAAATAAGTTTAAATTAGACACTTAACTTCTTACATTGTAAGTTGTAACTTGTAATTTGTAAGAACTAAGAAGTAAGAACAACCATATTCATACTTCGTAAAAGTGCCTGCTTACTAGGCAATTTCATACTTCTATGCTTGATAACTATGTCGCTTGAGAAAATCCCTGCACTCTTCATGTAGTAGACCGACTCTTGAGAAATTCTATTTTGTTCTTCTTTGTCTAGAATCATTCTTTTCAAAACGTCAAGAAATCCGACCATATGTGTCGCTGATGCCATATTTCGATCGGCGGATACAAAGAATACAACTGGATTAAGGGTGCAGGCAGTCAAATATAATGGTAATACATTTGGCAACCCCATCTACTATCTACAATATTTAGGATGAGCGTGTAATCACGCTCGTTGACGTGTTCCATGATTTTGTTTTTGGCCCTCTCCATCGTATTGTAGATATAGCTCATGGGTGGCTTTTCATCATTGTCCACCAATCGCAACACACTTACTGATGCCATAGTTCGATTGGCGGATACAAAGAATACAACTGGATTAAGGGTGCAGGCAGTCAAATATAATGGTAATACATTTGGCAACCCCATCTACTATCTACAATATTTAGGATGAGCTTGTAATCACGCTTGTTGACGTGTTCCATGATTTTGTTTCTGGCCCTCTCCATCGTATTGTAGATATAGCCCATGGGTGGCTTTTCATCACCGTCCACCAATTGCAACACACTTACTAAGGCTTCCGATGATTTTAAAGCTTTTATCACTTGATTCCAAAACGAATGGGAAAGAACTAGGGCCCATTATTTCAGTCAGCCCACCCTACAAATGTTCTAAGTTCAGTTTTCTTTGAATGCAACTTTTGTAGTATTAAGAAGGCTATTACGAATTAGGTCATGGCTGTACAAAGCAAATTACACCTAATGTTCATTATCATGTGATAGAGAAGAAGGGTATGTTTGTATATAAAGACTGCAATTCTCCTAGTCCTAGCAATTAACTTAATATACAGCCTAACTACATATTCTAATATTAAATTAATACATTGTGCTGCGCTTGAGGTCTAAAATAAATGTCGCATCTTCTCCATAAGAAAGTGATCTACGGCTACATAAGAGGCTTTGTTGCCACTTGCCCGTAATAATTTGGATAACATATTCCTCTCCTACTTTTCAACTACATTATCTAACAATTTGAAGAAATAATCGGCCGTGTAGGAATGGGCCAATGCATGCACGGACTTTAAAAACATTGTCCCAGTTGGGCAATTAGTAGAAAAGTTTATTAATGTCTGACCGGATCTATCGGTCCATCCATTGGCAATTAACGTATAATCATTGATTTTTCAACTCTCTTTGTATTCGTAGATAAAGTTTCTAGTAGACTTAACCTCATTTTTTAGGTAATTCTCCATTCATGATAAGAAGAGGATTTTAAGCCAGGTATAAACTGACCATAGCTTCAACCATTACCTTGAAGTTCTTCAAATTTATAGTGTTGAAAGCTACACCAGGTTGGTACACCCACTTTGCAATATATCGAATCGTGGTTTTCCTATCCTTTTGCTTATAACGGTTTTCCAAAGTGCTTAGGTGGGTCCTTTTCCCTTACCCTTTTGTCAACTACATCTTCGAGATGTGGTCTACACCAGTGTCTCAAGTATTAACGATATCGGCCGATATATCCCACGATATATCTTGTCTCCCACTTGTGTGATATGAAATGCACAAGTGGTGTATCCCACATGTTCGATCCAGTGAGCATTTTCAATTTTCGATCCTTTTTTTTTTCATTTCTGTAAATCATGTTAAATCAATGTCAAATTGTCAAAAATCTTTGCATGAAAAATCATGGATTGGGAGCGTCAATTTCGAGATTTGGAGGAGATGGGCCGAGTTGTCGAAAATTGAAAAAAAATCAAAATTTCCCAATTTCTTGCAAATTGGTTGCAATCTTTGTGTCCAAACATAAAATCAAATATGTATGTAACCTGATATGGTGATTCTTCTTTTGCTTTTGAATGCATTGCTTGTGTTTCCATGCGTCTTCTTACATTTATAAATTATATATATAGACTTTGAATATACTTCCATCAATTTAGTTAGACAACGCATAGATTAGGTCCCCATAGAAAGAAAACCTATTATGTGCACTTGTTTTTTGTAATGTTTTGATTTGTAAGTGTGTATTGATGTCGTTTTTAACAATTACTGAAGTTTCATTGAAAAATTAGACCAATTTTCCAATGTTTTCCCATGTTTCCAACAACAACAATGCATTGTGTGATACAACCGATATATCCCATGCGATAACCAATACATATCTATATCCTAAGGGTGCGATACGTAACGTGATACCAATATTTCGAACACTACTCTACATTACCTATCCTTAGGCCTGTGCCCATGGGCTCTTTTCGGTGTTGGTATAGATCGCCCCGCAAATGTAGGTGGCGTAGAAGCATCCAAATCAACCACATCAATGTCCTCATATTCTTCTCTTTCTATAAATTCTTCTTGAATAACTGCGGTATTATGTATTTTTCGAGCATGCTTGTCCATGTATTCCATGATTTCCTTGCGGATCTCTGTAATAACATTGGGACATGCTCTTACATTTGATCCCGGTGTGTGCGGAAGGTGTTGTTTATGCCGGCCAATACCATCAAAACTTACAAATATGCACAAATCACATACTATTAATGACTTTCACTGGCACTACGATAGTGCCCGTACTCACAACCTAGATCACTTGACCTGGTTTTCAAAGAAGAAGATTGGGAAGAAAACATGATGATGACACATGATGAGTTGAGTCGACTCAAGTAATCAACAATTAGATGTTAGAGAACTAAGTAGTAGAGATTAGAGAGTAAGTAGTGTAAGATAGTTAGAGTATTAGAGAAACAAATAAGAATTTGAGAAATAACTACAGGCTATAGGCTAGCTAGTAGTTAAGTACTAAATACTAAATTACTAGTGTAGACGTAGTCTACTATTAGTCTATCAAACTATATAAGAGAGAGAGAGAGAGAGAGAGAGAGAGAGAGAGAGAGAGAGAGAGAGAGAGAGAGAGAGAGAGAGAGAGAGAGAGAGAGAGAGAGAGAGAGAGAGAGAGAGAGAGAGAGAGAGAGAGAGAGAGAGAGAGAGAGAGAGAGAGAGAGAGAGAGAGAGAGAGAGAGAGAGAGAGAGAGAGAGAGAGAGAGAGAGAGAGAGAGAGAGAGAGAGAGAGAGAGAGAGTTAAGTCTTGACTTTGAGTCTTGAGAGTTGAATGTGAGAAGAGTCTTGAATTGATTCCTTAAAGTCTTGAAATCTAGTGATGAACCTCATTCGAAGTCTTGAATCTTGAAATCTAGTGTTGAACTTGAATAATAAGTATGAAAACCAGTGGATCTAGGGGTTGTGGGCTTGTGAAGTTTGGAGAGAATGAGCATTGTTGGGAAAATGAGTTTGAAGGTTTGGGGTTGAGGAAGGAAGTTTGTGGAGAGATGTGTTGGGTGGATAGTACAGAGTTGAGGTAGGGGGTAGATGGAGAAAAGCCTTTTCTTTGCATAGGACCTCGCCGTTATGGAAGTCGGTGAATTTGTTGAGAAATAAGGTTTAGGAATGTGTGGGTTTCTCATTAGGAATTGGTAAGAAGATTTGATTTTAGGAAGATTTGTAGGTTGGGAATCAAAAGCTGAGTATTGTCTTTCCTCATGTAGCAGGTATTACCATAGAGTCAAATATTTTGGTTGATAGGTGTTTTTTCTATTCATGGTGAGGAAGTTATTTGAGCGCTTCCTTGTAGAAATCTAAATGATGAAGAGGTGGAAGACTTGGTTAGATTGTTGGAATTGGTTTCAAATCAGTATCCGTCTAGCTCGGAAGAAGATGCATTGGTGTGGTTAATTGAACAATCTGGCAAGCTCTTGGTAAAATCGTTCCGTAAGAGGATTGATGGGGGGCATTTCAAGCATGTTGAGTGTCACACAGCTCGTCTTTGGCATTATGGTGCTCCATCTAAGGTTGTGCCATTTGCATGGTTGGCGGAAAGGAATAAGGCTCTCATGGTCAATTTGCGAAGGTGCGGCATGATTATCACAAATGTGTGCTTGTTATGTTATCATGTCGAGGAACCGGTTGGTCACCTCTTTATCCATTGTCCTTTTTCATTAAAGATTTGGATTGGGTTCCTAAATTTGTTTGGAGTTGCATGGGTTGCTCCAAGTTCGATAGATCAGTTTTTCTTAGCTTGAGATGAGGTGGCGAGGCAAAGATGGGAAGCGAATTTGGCATTCGTGCTTATTAGCAGGCTTATGGAGTATGTGGTTGGAGAGAAACACTCGCAGCTTCAAAAATAGAAGAGGTCGGATATCGGAAGTTTTCAATAGGGCTAAATTGAATGTAGTGGTATGGGTGCAAGCATCTAATGTATTAGGTATCGATCAGTTTCCAGTTAGTTGGTTTGATTTGTAAGGGGGTTGTGTTTTATTTTTGTTTTCCATTTATGTATTTATTGGCTTCGGCCTTCTTTTAATATATATTTTTTTGAGCAATGATGATATTTCATTGAAAAAGGCCAAAGCCAAGATGTACAAGTATACAAAAATACAACTGTGAAATCTACGCTTCTTTTAATAATATTATAATCATCGCTTTAAAAAATCATCCATATCCACTCATCAGGTGGGCCACACCATCCATTTTTTTATAGCCATTGGTTTAAAAAAAACAAAAAACTAGTGTGGTCTACTTGATGAGTGGATATGCTTGAGTTTGCAAAAGGTGATACTCGTGTTGGGGCCAACCTGTTGGATGGATTGGATGTCTCACACATTAAAGAAATGAACATAAAGAAGCCACATATGCTTCTCAAAATTAGGAGGGATGGAGGGAGGGACTTTTTTCCTTCTTCTTCAATTATTTTATTTTATTTTATTTTTCTGAAAATGGGTTCCTTTTGCGCTGTTATGATGGATCGTGCGTTTTTTAAAGATGGTCCATAACAACTCCATATCGCATAATGGGTGATGTCATTACCGTTATGTAACCGATTTGGCATACCTTGATTGTAAGGCATAAGCATGTGTTTTGGACATATTGGTCTGCTAAAATTCTGCTTTGTCCATCAAAATCTTCACAGTAGTGCATATAAATGAATAAAGCATAAAAATGACCAGATGGAGACTATTAGTTGTTGAGGTCTGTGCATTGTTATCCCATAAGTACCAAATTTTGCTCTCTTGTTTGCAGTTGTTCTACTTTATTACAACTGCCTGTTCTTCTATCAGTTTTACATGCTGGCTTTGTTAACAAATGTAGATGACTATCGCATTCACGTCAATTATGGCCGTGTTCATCATTGAAAGAATCGATGAGAAGCGTGGGACCATCTCTATTGTACCTCTTATTATGGCGGGTATAATAAGCATTTTATATTGGAGGCAAGCATGCTACTTAATCATTGCCCATTTATGATGGTTGTTTTTGTTGTGTTTCTATAACATGTGTGTGTGTGTGTGTGTGTGTGGATATATGTTGGGATCACTGATGTCTCCAACTCCATGGGGATAGCAATTTCTCAAAAGCTTTTAAACAGCACGTGGGATTGTTAGTTACTCTCAACTGTCTGTTTGTTCCATGCTACTATTGTCAAGCCATGATGCAAAAATCACACGGATCAGATGATCCTAACCATCCCATCAATAGCATGATAAATGGACACTCAAAGGTCAAATGGACAAAAAAGTAGTTCCAATTATCATCTTGAAGCATCTATTCAGTAGGCCCCATCATGGATGCTTATGATTCCAATGAAGCATTTTCGTCAAATGATACTTACCGTCGACCAACAGCTTGTAAGAATAGACAATTGTAATAAAATGACTAACATTCAAATGGCTCAAATCCTCCAATCAGGGTGTTTTTTGTTTTAATCATGGCCCGCCAATATTTGAATGTAACGAATAAACAGTTAGAATTGATGATTGGGGTGCCTGATGTGGTTAAAAGCTTTGGGAACATTGGTAACCTCCCCATGATGTGGCGGACGTTAGCATTTCCTTGCATACATGCATGCATATCAACCTTCAATACATGCATGGAAACTTACCATGCATGCCAACCTAAGACATCTTATTGCAAAATCTCAAGGGTTTTCAAAATTCCTCTCTTTTTGTTGCTGGTATGCATGCCAAGTTACTGTGCAATGGGTTGTAGGTGAACACACTATCTCTACACATGTTCTATATCAAGGTTTGCTAAGCCCACTTATGTACAACAAACTAAGAGTCCAAAAAATGCTATTCATCCCACTTATAAAGAAGTTCTTGTTGACTTGTGAATTCCCAAAACCGTAAAAAGAGGCATCTGGATGGTAACCAGTTGCCATAGGGTCTAAGATGGAAAAGCAAATCCCTTTTTTCGGTCTTAGAAAAAATATCCCATTTCAATATATTCAATGTCAAACACAAATGCAAGACACGCTTAGGCTGTGTGCTATTTGGGATCCCAAATGTCCATCATATGATCCCATGAGTCCATGTGTCCTTATCCAAAAAACAATTTATCCACTCACCAGGTGAGACCTGCCTTGCAAACAGTTTATTATCATCTGACATTAGGCTGTCAATAGGTACCTGCACCCATGGATACCAATGGACCCGACCTGATTTTAATGGGTCTGGGTCCCCTTTTAGACCTGGTAAGAAATTGGATGGGTTTCGGGTCTCGCCTTTTGGACCTATAGTTAAAATTTGTGGCTAGTTGGGTTCATGTAGTGTCCATTAATTTCAACCTGGTTAAATTCGGGTCGGGTCAAATCAGGTCTGGGTTGGATATAGTTACTTTCAATCATACTATTATATACAGTAAATATATACAATTATTCTAACAACATAATGAGGTTCTAAGCCGCACGCATGTGAGAGAGCTTGTTTACATGCCATGCATGTGCCAAGGTGGCACATGTTTGTGCATTCTAATCCATCCATTTGGTGAGCCTGACCATTTAAATGCTCTTTTTTTTTTTTTTTTTTTCCAAACCCAACTCAAAACCTAGATCCAAAAACGCAATGCGTGCCCGAACCCAGTCAGATCTGGGTCAAGAATGAGACCCAGACCTGTAAGGACCTGGACTGGGCAAGACTGGAACCCAGTTAGCATGGGTATGGGTACTGTAGGACCTGACCTGCACCTGACACATTGACAGCCCTACTAACCATCCATTTCATAGTGCATGGGTGTCCCATTGATAAATTGCACTAGTTTTTTTTTGCGCTAAGGAACGTTAACTATAGGGCCCCCATTTATGAACAGCCTGGATTTCTCCCATGTCACACTTGATCATGGGACTACGTAACTAGCATTCCTCTTTCAGCAGCTAGAAACACATTGTTTTTGCCTGCATTTTTTTACCTATGTAAAGAGGATAATCAGCATGTGTCACCCATTGGGGCCAACATGTAGCTATGGTCTGATTGGAACCTTACGTGTTGTATCGACCCTACTCAGGCGTATGATGGTGTAACAATTAAACTAGAATGATGGTACTGACAATTGTTGTGTTGAGTTGAATGTGATGTATTGAAGATTTCTTGTCAATGGTCCAAGCTAAGATATGCGTACCAGTGAACACAACAATCCTTTTGGTGCAAGTTACTTGTTGTAATCCATCTGTGGTAGTGCCATGCCCCAGAATATGGACAGTTTTGATCACTGGACCATCTCCACATTGGGAATCAATTGGAGAGACACATGTCGATGATCATCAATATGAATAATCATCCTTTTGATTTTTGTTCCTTGCTGTAATCCATCTTTGGTAGTTGCTAGACCATGGATGGTTTTGGACCATCTCTCATGTGGAATCCAATGGAGAGGCACGCTTTGATCCTCATCAATTGCAAGTAGATAAAACTAGCTTGGCAATATGATCGTTTACCACCATCCATTTAAAAAATGGTGGTATCGTTTCAACCATAAACATGACATGTTTGTAAGGTAACCTAGACTGTCCAAATTGCTGAGGCAATTGTGGATGGAGCATTCTCTGTAAATTACGACTGAGAAGAAGATAGTAACCATCTGATTTTGCCCTTGGAATTTGGTGCACACATTATTTTGATTTTAATCATCCATTTAATTGCCATAAATTGGATGGTTGGGATTTCCTTTTCAGTGTGATTTTGGAGATACGATCTACTCACTGTGTGCCCTAAGTTTAGATGGCCTAGATAAGTTGTTACATGAGTGCTGCATTTTTGAAATGTGGTGAACTATCAGGCTAGTTGTACCTTTGACAATTCAAAAGAGAAGAATTATAGGATCCTCACACTAAGACTTCATGGCATACTTGGCTTTCAAATTTTGACTAGTGGAGTGCATACCACCATGTATGGACAATGCATCAAAATTGACCCAGATTAGAAGGTCCTAGTCATTGATATTGCGCCTTTTTTCAGTTGAAAGGCAGTCATTCTCTTCTTAGCAGCCTAGTTGTAGGCGACAAACGGAGTGTTTTAAGGTTGTCATATTGATGAGATTCTTGGGGCATTGTCCATCCAAGGTGGTAAGCAACATATTGATGGTCTAGATTATTGAATTAAGAACTCAAAACCCAAGTTCTGTGGGGAAGCCTCTGGTTGAATATCCATACTCCGAAAAAGATGGTTAAAAAGTTTAATAGGTGGTTTACTGATACATCTCGAAGCATCGTTATAGGATACATTGTTAGGATATGCTGGGACTATAGCCAATGTATTTATGGTCACGTTTCAATGATCCAAACCATTTATACGATGGGCTTCTCCTTGGATGAGAATATTCGGAGAAAATGCACAGATTGGTATATTCATCCCTTTGGTCATTTAACTCTTTTCCTTTGAATATGGACCTTCTTCTTAACCATTTCTTGTGGGCCATTGGTCATTAGTTTACAACCTTCCAATTTGAAGCTTTTTGAGACAACCACCATCAACAGTGATGCCCCCATCGTTAATGGTTTGAATCGTTGAAACATAAACACACATTCAACGGCTGTAGTCCCGATGCATATGCATGTGGGGCCATAGTGATTGGCATTAAAAGATATGTTTGAAATGGGCGTCTTTCCCATTATGTATTATATGGGCAACCGGTTTCCTTGCGGTTGCTGTTTGTAGGGTTTAGTGAGGTTAAAATCAATAAAATTGCTTGTATGAGCTGGTTGAATAGCATAGCGGGGATTCTAATGTCAGTATACACACGTGTGGGCTTAGCAAACCTCTTATGTTTCAACCTTTAACTTCCAATTGACCTTTAAATGCATTTCTTTTAAGCTGCAGATTGTTTGATGATCTCCGTCCATATGCACTGGTCCAGTTTGTTCCTTGTATTGCTATACCTGTGATGGCTATCATACTGCCTCCAATGTATACACATTCTACATACTGGCTTTGGGCAGCAGGTTTGTGTTTTAGCATGAATTAACTCTTTCAGCAATAATTGGATCTTGGGACTTCTGTTGGATGATCTTGTTCAAGTAGATCTTTTTTTTTCTTCTTTTTGTTATATTGTACTTCAGAGTGCACAGCATGGGTCAATATTTGAAAGAAAAATTCAAATTTTATTCCCCCGTTGCATCATTTCTTTTTGAGTGGAAGATAACTGCTATTGTTATTCATTCCACAGTTGCATGTATGCTTCATCACCAACATGATTTGCATGTACACTTCTCTTTAGTAAAGTTTGTTTGTAGTTTCTGTTTTGATGTCAACTTTAGGGGGTTCTGAGCAATGTCCATGATCGTTTATATAAACTAGAACCAATGAAAATTTTGGAGCCATCTATTTGTTGGGGCCAGATATCCAAGATCGTCTATGTAGAACTTGGTAAAATAAAAATTGTGAGCAATCTATTTGTTGAGGCCAATCACACCAATCGGATGATTCTAATCCTCCAATCACAATGGATAGTCAAGATTGTTCATATAAAACTGGGTCCAATTCAAAATTTGAGCCATTTATTTGTTGGCTCATCATTAAGAATTAAAGATTCGGTTTTGTTGTGTAACTCATTTGGGCATCCGACTGAGTCGTATTGCCAATACCAATACAACTTGACTGCTACAGGAAGAGCAGTGATTTAGATATCGATAGTATCAGCTTGGTATTGCATGTGTCCAATATGATATACGGGGGAGTTATTAAATTCCCCTGCATCCCAAAAAATATTGCAATGTATTGCTGATATATTGACACATTGCAATATTTTGCCAAAAACCTTAATAAAATTCCCGCATATCATCAATACATGTGATACATTATGATATGTCTCGGTGATACACTGTGACACATTCCCTCACCGGAAATAAATAAATAAATAAATTCAATGAACCCCACAAAAAATATAATTTTCTACCAAATTTGTTTGGGGGAATCTGTTTTTATACTTGTATTGTATGATTTCTGAATTATATAAACTAAGACACTAACAAGTAGTAAGTAAAACCAGCAAGTAACAAAACTGGGTATATACTTGTGTTGAACTATCGATCAGCGAGGTTGTGTGTGGGCTGAGCCTGAAACCCATCGCCATCTCTATCTCTATGATATGGGTAAGGAAGATATTGTCCCCTCTCCCTGTCCATAAAAAAAAAATAAAAAAAATAAAAAAATAAAAAAAAACAAAGTATTGTTGCTGCCGCCTCTGCTTCCGTTTTCATCTTAAGACTGAGACTGAGACTGAGACTGAAAGGCTCCTGCTGCATATTCATAGCATATTCATAGCTTCCATACTGGCCCATACTGTTGTTGTTGGTGCTGCTGTTATCGGGCTAGGCTCCATATCTATAAAGCACATAACTAGGAGAACGTAGTCATATGCCCATGTGCCATTTAATCAGGTGGTGGAATTCTTGATCTCGATGCACTATCAACATCACTGCCATGTCTACTTGGGCTAGGTATTCATCTTCGATTGACCAGTTTGATCCTGCTTCATATCATATATATGGATGCCACCTTCCTGACTAGTGCCACCAGACTTATCGTCCCCACTATCACTTACAGAATCAGTGTGGGACTGGGTAGCACTACACTACTGCTACTAGCATCCTGTGACTGTGCCTGATTGTCATTGTCCTGATGATCAACTGATTGTGGCTGAGATTGTGAAGCACGAGCTGCACTTGACCCTTCTCCACTTGGGTGCTGCCACTACTTTGGTTGTGGCATAGAAGTTGGTATATCTAAGTCATGTAAGTTCATGTCCAGTTGTTTCAGAAAACTCAAATTTGTGAGAAGAGGCTGTTCTCTTTCGATGAGCTATTTGCCTGATGGATCATCATCCTCAAATCTATAATCCAAGTTAAAACTATATGTTTTATCATTAACTTTGGCCCAATTTCTCTCCCTTAATTTGAGATTGTGGTGGACAAAGATCAACTTCTCCAGCTTTTCATCCATCGGTCAGTTTATTTGTTTTGTATGAATGAGGGAGAATGTGCTTCAATTTCTCTCATAACACAAGGAGGAGACAGTTTAGCTGATGACTCTCAGAACAATCTTTCTCAAATGTGGAACATCCCCTCCATACAGTGTCCTCCAATGTGCTGAATTGAAATACATAAAATAGTTACCTTGACAACAATTAATGTTATTACTATTTAACAGTTGCATTTGAACTCAGGAACTAATATTACCTGGCTAAAATTCTAGCCGAGAGACACCTTTGTGAGGTTGTTTAAAAACACTCCCAATGAATTTGTGAAAGCTTGAATATGTTATCAAGATTCAAGATGATATTAAATAAATGCTATCAACTTTTGTTCTGTGTGTGTGGGCATGTTCTTAGTTTAACTATTTAGTACTATATACCTCATTCATGACTTTAACTTGCGCATTTATCCGTTGTTTCATTTTGCAAATGACATTCGTCAGGCCTATCAGCACTTCTGGATGATAAGAGAGGTTCTTACTATACTGGCACATGGGATCTAAGAAATATGCTGCAATATATATATATATATATATATATATATATATATATATATATATATATATATATATATATATATATATATATATATATATATATTGAGAGAGAGAGAGAGAGAGAGAGAGAGAGATGGTTAATTGAATTTTTATGGCTTCACATCACTGCCAATTGAAGCACTTTAACAAGGGGTTTGATCGTGTCAATTATATCCCCAGCCTTCACCCATAAATCATCTGAGCGTGTAAATTGCAGCAGCTTGCTTTCATACACCCTTCTTTGCCAGTTTTTATTGTACCCAATATTTATAGGTGAACATCTTCATAAGAGTTGATTATGCTTGCACATGCTCTTTAATGAGATGTAGTTTGTCACAAATTTGGTGATCCTTGCTCCAACTAGTGATTCTGAGTATAACCTCATCAAGGTTGTCAAATCATAGGGAGAACATTCGAGAAGAGAAGAAGAGAGGTGTGATAAAAGGGAAAGGGAGGGAGAGATGAACAAAAGAGCTCTCACGCCCCCACCCTTTGTATTATTAGATTAGGGCTAACGATAATAGTGTTTAATTACAAAATTGCCCCTCTTACTTAATCCCATATAAAACTAAGGCCCATAGGCCTAAAACTTAAAACATATGGAACCCAAGCATAAGAAGTGGACCACTCATCACCACATGTGGCATATGTGGACCCCACATGTGGTCCATATGTGCTCAAGATAATAACAAAATAACATTCCTCAAGTTGGAGAATATGTATATATATATATATATATATATATATATATCGTGAATGCTCAACTTGACAAAGAATCGATCTAGATGAGCACGACCAAGAACATTTGTAAACGTGTCTGCCACTTGATCTTGGTACTTGATATACCACAATGCATATTTCCTGGCTAGCCACCTTTTTCCGAATGCAGTGACAATCAACTTCAATGCGTTTGGTTCTCTTGTGATAAATTAGATTGTTGGTAATGTGAGACACAGCCTGATTATCGTAGAACAACCTCATCGGTATATCTACCATGAACCTGAGCTCACACGTTAATGTGTTCAACCAAATGAGTTCGCATGTTCCATGAGCCATAGCCATGTACCTTGCTTATGTGCTTGATTGAGCAACAACTCTTTGCTTCTTGCATTTCCACGTAACCAACTTGCCTCCCACAAATGTAAAATAACTTGTGGTTGAATGCTTGTTTGAAGGAGAACCAACCTAGTCTATGTCAGAATATCCTTCTATTCGAAGATGTCCATTTTGCTTGTAAAAATTTCCATGATCAAAGGCTCCCTTTAAGTATTGAAGTGTGTGAAGCACTATCCCCGTATGAGACACCTAATGAGCATGCATAAACTAAGTCACCACATTGATTCAATAAATGATATCCAGTCGTGGAATCGTCATACAAATCAATTTTCCAACAAGCCAATGATCTCCTTACATAATCTCTTTGGAAAGTGGTGGCTTTGCAAAAAAAAAGGGTTTGGGGAGGTGTGGGTCTTTCATTGGGTAATGGTGAGAAGATTATATTTTGGGATGATGTTTGGCTAAGGGATAAAAAATTGAAGGAGGTTTTCCCCCTTCTAGCACATATAGCACAAGAGGCTAATTTGTTGGTAGTAAGGTGCCATTCACTCTTAGGAGATGAAGTTATTTGGGCTCCTCCTTGTAGGAGGAATTTAAATGAGGAATAGGTAGCGGAGTTATTGCGATTGTTGGAACTTCTGCATAAAGTTCGCCCGCTTATCTCTCAAAGTGATTTAATGAGATGGTTAGAAGAAAATTCTAGAAAGTTCTCAGTTAAATCATTTTACCGAAGGATAAGCATCGGGATAAATGTTATGGAAGTTAGCCACACAACTCATCTATGGAGATACGGTACTCCTCCGAAGGTGACCACTTTGGCTTCGCTAATAAGAACGAACAAAGTGCTCACGATGGATAATTTGCGCAATAGATGAATGATTCTCCCTAACATGTCTTATGTGCTATCAAGTAGAGGAATCAGTGGTTCATCTTTTCATTCATTGTGCTTTTGCAAAAAAAGTTAGGACTAATGAAGGCATCCTGTTTATTAAATAACATGTGGTCAAATTGCATCACTCCAAAACTCTCTTGGAACATTCATATTTAACAACATGGTTCTAGTAACCTCAAGTAAGTGACAATTCTCATGCTCCGCAACTCCATTCTATTAAGGTGTGTGTGCACATATGACATTCGGTGAATGATGCCAGAAAGATAGGAATGAAAGAGGTTTGATGTATATTCCCCGAGCATTGCCAGATCTTATAATACATATTTTAGCATCAAATTGACTTTGTATGTGCATCAAGGTGTTCCGTATCGGTAATGGTGGCCATAACGGTCACCACCATTACCGATTCGGAGTATCGGCATAACGGCCGATAAGCCCCCGTATTGGTTGAATTTTTATTTTTTTGGCTCGAAAAATTCTGAAAAATATCTAGAAAATCCATAAAAATGTAAATATTCCAAATATGCATTCATTTTTTTTATTTTTTTAAAAAACATGTTTATGATAGTGTAACGGTCCACTCTTTGGTAAAAATGTTGTATCGGGCTGTCTGATGAACTTTTGAACCTGACAACTTGGGATTGACGACACACCTTTTATATTTAATTTTCTAACCATATAATATCAATGATGAATTTATTAGAATAAATATAATACCAAAACATCTCACATTTGTAGGTTTTACTATTATTTATAGTATTTGTGTATTACATAATTCGCGATTCACATACATTTCATTTCAACATACAAAATCTAGAGACTTTTGTTTCCTATTATGTAATTCATAGGCCTAACAATTTGATTTGATTTGCCCCAAGAGATTTCTCCCAATATATCTCAAGAAAAATTGAAACTAAATTAAGGTGAATAGGTACTGATTTCGGGCCGATTTGCCGGACCACTCAGTGCTCCAAATCAACCTCAAGTTCATGTAATTTATTGACACATACCCCACTAATGCATCGATGGACATTGGACAGCAAAGAACGAAAAATATCAAATGGTCTTATTTGAAAAAAAAAAAAAAATGTCTGCAAATCAACGGTTAAAATCGTTGCAATTTAATTTTGGGATTGTAACTTAGCAACAATGGTCCCATAATTTAATTGGTTAATTTTGAGTTAATACCGGTGTTGTGAATAGCGTTGTAGCATCGCATACTAAAAACGCCACATAGTGCATGAAAATAGCGTATTTCTCCTGTAGCGTACGCTACACAGATGTAGCATGTAGTGTGTAATGCATATGCCTTAGGAGCACTGTTCCATTTTCTTTAAAATAAAAGATCTATTTTATTCTGTGAGTTAACAATCTGTTTTAAAATGGTGGCGGCCCATACTTCTCACATGTGGCAGCATGTAGAGCTGTCTAGACCATCCTTCACATACGTGGCAATGTGTAGGTTATAAATATGTACTCACTTACCCGTTTCTACATTCTAAACCATTAAAGATAGGCTTCCAAATGTACGGCTAAGAGTTTTTTCATCTTAATATATGGTGGGAGACTCATATTTTGAGAAATAGCTTTTAATTTAAAAGGTTTCGAAATAGGGCTTTCTTTTGAAAGCCCTAAATAACGCTGCACTAGCCATAACTCTCAGTCCATGAACATATTCGATTCTCTCGATTGAAAGGCCCTTTGAAGACGAAACTTATGCCGTTGAATTGGCCGAGCAAGAACATTTGATTGTTGTATTTTCAAGAGCATTGAAGCTCAAATAACGGAGAAATCAACTTTCTCCCTTTTCACAGCCATACGAACACAACTCAAAAAATCAGATTCCGGTTGATTGAATCTCTATTCAAGGTATGTTTTGGCCCCTTAATCTTTCTTAACGAGTTTTCTTTTTATTTCTGCTGAAAATTTGTGGTTATTATTATTATTTTTTTCAAATTTTTTTTTTTCTTTTTAAGAGCTCAGTTATAATGAATATATATTTTTAACAAAGATATGTGCAGGGCCTACGGTGGTGTGTATGGCATGTATTTGACCCATCCAACCATCACGTGGGCCACATGCGTGGGGTCCACTGTGGCGTGTGTATGGCATAGAATCCAACCATTCAGTCCATCATGTGGGCCACCACTATACATTGTGTAGGCATTTTCATTTTCATTTTCATTTTTTCATTTTTTCATATTTATTCTTACTATTTATCATGTTTTTTAATATATTTTTTAATAAAAAAAAATAGAAGTATCATGTAGTTTATGCTACACGCTATAGGGGAGCTAAACGCTACGCAATACACTACGTGCTATTTAACACACTGGTTAATATATGCTTCATGTACAAAATTTTTAGGGTCCTATATGTAGAGCCCACCTCAATGTAGGTGTTGTTTATCCATACGTTTTGCCAACTCATTTAAGGCATGGTCCAAAAATGAGGTAGATCTAAATCTCAAATGGACCACTAGTGGGTGAGGCCTTGAACGTGGAGCCCACCTTGATGTGTGTATTGTATATCCATGTCGTCGATCTGTTTTGCTAACTCATTTTAAGGCATGGTCTAAAAAATGAGGCAGATTCAAATCTCAAGTGGACCACACAATAAGAAATAACTGTGATTGAATGTCCACTATTAAAAACTTCCTAGGGTCCACTGTAATATTTATTGGCCTATTGACTACGTCATACGGACCTAGATGAAGGGAAAACACAAATCTCAGCTTGATCCAAAACTTTTGTGGCCCCAAGAAGTTTTTAACAGTTGGCATTCAATTGCCGTTGTTTCCTGTGGTGTGGTCCAACATAGATTTTGATCTACCTCGTTTTTGGGTTCATGCTAAAAAATGATCCAGCAAAATGGATGGACGATATGGAAAAAATGCATGCATCATGATGGGGCCCACAACACCGTCTAGTAGCAATTGTGTCTAGGTAATCCGCGTGGGTGAGGCCCTGAGCATATGGCCCACCTCAATGTATGTGTTGTATATCCATGTTGTACATCTATTTTGACATCTCATTTTATGGCATGGTCCCAAAAATGAAGCGGATGAACATCTTAGGTGGACCGCACCACATGAAAAGGTGGTTATTGAACACCCACCATTAAAACTTCCCAGGTTCCAACGTAATGTTTATTTGCCATCCAACATGTTGATAAGTTCCAATGGACTTAGATGAAAGGGAAAACACAAATAGCAGCTTGATGCAAACCTGTGGCCCCCAAGATGTTTTTAACAGTGGAAATTCAATCCCCATTGTGTGGTCACTTAAGATTTGGATCTACTTCATTTTAGGGATCATGCCCTAAAATTAGATGGAAAAACTAAAGGACAACATGGATATTCATATACACACATACATCAAGGTGGGTCCCACAATACAATGCGTGCACTTAGCATCAAATACCACTGGAGTATTATTATTATTTTTTAAATGTGGCTGTGAAATAGCCACGTTGCCTCTCATTTAAAGAAGAGAGAGAGAGAGAGAGAGAGAGAGAGAGAGAGAGAGAGAGAGAGAGAGAGAGGACATCACAGACAATAAAAGAAGCGGATGAGGATCCGCAGCAACAGCAGTCATAGTAAAAGAAGAAGAAGAAGATATGAAGAAGAAATGAAGAAGGTAAGTTCTTTTTTACTTTTTTCGATTTTTTCAGTTTTTTCCCATATTCTTTTCAGTTTTTTTTTTTTCCTGAAAACACTGATATGGCATAACGGCCGTTATGGTTTGCTTTTTCAAAGCCACCCCGTTTCGACCCCGTAATGCGTAACGGTATATGCCGTTACCGTTACGTATTGCCTGTTATGACCAATACGTAACCGATTTGGTACACCTTGATGTGCATATGAAATTCTTTAAAATATATAAATACCTCAGAACAGTCTTTCATCAAGTATAATCATGTCATTCTAGAGCAATTATCCATAAAGACAATATTTAAAATCAGACTAACTGGAAACATGAATTGGACCCCAAATATCAAAATGTACCAAGTAAAAGGGTCTATCACCGACTTTATCTTCACAAGAAAGAAAAAACACTTTATGGTGCTTCCTCAACTCATAAGCTTTACACTCTAACCTAGACACATATGACAAAGACAGGATAAAACTTTTTAAACTATTTAGGGATGGGTGACCAAGCCTGGAGTGCAACTGATGAGGAGAAATGTTGGCCTGCAAAGGTGCTCCAGTTCCTTTTATTCCACAATCAAGATAATACAGCCCATTTAATTCATGCCCTTTGCTAATCATCTTCCCCATCTTTAGATCCTGAAACACACAATAAGAAGGATAGAATTTTACAAAACAATTTAGGACTTTGGTTAGTTTACTGATAGATAATAAACCCAATTAAAATTTAGGAATATACAAAACTGAGGATAATGAGAGATTTGGGGTAGGAGAGATAGTACCAACCCTAGATACACTGGTAGATGTACCATTTATTAGGGTCACAGAGGGGATGGACAAGGACTAAACTAATTGAGACAACGTACTATGCTTGCCGGTTATGTGATGGGAAGCACCGGAGTTAATAATCCATGGGAAACTCTTATGGGAAGTGAAACATGTTGTACCTGATTGAGCAAAAATCACCGCAGAGGAAGAGGCATGGGTGGAGTGATCTCTTAGAAGCTCGGCATATTCTTTCTTGGACATTGTAATCGTGTCACCTGAAGTACTCAGCTCAGCATGAGTGGTAGACTTGTATATATGCCCGTTAGAACCATCCTCGAATGAGTGCACCTGATTAACCTAAGATGGCTTTCCCACTAGGTCCTAACAAGTATCACCTGTGTGATCGTCGAGGCCATAGTGTGTGCAATGTCGATTACCACATCCCTGACCACAGCCACCCCAACCATTTTTGCTTCCACCATGACCTCCCTGTGGGTCTCTTATCTCCAAATCAACCACTGCCACCTCGATCACCTCTACTCCTCCCATCTCCTTTGCCAGATGTAGAGATAAATGCAGAGCAATCAGATGAGTAGGAGCCCTATGTGGTCATAACAGTTGTACGCTGAACTCTAGGGAATGCTTATATGATAGATGTGATCTCACTCCCTCCAAAAATTTGAGATCTCACTAGCTCAAACTCAGGACGAAGGGTAGAGAGGAATTTTGCTACACGAAACTCTTCCCTCTACTTCATATTCTCAATATCGGTTGACATTGGTTGATACACATTCAATTCTTCCAGCATGCCCCACAGGGTAGAATAGTACTCCCCCACTCTTTTCTTCCTACTGGAATGAAAATATGTACTGTAGTGGTTCTTTGATATGTATAAAATTCTTCTTGCTTGAATACATCTCTTTCACGCTATCCCAGACTTCTTTGGCAGTCTCGAAGAAGATGACATTTGCACTAATATGTGGCTCCATACTGTTCCATAACAATGCCTTAATTTGGGCATCTTTGGCTACCCAATCATCATAATTTGTCGCAATTGTATCAGGCTTGGGGGAAGTTAGATATTTACTTCTTCGTTTCCCTGTCGAAAAGACCTCTATAGATGTGGCCCAATATAAATAAATTGTTCCATTTAGTTTAGTTGATGTGATTTGAAATGCGTCGACTCAAGTGCAGACATAACATTGTTCTTTGATTTGTTTCTAGTATCCGTCTTTATAGGGAGAAGAACTTCAAACACACCAGGGAAAGCAATTCAACTGGATTGAATGTCATACACGTAGAATGTAATCAACTAGATCATTACCGACCCTTTTGGCTTTCATTTGTACACCTTTTTTTCCTTCGATCTGAATCATCAATAATCGTTACGCACAACTTTGGTCTTCAAAGCTGACCACAACCTTCAAATCTGATTGTAGATCCAACTGTAGATGAGAGATAGCCCACTTTGACCTATTATGCGGGTAGAGCATAAAAATTGGGCTTTACACGCCTTTGTTGAACATGATTACACTACCCACCAAGTGGTGGTACAACGAGAAAATGAGGCTAGATTAGATCAGCCCAAACACGTTGGGATTCTCCCTGACAAGAACAAAAAGATCAAAATAAAATGAGAGAGAGAGAAATGAAGAGAGAAGAGAAAGGTATCAGACCAATAATGCTCTGATACCATTTAGAATCACAGGGAGGAGAAGAAGAGAGATGGGAGAAAAGGAAAAGAGTGGGAGAAAGGAACAAAAGAGTTCTCACGCCTCCACCTCTTGTATTATAGATTAGGGCTAACAATAATAATGTTTAATTATAAAATTGCCCTTCATACTTAGTCCATTACAAAAATAAGGTCCGTGGGCTTAAAACTTAACCCAAAAGATATGGAACCCAAGCATAAAAAGTGGACCACTCATCACCACATGTGGCATGTGCGGACCCCACATGTGGTCCACACATGCTCAAGATAAGCACAAATAACAAAGGTCACCGGCCAATTATGATTATAGATGAAGCCACTGACCATCTTTGTTGTATCTACTAGTGCCTTGATCTCATTCATCTTTCCAATGTCTTCCAGCATGGGGTTAATGCAAATGTTCTACGCAAGGGGTCGAAAAGGTTTGGCCTTTCACAAAGCCAAAGGAAAGTTGTCCCAGGCTATTGGTTTCAATATTTATAAGTGGGAAGACCTATCGAGTATGTGGGATTAAGAGCGTTTTGGCAAGCTTTTGTCATTTTTTGGAAGCTTTCTTTGGGCATTGGGTTTGGATGATTTCTCATCATTCTTTCCTTGGGTTTTGTGTTTTTTAGTTCCCCTCTTCCTTTGGGCAGTGGGTTTGGATGATTTCTCATCATTCTTAGCATTTTATTTTTTGCTAGAGTTTTCCTGTTTCATTCACATAGATCAATTTAATTTTGCTATTCTAGTTTATTTGTTTGTTGTTTCATATGAATCATCAAATATGCTCTTTATTCAAATGCTTTACCGACATTGAACCATAGTCATGCAGCTTTGATTTGTTGTGATTGCAGGATTCTATCTGTTAGCTAAAGTGGAAGAAGCAGAGGATGAACTGATTTACAAATGGACCCATCATATTGTCAGTGGCCATACCCTCAAGCATTTATGTGCTGCCTTGGTTCCTGTTTTCTTGACACTCATGCTTGCCAAGAGGAGCATCGTGTCCGAGAGGTATACTGCTTTACCCTTTACACTGTCAGATTTTCATCCTTGACCCTTTGTAGGATTCGATTGTGCTGCCTTTCAGTACGGCCTATCGATACGTAGAATTCCTATTGTCATGATGATCATCATAGTCTTGTCCAAGCTATTTGCGATCAGCTTTGTGCATCCTGTTTAGACAAGATTTCGCAATTAAAAACAAGGACAAACAGATTGGTCTTGAGGTTGCATTGTTTGGGAACAACAGAGGATGAGAGAATGCTTTCCATTGGCTCCTTGATATAGATCAACGGATCTCACCATGGGTACTTGAGTAGGTCCCGGGGGTTTGGCAAGGTGACCCCCTCCCTCTCCTATTTATGATCGTGGCGGAAGGTCTGAGCAGACTATTTTCTATGGTGGAGGTTTGCATGTTCTTAAAGTAGAAAAATAAAATAAAGAAGAAATGTAGAGAAGAAAGAGAAGAAGGAAAGGGGAGAGGAGGAGAGACAGCTAGGGCAAAGGGTTGTGTTGTGGTTAGTCAAAAGACTAACACACACATATTACTTTGAAAGAAATGTTACAGTGCTCCACAGAAGTACATGACAACCATACACACGCACACACAAAATTACACACTTCCACACTCCCCCTCAAGCTGGAGCATGTATATTTTGATCATTCCCATCTTGGAATGCACACAAAGAAAATGATGGTGATGAGCATGGATCATTGCTCCCCCTCAAATACAACATGGTAGAGTATAGACTGTAGCTTGAATTCCTTCATCCGTTGAATCTTCTCTTCAACTAGGAGGCTATAACAAAACTCGACACGATCGAGTCACAAACTTGTCATCCACATACACTCTCACAGATAAGTGCAACATGAGTGAACTGCACTCACACACTTGAGAGCACTTGTGTGCATCACGTGCAACACAATGTGGAGACTTGCATGCATCATGTGCAACACAAAATGAGTGAACTACACTCACAACAAACAACAGGGTGGAGGAACACTCACACCATAAACAGGCCTGATAAAGGAAGGGAAGATGAATTGAGAAGGAAGGATCCACCATTTGTAAAGAAACTCCCATGTCCCATGTGAAATTGAGCAAGGCATTTCGTCAAACACCTTGTGTGCGCAGGATACTTCTAGGCAAACACTGCATCCCCTGCATCCCACTCAGAAGTCCCTTCTTTTTTCAGGGTAGTTGGGGGGACTTCTCCCATTTGTACTAGCTGGATGACTCATCATTCATTTTCTCTCTTTTTTCTTCTCTCTTAATAAAAAATTTCAGTTACCCTTCAGAACAAGAAAAAGAAAAAAGAAATTCACATGGGACAGTGAGAGTTTAGATGCTCATCTTCTGGGAGCTTCTAATCTTTAAAAGAAAAGAAATATATATACATTTCGGCAACTTTGGGAAGGCCTGGATTTGAATCCGGCAATTGCAGAGGGGTCCAGACTATATTCTGGTAACTGTGGGGAGGCCCAAACTCAAATCCAGCGACTGTGGAGTCGTCCTTGGGAGTTCCCAGCAACATGGGGGATTTATTTGTAGACTAGGTGATGCTGAGGTGTTCCCAGTGCAGCTCCAGTGCTGGAATGAAGATCCAACGATGTTTCTGGTGACACTGGTGTGTTTCAGTGGTAGATCCACACCCAAAAAATCAGCTGGAAGTTGTTTCCGGTGAAGTATCTGTGAGGCTTCTCTGGTGGTATTTGTGGTCAGAGAAGCTGTATTCGCCTTGCAGATAGAATGGACAGTGGAAGATCCCTTCTGGATGGATTTATGATACATTATAGTTGCATCTGTAGGATGGCAATGGACAGATTATCTCACTTTCACCATCTTACAGGGAGGAAAAAAACCTTTATAAACCTTCAAAATCAAGATTCTCTACAGAAGATGAGAAGGGGAAAGAAGAGTAGAATGGGAGAGGAAGTGAGATGGAATCAGTAAAGCTCTGATACCATGTAAATCAGATGGAAGAAAAGAGAGGAGAGAGAAAAGAGGAGAACGTGAGAGGAGGGAGAGATCTTTCAGATCTCCTCCCTTCCTCTTAGCAATCTATTTTATATTAAATTAGATATATAGAAGATCAGATGAAGAGGAATCCTAACCTAATCACAATTAAGACTCCCAACCTAAGAACATTTAACAAAAGATAAAAACAAAAGAAGCAAAAAGGATATAGTACACTGGGAGTATATAGTGCACTGCAGGAGTACACGAAACTGTGTAATTAAGAATAACAATGGTCAACGTCATCTGAAAAGGGTCCTAAACTCATAGCACAACATATAAACTCCTTTTCTGTTAGTCCATCCTTTATTTGTTTCTCTGAAGCATCTATTGTATGCATGACACAGCTAGATCTCTTAGTAGCTCATTATGACTTAATGACTAAACCTGAGTACATGTATTACTGATGCAGGATAAGTTTACTACAGACGTGGCGGATTTCTTGGACAAAGGTTAATGAAGGCCGATTCAAGACCGAGAGTTCCAGCTGTGAGTACACGAGCGTTACAACAACAGAACCGCAATAGTAGGTAACTAAAATCACAATCTACCATCTAGCCACTAAAAACACTTAAGATTTATTTGATGAAAATATAGCAGTCTTTCAAAGATATAACTCACCAGGTACATGTAATGACATACTCTGAAAGCAGGTTCCTCGTGGACCTCTCTGTTGTAAATATCACAACTCAAAGTGGGGGATTAACGGTTGATATTAGAGAAATTGGGCCCTTGTAATGTTTCTTCAATTCAGAAAGGGAAAATAATGTAGGGGCATTCGTGAAAGGCAATTCTGTAGTTTCAAGCGATGATTCTTATGTAAACCTGAATGTTGAATTAGATATTTAAATTAAAGAAATTGCTGGAAAAATCTGATGATGCTCATCATATCCACTTTAAGGAGCTTCTTCCTATATTTTTTTGATAGCTTTGCTAAGCTCACACGTGTACAAGGCAGCTCATGTACATGCCATCACATGTGCCAGCATGGCCGATTGGTGCAATTTCCAAGCTGTGCATCAGGAGGGTCCGGCTGTGTAGATGTTCTCCACCTAAAAGAGATCTGGCCCAATCATCAAGTGGGCCAAGGTGTTAGAAACAGTTGGAAGGGTAAGAAAGCTTCAGCCAAGTTTTTATCATTCCTGCATTTGTTTCTTAAACTCTGGCCAACCTTATGAGTGGACCTACCTGATTTTTGTGCAAGAGCATCTACATTGTGGTGGTACTCTGATGGATGGATTGAATCTCAAACCAGTGTGCCATGCTGGCACATGTGTGGTGTGTACATTGTCTGGTACATGTGTGTGTGTGCCGGCGTGCGCGAAATGCTCTTGTTTTAAAAGTGAAAGGCTCATATGAGGAGAGCCACAAGCCTCCCGAAATGCATTCTTGATTTGGTTATTTTTATTAAAAGAATATGAAAACAAGGAAAAATAGAGAAAATTAAAATGCATTCCTGATTTCCTCTTTATTTAAAAAGCATGAAAACAAGGAAAAATAGAGAAAAATTAAGAACAAGTCATGGAAATTTTAGACAACAAACTCTCTCTAATACTCATATCACATAGTTATTGTCCGTTCATATCAATTAGTTTTTTGAGTGTTGTTCCTTAAGAGAATTTGCTATGGCCACTCATATACACACCATCATGTGTCACATAAAAAATGGCTATTAGATCCAATCCATCCCCATCAGCAAGGCCCCTCTAAATTCTAACCTGGCCAGGAATTAGGTTGGTCCATTAGTCAGGTGTAATAATCATAATTCCTGTAGCGATTTAAACACTCTTGCGCTCACTTATAGCCTACAACACATGGAAGTGAGTAGACACGAATATTCTCACCTATTCTCGTGGTGGGTGCTTTTGAAGTTCGGGGACGAAATTCTTGTAAGGGTGGTAGAATGTAATGACCCAGGATTTCGGTGCATAAGTGTACACGTGCATGCATGTACACTTGCATTCATTGAAGCACACATGCATAGTTCCATGCATCCATCATTTTATGAAACTTGTGACTATTGATTTGCATTATCTATTTAATTAGGGTGAATATTGACGTGTGCGATTGTTAATTATGTGATTTGTGTGTGTGTACATATATACATGCACTCTCGTCACTGATGCATATAAAACCAATCGTTCATTCATAAATTCGTCCAATCTTAACTGTTGAATATGCATTAAACTCACCCAGCCTTTCACTTGTCTATCCATGCGTGTGGTCATGGGTATTTCTCTAACCATTAATCTAAACATTTCATTCGACAAACCATCCGACTGATTTATATTTTAAAAAAAACCCACTTTGTACTTATTTATTAGTGAAAGTGACGGTACATTAACCTAGTTATGTAATCACACTCCTAAACATCTAATTATCCTAACTGTATCTCACCATCTAACCATATATCCCACTTATCCTCCAATTGAGTCACCCAACTATCAATGTAAATTGTCCATTTCATAGCTTGTGAAGTATAATTTAAATCTACTAGTTAGTATCCAAATGGAACACTCGTGCATGTCACATAAGATCGGGAGAGGAAGCCATTGAAATTCTATTTTCGGTCCACCATCAAGGATCATAGGTCGATATTAGACTCATTATGTTGGGCATATTTAAGTTCTACCCAAATTTGACGGTTCAATTATAAAATACACCCGATTTAACGTTGAAAGATGAAAATGAAAAAGGCATGAAACGTCTGTACAAGGTAGTGTAAAGTAATAATAATAATAATAAATTAAATGGATGATATAGGTGAGTCTTGCTCATGTACCCATTTCATTCATATCTAGCCATCCATCCTTTGATCCCATCAACTATCCAACCACTCATCATCAAAGGCATTTCAACTCAACCTATTTCCCCTACCACCCTTCAATCCAAGTTATTCATGCATCCACCATTTAAGCTATTCATATGTCTCAATCATATATCGAAATCAAGTCATCATTCTAAACCACTCATTCACCTCATCCGTTCATGCATACTTGTGTGCATCACACCTTATATGAATGTGGTACACACATGTACACCAGTTAAGCACCACATGAGTGCATGTGTTCATGTACAACATGCGCACGTGCGAACTTATCAAACCAAGAGAATGGATGTGGGAGTCCATATCCCTTAATTTCCTCCAACTCAAAACGGTAACTTCTCTCATCTTTTTCTTTAAAAATAAAATAGGATAAGAATGAAGAAATGGACGGTCACCCTGCCCATTTTCTCCCAATGTGTGGCTCACTTAAGTCTTAAACCTTCCTCAATTTTGGACCCACACCCTATCTTAATCTAATAAATCAAGGGAACAGGCTAGATTTTTAAGTAGACATCATAGCGGGCTGTTAATTTTAATTGTTTAAAATAATAATAAATAAAACATTTACAGTAAGCATCACACATTACTGCTTGATGAAGGGAGTCTCTTCCCCATTTTTCTATCGCTTCCGTCTTCTTCTCACCATGCGCTATTTGTGGTGGGTTCCCGGATCCACCACATCTTCATCCTATTACAGTGGAGCCCAAACTAAGACTGCCTTACCAAATCAATATATATATATATATATATATATGGGAAAAGGTACTATGCGCTCGACCTCACGAGTCCGTCCCATGAGGTCGAGCTGAGTGGGCCCCAACGTGATGCGTTTCGAACATCTACCCCATCAGTCAGATGCACCATTCCATCATGGGCCTAGGTCTCAAAAATCAAGTCAATCTGTGACTTGTGTGGGCCACACCACATACAGAAGTGGGGAGGGGCCGTGCACCATTAAAACATTCATAATCATTTTTTGGGCCCACCAAGATGTGGTTTGTAAATCCAGCCCATCCATTATGTGTGTCCCACTTGGATGAGGGTTCAGACCAAGTTTCAGCAGCATTCAAAACTCGGTGGGCCCCACCAAGTGCTTTTATATGTTTTAACAATGTCTTCACATGATTTTAGATGGTATGGCCCACCTGAGTTCCGTATACGGCTGATTTTTGGGATATCCCATAATTTAAAGGGTACCCATCAAATGCACGATGTTGATGGTCGACACGCATCACAGTGGGGCCCACACAGCTCAACCTCACGGGAGCTTATAGTGAGGTCGAACGCATAGTACCTTTTCCCTATATATATATATATATATATATATATATATATATATATATATATATATATATATATATATATATATATATATATCTTCTTCCACTCTCCTTCTTCACCTTCACAACAGTAATGGTAGAGTGAATATGGCAACTAAAAAAAAAAGGTTCAGAAACTGTAGGAGAAAACAAGAGAGAGAGAGAGAGAGAGAGAGAGAGAGAGAGAGAGCAATGAAACCATCCGTGTTTTAATCAGTTTAGCGAATCTGATGGGTGATCCAATCACAAATATGAAATTTTTAGATATTTGTTTATTTATAATTTTTTTAATCTTTTATTGATTAATGTAACTTTAAAACTTTATTAGAGTGAAATTTTTATAAAGTATAATATTGAATTTAAAAGTTATAAATTTTCTCATTCTAGTTTTTTTTTTTTTAAAAAAAAAAAATTTAATTCAAACTAAAATTTAAAGAAATTTATCTATCACGCTCTGAAATTCAGTGCCTAAGTTGGACAAGCCTGACTCCGAATCTCAAGTCATGATTTCATATCCAAACATCCACAACCGCATTTAATAAAGAAGAAAAATCATTACAATACACAAACATTTATCCAATACAATGTATAACACTATCAGTCTAGACTCACTTCTGAATTTCTGCTATATATTTTTTTTCCAAATATTAATAGAGATATAACTACAAGTAAGCCGATGGTTAGATCTTCGCTCTGCTTTGCCCCGATTAAACTCCGAGCCTTGAAACACTGTTATTGTGGGTGTGAGCATAACTGGTCGTAGGATCTTATCCAACCTAAATATGAAATTTCTAAAATTAAATCATATGTATAAACAATAAAAATACTTTGTTTAAAGTTCAGATCAAAACATGAATCAAATACAAATCTTAAGAATGTCATGTATGCAATGTTGGAATCGTAAAGTTTACTCTAAATACCGCATTTTCCATGAATTCCATAAATAATTGAATCAAATAATCATCATCTCTTATAACACCGTACCCAAGTGAATGGACACGTCGCATTAATGCTCACGCACTGGTACCTCGTGATAAAGGACTCATTTATACGTTACTTGGTCAGACTACTGCTCCAATTGTACTTCTGACGTATGTCTGCGCACACAATTGTACTCATATACTGTACACAAATGAGACTTCGAAGGATCTAACGTGTTTTAGAGTCTTTCACCCAAAGGACATGATTGCTTACTTGCTAGCTTTAGAGTCTTTCACCTAAGGGACACGATTGTTATATTTGTTTTTACCATTCTTTTTTTCTTTCTTTCTTTTTTTACCTCATAATTCTATAATAAATAGAAATACATGTATGTCATGAATGAATTCAAAATCAATAATGAATTGATTCAATAAATCAGATTTTCCTACAATAATGCAAGTTCTATACAAAATTTGCAGAAATTTAATATTATTAAAATTTAGTCCCTAAAATTGTCTGAAAAATCGGACTATTTACTATAACAGACAATAAATTTGAATTTTCTGAGGGTACAAGTTATGTTTCATAATAGTATGGAAATTTATGCCAAAGCCCCTTGACTTGCTGGAAATTCTATTTGAATCCTAAAATTCTGATTTTTTAGTTAATTCAATTATATATGTCGAAAGAACTTGATTATTTTATAACTAATTTAAATTTCTCTTTAATAATTTGTTGTGAATGTTTAATCATTAAATTTATTTAAATTTTAGTTTGAATTAAAAAAAAAGTTTGAACAACAATGAGAAGATTTATAACTTTTAAATTCAATATTATACTATATTAAAATTTTACTCTAATAAAGTTTTAAAGTTATATTAATCACTAAAAATTTTAAAATATAAAAATCTAACCAATTTAGCTTAATTCCCACAATTTGAAATTTTCTTAAAATTGAGTCTATTTAAAATTTTAAATTAATTAAATCTTTAAAATTTTAGAATTAAAATTCAAATTTTAATCTTTAAAATTTTTTACATTGATTCCATAAAATAATTAAATTAAAATTTTAACTTAATTATTTAATTAAATTATTATTTAATAATTTAAGTTATACTATCTTAAATTAACTTAAAAATTTTAATTTAATTATTTTAAATAAAATATTCCAATCTATCAATTTTATCCGGTTCTTAAATTTAAATTTAATAAGTTAAGTAAAGTTATCAAGTTTTATTTTATTTTATTTTAATACTTATTAATTCTAAGTATTATAAATCATTAAGAATACTTTTAATTTTTTTTTTTGGATCAAGTACATGGTTAAGTTTAATAATTAATTAAGAATATTTTGAAATTAATTCAAATTTACTAATTTAAATAAATTTATTACTTCATAAACTAATATATTAAATATATAATCTAAAATTTTTATTTATTCCAAATAGATCGATATGATCATTATGTTTCTATATTATTATTAATAAAATATGTTTAGCAAATAAAAATAAATTTCTTAAAAAATTTAGGGGAGAAAAAAAAAGATTATATATATATATAAATAAATATCTAAAAAGTACACATATGGAATTGGATCACCTACTAGATTTGCTGAATTGATTCAAACATAGACAGTTTCGTTGCTTTCTCTCTCTTGTTTTTCTCCTACAGTTTTTTAACGCTTTTTTTTTTTTAGTTGCTATATTTACTTAGCCATTACTGTTGTGAAGATATGAAGAATGAGAGTGGAAGAAGAGTCTTAGTAGTAATGAGCTAAGAGAAAACATGTATGTTATATATATATATATATATATATATATATATATATATATATTGTGGTGGTTGATTTGGTAGGGTAGTTCAATAGATGGTTCAGATAGTTCGGGCCCCATCGTAATAGGATGAAAATGTAGTGTATCCAGGAACCCACCAGGAATATCACATATGGGGGGGGGGGGGTGGGGGGAAGACGTAAGCGATAAAGAAATGAGGAAGAGACTCCGCTCAAGCGGTGACGTGTGATGCTCGCTATGAATGTTTTATTTATTATTATTTTTAACAATTAAAATCAACGGCCCAATATAATGTCTGCTTAAAAATCTAGCCCGTTCCCTTGATTTGTCATATTAAGATAGGGTGTGTCCAAAAATGACGAAGGTCTAAGACTTAATTGGGCCACACGCTAGGAGAAAGTGGGCAGGGTGACTATCCATTTCTTCATTCTTATTCTTTTCTTTTCTTTTCTTCTTTGTTTTTTTTTTTTTAAAGAAAAAAATTAGAGAAGTTACCGTTTTAAGTTAGAGGACATTAAGGTTCTCTTGATTTGATAAGTGCGCACATGCGTATATTGTACATGAACACACGCACTCATGTGGTGCTTAACTGGTGTACATGTGTGTAACACATTCATCTAAGGTGTGATGCACACAAGTATGCATGAACGAATGAGGTGAACGAGTGGTTTAAAACGATGAGTTGATTTGGATAGATGATTGAGACATATGAATAACTTAGATGGTAGATGAAAGGGTTGGATTGAATGGTGATTGGGGAAATAGGTTGAGTTGAATTGCCTTTGGTGATGAATGGTTGAGATATTTGATGAGATCAAATGATGGATGACTAGGTATGAATGAAATGAGTACATGAGCAACACTGACCTGTACTCGGTTTCATTTTTTTAAATTATTACTTTTACACTACCTTGTTGGTCGTTTCATGCCTTTTTCATTTTCATCTTTCAACGTTTAATCGGGTGTGTTTTATACTTGGACAATCCGATTTGGGTAGAACTTGACTATGACTCACTATTTGACAAGCTCTACATAATGACTCTGATATTGACCTATGATCCTTAATAGTGGATTGAAAATAGAATTTCAATGGCTCCCTCTCTCTCTTGATCTCACGTGAAGTGCACAAGTGTTCCATTTGAATACTAAATAGTAGATTTATATTATACTTCACAAGTTATGAAATAAACAATTTACTTTGATAGTTGGGTGATTCAATTGGAGGATCAAGTAGGATATACGGTTAGAGGGTGAGATTCAATTAGGATAATTAGATGTTTAGGAGTGTGATTACATAATTAGGTTAACTTATTGTCACTTTCACTAATAAATAAGTACAAAGTGGGTTTTTGATATGAATCGGCCGGATGGTTCGTCAAATGAAATGTTTAGATTGATGGTTAGAGAAATAGTGATGACCTGTGCATGTATTAGACAAGTGAGAAGCTTTGGACTAAAAGGCGGAAAATGGGGGAGGGATCAGAAGCGTTCATCATTGAACTTGGTTTGGACTAAAAGGCGGAAAATGGGGGAGAAACAAAGCGTTGCTTCTTGATTTTTCAATTGCAGTCTTTAAGCTTAAGCTGAAGAGCCATCCAGTACGGATTCTTGGAATCTTGTTACAGGATGAGTTCCTTGGCAGCCCCAGGTGGGCCCATCTATGATCAGTCATGATCCTCGGTAGGTGAGTTCCCATTATGCAGGCCCTTAATTAGACGGCTGTGATCATCCTATTGGGTTGGTTATGGGATCGTCAACGAATCACCTGTGGTCCAACATGATCTTAGGTGAATCCACATGGGTCCCACAGAGGAACACACACGAGAAGATAATGAGACCTCGCACTGGATCATAAGTGTTAAGGTGGAATTTCTTTATATTTTTGTTTTGTAGGATCCTTTCTCGTACGTTGTATATCACGCGACCTGGACTGTCCAAATTTTGGGGCAGGCAGACTATTACCTGAAATTCACACTGACCACTCCATGAATTTGGACCGTCGAACACTATATTTTTAGCAATCCTTTTGACTGACGCCAAATGGGTGGTTAGGATCCCTTCATCAGTTTGGTTTTTGGGTTACGCTCCATCCTGTATTGGCTTGAATTTGTGCCACGTATTCGGTGGATTTGACACCACAGCTTTTTAAAGTGGCGAACAATGGTTGCGTGAAGCCCAGTAGGAATCCAATTCCAAGTCTCTCCAACAAGTAAAAAAGTGAGAAAAGGAAGCATCACCATGCGGACAATAACGTTACACATGTAGAAGATCCTGTCCATTCATCAGTCAGGAGACAGTTTGAGCTTGTCTTGGGATATAACTAAGACTGGTCCACTCATCGGGATTGGCCCCACTTGAAATCAGTTGAGTGATTATACTGAAAGACTATATGTAGCTTACCTGGTCAGTAGACAGGACTGATTTTTGGGCCAGGACTTCCCCATTAGGGTTCTCAATGGGTAACTGGATCTGAGGTTACTTGATGGATCCAAGCCGTTAAAAATGGGAATCCGGTTTCCAATCTTCGGACCCATTTGGGAAATGGGCTGGTTTTGTCTCAACTTGTGGACCTGATTAAGTTAACGGGGTCTGGCCGGGTGCAGGTCAGGTCTAGAACTCAGACATGGTCAAAGTCATATTAGGTTGGATCAAGTCTGTTTGGGACAGGTCCAATTTATAATCACCCATCATATGCAATGTACAAAATTTATATAGTATAAGATCCGTTAATCCATGCCTAGTATTCTTAACTTAGCCTATTTATTTTAAGTTTTACAAAACATGACCCCAACCCGACCTATGCGAGAAATGGGTCTGACCCAAACCTTGATCTGAGTCTAGGTCTTCAAGTTGAGACATAGACCTGAAAGGATCGAACCCGGTTAGTTATAAGTGCTATAGGACCCAACCCGAGACCTGCTGAGAGCCCTATGCTCAAAGTGTTTTACCTTATGAACGGCCCAGATCTGATACAAGAGTGAAACACTAGGACATGTAACCCCGGTGGGCCAGCCCTATGTTGGCCCAACAAATAAACTCGGCCCGAATTGGGCTGGACCTGGCACCCAGTCCAATCCTCAAACCTCATACTATTCTCGTGAACACCCGGCGCAGGTTAGAATCCCAACACAAATACTCGAGAACCGTCGACACATTTCCAACCGCCTCCTTCAAGAGTCTGTATATAAACGGCGAGAAATTGACGAGTCCAACCAAAGCCACCTGCGACAAAAAGCAAATAGCCCGATTTCTCGCGAGAAGATAAAATGTTCTTCTTCTTCGTCGGTGGTGTCGAGCCGCGGGTCTCCCAAATCATAAAGTCCGGCATCCAGCGCTGCATCCGCTGCGGGTCACCAGCAGATCTCGTCGAGTACGAGAAAGTCCTCAAGCTTTTCTTCGTCCCCGTTTACCGGTGGCCCGCAAAAGAGCCCGTGATCTACTGCAATAGGTGCTCTCTCATTCTTCCGCAGCCCCCTTTCTCTCTTCCTCGGGATGGAGAGTCTTCTGAAACTTCCTCGGCTATGGTGTCCGACGTACTACGATGCCATTCGTGCGCCCGCGTCGTCGATCCCGAATTCCGGTTTTGCCCCTACTGCGGCTCTGAACTGTGAGGGTAATTGCGTAATTTGTGTAGGGTTTTTTGTTTCGATCTGTTTCTTGAATTTTATGTTTGTTGAGATGTAGAGGCTTTTTAAACCCTAAATCCTTTTTATGTGAATATGATGTAGAGAGAGATGCTGAAGAGGTGATTCTTTCCAGCGTGGCACGCGTGTGGGAGATCTGGGCCGTTTATCAGATCGGCCCCACTGTGTGCGTGTTCCTAAATCGAAAACCTGGTCAGTCTCAGGCGGTCACATGTTTCCGTTGGATACGGACCGTCGACCTCCTGATTGTTGTGCCGGCCCCACCTGATGAACAGTCCTGATGATGCACGCGCGTGACCCTCATCCCCTTAATATTTGCCAGGGAGTATTTAATGCGTGCATACACGTGCCACACGTATAGCTCAATTACAACCGTCGAAATCGTGATTATCATCACTCCAAAATCAGATCCACTGGACGATCCTGGCCTTTGATTGATGGACATGTCACACGTGGAGACAGATGGTCACATGGTGGTTGGCTTTGATCAAAACCGGCTACTAGGTTGGTTGGTTTTGATCAAAACCAGCTAAGGGGTGGTCGGTTTGGATAAAACTGGCAACCCGGCCACTAGATCGCGAGATTAAAATCGGCTAGCTGTCTTTCATGTATGACACAATCTGGACCGTCAATTGTCTTCCTAATATATTTTTACCGGTTAAATGATCTTATCAAAGTCCATGTGATAACCATGGGCCCCACCGTGATGGCTGTGTTCCATCTGTTTCACCAGCTTATTCTAAGGCATGAGCTCAAAATTGAAGGATGCTTAAATCTCAACAGGAAAAATTGGAGATTCAACATGTGCAGTTGAAATCTTTCCATGGCTACAGTAGTTTTGGATCAAGCTGATATTTGTGTTGGAAAGGAAATAATGGAGTTATTGAAGGGTAAAATATTTCAATTTAAGAATTTTTTTAATTAAAGTTAGGCTTATCATGTAAAATCATTGATGGAAAGGCTAGAGGCATTGTCTATCTTATGACAATAGATGGAGATGCATTCTAGCAGACCTCTCTTTGCTGCGGTCCATCATGATAGCAACTCATGTGGTTGAAGGCCATCTACTCAACCATTGAACACGTGGCATAGAAAGTGATCCAAACCATCCAATACCAGGGAGCAGATTAGGTGAGATCCCTAACTCACCCAACACGTTGTGGCCCTAATGTGGGGCCTGCCTTTATGTATGTATTCTGTATCCATGCCTTTCCATATTGTTTCAGGGCATCATCCCAAAAATGAAACAGATCCAATGATCAGGTGGACCATACCATATGAAACAGTGGTAATTGAACGTCCTATCATTAAGAACTTGTCAGGGTGCATGTTAATATTTCCAATCTGTTGGTAAGGTCACATAAGCCTGATGAAGAGAAAAACAAATATGAGCTTGGTCCAAAACTTTTGTGGCCCATTAATGTTCAATTACTTTTATTTCCTATGGTATAGTGTAACGTCCTGAAAATTGGGGGTCGAGCATCGGCTCAACTCACGAGTTCTAATGCATCACTTATGCAACATGGATTATGATGATTAAATGTTGTCCGTATTAGTGCATTTAACATGAATGAGATTATACCAAAACAGCATATCATCCTCCAGAGACAGTTACATTACGCAAGCAGAAGACTGTGATAAGTATATAAAGTATGTAAGTGATTGTGAGTCTCCCGAGTATAATCATGTTACCAGGTCGAATAGTTACAAGTATTATTTCAAAATACAAAATATCAAAATGTGGTGGTTTACTACAAAGTATCAGTCCTGAAGCCCCGCCGATTCAGAACGGTCTACGTAAACCCGCCTGAATACTGCATGTATGAGAATGCCTCTTCATCATCCTCAAAGCTCGGCTCTGCCTCGCAGGTTGCGCCATCATCTGAAACTACAAGAGGGTCTGGTTGGTGTTTAAAACATCATCACATAATGTGGGAGTGAGTGATCAACTTAGTGGAACAATAAAGCAAAGGTTAACATGTTATCAATTCAGTCAAGCAGTAATGATAAAGCAGCACATTCAAACATCCTAAGTATTCTGATTAATGTAAGAATGATATGAAATAATGATGCATGTCCTCGCCTACTCTCCCTCAACGACTTCATCTCACGATCGCGCATGAAATATTTCCTCAGTGCTTGATCTGCTATGCCAAACACACACGTAATGCGGTGCATGAACATGATTACCAAGTTTCTTATTAGACCTTTTTCATACAGCAGAGTTGGGAAGCTAATGTACCTCCCTTAGGTCAATTTTTAAACAATGATTCATTCTAGGGTCGTCAGTCCAAGTAAATCTCATACGATGTTATGGTTCTAGGTCACTGTAAAGGGCTCGTCACCTTATCAGTGTAGGCCGATAGCTCGAATACAGTGTCCCATACCACCGTATTCGGCTCACGAGTTTCGGTTGCTCACTGGTCACTACGAGAAGGCTCGTCATCCCAACGTAGGCCGACAGCTCGACCACGGTGTCCCATGCCACCATGCCCGACTCATAAGTTTTAGCAGATCGAGGTACCAAGGTTAAAGGAGTTCTTCACTGGTGAGTTTGATACCTTATATTCAAGCAATAGCGTCCATACATGGTGAACATACATCGGGTCAATCGGGTTACTTGACGAGCTCGACTGGTACGAGCGCACATCGAATTGATCGATATAAAGTGCACGAGCACTCCGTGTGGCCTAACCACTGTCGACAACCGAAGTACGGCTCGAACTCATCGAACACGTCCTATGAGGCGAAAACAACCTCAGCTACCAAATCAAGGCCTGTTACCGATTGTCTGGACTATATCATAGTCCTAAGCGCATTCAACTTCAGCAGATAATCATATGAGAAAATCAAGGCAGCAATGAATCAATAATTCAATTCATACAATCATTTAAGCACATTAGGAAATACAACTTAAACATGAATTCACACATATACATTCTATACCTAAACAAACACTATAGTATAAATACATAGAGGAAATCATGCACATAATTAAGGTAGTTGAAAATTATATCTCAACAATTATATAAAGTGTAATTTACTAACTACTAGTTCATTCGGACATTTACAAACACTTAGGCTACACTTTTTAACATACACGACGTATGTTGGCCATAACATGTATTGGGGCAAATTCTTTCGCCAAGGAGTTGTTACACATACAACTGGTATAAACACACAGCAATTAATCATGGGAAACACATTTTCAAATTCCATACGTATACAACCCTTGCTACAAATACATGGAATACACCAAACTCAATATATTTCATATATATCTGAAACGCGAAACAAACATTGCATTGGCATATGAAATAGCACCCACATTAGTAATAAATCATTAACCGACATTGAAAGCCTTGAAAACTATAACCTAAACGTTTATAGTCCTCACCTTACGCCGGTAAACACGTAACGGATTCATTTTAGACACTTAGCCTTTGTCAACGGCGAATTAGCAACCTATAGCATGAATTAGGTTAGCTATTTCATAACTTACACTATCTGAAACCCTAAAACAGATTAAGGTTAAGTTTTCTTACCTAAGTACGTTGTTGGAAACGCCGGATTTGTGATACAGATAGGGTGGCTAAGTGCGTGGAGCAATGGGATCAAATCTCAGGATGAATCTCCAACTCTCTCTCTCTCTCTCTTTCTCTCTCTTTCCTTTCCTTTTCCTCTCCTCTCTTTCTTAGGTTTTAAAATTCGTGTGGAATATAAGAGAGAGGGTTTAAGGCCCTTATAGAGGCCCATAACTGATGGGAATGGCCCCAGGGCCATGGTATACTTAGGTTATGTCCAAAGATCGGTTGTTCCGACCCAACGGAGCACTTCTGGAGCCCCCTTTTCTGCGTGCGGTCGGACTTAAGCTCCCTGACATTGGATGTAGGTGAGGCTGAGTTTTCGCTCCGATCGGGTTTACAGATCGACCGTGGCGAACCAGTTTCAGTTCAACGGTCACCGGCACTCGATTAGGGCCATAAGTACATTGTCATGTATGCGAAATTTTCCCTGATCCGAGGGTGTATTTGGGTCAGATTCTGACGGTCTGAATCCTTATATTTGGCCCACAAGTGACACGACTCAGTTTACTTAAATTCGAATTTTATTTCTAAAGATATTCACGTTTCTCACACACTTTGCTCCGGGCTCAAGTTGTGCATTTCTAGACACAATTAAAACTTGATTTCCGAGGGGGTTGTCAAGTCCAGTAATGCGGTTATAGTTGTATAGTTTTGCGCTTATCGGACTTTCGACGTGTTGTTCAGGTCAAATACGGAGTTTCGGTGTGCTCCCGAGAGCAACCGGGTTTAGAGATGGATTATAGATTTCAGGGTAATGTAGCGTCAATGATTCTGTATGGTTTGGGTCTTGCAGATCATATTTAAAGTGATTAGTGATAATTTCATCAGTACTCTAGCTTAGCACTTGCTTATATTAACCTAATTTCTAAAGGTTTTGGTCCTGGGTGATTTCTGCCTGAGGTGGTACTCGGGTCCTTGTACGGATTTTTCCGAGACGTTACATATAGTCCACCTGATAATTGGACCTGCTTTATTTTTGGGATAATTCCCTAAAATGATTTGGAAAAATAGATGGATAGCTTGAATACGGAATACATACATCAAGGTAAGCTCCACGGTAAGTGCCACACCGTCTTGGGTGAGTCTGGGTTCTCACCTAATCTACTACCCCAATAACGTTAGGAGCAGAGTAGGTGAGACCCCAGCTCTATTAAGGTAGGCAGGACCCCTTACTATGGGGCTCACAGTGATGTATGTGCCTTAAATCTACACCGTCTAAACATTTTGAAACCTTATTTTAGGGCATGATACCAAAAATGAAGCAGATCCAAATCTTATTGCAGGAAATAGTAGTGATTGAATCTCTACCATTAAAAACTCTTATGGGGGCCACCGGAAAGTTTATTCGTCATCCAACATGTTTATTAAGGTCACAAAGATCTGGATGAAGAGACCACGTAAATATCAACTTGATCTAAAACTTGTGTGGCCCACATGAAGTTAATTACCACTGTTTCCTATATTTGCAGACACCCCACCTCAAGCTGATAAGCTGATTAAAGATTGAACAAAACCTAATCCATACCCTGAACCTTAATCCAAACCCTGACTTAGACCCTCGAACCCGATCCAAACCCTAACATATACCCTCAAACCTCGATCCAAACCTTGACCTATACCCTCGGACCCAATCTAAACCCTAATATAAACCTTTATTCATACCCAAAACTCTAAAGCGAACTTTAAACACAAACCCTAAAACCCTAGAAATCAACCCTAAACCTAATTAACTCTGTCACATAAGCTTCTTAAAACCTAACCCTAAACCTAAACCTTAGGAAAACATAACCCATCGAGTCAACTCACCCGGTCAGCCCACATAGCCTACCTAGTTAGCTCACCTTGTCAAGTCAAGTCCATAAATCCATTTTAGCTCAAGCCCATTCCAAAGCCCAAATCGGTATACAAAAATGGACAACAAAGCAGCTTCAGATAAACAAAGTAATCCACGTGTATGGGAGGAGCATCCCTTCAAAGTTGAAGCAAAACTTAGGGATGAGCCTCCCTTTAGGGCGCCACTCGCCATGTGGCACTAACCGTAGTTGAGTCAGCTGCTCACTTGTGTGCAATTGTCCTCTTTTCCAGTCTCATGCATGCGAAGAATTTTGAAGTTACTTTGGTGCTCCTCTTTAGCCAAAATTATGTATCATGCCATCAATCCAACCCATGTGATTTGCCACATAGCAATCTCAAATCTCAACCATCCAAATCTTTTCTAGTCTCAAGCCTTGCAAGATTTGCTAGAAAATCAGGCTTGGGAGATGGGGCTATAAATACCCCCATTCCCTTCACATTTCAAGCATATACAAAAACATCCACTCTCATTTCAAACCTTTTCACTCACCCATTAAGCCCTTAGTCTAGCTACTCCATCCCTCCACCAAGGAGAGGAAAGAGTTATAGGAAAGAGTTTAGCCCAAGTTAAGCTAAGTCTAGCCAAATCGAGAACCACTTGAGCCATCCAGATCTCAATCCAAGCTTCTCAACCCAACCCTTGGGAAACTACCGTCCATCCAACCGTTCAATCTTTAATTAAGTTTCATCTAGTCCAAACATCTGCATCGTACGTTCATACAACACACTCTTGTACTAAATTGGCTCGAAAGTATGCTCGGCAGGTTGCCGATATAATCGAATCCTACCCATCAGAAACTTTGCCGATTTAATCACAAGCATTGCATTCCATACAATATTGAGAATTAATCATCAACCCTCAAGAATAGTCAAGTCCTGTGAAGTAGAGACCGTATGTTAGTATGAGCATAGTAGGTGCTTAATAACTTCCATCTTTGTAACAACAATCCCTTATTTAGAATCTCTTATCATAGACCGTAGAATCACTTTAGGGTTGAGAATCTTCATATCCTCTATCCTAATGTTTTTATAGGGTCTAGCTAAATATAAAAACGAACAATTGGCTAATGGTAAATATGGTCAAACTCAAACTATCCTAATCAACTACGAAAGCCCTCGAGAAAGGTACCCATAGAAAGCGAATTGATTATGTCCATTGATATCCAGTGTCCATAATATTATATTCCACTTGAGATTTGGATCTGCTTCAATTTATGGATCATGCCCTAAAATGAGCTTTCAATATAGAAGAATGGTGTGGATGTAGTCACATACATCACAATGGGCCCCACAGTCGGGGTCCCACCCACCTCAATGGATCCAAGGTCTCACCTTCCACTCCCAATAACGCCACCCACACTGCGACCTAGACCAAAATCATATTTATTAGACGAGAAAATAAAGGACGCTTATTAGAAATATCCGCGACTTAGTGGACTACATGGTGGAGATTAAATCGCTATCGTTGAAAACTTCTTAGGGGCCACACAAGTTCTGAATCCAACTAATATTTTTGTTTTTCCTTCATCCAAATTTATTGAGAAATTTTCTCTGTAAACTTCACTTTTAACTGAGCAGCTTACCTAAACTTCCAAAACTTTACTTTCCATTTCTAAACTGTAAAGTTTTTTTCGGACGAAAATACCATTGCTATACCAAAAATCCATATTTGTGTCTTCATATTTCTTCCTGAAATCATCTAATCTTTTCGTGTTTCTTCCTCAAATTGTCTCTTCATTTTTCTTCCTGAAATTTTCACTTCATTTTCTTCATTGCTTCAAACCGGTTACGTTGAAGAAGGATTTGATTCGGAATTTGAAGAGGGATTTGAAGGAATAGAAGAGGAAGAAGATGGTGCCTCCGTCTAAGAAGCCATGCATTGCAAGTATAATCGTTTCAAAGAAATTCCACTTTGGTGAATTTTCACATGTACTTAGTCAATATTCACACTATACTCGGTGAATTTTCACTTGTACTCAATCAATTTTCACCTGCACTCGATTAATTTTTACTTGCACTCGTTCAATTTGCACTTGTACTCGGTGAATTTTTACATATACTCAATCAATTTTCACATGTACTTAGTCAATTTTTACTTGTACTCGGTTAATTTTTATTTGTATTTGGTGAATTTTCACCTGTGAAAAAACGATGGTTGAAAACCGTCTCAACACATGTAGTCTATGAATTTACAACGGTTGAAAACCGTCTCAAAACTTGTACTTGGTCAAAACTCACTGTTTTCACTTATGAAAAAACGACAGTTGAAAACCATCTCAAATTTCAATTATCAGCGGTTTTTACCTGCACGGTGTAATTTCACATGTGCTCGATTAATTCATATGTACATAGTCAATACCTATGCAGTGAAATTTCACATGTACTCAATTAATTCATATGTACGTAGTCAATTTCACTGAGAGTGATATTCAAAGAGAACTTGGCCAAATTCACTTCGAAAAGATATATTCATTCTTCATTCTTCATTCTTCATTCTTCATTCTTACCTCCTACAACGACCCTTCTAATGAAACATGAGTTTAAGAAGAAAAAGACCACATTGAAGTGAAACATGATTTTAAAATAGGAAACTTTTATAGAGTAAAGCTTGAAAGATTCTCAATTTATCAACACAACCGGTTTGAAGCAATGAATAGAACTCTGAAAAAGATGCAGATGTAAAATAACAATAACTAGAGATTCCATTAGAGATTTCAGAAAGAAAACAAAGAGAAGAATAATTTTTAGGAATAGCTGAATGAAAGGAATATAACCCAAAAAACAAGGTATTTTTGTCTTAACAAAATCAATTCATACATTATAGATTTAGAAATACAAAGTGAAGTTTCAGAGGTCTAGTTTAGCTAAGTAAATTAAGACTGAATCCTACATGGTGAAAATTTTCAAATCTATTTCACCTCAGGTTGGATGGCTTGTCCATGACGTCAGTGTTCAAACACGCGTATTTATCGCTGAGCCATGGGTGGTTGATTAGACATGATTGACTTTTTTAAGTTGTGTATTAGGTGGGTGCAGATTAGGTGTTACCCACCATAGAGCCCAGTTTAACGATGTGTTGTATATCCATGCCGTTCATCCATTTTCCGGCCCATTTTAAGACATGGTCCTAAAAATTAAGCAGATCCAAATCTCAGGTGAACCAAACCCCTGGTGATTGAAATGTCACCATTAAAAACTTCCTAGGCCCCATAGTAATGCCCACCGTAATGCTTCTTTTCCATCCAAGCCGTTGATAAGGTCAACCAAACCTTGAGGAATGGAATATAAAAAGATGAACTTGATCCAAAACTTTTGTAGCTCACAAAAAGCTTCACCATTGTTTCCAATGACATGGTTCGCCTAAGATTTGGATCTGCTTAACTGATTTGGATCACATCCTAAAATGATCTGAAAAAATGGATGGCTGGCGTTGATATACAAAAACTTCATCAAAGTAGGCCCCGCTTGCCTTACACGGATTGCGTGACCCAAGTGGGTGTCTGGCTCGGTGTACCTCACCATGATGTATGTGTTATATCCATAACCGGTCCATCCATCTTTCGAGATTATTTAAAGCATGAGAAAAAATAAAATGAGACAGATCTAAAACTCAACTAGACTACACCATGGAAAGCAATGGGGACTATACCTACCCTTGTAACCTTCAATGGCTCGTCATGATGTATATTTTCCATCCAACCTTTTCATAAGGCCATACACACGAAGTTGTAACCTTCCGCAGGCATGATGTTTATTTTCCATCCAACATTTTCATGAGGTCATTTTCATAAGGTCATATAGACGAAGTGAAAACACAAACATAGCTTGATATAAAACTTCAGTGACCTCTAGAAGTTTTCAATGGTAGAACTTCAATACCCACTGCTTTATGTGGTTTATTTCACTTGATCTTTAGATCTGTCTCATTTTTTAGCCCATGCTGTAAAATAATCATAAAGTGTATGGACGGTGTGGATATATTACATACATCATAGTGGGTCCATAGAGCCCGGTGAGGTCGACACACTACGGAGCTCGGCACACCACGCAATCCACTTCCCAGGGGCCGTGTGTGTATGGGATTAGGATCATCACACAACGAATGGTAGTTCAAGTGTACTCGCCTCATGCATGGAAACAACAATGCCCACGTGTGAAAGATCAAAGCAGCACATCAAGTGATACTCACGAAACTTAGGCCAATCTGATAATCAGGTGGGCCATCGGTGTCAAGAAAAAAAATGAAAGTTTAAGAGAATTTGAAACAACGGTCCAAATTCCATGTACATTTGATTCTCTGCCAAAGTAATGGTTCGTACTCGCGAACTCGGGAATTGCACTCACTGTAGATAACTTGCAACCCTAAGATTAGATTCAATGAACAATCCTAACCATTGATTAGTGGACATTTGTTATTGAATTCCCGCCGTTGAGTAGTCTCCATCTGTATCATCTATTGCGTCCATCACTAATAGGCCTTTAAGGCTGTCTGTTTTTATCGCTAGTATTAAGTGGGGCAGAGATTATGGACAGTTGAATTTGAAATATATAATAGGTGGCCCACATTTATATGTACGCATTTTCTGCTCCGTTGACTGGACCTATCCTTTGGAAATCTAGACGCTTTATTTTGGCCCGCCATTAATTTGACAATTTCCTAATCTTAAACTTTGGATTTATGTGTAAGACTATCAAGTAGGCCACACGTGATCATTGGTTTATATTTAATTATTGGATTATTCGGATTGAGTGATTCAGTGAACCCTACTCCAGTGTGATCGTTGCAAATAGATTTGAGGCTGGACACTTAAATTGTGGTCCCCATACACGGTTATTAAGCTGGACATGAAAACCTAAAGTGTGAAGATCCTAAATAAGAAAAATATGATAAGTAAGCTTCTTTGACTCTCTTGTCTATAACCATAGTCATTAGTTCGCTCTACGAAATTCTATCCCAGTCATAATGTCCAAAGATGCAGATCATGCATAATACAATTCCTAACTCCATGATTATCTCAACATGATCATCAGGTGGGCCATGCTTATAAAAACAAAATGAATGGCTAGAAAAAAAAAAAAAAAAAATCATCAGCGGTGCAAACCCTACGCACCCTCGTGGATGCCAATTTCCTATAACAGCTCCACAGCCTTGTTTTCCCTTTGCATGACTTGTATACTAAATTTTAAAGCTTTTACATTAAAATTAAATCTTTTAAGAATACAAAAAATATATATATAAAGAATTTTTTAAATTTAAAAAGACATCTTCAATATATAAAAACTCAATTTTAAAATGTGAAAGGTTATTTTATAAATATAATAATGATGACGCCCTTAGAAGTGAAAAGTCTAAATGAAAAACAATATATAATCATATGGTCCACTCCTTATATATATTTCAATGGACGTCCCTAATCTTATCCTCTCCTATGATATGGGCCATTTATTTAGATCTTTCAATTGTTGAAAATGTCCTAACATGAGTTGAGGCAACTGCTAGTCAAACTAGATGAGACACACATCACAATGGGCCCCATAAAACTTTTTTAGTTGCATGTCTTCCTTACAGAAGTGTTGTCCAAGATTGAGGTCCACGCAGCACACTTGATTTCATTAACCTAATTTTTATGGATGCAAATTTCAAAAAGCTTTGTGGGGCCCACCACAATTTTCATATGTCATCTACCATACCCATCAGCTGCAAAATTTCATGTCAGGTCGGAGCCTAAAATTCAAACAGAACAAAAAACTCATGTAGGAGACTCTGTCATAGATAATAGGGATGGAGACACTCATCACTCAAAGCTATAGTGATGTTTATATTAACAACTTCAGCAATTCCAACTGCAATTGTATTTTTAAATGTAGTCCTCCGAATATTTTTCTGTTAGTATTCCTTAAGAATAGGTCAGCTTGAATATTACTGAAACATAGGATATAGTTATTGCTTTCTGTTTTGATTTAATGTATTATTTATACGATTTGTTTCTTTAATGAAAATGGTGAGTTCACACATTTATCAATCTCTTCATGGTATCAGAGCAGCTCCTCCTTCACTGCTGCTAAATTTTTTCTTTTCTCTCCCTTTCCCCCCTTCCCATACCGTCATGACTACTCCAAATGGTACACCCATTCTACCCATCACCAATGAATCTCAACTCCTCACAATCAACGCAGCTGCACAAGCTCCTCTCAAACTTGCCTCCTTCAACTATTTCTCATGGAAAATCCAATTTAAAACACTCTTCATTGGCTATGATCTCCTTGGATACATTGATGGATCCAAACCTTGTCCACCCAAAACTCTAACAACAAACAATGTTGCCACACTAAATCCTGCCTGCACCCTCTGGATTGGCCAAGATCAACTGATTTTGAATGCTCTCATTAACTCTCTCTCACCCACAATCATCTCATTCATTACTCGTGCCAAAACCTCTTGTGAAGCATGGACTATTCTAGCAAATACCTATGCCAAACCATCTCATGGTCGCATTAAACAAGTCAAAAATCTTCTCAAAAATCCCAATAAAGGCACTATGACAGTAACTGATTTTCTGCACTCTGTCAAAGCACGTACAGATGAATTGGCCATCCTAGGCGCCCCAATGGAGGAAGAAGACCTTACAGAGAAGATCTTGGATGGACTAGGTGATGAGTACAAAGAACTTGTCCGTGCTGTTCAAGCCCGTGACACCTCTATATCATTTGATGAACTCCATGAGAAACTCTTATCCTTTGAAGCCTCTCTCTCAGCCAACACAAAATCTGAAATAAATCTTCCTATTACTGCTAATCCCACAAACAGGAACAATCCTATGAACACCAACTAGAGGCCACATAGGACCAACACCAACACCAACTGGCGTCCCAACCACTCATACTCTCCAGGTAACACAGGTTGGCGTCCACCTGCAACCTACCCTGCCCGCCCTCCTATGGCCACCAACCCAGGAACTCCACCTCGCACCAACCGACCTCCACCTCGTCCATACCAGGGGTTTTGCCAAATCTGTGGCATTCAAGGTCACACTGCCAAGCGATGTCTATCCTTCCAGCTTGTACCAATACAATCATCTACTACAAGTGCTACACCACCAGCTACCTCTTCCACCTCTTGGCAGCCACGGGCTCACTATGCTGCCAATACCACCACCAATAATCCATCATGGCTGCTAGACAGTGGAGCCTCTCATCATGTCACTACCGACTTAAACAACCTGTCTCTTCATGCACCATACACTGGATCAGATGATGTTATGATTGGTGATGGTACAGGTTTACTCATCTCTCACACTGGTTTTGCTTCTCTTCCATCATCAACCACCACTTTTACCTTGGATGATGTTCTTTGTGTGCCAACTATGAAAAAGAACTTAATTTCTATCTCTCAATTTTGCATCTCTAATAATGTCTCTGTTGAATTTTTACCCTCTTCTTTTCATGTGAAGGATCTTCGTACGAGGGCAATCCTTTTGACGGGCAACACTAAGGATGGAGTGTATGAGTGGCCAGCTGCACAACCCGCCTCTTCCCCAATTCTAACCTTCATTCATGTCAAAACCACATCATCAAATTGGCATCATCGCTTAGGCCATCCCGCTTTTCCCATTTTAAAATACATTATGTCTAATTATCAGTTAGATTTTTATACAACCTTTACCAAAAGAATTCTCATGTAATGCTTGTCTTAACAATAAAAGTCATAAGCTTCATTTCTCCATTTCATCTCTTCACTCTACAAATTCTCTTGAAATAATTTTTTCTGATGTATGGACTTCTCCTATTTTGTCACAAGATGGTTTCAAATATTATGTTATTTTTGTTGATCACTTCACAAAATACATTTGGTTATACCCCCTCACAAAAAAATCTGAAGTTCAAGAAGTTTTCAAACGTTTCAAAGTCATTGTGGAAAATTATTTCTCTAAAAAAATTATCACTCTCTACTTTGATAATGGAGGCGAATATATGGTCCTCAAAGATTATCTCTCCCTCCATGGCATTTCCCACTTCACTACTCCACTACATACACCTGAACACAATGGCTACTCTGAAAGGAGACACCGCCATATCGTTGAAACTGGCCTCACCCTACTCTCTCACGCTTCACTTCCAATCACCTTCTGGCCTCATGCCTTTGCTACTGCTGTCTACCTCATTAACAGGCTTCCAACCACCACTCTCAATCTGTCCTCCCCCTTTGAATTAATTTTTCACAAAAATCTCAATTACTCTAGACTAAAAGTTTTTGGTTGTTTGTGTTATCCTTGGCTGCCCCCATATACTTCACAGAAACTTAATCCACGCTCCAAACCATATGTGTTTCTTGGGTACTCTTTATCTCAGAGTGCTTATCTCTGCCTTGACCCATCCACCTCCAAAATTTATGTTTCTCGCCATGTTCAGTTTGTTGAATCAATCTTTCCATACACCTCACTGCACACCAATCTTCCACGTCCCATTTCCTCTACCATATCTAGTTGGATTCGTCCTGTCCTTACTATCTCCACTCCTACATCATCCCAGCAGGCAGCCCACACTCCATCTGCAACTAGCTCTCAAGGACTGCTTCTGCCCGGGACTACTTCACAACCAGCTGCCCCGTTCCCACAACAAGCTTCCCCTGCCCGCCAACCATCTCCTCAACATTCACTTACAACACCGAACCACACATCCCCATCCCACCTTCCACTCAACACTGCATGACTACCCGAGCCAAGAATAACATCACCAAACCAATTCAGAAACTCAACCTTCATACCTACAAACCAACGTCCCAAAATACTACTCCTACATCTATCTCCCAAGCTCTCAAAGATCACAATTGTCGTCAAGCTATGTCCGAAGAGTATGATGCACTTGTTCGTAATGGAATTGGGAACTAGTTCCCCCTGAAGACATTTCTAATCTGGTTGGTTGCAAATGGATTTTCCGTCTTAAACTTGAGTGTTGAACAAGCCTCATTTTAGAGCTTACTTTTTAACATCCAGGAATTGAGTAGATGTCATGTCGGAGATCACTATCTATGGAGCTTATGGTTACATGGGCTCAGTTATATACCTGCCATTTTCTTGTGGTGTGGCCCACTTGAGTGTTGAAGCAGCCTCATTTCAGAGCTCACTTACATGTGGTGCATAGATCACTATCTACAGAGCTTGGGCTCTATAATAGGGCATCATGTGGTCTGGGATCTTCTTTCACATGCTAAACCTAGATATTACTCATTAAGGATTGTGAGACTTTATAGTATAATTAAAATATAATACAACCATACCAATCGGGTCCAGCTATATGCTGAACACTAGCATTGATAGCTTATATTTAAAAAATACGAGTTGCTGGACTGTGAATATCAATTTTTGCAATTCCATCCATTAGATGCTTGTGTGTATCTTCATTTTCTAATGATCTTTGATGGCCTACCTTCCAAATAGACCCGATTATATGATAGGTGTGGTTTTTGGTACATGATCCATCGAAGCTATGGCCAGTAAATGGATGGAAGCTATGGCCAGTAAATGGATGGACTAGATTCATAGATGACTCTTCCACTTGTGTTGAGTGCTTGTATTTTCCCTTCATCCCAGTGGGAATCACATTAAGAAGGGTTGCATGGCATAGAAACATCGTAGTGGGCCGAAGAAAGTTGCAACAGTCAATGTTTCCATACTCAGTGTTTTCTGTGGAGTGGTGTGGTGTGATGTGGCTCATTTGAGTTTTTGATCTGCCTTGATTTTGATATCGTGTTATAATGAGTTAGTGAAATTGATGGATGGACTGAACATGATGGGTGGGCCCATGGAACTTCGGGTTATAGGACATCCCCAGTGTTGGTACGTGCACAGACCGAGCTCCTTTCACTCTTGACGTGGCATAACTTGATTGGATGTGATAAGCTATTAGAAGCACTCTCTCCCGTGATGTTGGCATGGCAATATTTGATTGTCTAGGAGACTGCAATGATAGATGGTCCAATTCAAACATGCTTTAACTGGTCCATCTCTGATAGTCAAGCCGACCAAATCCTGCCAGGTCAAGTAGAGAGATCTTCGCACGGGGAGAGAGAAAAGAGAGAATTCTCTTAGGCCAGAGCTAATATGGTAAGATTTGATTGTGCCGTTGTAAGAGATGGAAGCAAATTACGTGCAACATGGTGGAGCCTACATTGATGTATATATTCTATATCCATGCCATTTGTGTGGTTTCCTGGATCATTTTAAGGCAATAGCTATCTAAATCTAAAGTGGACTATACTATAGAAAATAATGGTAATTGAACACCTTACCATTGAAAACTTCTTAGGGCCCACTGTAATGTCTTTTTTCCCTCCAACCTTTTGATAAGGTCAAATAAACTTAGATGAAAAGGGAAAATAAAATAAAATTAATCCAAAACTTATGTGACTCGTTAATGGCCAATCACCACTGTTTCCTATGGTATGGTCCACCTGGGATTTGGATCTTCTTCATTCCTGGGCTCATGTCCTAACATGCTCTGTCAAAACGGATGGATGGAGGAGATATAGAATACATAAATCAAGGTAAGCCCTCCAGTAAGGAGCACACCGTCTTGAGTAAGGCCGAGCCGCACCTAATGCGCTCCCTAAGAGAGGGTGTCACTTAATGCGCGTGTTTGAAAGTGGCTGGATGAGTTCGTACTCATCTGAGGTCCAACGAGTATGGACCAATCAAAGCTCATCAGCCTCACCCAATCGGATGGTCTGGCATGGCGGAAACGGATTGCCCACTCCCCCTGCCACCTGCCAATGGCTGATGGTCGGGACTCTGTGGCCCCACCATGATGTATGTGTTTCGTCCATGCCGTTCATCTATTATTTTAGATCATTTTAAGTATGAGACCAAAACATGAAGTATATCCAAACATCAAGTGGACCACGTTACAGGAAACAGTATTGAATGAATGTCGACCATTAAAAACTTTTTGGGAGCTAAAAAAGTATTGGATCAAGCTGATCTTTGGTTTTTCCCTTCATCTAGGTCTGTATAACCTAATCAACAGATTGGATGTCAAATAAACAGTACAGTGGGCCATAGGAGGATTTTAATGGTGGATATCTAATCGCTATTGTCTTCCAGTGGTGTGGTCCAACTGAGATTTATATGCATATCATTTTTGGGATCAAACCATAAAATGATCTTTAAAAATGGATGAACGGCATGGATGAAACACAAACATCATGGTGGGGCCCAAAGAGCACCGATCTTATGTGGACCATACCATAATAAACAATAGTGATTGAATCCCCACCATTAAAAACTTCACGGGGCTACCGAAATGTTTATCTGTCATCCAAACAGTTGATAAGGTCACAAAGATATGCATGAAGAGACCACACAAATATCAGCTTAATGCAAAGCTACTGTGGCTCACGATAACTTTTTAGTGATAGATTAGCATTTTTTGTTGTATTATGGTCCATCTGATGTTTGGATCTACTTCGTTTTTTGGATCATGCCTTAAAATGAGCTTTCAATATGGATGGACGGTGTAGATGTAGTCATATACATCACAGCAAGCCCCACAGTAAGGGTCCCACCCACTTCGGTGGATCAGGGGTCTCACCTAATCCGTTCCCACTTGAACATCACACTATAGAGTTTACGTAGTTCTTAAAAGGAGAGTTGTTACACGATGATATGTGTTACCCCAAGCATATGGGGCCCACCGTGATGTATTTTTTATATCCAACCCGTTAATCTGTTTTTTCATCTCATTTTAGAATGTGATCCTGGACCTTGAGAAGATCCAAATCTCAGGTGGGCCATACCACTAGAAACAGTGATGAATCATCATTAAAAACTTTTTGTGGGGTTTTGGATAAATCTTATCTGTGTATTTTCCCTTCATCCACATCTTACCGACATTGTCAATTGACATTATCAACACGTTGTATGGGAAATAAAAATTACGAAATCCTTACCATGGGTCCTTTCAAATTTTTAACGGTGAGGCGCTGTCCATCTAAGATTTAGTTCTTAATTTTGATAAAACGGCTTTAAATGGAATGGAGAAAAGGATTAACGGTGTGGATATTTAAACTTTTTTTAAAATCAAAGTGGGCCCACAGTAAGGGTAACACCTACGGACCCGGATTGCGTCCTACCCCGCCTGTCTCTAGCCCCTATTTCTGTGGGAGGGCCTGCTTTAATGTATCCATCCATTCTCTAGGATCATTTTATGGTATGTGAATAAAAATAAAGCAGATCCAACGCTCAAGTGGACCACACCAAATAATAAGCTTGGTTGCATTAAATGCACAGTCACCTTTGGTATGGTCCACTTGGGCATTGGATCTTCCTTATTTTTATGCACTTAACATAAAATGACCCAAGATGAGGAATTGACTGTGTAGATAAATCGATACATCACAATAGGCCTGCCAACATAACTGCCCGTTCGTGGCTAGTGACGGGGCAGGGGTTGGACGCAATCCGCGTCCAACACCCACGAGCGCGGATTAGATGCTGAGAAGGTCAGTAGCAATCGCTACCGAAGTAATGTCACTAAGCTCTGTACACTCACCATGATGCGTGTATTGTATCTATACTGACCAACCATTAGGAGAGATAATTTTATCACATTTCCTTTATAGCATTACAAAAGGAATGGGATAGATCTAAAGTTCAATAGGACCCTAGTGTAAGAAATAGTGGGGACAGTAACATCCACCATTTAAAACTTCTTAACAGTCAAAATAATTTCCGATCACGCTAATATTTTTGTTTTCACTTCATTATCTATATATTAACTTATGAATAGGTTAGATTTCAAAAATACTTCACGGTCAGCCATATAAATGTTTCAACGGTGAGTGTGACTGGTCTCATGGTTTTCAACGGTGGGTCAAATTGAACTTTAGATCTATCTCATTCTTTTTGTAATGCCGTAAAACAATCTCAAAAAATGGTTACACCGTATGAATACTACACATGCAGTATGGTGGTTCTATGGTGACGTCACTTCAGTAGCTATAGCTATACAGTGACCTTGTCAGTATCTAATCCGCGTCCAAGACCCACCAAGCTCTTAGGAAGCGGATTGCTACTGGGTAACTCAGTACCCTTAGTGTACTGAGTAAACTCTGTGGGGCCCACCTTAATTCATACATTTTAATCAACCCGTTCATCCATTTTATCAGATAATTTTAGGGCTTTAGCCCAAAAATAAAACCTATAAAAAGATCGAGTGCACCACACCAATGTAAACACAGTTGAAAAGTTCTCGGGGGCCATAGAAGTTTTAGATCAAGCTGATATTTGTTTTTTTCCCTTCATCCATTTCTATTTGATCTTATTAACAGGTTGGATGAAAAATAAGCATTACTGCGTGCCTCATAAAGGTTTCAACGGTGGAAACCAAAACTTCCACTGTTTCATGTGGTATAGTCCAGTTGAGGCGTGGATATACTTCCATTTTGATCTCAACGCCTAAAATGATCTCTAAAAACGGATGGACGGCGTAGATAAACCACATGCATTTACAGTGGGCCCAACAGAGTTTACTCAGTACGATAAGAGCGTACTAACTCAGTACACAATCCGATTTCAAGCTCTTACCCGGTTAACATGGAATCCGCGTCCTTTTCCTTTATCGGTACGGGTTGGGAAGTATACAATCCGCGTTTATCGGTACGGGTTGGGAAGTATACAATCCGCGTTCCTCGGTCCACGGAGCGGATTATGTGCAGTCATTGCCACACAAACATGGTGCGATCTGTACTGTGGGACCCACCTTGATATACATATAATATATCCACCCCGTCCATTCGTTATTCCATATTATTTTAGGCATAATACCTAAGGGAAAGCAGTTCCAAATATCAGGTGGACCACCACAATAAACAACGGTGAATGACCATTAAAAACTTCTTTTGTTGCACAAAAGTTTTGGATAAAGTTGATATTTATTTATTTTTATTGTTCCTCTATTCAGGTCTGCGTAACCTCATCAGGTTATATGTAAAATAAAAATTACGGTGGGCCCTACTAACTTTTAACTCTGACCGTTCAATCACCACTATTTCCTATTTTTGTGGTGCACTTGAGATTTGTATCATTTCATTTTTCGAATCATATACTAAAATGATATTTCAAACTAGATGGACGGCGTGGATAAAGAAAATACATCATGGTGGGTCCCAAAAAGCACCAACCAGTAGCGACGTCGGTACCGACAGGGTCCGTATGTAATCCGCGTCCGTCGGTCCATGCCGGGCAGGACCCAATGCGCGTCCCTGTAAAATCTCCTCCGTAATGAAAAGCGTAGCGTATCTTTTCAGCTCATGGAGCTGAGCTGCTGGCAGCAGAAAAGCAGAAGAAAGGAAGAAAGCTCTCTCTCTCTCTATCTGTCTATCTATCTATCTCGCTCGCTCGCTCTCTTTTCAAGGAGCTGAATTAATGGGGAGTGGAAGGAGAGGGAGAAGAGAGAGAAGTCCAAACGCTGGAGCTTTCTTTGTAGCGACTCTGCTGCTGTGGGTTGTGTCTGTGGTGTTTGAGATAATGTTCAACAGAAGGACAGAGCTGCTGCCTGTGGTTGGAGGCTTCTGTTTCTTCCAGGCATCGAACTGGGTCATACGTTTCGCCCTGTCCACAGACCCGCTCTTTGTCAATACTGCCGTTTCTCTGCTTCACTCCACCATCACTTCTCTTTCGGGTATTCGTTTGATATTCTTTCTTGTATTTTCTCTTTTATGCCCTACCATCACATGTAGCCTCTCTTGATTGAAGATACTACTCAAATCATAATGCATTAGATGGTATGGCCGTTTGGCAATCTTGAATTTGGTAGTTACTAAAAAGGAATTTATTTCCAGGAAACAAATTCTCTGAGAAACTGATTATGTTGGGCGTGTTTGGCATCTGGGAATGAAATTCTGTGGGAATTCAGAAACTGTGTTTAGGCACTTAAGGGTCGTTTGGATGCCTATAAATGGGGCTAACTGTAAATGATTTGCCGGTAAATGGTTTACCATCAGTGTTTGGATGCTGAAAATGCCTGTAAATGATTTACAGGCTGTAAATCATTTTACAGCTTTCAGCCCCATTTGATTTACAGGCAAAAAAGCTTTGATTTCATTTACAGGACTCAAAAACATTTTGCAGGCCATCCACACTCAGACAATCATTTACCTGTAAATCTGTTGGTCATAGGCCTGTGGGGCCCACTGGTGAGCAATCACTAGTGGGTGGGTCCCATGAGTTTAGGCCTTTTCCCGCCTCTTCCATTAGAAGATGATTTTCAAATATAAATTTGAATGAGGATGGGAGATAGGGATAAGACCAGATAATCTGGTCTCATCTAAATTCCCATCCTTTCCTATAAAAGGGACGAGGTTCTCTCGTGAAAAATATATCATCAGAAATACCGAGAGTACAAAGAGGAATAGTGGTTGGTATATAGAAATTTGTCCGTTTAATTTGTCCTTGGGACGATCTAAGCCATAGATCGTAATCCAGGGCCATCTATACCGTAGAATCAGAGGGGTGAATAGACCCATCTGCTCCAGTAGTGAATAGGCAGCCTGCTAGATCTGGAGCGTTAATCTTCGGCTTTGTGAAGGTTCCATATCATGTAGACCGTTAGATCTTGAGGGCTCACGCTTCCGCACATACTTTCAGTGGTATCAAAGCGACTCAACGGCAGATCTCCGACTTATTATTTTCATCATGAAAGGTAAGTGGCCCTCTTTTTTGTAAAGGTGAGAATTCCTTTCAGATAATCTGCTTTGGACAAGATTCCTGTCCATGGCTTTTTGAATTGTATCACTTAGTGTGCACACCATGACTCTCAATGTGCACATATGCACCAATTTTGGGCCCACACGGATGCATGTGCACGTGTAAAATATATGGACTCATGGATGTGCATGCTGTGGACAGTGCCCACAATCACGGCCTGACAATTTGGATGATTTGGATTCCAATTTCTTTTTTTTCTTTTTTCTTTTTTTTATTACATCAAATAGACGTGGCATGCATGTTTGGTGACCATGACTGTCGGTTTGTAGCCCATCACGTGGATGGGCCATGTACAAAATTGAACTTGATTTGTGGATGACACCCATTTGATAAAGTAGACTGTCCAAACGTTTTCCCCGGCTGAAATGGAGAATAAACTTCTAACTGTTCATCTTATATGGCTTAGATTGAGACTGTTGGCTATTTTATTCTTAGCCACTCATTTGAAGGACACCATATGTTAGGATGATTAGATCATGTAATCATTGAGGGTTGGTAAATCAGTAGTGGGCCATAATATTCAGACGATCTTGATTGATGCGCGTGTATTCTATGTCTGCTGTGGATGGGACCCCACAACTTATGAAGTAGTGGTGAACAATCACTGAAGCCCTCTCCGTTCCGTGACGAATGGAGGCTTTTGTAGATGGACCGGTGGCGGTCCCTCGTCCCAGCATCTCCACCACACACGTGGCAGATGTATAGGATAGTTTGAACTGTTATTTGGTGCACCGCACGCAATGTTGAGATTGTGTTTCATATCTGGGTTTTTCATGGCCCACCCGATTTTCCACATTTGTGTGATGGGTGTTGGGTGCCGTTGCACAAAACCTTAGGATCTAGCCTCCCAAATACACTAGAATTATGGGATAATAAAGCAATGAAATAAATCAAAGTACAAACCACACGACACAAGGAATTTTTACGTGGAAAACCCTCAAAGAGGTAAAAACCACGGGACCTAGTCCAGAGCAATAATTCACTATGAAGTAGAACGTTACAACCGATCACAAGCACACACCGCTTGGATCAAACCTTCTTCACTCACGCAGGAATGGATAAACAATATGAGAACAAAAGAAAAAACGGAGAAATCTCACCGATCACGAGGACGTAGAAGCGCTGAGACATGGATTGCGAAGTAGATCACCTCTACAAGCAGAATCTCCCTTCTACAAGCTTCCTCTCTCTCTTTCTCTCTTTCTCTCACATACACCTTTGATAGCCCTAAACCCTTTTAAAGTACCTTTAGGGAACCTTAGAAAACCCTAGGATCCACCCCAATCCCGCAGACACCTCTTTATATAGATTTAGAAAGAAGTAGAATTGGAATAGGAAACAAAAATCACGGAATCTGCGTTTCTGCCAATGAATCTGTGTAAACCTTCGATGTCATCGAAGGCCTTCGATGACAACCTTTGATATCATCTAAGGTCCTTCGATGATATCGAAAACGGACCAAAACTGTCTAGCGACCAAGGGTGAAAAATTCCGAAAATACTCGATGATATCGTCCGGCTTCGATGTCATCGAAGTTGGTTCGATATCATCGAACCATGACTGCAATGGGGAGAAAATCCCCATCAATGGGCCCGACTTTGTGGATCCCCTGATCCATCAAGGTTTGTGTGATACCCTATTGTAGGGCCCACCTGTTGTATGTGTCTTATATATATGCCATGATTCAGTCACAGCTGTTTCCTATCGTATGGTCCACCTATTCAAGTTTGGGATCATGACTTGAAATGAGCCATCAAAATGTATGGACGGTGTGGATGTAAGGTACATACGTCCAGTGTTCGAGTTGTCGGTATCGCTACAAGTTTCGCTGGCCGGAGATAAAGATATTATATCGTTATCGCCGATAATATCGCTGATAACCAGAAATGCAGGAAAACGTGGGGGAAACATGGAGAAAATAGTGGAATTTTTCAGTGAAACTCCAGGACATGCCTAAATACACATATTTGCATATTTAGGAATAAAAAAATTACAAAAAGAATGCATTACACGATAAGTTTTCATTTAATGGAGCCCATTTTAATGTGTTGTATATCCATGTCCGTCCATCTATTTTTCTGGATCATTTTAATGCACAATCCTACAAATGAAGTTGATCCCAATCTTATGTGGACCATACCATAGGAAACAGTGGTGATTGACCATTGAAAACTTATGGTAGGCCACATAAGTTTTGGTTCAAACTGAAATTTTATTTTATTTTATTTTATTATTATTATTATTTTAAAGGTTTCTCTAAGTTTATGACACCTCGTTGACGGTTTTAAGGGTCAACAAAACAATACAGTGGACCGTAGCAAGTTTTTCAAGGATAGGGATGTGGGTGGGACCCTAACCATGGGCCCACCTCAATGTATGCGTTGTATATGTACATAGTCCATCCTTTTAGCCAACTCATTTGAGTGCATGACCCAATAATGAAGCAGATCCAAATCTCAGGTAGACCACACCATGAGAAAAACATACACATGACCTTGATCCAAAACTTTTGTGGCCCCGAGAGGTTTTCAGCACTAGGCAGTCGGTGCCCACTGTTTCCTATGGTGTGGTTCATGTGGGCATTCAATCTGTCCCATTTTTGGGCTCATCACATAAAATGATTTTTCAAAATGGATGGACAGCGTGGATAAAAATCATACATTACGGTGGGCCCCATAGCTAGGTGTTGCCGGGGTTGTACCCAATCCGCTTCCCTTTGGCAATTCGTGGGGATGCAGATTGTATTGACGTTGCCAGTAAAGAGGTGGCTACTGGTCGATGCTCCCTGGGCCCACCATGATATATGTGTTATATCCAAACCATACATCCATTTGGCGATATCGTCTTAAGGCTTGGGACAAAAAATAAGACAGATCTAACTATCAAGTGGACCACACAGCAAAAACCAGTGGGGGATTGAACGTCTACCATTATAACCCTTTTTGGGGTCACAGAAGTTTTGGAACAAGAAATTTGTTTTTCCTCTTCATTCAGGTATTTGTGACCTTATGAACGGATTGGATGTAAAATAAACGTTACGGTGGGCTCTAAAAATTGTTTAACGGTGAAAATCATTATCTACGCTGCTATTTATGGTGTGGTACAGATGATCTTTGGATATGATTCATCTTTTGCATAATGCTCTAAAATGATATCTAAAAATAGATGAACGGTGTAGATATAATAAATACATCACTGTGGGGCCCATGTAACTTTGATCTCCTTTGAACCGTTCGTACAACTCGGAGCTCAAGGAGCGTCAGTGCTCGTCTTCGCACGACACGTACCTACAGCAGCTACAGCTAGGTACACCAGCCATTCCGCTTCCCTCGGTACACAACCGCTTCTGCTTCCGAGGCTCGATTTTTTTTTTTTAACACAAAAATATCAGAGTGAGAGGATTTCTCGCCGAGGGGTTTTTGACCGAGGGTTTCAAAACCCTAAATCAGACCCAAATCGAGGGGAAATCCGGCAAAATTTCATATTTTTCGCCGAAATTGCGACATCGATATTCCAATCGGAAAAAAGGGGGAAATTTGTAGGTTTTTCTTACCTAACAGGGCTTTTGTTCTTCCGAGTTCCAATCAGGTACGAAAATTGTGAATTTGAAGTTTTTTTTTTTTTCCTTATTTCAGCCACACCATGCCGATATTCTCGGCGAGAACCCATTTCTATCGATGATATCGCCGAAAAATGGGTTTTCGCCGAAAATTTCGCCGATATTCTATAGAGAAATGAAAACTTGGGGTTTCGGTGTCGCCAGTGCAGCGACACCGATATTATCGGCGATAATATCGACAAATCGTCGACAACACGAACACTGCATACGTCATAGTCTCCCCACATTAGGTATCCACCGACATAGTTGGATCCGGGGTTCTACCCAAACCCACCCCCTCTAAATGGACGGTCTGGATTCAATACGTGGAGAACTACTGATCCGTACTCCAAACAACCAATATGACCTTGGGATCCACTGGAATTACAAAAGAGCCTCCAACAATGAGTGGTCTAAATTCAAAGTGAAAAATAATAAGGGTTATATTATCTTCTTAGTGCAAGTTTTTGTTTTACAACATGTGATGATGTGAATAACTGGTAGAATAAGCTTATTCTGCAAGAAACCGGGCTATGTATCTCTACCTATAGGATGATTGTCCAGATGACAGGGTTATTACTATCTAAACATGAAGTGACTCAGACCGACTTGTTTGATCCTGAGTTAAGTCATGACTCGGCCTAACTGGGTGAGTCCGAGCAAGTCACTCTCTAATGTTTGTGATCATTTTGCTAGACTGATATGATCTTTCAATCACACCTATGTCCCTATGTTGGGTTATACAATCATATCTAACTGGAACAGGATTTGGGCCATGTCTCAGTTGTCCTGATTCTCCAGATTGACAAACACGACATTGATTGTGATAAATGATCCTAATATGTCCAAAAAAAAAAAGGAAAGTGGTTGGGTTAAGTCAAGGCCTATATTTGACACTCTAGCTTTTGATATGCTTCAATCTTGGGCTCATGCCTATAATGAGCTAGCAAAATGGATGGATGGTGTAGATAAAATCTGCTTTGAGAATTAGTGATCGAAACGATCATCAACCATGATGATCAATGTTGATGATACGATCCATCATCAACAATGATCATTAACGGTAATGATCGGATCCATCGCTAATGGACATAATCACTGGTGATGATAGAACTCTCTTTATATATAAGTACTTCATTTTTTAAAAATTTGATGATAATGTTTATGTGTGACATAATTAGGCTTGATGTGACTAGATCTAAGCCCATTTTTCATTGGAAAATAGAAAACTTAGTGCTAGAATACTCCCTAAATATAAAGGTTGTGCATAACCTGAGTGTGAGTTAATTCTCCTCCACCAAATGATGCATGCAACCTGTAATGGAAGGTTGCACATTATACAAATATATTCTTATAAAAGCATCAAGTTCATCTTAAAAAGAGAACTTGATTGATCTACACTGCCATTCGGGTATGTAGACTTTCAAATCTTGTTATGATGTATTGATTACTTTTATACCTTGAAATTTTAAATAACACGTAGAAATGCTGATGATTAGTGTCAATACCTTAGATCGTAGCTAAGTAGTGATACTTGATGCAATGTAAAAATGTCCACCAAAGTATTAATCACTGAACAGCTCAAAGGACAACAATTCGACGGTAACAACTATGAAGACTAGTCCTGCGCAATGCAAAGCCTTCTAGACGAGGATGACATATCGCATATACTCGATGAGGTTCAAGAGGAACCTATATTGATTGAAAACAGAAATTTAGGAGAACATAAGGCTGTAATGACCCGTTACAATAAGTGGCGTAAACAAAATCGTTCATCCCGTAATATCCTTATTAGCACTATGTATAAAGAACTCATACCAACATAGGAAGTGCATGACACCGCTAATGTATCTGGGAAGCAATGATAAATGCTTATGCGCAGAAGTCAGATGCGAATGTTCGGGCAATGGAATAGAATTCCAAGAGTATAGGATGTCAGTCGATTGCCCCATCAAAGATCATATCCGTAAGATGGAGCAGATGATAGGTGCCCTTAAGAATGTTGGGTGTAAATTGACTGAAAATCAAAAGATAATAGCAATGCACCGTTCCTTACGTGAATCTTGGGCCCCAATCAAGAGAATCCTGAACCATACTGATTATATCACTACGTTCAGAGACTTTTGTAGCCATTTGGTATAAGATATTGAAATAAATGCAATTCAGGCAGGTTCGACCAAGGCCTTTGCAACAGAGAGTCAGAGACCCATAAGCGGAAGCTAACAAGAAACGATTCAAAGCACGCAAGAAGGCAAAAAAGAATAACCAAGAACAATTCGCAGGGGAATGGAAAGAAGAAGCAGAAAAAGACTAACATAATCTGCTTTGTCTGTGGAAATTCCAGCCATTATGCCCATAAAAAGACAGCAATTCCTAAGTCACTAGATACTTTGCTTGTAGGCGTTTGTTCTGAAATCCTTTCTGTTGATATTATATCTAACGAGTGGATTTTGGATTCAAGCGCAACAAAGCACGTGACATGGTTTCGTCGATGACTCTAGGAATTCCGACCTGTAGCCAAGGGAAGTTACAAGGTGTATATGAGAAATAATGTTGTTGAAGACGTACTAGGGATTGACGTTTCCCATCTCCGTACGCGCATAGGGCGAACAATAATCCTCCGTGATACTCTTTATGCACCGAGCATGCATCGAAATTTAATTTCTGTTTCTAGGTTATTATTTGCTAGTTTTGATATAGGAAATTTAATTTCAGATTTATTTATTCTGGACATAGATAGTGATCATGCATCTCTTTCTTTATCTGCTATGTCGAATGAAACTGTAGTATCTGAATTTCAAAAATGGTATGCGAGGTTAAGTCACATCGGAAAGGAGCGTATTATAAGACTAATTCGTTCTGGTCTATTAGATTCCTTATCCAAAGTTGATTTATCATTTTATGAACATTATGTGTTCGGGAAGACTTCTAAGAAACCATTTCCTAAAACAGCTAAGTCCAAGGGCCCACTAGAGATAATCCATTCAGATGTCTGTGGACCCTTCAATGTACATGTCAGAAATGGATGTCAATACGTTGTCACTTTCATTGAAGATTACTCACGCTATGGATATGTGTATTTTATCTCACACAAATCTAAGGCTTTTGATTGTTTTCTTAAATATAAAGCTGAGGTGGAAAATCAGCTTGAAAAAAAAAATTAAAATCCTTCAATCTGATAGAGGTGACAAGTATACATCTGAAACGTTTAAATCATATTGTGAAAACGTTGGCATTGTTCGGCAGTACACAATGGCTTATACTCCACAACAAAATAGTGTTGCAGAGAGAAGGAATATGACACTATTAGACATGGTTAGATCGATGATGGCACAAGGCAATCTCTTTACCACATTCTAGGGAGACGCACTTTTAACAGCTGTCTACATCCTTAATAGAGTCTCATCTAAATCCATTCCTAAGACCTCATATGAGATGTAGTTTTGGAGGATTCCTTCTCTAGCCAACCTACGTCCTTTAGGATCTTTGGGATATGTTTTGTTGCCTACTCCGCATAAAGGTAAACTTGATAGTAAAACCATTGAATGCGTGTTTATAAGGTACTCAATGCATTCAAAGGGATACATTCTAGTTTATAAAGACCATGGACGTTGGATTGAGATAGAATCTCGGGACGTGACCTTCGTCGAAGATAGATACTCCAGCCGAATGAAGCAAAAGGTTCCAATAGAACTCTTTGAAATACCTGATGTATCTTAGGAGAGTGGGAGTTCTGCTTCTCAAAATGATGATGCTCCTATAGTTCGTCGGGATAGTGGGAAGACATCTCAGCAGGCTCCTAAGTTACATCGAAGCAAAAGAGGATTGATTCCCCGAAAATACTTCGATATTGTGGGGCAAACATTCTCTTGCGTTGCGGTTGATGATGATGAACCCGATTCGTATCAGGATGCATTATTATCTTCTAACTCGGCCGATTGGGTGACTGCTATGAACGAAGAGATCGCTTCCATGGAGAATAATAAGGTCTGGGAACTTGTTGATCTGCCTTCCAATCGCAAAGTGATAGGTAATAAGTGGGTATTAAATATCAAAAGAAAGACAGATGATACAGTGAACAAGTATAAAGGACAATTAGTTGCTAAAAGTTTTACAAAATAAGAAGGCATTGATTACGAGGAGACTTTTTCACTTATTGCAAAGTTCTCCTCAATTCGCATGATCTTATTCATTATCGCAAGTTTAAACTTAAGAGTTATATCAGATGGATGTAAAGACCGCATTCTTAAACGGTGACTTGGATGAATAGATGTACATACAACAGCCCATGGGTTATGTGGATAAAAAGCATCCAAAGAAAGTCTGCAAATTGTTGAAATCTATCTATGGGCTGAAGCAATGTTCAAGATAGTGGTACATAAGGTTCCACTTAGCCATAAATACTTTTGGATTCACAATGAGTGAAGAAGATCATTGTGTATACATGAAACGGTCTAGAAGATCTTTTCTGATACTATCTCTATATGTAGACGATATCCTGCTAGTTGGTAATGGCATGCAATTGTTGATTTTGACTAAAGATTAGCTATTCTTGAACTTTGAGATGAAAGACATCGGTGAAGTCAACTTTATTCTTGGGGTAAAAATCATCAAGGATCGCCTTAAGAAATTTTTAGGCTTGTCTCAAGCCACCAATATACAAAAGATCTTAGAGCGGTTCAGAATGGAAAATTCAAAAGTTGTTGAAACCCTTATGGAAAAAGCTACCAAGTTAGACAGAAAATCGTATCCCCAGACTGAAGCCGAGAAATTGGCTGTCCTCAGTACCTTCTGCAAGCGCAGTAGGGAGCTTAATGTACGCTATGTTTTGCACCAGACCGGATATTAGCTATGCAATTGGCATAGTTAGCCGTTATCAGATTAACCCGGGACAGTCTTATTGGCAAGCCGTCAAACGTATATTCCGTTATCTCAGAGGAACAAAAGACTTAATGTTATGTTATGAAGGCACAAGCCTTGAGCTCAAAGGATATTCTGATGTTGCTTGGGGTAATGATGCCGACAAGGGAAAGTCTAGTTCAGGATATGTATTCTTACTCGGAGGAGGAGCTATCTTATGGTCGAGTAAGAAACAGAAATCCACAGCTCTTTCATCTATGGAGGCCAAGTACATTGCATGTTGTGTTGCAGTTCAGGAGTGTGTATGGGTTCGCAGATTTTTACTAGGTCTGGGTGTTATACCGAGCGTTCGTCAGCCTATATTGCTGAAGATAGACGGTACTTCTACCATTGACTTGGCGAAGGACCCTAAACACCAGCAGAAGTCCAAGCACATTGAGATCAAGTATCATTACGTCCGCGATCAAGTGAGAGATAAGAAGGTCGCCCTCAGCTACATTCCTACTAAGGAGATGATGGTTGATCCCATGACGAAACCTATAGTCAGAGATCTATTCCAGGTTCATGTCAGGCCGATGTGATTGAGGAAAACTTGAGCGATATATTTGTTTTTAGTACCTTTGATCTTTCATTAATAAATAACACATTCTATTTATTCAGTATTGAACACTAATATAAACTAGGTAAGTAGATCGTCAGCATTTACCTTGAGATTATGTAGGATTTCTATTTTTGTCGGCAGGCCGGTAACCCACTCGCACAGGTTGACCAACCTTGAATGTACAAGAGAGGTACATTTGGGGCTATGTTCATACACTGAGGTATGGACTTCTCTTTATTGTGAATAATAAAGGATAAGGATATGAGTGAGTCATATCCACCTACAATCTTTTGGGATTGATAAAGTTAAATAACATAATCACACCATTCATTTTTCATGCAACCAATGTTATGGCTTTAATTTATAGTCAGGTTATGAGGTTATGAGATAAGTTGTACCTCATGTAGAATGACCTACGTATTGTAGACCCGACATACACCTAGTATTGTCTACTTTACGACGTGGATTGTAGCCACGTGCTGAGACCTTTTACTACAGATTACTTTGATTCGATCTAATCATTGCAACGTGCAAGTAGCCAGTCCCGTAGGTGACTTTTTATGTCCTTAGCTACCCTCCTCTTGTGTATAGGAAGATGAGATTGAGTGTCGCTACTTTAGTGTACTATGACGAAAGGTCCTTGATTGGCCAGACTCAGTTACGCTAGGAAAGCGGCTTGATTGATTCCAAATTACACATCTGCGTGGGGAAGATCCTGTGACAGCTAAACCAAGTTTCTAGAACTATAAATACGCACTTGAAGACTTATCCGCCGGCAGTGTTGAGTTGTTTTTATTAAACTTTTGCAAACAATATTTTTTCTTAAAAGCATATATATATATATATATATATATATATATATATATATATATATATATATATATATATATATATATATATACAAGTATTGCTTTAAATTAGTTTTAGTCAAAGTTTGTCAAAAAGCAAGTTTTCAAAATAACTCAGTAAGTTAGATAAGTGCGTATGTTGGCCGAGTACTCCAGATCAAGAGTTTAACTCCATCCGGTGTGGTCATGCAAACTAGGACAAGCATTGCAAAGCTTGGGTTATTGAATACTAGTTAGGTGGTCACTTAGTACTTTAACACATATGAGAAGATTACGGTGATCCAGCTGGTCCCACGTCTCTGATTCTTTTGATCGCGATATTTGGTTTTGATTGTTATTATGCAAGTTAGATGGACAATTTTTTATTTTTTATTTTGGCCTATCCCACAATGTAATTGAGTGGAGATGTTGGTCATAAGCCTATGGGGCCCACTGGTGAGCAATGACTAGTGGGTGGGCCCCATGAGGCCTGAACTCATCAAATTTATATTTGAAAATCTTCTAACGGAAGAGGCGGGATTCCTCCAGATCAAATATGAAAAAGTGCAATCATTGCTTTTGTGGATTCCTCTCTTTTCTTTGGTATCCAAACGTCCCAAACTGCCACATCAATGGAAAACCTTTTCCATTTCCATGGATTTCAATGGAATTGGTGATATCCAAACATGCCTACATTTTCTAGGTTGTCAAATCAAGAATCCGCCCTACTTGAGGATTCCATTTCCAGCAGTGTACTTCTACAGGATGCCAAACAACCAAATTTTTCAAGAGGAGAAACAGAATTGATCCACCTAGCTACAGACAAACACCAACCATTTCACGCATTTCTTTGTGGACCATTGTTTTAGTAGTTTATGGATGTGAATCAACCTAAGGGGTCGTCTGGATACATAGGGAGCTCCATTTAAGACAGATTGACATCCACTGGAGGTTTCCACCGTTTGGTTGTAATTGTCACGCAAGACATACAAAGGTTCCATCGGATATGGGTTTCCATAGAAATTGAATATTCCAATGGCCATGAGGAAGGATGGAATGCAGTTGTCCAAGGACAAAGCTTTCAACAAAAACTGCTCTCTGCTCTGCATTCCTACTGCAAGCATACTCTACTAGATGTAGTCCAACGGTAGTATTAGGATCCTGGTTATTACATGGCTAGAATCTCTTGCATTTGTGCTAAGTTGGCAGTTGGCACATGTTTTGCAGCTTAACTCTTCTATCTACTTCTGTGGTATACCCTTTGGGATGATTTCCAGGAGGTGCCATCCAAACACAAAATCTCAACATTCATGGACCCCCTTCTCACTGCACCAAACACAAAATCTCAACATTCATGTACCCCCTTCTCACTGCACCAAACACAAAACCTCAACATTCATTGAAGTCCACATCGTGGATTTGAAGATCCATGGACATGGATTTCCCCTTGCAAACACCTATCCATGCATACCACAACTCCTAAATAATTTTAGAACTATCTTAGCTTCTGATTGTTGGAAATTTTACTGATTAAATGTAGGCTACTGCTCATTTTTGTGCTCAACACTTATTCAACCATCCACTGTGGGGCATGGTTGAATGCGTAAGATCTATTGTTTGTGGTTTTTAGACTATTGCTTCCAAATCGATGGTCTTCTTTATCCTAGACACCATCACTGCTACTATCGAGATATTAGAGATGGGTATGCCCACATTGGTTGTAGTAAACTTACAAACAGAGAATAGACACTTTTGGTATTTTTATAAACAAATGTTGATATTTTCAGAACATACAAGTGACCGAATTCACCTTTTAAAAGTGTTGGCCCAAAATCCCCAATATGTACTTTTGCCCAACATTATGAAGTTACAAACTCACCTGGTCTATGAAGAACTCTTCCAATCAAATGAGTTGTACCAGAACTACAGCAAGTTTAGGATCAATTGGCTGGTTCTTGTGCAAGCCCTAGTCAACTAGCATCTATAATCCTGCAGTATTAATACATATGGAAACATGTGAGCACTTTTAAACTGTCAGATCCACAGTATCTTGTTGAACTATGATTCCGTAGCTGCATCTCTTCAGTGAGGACTAACCCCTAGATAACATTTTTGTACTATTTTGCTCGGATACAGATGCTGCTACTAGCCCATGCATTGGACTCATTCGACCCCCAAATCTCAGGGTTCAGGGACTTGACTACACATTTTATATTAATTCCTCTTCTTCTTTTTTCCCTTTTGGGGGAAAGATTGTGTGCACTTGGTGTGCAAGGAGAGTAAACCGGAATCTTCACATGTATTCCAAAAAATTATGGGTAGGAATCTTCACAAGCACTTCAAAATGAACTTCTGAAAATTCAAATTTTGAAATGTGTAGTTTCCTGCCAACTGTTTTTAAATGACAGATGTTGATGTGTGCACCAACTCTCCATGTTCCCTGGGGCACATTGAAGTTGTGTTCTAATATTTTTATTTTATGTATGGGCTAAGGCTCCAAGTAGAATACAGGTAGAAAAATACATAATATAAATATCTACTGATAGTTGTTAAGCCATACTGCCATATACAAATACTTTGGCCTATTAATATCTTGGAGGAAGTTCTCAAAATGATTAGTTTCTACTGATGCAGCTGTACAGCCTCGTAACTGTCTCCAGATTTTTATACCATAACATATTTTCCTTTCTCTATGCCACACTATGCCCTAGTATCACAGGTTCTGTGCCATGTTTTGTCGCATCTAACATGGGTGTCCTGAATGGTTTTATACGATATATTACATACCAAACACTACCTGGTATCACAGGTCCCATGACATGTTGAGTCATATCTGACATGGTGTCCTGAAGGGTTTTAAGCCATAGATTACATATCCTCACGTCTCTAGATTGACCACATACACATAAAATGCTAGAATCTATAACCCACTTTAGCAACCCATGATTTTCACACAATAAAATCGGACTGCCCCGTAGTTTGCAAAGCGATGTTTACCTGTTGGTTAAGCCTGTCTTGTTTAATGAGTTTTTAAATTATGAAAGTAAGAGGTGGCCTAACTACTTTCAAAGAATTAAAAGATGAACTTAAACAAATCATGGCTGTACTCAACATTGAAAATTTGCTTGTGTTTATTCTAAAGCCACATGTATGGTATATACTAGCTTTTGGGCTTTAGCTCATTCCTTGTGCTGAACTTCTGTGGATGTCATGCAGTGGTTAGCATTCTGATTAACGAGTGGATGAATAATAGTCTGAGTGTGATGTTCGACCACTCACGGTTGTTCAGCAGCACGTGGCCGGGGGCATACACAGCATTATGCTTTTCTTGTGGTTACTTTGCATATGATCAATGGGACATGCTCCGTTACCGGCTTTACAGCGGTTGGATTCCTTCCATCCTTGTACATCATTTGGTGCTGCTCGTTTGCTTTACGCTGGCTCTGTTTCGGAATGTCACTATCAACTACCTTATTCTCACTCTTGTCTGTGAGGTATCTTTAAATCTTCACCAGTTACTCCCATGTTTTGCAGGCATTCATATTGCTTTTTTGTTTCACGTGTTTTCTAAACAGCCATTGTTTAAATTAAATCCAACTGTTACATCACTACGAAGGCTCTTTGAAAGAGTAGGGTTTCTTGTCCTGCATGCAAATGTCCTAACTGGCATGTATGGGTTCATCAAGTGGGCCCTACATGGTTTTTGAAGTGGTTCAAAATCAGGCCAGTACTGTCATCACATGGCCCACATATGCACATCATTGTTGATGATCCTTTCTAACACCAGTTTTTTTTTTACACACTTCTCTTACTTGATGAACAGACTGGCCTCCTTTCAGGCATTTGACATATACTGTGGGGTGCACCTGATGACTGGTGTGTATCTCTCACACACCCGGCACATTTTGCGAGCATAGAATATCATATCCTACTCTATCAATCTCTTCATCATTTTTACCTCTTTTTAGATGGAAAATTTAATGCAAAAAAAAAAAAAAAGGAAGTATGATGCTGTCATCTTATCTTATTGCTAAGCCATTGGACAAGAAATATACAATACTCAACCAAATTAAACTGTCTTTTATGTTCTTCCAGTGACTGTACAGTTGGGCCCACCTTTCTTGCAATTGAGGCCATCCATTTTGTGGAACCCACATGACATGACTGGTTCATCCCCCCTGAAATCTCCCCCATCAGAAATCCCATCCATGCAATTGATGAATATTTTTCTTATTATGCAGACCATTGGCTAAACCCTCAAATTTCAGGCCACCTATCAGAAAATCAAGATCATCTGGTGGAGTATATTTTTGGGGCATGTTCCATTCATAAGCAGCTCTCCAGTGATTTGTCTAGAGACAGATAGGTGGGTTCCCCCCAACCCCCCCCCCCCCTGTTGTTGCTCTAAACAGAATTTTGTTCCGTCAAGCATCACATAACATCTCATCAGTGGAACCCTGACAATTTCTTCTTCTTCTTCTTCTTCTTCTTCTTTTTTTTTTCTTTTTTTTTTAAGATGATGATTTCATTAAAACAGAAAAGCAATACAACAAACAGCCTAACGCAAGTGACCATTTCTCACTCAACAGCCAAGGTGAAAATGAGGAAAAACGATCAAAAGCAAAACATGCCTCTCACAAGAGACATTCCCAAATACAATACCACTATTAGTCACCCCAATCCCCCAAAGATCATTTTTAGAGCAACCACTAAATTGTTTTCTGTGAAGAGCCCACTTGATAATCATGAGGAGAACGCTTCTCTTGAATGACACCATGGAAGTGACCTTGCCTTCAAATATTTTGATGTTCCTCTCTTTCCACAAACCCCAAATGACATGGCGATATGCTTTCTCCATGTAAATTTTTCGCTTCCTTTCCTCAAGTCCTTGAGTCTATAAGCTCGTTTGCCAGCAAAATTCCATCAAGAATCTGCCAATCCTTGGTGAAAGCTCCCTGAAATTGGGAAATTACAAATACCGCGGCTTCCCACATTCTGAATCTCTTATGGAGAGCACTTTATTTAAGGTCTTTTATATGTCTCCCACCAAATTGATATGCCTAATTCTCTAATTTCTACTGCTTTGTCAAGCTTTGGGATAAGAGAAATGATATTTGTATTAAGGCCCTTGCTTCGTTTCAATCTACTATGAAACGACTCCTCAAAGAAAAATACATTTGCTAAAATGATGTACAAAGCCACAACTGCATACAGGAACCATCCGGACCTGGTGCTTTGCCCTTATCCATCTCAAAAGCCACTTTCCTGTCATCCCCTTCATGGAGACCTCCCTATGGCCAATCCGACATCCCTAAAAGATGCAGATTGAAAGATAAACCATCAAGCTTCAGCTTCGGCCTATGAAATTCTTCATTGGAATACAACTTGGAATTATTAAAAATAAATAAATAAATAAATAAACCCCTCAACAATATCTTTCTTGATCCCGTTCCTATATTCAAAAAGCCAGTTATCGATTAGTAATATATAATTATGATTTACTCTTATCCTCCCATTCACCAAGCTATGAAAGAAAGTGGTTCTTTTATCTCCCTCTTTGAACCAGGGGGCTTTAGATTTTTGCATCCACAAAGCTTCCTCTCTCGTGAAGATCATCATGGAGTCTACTTTAACCTTCTACCTTTCGGAAACAATGACCCCATAGGCTGCTCCATTTTCCTTTTCTTCCCGGTCCATGGCTTCAGTACAACTCGACATTTCTACTTGACCGAAATGGTATCTGTTGTATTCCTTGAGCTTTTGTTTGAGGTATTGCAACTTCTTCAAACATTTGTAACCAGCCCAACCATGAATCTCACATTAACCCCACCACTTTGAGAATAATTGGATAAATTCCTCAAGCCACCATTTCTTGAATTTGAACGGTATTGGACCCGAAGATTAGTAGCCGACTCCAGATAGGAACATGGTCAGAAGCTAGTCTCAGGAGCATAGATTGCAGTACCCCTGTGAAATATTTCTTCCAGTCTGTCGAGATGGGGAATCCGTCAAGCATGCACATGGAGAGTCTTTATTTTTTGCCAAGTGAATCTCCCCCCTCCCTTCAAAGCCACGTGAATCAAATTGTTGCTAGATGTTTGTTTACACCCGTTTCGGTGCATCAACGTTGACTAATAAGAAGTCGCCATGTCGATGCTGGTGGAAATCATATTTGCAACCAAAGATATCTTTGGTTGATCTTATCTTCGACGATACGCATTTCATTATTAATGCAAAGGCACAGACCCTTACGCATACCTTTTGGGGAGCGAAACATCGCATTCTACATGGCCATGATTAGCGAGCCAATTGATGAGGCAACATGCCCGGCATGTCTATAAAGACCCACCGAGGGAAAGAATCATATCATGGATATGGTTATGATTCACTCAGTAAGGTCGTCTCTCAAAGTCCTAAAATGGGAGATCTTCCCAGAGATGTTCGAAGGGTTTGCAATGATCACGAAGATTCTGAATATCCCAAGATCGGACCGATATTCAAGCAAATCTAGTTGGGAATCGGACCCAAATCTGGAGAGGATGAACACCAAGCAGATTGGGTCCCTATCTGTACATCAATCGGAATTAAGAGAATGGAAGGGCTTGATGATGGATCCGACCCCACCAGGTCCACGATCATAAGGGAGCGAGAGTTTAGGATGTTACCTGAGGTGGTTTGATTGGGTCATTCAAATGCATGAATGGCCATGATTGATTTGAGGTCTAGGATTATTAGCGGTAGAGGTTCCCCTGATTGGATCTCAAATCTAGATGCGGGGTCTTGAAGGTTCCAACATGGGGCGTCCATGTAAAAGAAGAGATCTAAATACCTACGGTTCCAGATCTACACGGATCTTCAGAATGTATGCCATAAAAGCGGAGGATCCCAGACGAAGAAGGAAACCCAACAAGGGTTTTGCTACCTCAACAACCTATAAAAGGAGCATGCGATGAAGAGCTTGAGGCCCACACCAAATACAATCTATCTTTACTTCTATCCTAGCATTGCATAGCCTAGTTTTGGCATAGATCGCTATTGTCCAGTGTCACCGCTACAGTACCGTAGGATTATATTAAATGTCCACAACCCTAAGTTGCTAGATCCCGATCAACTGAGTTCTTACTTAGGCGATCATCTTTCTGGTCACATCCTGTTGACCATCCGTCTCGATCATTTATTCTTACAGACAGATCATGTATTTATCTCTCGTTTTACTTATTTCTCTAGTTTATTTTGATACTATGTCAATTGTAATGAGCTTCATTCGAATATTAATAAAATCGACATAATTTTAGCCTTCTTTTATTTATCTATCCATCTTCATTCGTTTTGAGAAATATTAATTGCAATTACCGGTGAAAGTCCTGAAGTTGTAAGGCAAAAAGAATCCATCAGAGAGGACTAACCCCGACCTTTTCGCAAATCACCTGATTGTTGATTACAACCGATGGTTGACTCGGTAGCCGGATTTCCGATTCCGGTCCTACGCATTCATTGCGTCACAGGGGTCACCAGCGTTCAATCAAACATTAAGTCAAGTATGACTTTGACACACCTACACCTCATAATCGCACACGTACAACAAATACGGGCCTTCGATCACACATGTGGCCTTGTGTTTGATTGAATTGCGCAAACGCTAGCGATGAAACAAACCTCTTCGTCGATGTGGTAAAATCCTACTATCCTCCAGTTTTTTATGAACAAATAATATAGTCTTGAAATCTCCCCACACACACCAAGGGAGATTCCAACTTGCATTCAGCCGAAAACTACAACCCCAAGCTCTATTGTTGGGGCTGTATACAGTTAAAAGGGACTGCCTAAAATTGTCCCCTGGGATCAAGCAGATCACTGAAGCTGAGAATAAGCAGCTCACTGAAGCTGAGAATGAGCCACCCATTCCTCTATATCTCTGTTAAATAAGGGAATGATTCTCCCAGTTGAACCATTTGCCGGCAAGTATGACAAACCTTTTTCCCTCCAACCCCACAGCTCATCAACCCTAAGGGTCATTCCTTTTCTAATTTTGACTCCTGTAGTTTGACTATATCCACTTTTCTCTTTAGCAAATCTTTCACTGCTAGTCTCTGGTGCTCAAGATTTCCAAGCCTTCTGACATTCCATGCCACCTTTTTCATTTATCACCTTATTTTCGCCCTACCGTTCCACCATTTCTTTTTCTTGTCTTCAGCCCACCTGATTTATCTTCTTTCTTGTAGTTAACTGAGAAATTCAAAATAGCTAATTCCTGATTACCTTCCGTCTTGGGTGCTTCACTGCCTCTCTGTAATTTATACGCATGTCCTTTAATTCCATAAACCGATTCTCCAAATCCCAAGTGCCCCCATCATAAGATAGGCCGTGCCTGCTCATCAACTCCACCATTGGTCAGTCATTATTGTTTTTGTTCAATACGTATTCTTCACACGCTTCTTATGGATGTTTTTCTCTCCACCAGAATCATCTTGTTGGAACCAACCCCTCCCCTACACTAGGAACCATTTCATATCTGTGTCCTTGTACTATGGGACCTATTAAACTCAAGAGACTTACATTGTGGAATATGTAGAGGGGAAGAAAAGAGAGAAGAGGCGAATGTTTTCTTCATTTCTCTCTCCACCTACTAGCTCTTATTTATAGAACATTTGTTACAATTGATAAGCTCAGAATAAATGCAAATGAGATCTAAAAGATACACCATTGTCTTCGAGGATATGGTGCACCATAGCACAGCTGAATATATGCATACTCTCTCACTCAACTACACAACAACACTTGTACATTGAAGATTGTGTACTCCAACAATTCCCCTCATGCTGGAGCATGCATATCATATATGTGAAGCTTGCTGATGCTTGCAAATAGTGGGTGAGGTTGACTCCACTCTGGTGACTATGGTAGTTGGGATTTGAATCGTAGGCACTTCTGATGGCTGGGATGTGAGTCATGGGCATTTCAGTGGTTGCCAAAGGACTAAGCACCAATTTGGTGGCTAATGTATTACGCAGTCACACTTCTAGTGGCTGGAGGGCATTTCGATGGCACTTCGGGTGATTGCTGATACACAACAGGGCCCTTTTTATTTCTGGGCAAATCTAGAGAAGCCATTAGATCTGTGGGTGAGGGAGAGCCCTTCAAAACTTCATGACAAGGTTGTAAGAAAGGAAAAGGAGGAAGATAAAACAATAAAGATTGGAAAGAGAAGGTATCACGGCTATGATTCCAAGTTGAACTCAAGAGACTATATTGCGGAAGACATGGAGTGGTAGAAAAGAGAAAAGAAGATAACTATTTTCTTCATTTCTCTCCCTCTACTAGTTCTTATTTATAAATCATTTGTTAAATTGATAAGATGAAATTAATGCAAATAAAATACAAAAGCTTCATTATTATTTTCAAAGATATGGTGCAACACAAGACAACTGAATATATGCTCTCCCACACTCAAATACACTACAATGCACGTACACCAAAGACTATGCACTCTAAAAGTTTCAACTAAAAGGGCAGTTATTCTTGCAATACAACGAAGATGAAGATGCTTTGGGTCTGGAATGGGGATGTCTAGCATCATACAAGCCTCTACAAGTTTCGTCCCATCCAATGTTTTAAATATCGACGGTATTGCCCGATATATCTTGTATCTTACTTGTGCGATACGAAATGCATAGATAGTGTTGATATATCCCACCCATTCGATCCAATGAGCATTTTCGATTTTTGATCCTTTTTTTTTTGCTATAAATCACGTTAAATCAGTGTCAAATGGTTACAAATCTATTATTCTTCATATTTTCCATGAAAAATCATCGATTTGGAGCTTCAATTTTGAGATTTGGGGGAGATGGGGCAAGTTGCAAAAAATTAAGAAAAATTGAAATTTCTTAATTTCTCGCAAATCAGTTACAATTTTGTATCCAAACGCAAAATCAAACATGTATGTAACCTAATCTAGTGATTCTTCTTTTGCTTTTGAATGTATTGCTTGTGTTTCCATACTTGTCTTCTTACATTTATAAATTATATGAATAGACTTTAAATATACTTGCATCAATTCAGTTGGACAGTGCATGTATTAGGACCCCATACAAAGGAAACCCCTATTATGTGCTTTTTATTTATTTATTTTGTAACATTTTGATTTCTAAGTGTGTATTGATGTCTTTTTCAACAATCCTTGAAGTTTACCTGAAAAATTCGACTAATTTCCCAATGTTCCCATGTTTTCCAACAACAGCGATACATTACGCGATACGACCGATATATCCCATGCAGTAACCGGTATGTATCCGTATCCCAAGGGTGCGATACATTATGTGATAGTGATATTTAAAACATTGGTCTCATCCACAACTGAAGTTTCACCACAGTTCATCGACACCCCACGGTCCTCGAAATCACTGACAATCTGCCGGTCCATGTATAAACATCACCCACCACTCCATCCTGCATACAAAGGAAACCCCTATTATGTGCTTTTTATTTATTTATTTTGTAACATTTTCATTTCTAAGTGTGTATTGATGTCTTTTTCAACAATCCTTGAAGTTTACCTGAAAAATTCGACCAATTTCCCAATGTTCCCATGTTTTCCAACAACAACGATACATTACGCGATACAACCGATATATCCCATGCAATAACCGGTATGTATCTGTATCCCAAGGGTGCGATACATTATGTGATAGTGATATTTAAAACATTGGTCTCATCCACCACTGAAGTTTCACCACAGTTCATCGACACCCCACGGTCCTCGAAATCACTGACAATCTGCCGGTCCACGTATAAACATCACCCACCACTCCATCCTGCATCTTACCCCAGGCATGAAGATCACCAATGTACCTTGTCACCAGCAAGCCTTCACTCATTTTAGCCTTTGACTGCTATGCTGATATGTCTAGTGCCATTGCTTAAGGATTTGCACATAGGCATGGTGCTAAATTCCTTATCTTTCACACTGGGGACCGCCTGACTCAAGTGGCTTGATCAAGCAACCTCCTTTTGATTCTAAAAATTCTCTCACAAAATTGCTCATCCAGTTCTCTCCTTGTCCTCTCATCTTCACCATATACCCTTTGCCTTCCACTATCAGAGTAGCAGCTACCTCCGAATTTATCTACCCATCAAAGAGGACCCTAACCATCCCCACTTGAAGATCCTCCATCGATTTAGGATAAACTTCTAAAACAGTTCCAGAGCATAAACATCTCCACATCCTATGCATGTAATGGAACCCCCAAGACTCTAAACCAAGCCGCCCTACCAGAGGAGCTGGCCAATTCACTTTAAATCAAACAGTACACCAGTCCAGCATCTTAACACCACTGGAATCAGAGTTTCCACTGATCCGGAACTCGTTATCTCTGACCTTCCAACTGTATTCTGCTGAAATCGACCTTGCTGGCCAGGCATGCTACTATATTAGGTTAGGTTTCTTCCAGTGATATTATGCTGAATCAACCCTAATAATTTCAGCTACCATAGGAAGGATTCTTCCTGTTTCGTTCATGGAAGAATCTACTCTCTTCATTAAAGAGTTTTAGGCTCACTTCTGCCCTGCACATGGCTTCACATGCCAACATGTTAGTTGTGTGGGACTTCTGAGCCGTGCATCAGTTATTTCCCATTGTATAATATTGAAACTTGCACAATAATTAGGCCGGTTCAGTCATCAGGTGGGCCACATACGTATGTGGAGTTACGCTGTAGGCTATACTTTTTAAACTGCCTTGCTTTTGGACATGTGCCACATGGTGAACTGACCAGCCTGTTTTTGAGCCAGTTAATCCACATGGTGCCCCCCCTGAAGAATGGCTCAGGTGTCCAACAAGTGCCAGTTTGACGTGTAGGTATTGTAAACATTTTATCAGAAGCTTCTTATATTCCAGGGGCCTCACTCTAGTAAAATCATGTAAAAAAGAACTCTAGCAAAATCATTTGCGCTGGGAAATCTGGTGAGTTTTCACTAATCCTTTGTCAGTTTACTTGCTTATGAACTGTAGAAATAGACATGTGCATCATGCACAGCATACAGTCAACAGATGTTTGCATATGCCCATTCATGATGCATAGGATGCATGGTCATGCAGAATCATTTATTTTACCATAAGCCACGCATGCATGCCTTTACACACACTTCATTCCCTCGTATACTTGATTTTTTTATAAACCAAGAACCAGAACTTTATTGTGTGACCGTTAAGTGCATGTGCATGTAGATCCAACCATCCATTGGTGGGTCATCTCCTGAAAATTTGCACTGATGAAATGATTATATTGTCTGAGTAGATGGACTTCTTTTGGGACAATTGTCAGCTACTTCTGCTGACCTGCCAAAAGCAGGTTTTGATCATACTGCAAATGATGAACTGTTCAGTGCATTGTTTGGCCATTTCCCATCCAAGGGGTAGCCCATTTTATGTGATAGCCTGGATTGATGAGCAGGTGCAGAAATTTCACATCAGAGACGATTTATTTCGCAGGATTATTCTGCTATGTATTCATGTTCATGGACACACCATTGTGTACACATGCTTGCACATCCACCACACACATACCTATCTAAAGACAGTAATTTGCATCTTCGGTTTGCAGCTGCATTCTATCTTTCTACATGTGCGGAAAGTTCAACGGATGGCTGGAGTACGGGACACGAAGACCAACATTGTGAGAGCTGAGTGGGTGGCGAACTGGGCTGCCTTCTTCATAGCGAGGCTTGTGTGCCACATTCTCATCACATACAAACTCATAAGAGATGCACCCAAGTTTGGAAATGGTGTCGAGCTTCCACTCGCCCTTCTTGGGATGGTGGGAATGAACGTGCTCAATGTATTTCTTGGGCTTGATCTCTTTAAAGCTTACAGGCGGGAGAAGAACGGCCCGCCTAATCATCAGGAGTGAAGGAAAGGAGGTAGTTATCTTTCTCCTCATGAGGCTATTATCCTTCTTAATTATTCTTTGTATTTAGCCCAGCAATTCTTTCCATGTGAACAATTGCAGTTCCACAGATCAAAGGCTATGTATGCTTGTAACTTTTCTTCTGTAAAAAGAAAAGAGAAAAAAAAAAGAAAAAAGAAGGTTTAATGTTGTTCTGTTCACCAAGGATTGTTCTGGCTTGAGTTTGGATGTGCATGGGAATTGAATTGCAAACATTTAGTTTAATCAAGAGGAAATTTCATGGCATGCTCTTATGAAGCTCACGCCATAGAAGCCCCGTGCAGCTTCTTCCTCATGGTACATGTGGTGAATGCTGATGGTGATCAGAACTGTTGGTTTGTTGGGCTACAACATCAAAGGATTGAAATGTCTTGGCCATCCAATCAGTCGCCTGAGCTGTTAGGGCAATAATCCCTACTCAACTGCAAAACTAACAGTAACCATCCACACGGCCACCAGATTAACAATCCTCATCTCAAAACATGTGTGCCATGCTTCTCCAAGATGAGGGAACTGCATCTAAACATTGTTGCAGGTTACGTGTTAGCATTCCTCAAGAGTTAATGTTGTTTCTTAGTATTAACATTGTGAAGTACAAAATGCAGTATTCTTTGAGAATTCAGCTTGAAAGTAACTCAATTGCAATTGAAGCTGGGATCATTGATATGATTGCTAAGAAATAGGGGTTTGAATGGCTCAGCCGGCCAAACAAGTAATCGAGCTTAATCCAATAATAAATGGGTCATTATCTAAAATTTCAACCATTGGATCCAGTTGGGTCCAAAACACTGCCTAATTATCGAATGAGTTGGGTCTGTGACATATTAAAGTCGATAAAAGAGTTGGCTTGGACCCGCAAAAGATGAACCCAACCCACCAGACCCAACTAGGACCAGGCACTTTAAATTCCCTATATATTTTTAGACTAAAGTATCTTTAATTGTATCTCATTGTCAATGCAACTGTTGAACTTACAACCCATTATTAAAAATAATAATAATAATAAATTAAATGACTTCTGGTTTGCCAGAAGCAGGAGATGGATGCGATGGACGGGCGGTATGTTTTTTACTGAACCGTCTTAAATGTCCACAAATTGATCATTTAATAATCAAACTACTATACTGTGTTCTACAATATTCTAGTGTATAGTTCAGATTATGAATTTGAAGGGTTTGTTTTGAGTTACTTGTATGTATTCAATTTCTCTATGCCTGTGTATCAACGCTTACGCTCTGCCGACATATTAAAGTTTTCTCCATCTAAACGATATTACCTAAATGACCTTATATTTAGTTTAAAATTTTCCTACTTCAAAGAGTGCCTAGTTTTAGCAAATCTGTAAAACCAGGTGCCTAAAAAAATTGCTGGTTTTTGTGTTCTCCTCTGGTTAATATATAGTAAGAGATAGAGATATGGTAAACTACATTTTGAAGTGGACATTCATAACTGTCAAATAATACTCAAAAGTCAAATACTGATTGGTAGAATTTATGCATCCAAACGCTACCTAAATGAGCAAATTATCACTTGGTATGTCTGACATAAAAATGGGTGCAAGATTTTCTTAGGTTCAGACCCAATCCAAAGCTAACCCAGAGCCAGATACTAATGGTCTGGGTCAGGTCTAAGGCTGAAATTTGGGCCTTATTAGAGAATGGGTTTGGTTGGGAACTCCTTGGACTGGACTCTGTTCCCACCCATATGTGTTGTATTAAAGAAAGAAATTTACAATTGAATTATTTTCTGCTTTATTAGACTAAAAATTACAATTCAATTCAATACTACATCCAAACACAATGTTTAAGTAACTGACCTCTGGTTTCAGCTAGTATGTTGAATCTAGCTAGTTGGGCAGTAGCCCTAGTCCTATCCATGGATTGCCTATTAAAGAAAAAAAAAAAAAAAAACAAAGGTTTGTATATTAATGGATGATAAGTGATCATAATTAAACGTGCTAATTAATGAGATAACTTACCCAGCGGGTCTATAAAAGATCTGCTAAGAGAACAGATCTTATCATATATCTGACTATGATACATTTGGTGAGACGATCTCTCACGGTTCTTCCAAAATGGGAGATTTTTCTAGAGAAGTTTGGAGAGTCAGTGGCGTTTAAAAATTTTCCAAATATCAGGACAGCGGACTGATTTTCAAGCAAATCTGGCTATGGTTCGGACCCAAATCAAGAATTGATGGACAGCAACTACATCAAGTCCTAAGTCGTACAATGATTGAAATAAAAAGAAGGGGAGAGCTTGATAACATTATCTTGTGGTCGCGGTTCGATTGGGATCAAGAGAATGAGAGAACTAGATAAAAGATCTAGTTTGAGCTATCTCCGATAACAGATCAGTATCAGGAGGATCCTGTCTATCTATCCTCCCCAACACTAAAAACCATCATATAGTGGATGGTTAAATTCAGAAGGTGGTTCGACCTAAATCGTCCAACACCTTGATTGGAGGGCCCACCGTTAAACAATTCGTAAGGCCCACCATAACGTTTATTTTCTATCTAATCTGTTCATAAGGTCACAAATACCTGGATGAAGAGGAAAAACAAATTTCATATTGATCCAAAACCTCTGTGACCTTAAAAAGGGTTTCAATAGTATACGTTCAATCCCCCACTGCTTTTTGCAGTGTGGTTCTCTTGATAGTTAGATCTATCTTATTTTTAGTCTAAAGCATTAAGACGAGCTCGCCAAATGCATGGACAATTTGGATATAACACATGCCTCATGATCAGACCCACAGAACTTACTGATGTTAATACACCAGCTATATAGCTGGTGTGAGGTATACCAGCCAATCCGCTTCCGATTGAGTCAGGCAATCCGCGGAAGTATAGGAGGTGGACCACCAAGTGAATGGCCACAATCAATCAATGATCTCTTGACCATCTCGAATCCAATTAGTGGGCCACGAACATCTCCGCAAAGGGATAAGATATAAGAAGAGAATCTTAAAAGCCTGCAGTTATGGATCTGTTTAAGAGATTTTCTTATCTGAAATGCATGTCGTAAACACGAAGGATTTAGGATCAACAAAGAAACCCATCGAGGATTTTGTTGTCTCAACAAGCTATAAAAAGATAACACGATGAAGAGCTCGGTGCCCTACACCAAACACATCTATCTACTTTTCAATTTATCTTACATTATCATCTTTTATCCTAGCATAACATAGTCTAGCGTAGTTCTAGCTTAAATCGCTATTACTTAACGGCTCCTGGTACAGTATCATATGAGTGTATTAAATATTTGCAACCCTAAGTTATTGAATAATGATCAACTGAGTTTCGATTTAGGTGATCATACCAATTCGGTCACATCCTGCTGATCACCCGCTTCGATCATCTGTTCCAATAGATGAATCATGTATTTATCTCTCGTTTATTTTATTTCTTTGATTGTTTTATAATTTACTGATTTAAAAAAATAAAAATAAAATTAGTTAGCTTGTTAGTACACCCCATTGTCAGTTGACACTTCACTGTTAGCCACCCCCACTAGGGATCGATACCAAAAATACTTTATTGATTATAATGGACAATATATTCAAATATTAATAAAATCGACATCGTTTTGCTTCTCTTTTGTTTTATCTGTTTATCTATATTCTTTTGATAAAAATCAAGCTTAAAGTATTGGTAAAAGAACAAGTCATTAACTCCATTAGTATAAGGTAAAAAGAATCCATTTGGAATGGCTAATTTTATTTTATTTTTACAAATCGCTTGATCATTGATCACAACTGATGTTTGAGAGGATAACTGGATCATTACGTCCAGTCTCTAATCAGTCTAACTTAATGTATGGAATACCAATGATTCAATCAAACATTGAGTTGAGTAAAGTTTAGCATGCGCATACATCACACATACGAAATACGAATACAAGCCCCTCAATCACACACGTGGCCTCATGTTTGATTAAATTGACAAAACGGATACCTTCTCTTTTTATAAATGGAGAGATTAGAATAACAACGAAGTAGTTATCTCAACTCTCTCTCTCTCCATCCCAACTTTTTTTTTGATGAATTTAAAATTTATTTTTGAGTTTAAAAATAATAACTAAAAGAGACATTAGGGATGAAAAATCATATGGGACTAACCTATTGGTGGTTCCCCACAAGTCCATATCCAACACTAATTAATTTATTATTTTTGTTAATTTAAATATTTATCACATATTTATTAAATTTCAAGCAAAAGAGATAAGAAACTAACAGAAGTCGGCCAAGTTACTACTAGGTGGACCTTCCAATTCTTAGTGGTTTTTAAACCTTGATTTGAACCATATGAATCAACTAATTGGATGAGACCAATGGCCATACACAGATTAGATGCCTTAAAGCGTTGATTCAGTAACTGACTTTTTGTTTTCTTCCTTTAATGGATGGCAATCCGTTCGCCTACCCATTCATCATCGATTCGGTCCGAATTGGGAGTCTGTTGGTTGGGCCATTCTGATGGAAGATTGTAACCGTTTAAAAGGTAGGTACCACTGTAACTGGCCCACAAGCATAGTATAGGTTGCTGGCCATTCGATTTGAGGACAGATAAAATCATAGAATTCAAGTCCACATTTCGGATGGCTAGGATCATCTTCATGAAAAGATAGGTGGACCATGGCCTCTCCATGGTGACACGTACGGAAACGGATTGGCTACTCCCCTGCCACCAGCCAATGGCTGGTGGTCGGTGCTCTGTGGCCCCTACCATGATGTATGTGTTTCATCCATGCTGTCCATCTATTTTTCTAGATCATTTTATGGTATTAGAGGCAAAATGAGCTACATCCCAATCACAAGTGGACCACATTACAGGAAACAGTGTTGAATAAGCGTCGACCGTTAAAAACTTTTTGGGGGCCATAAAAGTTTTGGATCAAGCTTATCTTTGTTTTTTCCCTCCATCTGGGCTTGTATGACCTAATCA